>NC_084472.1:9527063-10151785 GCF_027409185.1 Cynocephalus volans | reverse complement strand
AGCAGGTGTTCATTGTTGCAGGAGTTCCCCACAGCTCTGTAGAGGTCCACTGGATCAACCTTCATGTCTGATGCAAGACTGCATAGATGCCTCAGGACCCAGAAGCTCTCTAGAGCTGTGGAGGGCTGTGGAAGGAGGAGGGACCACCATTGGGCTGACTGTCAGTGTGGGCAGACATGGGGAATAATGGCTTACTGGCAGCTTCCCCACCCAGCTGCTCAGCCTGTCCATCTCATAGGGGAGGGAAGGGAGTGTAATATGGGATCAGATGCTGGGGTCTCTGTTCTTCTGTCTGGTCTAGCCTCCAGGCAGCCAGGTTTGTGGTCCTGCTAACACCTGTGTGAAAATATGGAGGATCATGAGGGGGCAGGGCTATTGCCAGGCTGAGTTGGGCCAGTATGGGCACCTGGGGTTCAGTGGGTCTGTGGGGTTGTGGTCCTGCTGGCACTCAAGCAAATGTGTGGATGTTCATGTCAGGAGGCAGGGCTACCACCAGGTTGGCTGTGGGCAAATGCAGGTCCATGGGCTATGTGGGGAAGGCTGCAAATGTGAGGAAACACCACACCTTGGTGGCTTTTCCACTGTGCTGGTCTGTCTGCTCACCTGGGGAGGAGTAGTGCTATGTGGGTTCACATGCTGGGGTCTCCATCTTTCTGTCTAGGCTCCAGGAACCCTGGTCCATGGTCCCACTGGCTCGCATGTGAATGTGGTAGAATGTAGGCATGGCCTCCAGACAAAGGGAGTCAGTCTCACTGGTTCCAGGGCAGGCCACACTCCCTCTGTGGATTCAGCTCCAAGACAATGCTGCATGTCAGCCATTAAGGGCAAGAGGGGTTTTTCTCTCCTTGGGCTCTCACTATGAGACCATGCAGCTACACTATCTCTTAGCTACTGTTTAATCAGGCCTGGGTCCCAAAAAGACTGGGAGACTCTCTTGTGATGGGGATTACTGGTAATTGGGGGGGTTGGAGGCAGTGGAAATAGCTGATGTCTCTTCCAGCTTACCTTCTCTCCACCTGATTCTGAACCAGTCCCTGTAGCAGGGGCAGAGGCTGGATGCCCTGCTCTGCTCTCTATGTGCCATTCCCACTTTCCATGCTTCACAAGGATCTCATCATTCCCCCAGTGCTCTGCAGCACACTTTCTCAGTCATTCTAGTAAAATATAGTTGTTTGTCTGTTGTTTTGGTCTCTTTTTATGGAGGAGGGGAGCTGGCACTAGACCTCTGTGGTCAGCCATCTTGGGGGATTAAAAAAAATTAAAATTTAAAATTTTCTGAGATACCATCTCACCTCAGTTACGATGGCTAATATCCAAAAGACTGTGAATGGTAAATGCTGGTGAGGTTGCGGAGAAAAAGGAACTCTCATACATTGTTGGTGGGACTGCAAAATGGTGCAACCTCTATGGAAAATGGTATGGAAATTCCTCAAACAATTGCAGATAGATCTACCATATGACCCAGCTATCCCACTGCTGGGAATATACCCAGAGGAATGGAAATCATCAAGTCAAAAGTATACCTGTTCCCCAATGTTCAATGCAGCACTCTTTGCAATAGCTAAGAGTTGGAACCAGCCCAAATGTCCATCATCAGATGAGTGGATATGGAAAATGTGGTACATCTACACAATGGAATACTACTCAGCTCTAAAAAAGAATGAAATACTGCCATTTGCAACAACATGGATGGACCTAGAGAGAATTATATTAAGTGAAACAAGTCAGGCACAGAAAGAGAAATATCACATGTTCTCACTTATTTATGGGAGCTAAAAATAAATAAATAAATAAATAAATACACAAAAAATGGTGGGGGAGAAGACATAACAATTACAATTCCTTGAAGTTGATATGACAAGTGAACAGAAAGGACATTGCTGGGAGGGAGGGGGGAGAGAGAGGAGGGAGAGAAGTTTTGGTAATGGGCCACAATAATCAACCACATTGTATATTGACAAAATAAAATAAAACTTGGAAGGAAGGAAGGAAGGAATAAATAAATAAATAAATAAATAAATAAATAAATAAATAGATAGATAGATAGATAGATAGATAAATAAATAGATAAATAGATAAATAAATAAAATGTTCTTAAATTTAAGAAAAATTAAAATGTTTTTCACGGAAAAATTCTATTTCACTGATGACTTGGATTAGTAAAATGAGATTTTCCTCTTTCACTTAAATTGACTTTCCTACTTTCTGGAAATTGAAAACAAAATCACACATGAGGAAAGCCATGGGGCTCCACCACTGTTATAGTAAAGCTGTTTTTATCACCCTGTTTGTTCACTCATCAGAGTGAAATTCCCACAATGACTAGCAAAATCCAGACACTGCTAAAAGTGCTGGTAATAACTACATCACTATAAAGTCCTCATAGAGTGGCACCTTATGTTTAGTAAGTTTAGTTACTAAACTAAAGTTTAGTTTCAATTACTCCTCTAACCAACTCCCCATAGTCTCCAAAACAGACTCATTCCATATTACTCTTCTCTACCTAAGAAAAATCTCAGCAAGCCAAGGGAAGCATTTTTTTTTTCCTATTCAAAATGTGGATATGAAGAATAAAATGCAATGATATGAAGTGCCAGTTTTCAAAAGCAAGCATCCTGATGTAAAGAATGCCTGAAAAGAGCAGTGGAGAGAGAAGTCTTGCTTCACTTTTCAAGATTTAGACTGATGTGAGTGACTGAGAAGGAAAGCTTGAAAAAGAAAGTGTGTGATTGAGGGGAGTGGGAATATTACACAGGTACACTTAATTATTCAACCAATACTTAGTATATGGCATATTTGTATTGTATATTATGTGTAACATGGCATGTATAGGAAAATATATACACACACATAATTGGACATATTAGGAAATTTAAGGAATGAAACATGAAATGCCATCAGTGTCAAGCCCCTGGCCTCATTGAATATCCAGTAAAAGATCCTCAGCTCTTAGAATATATGCAAAATAAGACAAAAAAAATCCATTTCCTTGTTCTGAGTGCAAGAGTGAAATCTGAAAAATTTCACCAGTGAACACAAGCTGCTAAAAATTAATTATCTACCAGTGAATCAGATCTAAGGAAAAACACCTATCAGAGATACCTCTTGTTCAGGTATTCAAGCTAAAACTACCTTTCATCTTCATAGCTCAAATATCTGTCACACAAATATTAGTTTATTTGTGTCAGTTAACCCATATACTATGACGACACTGTGTATGAGAAAAGTACTGTATTAGTCCATTTATGTTGCTTATAATAAACTTGAGACTGGGTGATTTATAAAGAAAAACAACATTTATTGCTTACAGTTTCTGAGGCTGGGAAGTCCAAAGTTTATCTGGTGGTGGTGACAGTGACCCAGGGGTCTCACATCACAAGATGGTGGAAGCAGAGAGAGCAGAGAGAGACTCTCCTCTTCTTTTAAAGCCCTTGGAATCATGGCCCTGACCACCATTTTTAATCCATTCTCTACTTCATGGTCCTACAATCCAGTCTCCTCTTCAAGGCTCCACCTTTCGATGACCATAATAGGATTTCTCACCCTCTTAACAGTCACAGTGGGGGTTAAGTTTCTAATACACAAGACTTGGGGGACACAATTCAAACTTCAGGGAGTTGGGGGGAGCATAATTCAGTCCACTACAAGTATTATGGGTTTGTTTAGCTGAAGTCAAGATTAACATGTTCCTTAGGAAAAAAGTTCTAATTCCCAAACAACTAGCTTTAAAGAAAAATCTTTGGAACACAGAACCACTATAAATCAAAGGTCCCAAATGTACTTCTTTTTTTTTTTTAAAGAAAATGTAATTTTATTAATATTATTTTTTACAGTCTAGGATGTTGCTGCAGAGCAGCAGGGAGGGAGGGGGAGAAAGAAAGGGGAAGGAAATGGGATGGAAGAAGGAGGAAGGAGGAGGAGTGGGATTGAGACCTGTGGCAACCCCCACATTTCCACAGGGGAGACTGGGGGACTTCCAGCAGTGGCTTGGTCATTGCCGGGCTGGGTGCAGATGTCAGCAGGGTGTGGCAAAAGCCCTTGCCCCCTTACCACTCCAGTTCAGGAACCTGGGACCCTTCTTGCTGCAGCTTGGTGGTCATTGCTGGACTGGTTGCATGTGCTGGGGGGGCATGGCCAAGGCCTTCAGGCCCCCACCGCCTGGCTCAGAAGAGCCTGGGGTGCTTCCAGCAGCAGCTGGGTGGTCACCACTGGGCTGGCTGCAGGTGTCGGGAGGCATGGCTGAGGCTCGAAGCCCCCAACTGCCCCAGCTGGGAGAGCCCAGGGCACTTCCTGCAGCAGCTCAGTGGTCATTGCTGGGCTGGCTGCTTGTGTCGGGGGGGACATGGCCGAGGCCCACATCCTCTACCCTTGGGATTGGTTGTGGATGTCGTGGGGGCATTACTGAGGTCCCTGGACCTCTCCCATTTCTGGCTTGGTATTCCAGGGGACTTCCTGTCCTTCTAGGTGTTATAGGTGTTCTTTGGTGAAATGAGACCTTTACTAGTTAATATCAAGTTTTGTCTCTGGTTGTGAGTACTTTGTTTTTTCTTTCAGTTCCATGTTCAATTATTTGCTGTTCCCACCACTTTAACTCTGTGCTAGAACTAATTTGTTGTCCTTTGCTTACTTTTAAAATGGGGGAACTTTCAGTGGGGACCAGTACTTGAGCCCTGTGGTTGAGCTAAATGGATGCTTTGCTGCTGATTCCCTAGGGAAGGGTTTTTGTGCAGCTCATTGTTTAACGGTTGGCTTCATAGGTACTTCAGGCTCTCATGCAATCCAGTGCACTTGGATTTTGTAGGAACTCTGGTCTGGGCCTTTTCATCAAACTTCACCTCATGCAATTCTATATTCCTGACCAGTCTCCTCTGAGTGGTCTTGCACTGATTGGGGGGCAGATCAGCTGTCCTTGCTGTGCCCCAATGTTCCCCCAGTGGGCCCGTCTCCCTCACCAACCATGCTGCAAATACTTCCAATGCAATGGGCCATGCTCAGGCCTTTGCGATGACTCACCAGCCTCTGAGTGGCTCCTTTTTTCTAAGTTGTTCCGGCTCCTTGCTCCTATGTGGGTCCATGGGAACCCTATTAGTGATCTTGCTGGCCTGGGGCCACCAAGGCCCTCTTCTCCCCTGCCACCTCCAAGCAACTTCTTCCAAAAGGCACAGCTGCAGCTTTTGCTGGTTCCTACTCTGAGCACTCAGAAGCTCCAGCCTGGAAGTGTCGTGGGCTCGAAATGGTCAGAGTGGTTTTTTCTTTCTCTCATTGTGGCCTTTGCACACATGACTTTATGCACTCTTTAGGTCTTTCTTCTTTCCCTGAGCTCTAGTAGCACCACTTATGGAGTTTGGATGTGTTGTCCCCTCCAAAACTCATGTGGCAGTGTTGGTAACTGATTGAGTCATGGGGCAGATCCCTCATGAATGGATTAATGCTTTCCCTGGGGGAGAGGGGAGTAATGAGTGAGTTCTCGCTCTATTAGTTCCCATGAGAGCTTATTGTTTATAGGACCCTGGTACCTCTTGCTTCTCTCTCCTGCTTCCTCTTGCCATGTGATCTGCTTGTACCTGCAGGCTGCCTGCCACTTTCCACCATGAGTAGAAGCAGCCTGAGGCCTGTGCCAGATGCAGCTGTCCCAGAATCGTAAGCCAAATAAACCTCTTTTCCTTATAAATTACCCAGTCTCAGGTATTTCTGTTATAGCAACACAAAATGGACTAAAACAACCACCTTGGTTGTCGTTGCTTTTTTATAGTTGTAAGTTGGTTGATTTGTGGGAGAGAGTGATGCTGGGAAGCATCTATTCTGCCATCTTGACCAGAAGTCCCCAAAAGGTCCTGAATTTAAGGACCTTCAGTTTCTGGAAGTCCACCCACCAAGCAAGCCTAGGACAGGTGTGGAAATCTACTGTAGAGAAAGTGAAGTGCTCTTTGAGTTCCAAATGAGTCACTGGGTTTGACATTCTTCTCAGCGTCTTCTAACCAATTTTTTAAAATAAATTTTATGGGTCAAAAGACAATGTGTTATATATGTATGACACATCAGAAAATAATTTTCTGAATGAAAAAGCACAGATAGTAAAAACAAAATGATTTGGGACCCTGTTGTATGAGTTACTACAAAAGTAATAGCATGCTCTTGACCTTATATTTGTGCATTACCATTGCCAAATCTATAAGATAAGAAGAGGGTGTGTTCTCACACTGATTCCACAGGTGAGTCAGTTCAGAGAAGTTATGTGTGTTTCCCACACAGTTTTAGAGCTCTGGAAATGCCGGATGCACACTTCAGCCTTATGAATCTAAGTCCAGTCTTCTTAGGTATCTACTGGAGTAAGAATCAGGGTGAGAAGAGATCATCAAGAGCTGAGACAATTACAGACAACTCCATGTAATTTTGCAAGCATAAGTAAAATTCAGTCTTATTAAAATAAGTAGAGCAGAGCAGTCCAGCGAAGGGCAAGTGACGCCTTTGATAAATGGGAAAGAGTAATCTGAAATAATGCTGAGAGACATTATGGAGGCCCTAGCAGAGTTCAAACATAGATAGCAAAGAATGGAGGATATCTTTAGAGCATCATATGTAGCTGGCTGCCCGTGTTAAATGAATGCTTAACTCCAACACAAACTTTAGGTTTCACATTCATTATTTTTCCATATTACATAAAAAAGAAACAAACATTTTAAAGACATTAAAATTAAAAGGTAATTGTGAGAATTCACACTGCAAGTCATATTCAACTAGTCATCCTGCTTTAAATGACTAGAAAAGCAGAAAATAAATGAAACAACTGCTTTCAGAATTAGAAATAGGCAGTAAAGGTCTATAATCCCTGAGAGTAGAGGAAAAATTCGGTGAGCCACACAATCTCAGTTTTCTGCCTGGGGGCACTTTCTAGACTGTGGCCCACAAGGCAGAAATGGAAACAGAATTTGTTCAATAAAACATAAGCAAAAATGACAGAAATGATGAAATTGTTAGACAAAGACCATAGAGAAAAATATCAGTTAACTTGAAGAAAAGGCAAAGGAAAGTTTCCAAATAGAAGCACAGAAAGAAAAAGGGGCGGAGAAAAAAAAATGAACAGTCACAGTCACAGTAATTTCTTGGATGAAAATGGGAAGTCTATTATAAGAGGAGTCCCAAAAAGAGAGGAAAAGGGAAGAAAAGGTATTTGAAAAAGTAATTTACAAGATTTTTCCAGATCTGATGAATAATATCAACCTGTAGATCCAGGAACCTCAATGAACCTCAAACAGGGTAAACCCAATGAAAACCACAGCAAATCAGATCAAAAGCAAGTTCTTTAAAACTACTGATAAAGAAGAAAAATCTTAACATCAATCAAAGGAAAAAATATTTATTACATAGAGGGGAACAACTCTATTAACTACTGGCTTTTGTCAGAAACAATACAAGGCAGCAAACAATGAAAACACATGCTTACAGGTTCAGGATGGGGGGATGGATTTATCAACTTAGAATTCTATAACTATAAAAAATATTCTTCAAAAATGAAGGATGAATACAAGAAATGATAAAGGGGATCCTTCAGGTCCCAAAAAATACAGTAACGCAGGAAATGAGGGACAAAATAGGTATAAGACATATAGAAAACAAATAGCAAAATGACAGAAGTGAGTCATTCCTTATTAATCAGCCTTAAAAGGGAAGGAAATTATGACATATGCTACAGCATGTATGAACCTTGAGGACATTATACGTAAAATAATTCAGCCACATAAAGACAAATACTGCATGATTCTACTTTTTTGAGGTCTTAGAGTAGTCAAAACCACAAAGACTTAAAATAGAATAGTGGTTACGTGGGGATGGGAGGGATAGGAGTTATTTAATGGGTACAGACTTTCAGTTTTGCAACATGAAAGAGTTCTGGAGATTGGTCATATAACAATATAAATGTACATACTACCCCTGAACTGCACACTTAAAAATGGTTAAAATGATGAATATTATATAATGTATATTTTACCATAACAAAAAATTGTAAGAAAAAAATGAAGATAAAAAACCACATCTTCATAAAACAAAAGTTAAAAGACTTCATTACCATTAAATTTTCATTACAAGAAATGTTAAAGTTCTTCAGACTGAAGAAAAATGACACCAGTTGAAAATTTAGCTCTACACAAAAAACGAAGATTGCCAGAAATGGCATATAATAAGTGAGCAAATATTAAAGGCTTTAAATTTCTTTAAAAGGCAATTGACTCTATAAAACAAAGATATATTTTACAGATTTATAACATACATGTAAGTAAAATGTTTGACAATAATAACAAAGATTTGAAGAAGGAAATGGAAGTATACTGTTGAAAGGCTCTGACATCATACAAGTAATACAAAGTTAATTTAAAATTTTAAAAATCAAGTAATGCAATTTACCACATTTATAGAACAAAGGATAAAAACCACGTAATCTTTTTAATAGATACAGAAAAAGCATTCAACTAGATTCAACACACATTTATACGTTTTTTAAAAATCTAAGCAAGTAAGAAGGAATGTACCTCACAATAAAGGCCATATATGATAAACTTACAGATAATATTATACTTAATGGGGAAAGCTTGAAAGATTTTAACTCTAAGACTTGGAACACGATAAGGATACCCATTCTTGCCACTTCTATTCAATATAGTACTGAAGATCTTAGCCAGAGCAACTAAGAAAAAGAAAGAACAGGCATTCAAATTGGAAAGGAAGATGTTAAACTGTCCGTTTACAAATGCCATGATCTTATAGATCAAAAACCCTAAAGACATCATCATCTCATTGCAGGATACAAAATCAAAATACAAACTCAGTAGCATTTCCATACACTAACAGTGAACTGTATAAAAAAGAAATCGAGAAAACAATCCCATTTATAATAGCTACAAAAAAAATAGAGTACTTAGGAAAAAATTTAACCAAGAAAGTGAAAGATTTCTACACTGACAACTATAAAACACTGATGAAAGAAATTGAAGGACATAGGCCTGAGGACCTAGGCAACAGCTGTGGGCAACCCCCACTGCCCAACAGAAGGCAGAAGCACACACAGGTACCTAGGTGGGAGCCACAGGCAGGCCCCACCAACCAAAAGAAGGGAGGAGCATGCCCAGGGACCTAGGCAGTAGCACCAGGCATCCCCAAGCCTCCAACAAAAGGCAGGAGCAGGCTACAAATAACACTTCCACATTGGGGTTCCACCACAGCCACTACCACTACAAGGATGGCTCACCCTCTGCAGTGACAGAGGAAAGTCACTAAGAAAGACCAGAAAAAGAGAAGGAAACCTCTGTCCTCAAAGCTCACTCCAGAGTAATACCAGAAGCAAATGCTCTACCAGATGAGCAGACATAGAGATACTAGAAATACCAAAAAAAAAAAAAAAAAAAAGGAAAGGAAAACAAGAAAAAATGACACCACAAAAGGAAAACAGTAACTCTCAAGTACCAGACCCCACAGAGAAAAATACCCTTGAAATGACTGAAAAAGAATTCCGAATAACAATCTTAAGGAAACTCAATGAGATGCAAGAAGACTCAGTTAGACAAAATAATGAAATGATTTAAAATATCCATCATATGAAGGGGGAAATTTACAAAGAGCTCAATACCTTAAAAAAGAATGTAGCAGAACTCCTGAAATTGAAGGATTGATGTAACAAAATAAAAAACACACTGAGAACTTAAGCAACAGGTTAAAGCAAGCAGAAGAAAGAATTTCTAATCTAGACAATACTCTTTTTGAAATAACCAAGGTAGACCAAAAAAAAAGGAAAGAAGAATTTTAAAAGATAAAGACTTAGAGAACTAGCAGACAACCTTAAGCACACAAGCATCAAATTGTGAGTGTTCCTGAAGGGGAGGAGAAAGGAAAAGGCATGGAAAATCTATTCGATGAAATAATAATGAAAAACATTCCAGGTATAGGGAAAGACACAGACCTTCAGATCCAGGAATTTCAAAGATTGCCAAACAAATTTAATCCAAAAAGATCCTCTCCAAGACACATTATAGTCAAACTGACAAAGCTCAAAGGCAAAGAATCCTAAAAGCAGCAAGAGAAAAGTGTCAAGTCACCTATATGGGAGCCCCCATCAAACTAAGAGCAGACTTCCCAGCAAAAACTCTACAGACCAGAAGAAAATGAGATTATATGTTCAAAATTCTAAAAGGAAAAACTGCCAGCAAAGAATACTATGCCCAGCAAGGCTATCCTTGAGAAATGAAGGAGAAATAGTGTATTTCTCAGACAAACAAAAACTGCAGGAGTTCACTACCACACAACAGGCCCTACAAGAAATCCTCAAAGTAGTCTTGCATCTGAATTCTGAAAAACAATAATCACTACCTCAAAAAACTAGAAAAATAAAAAAATCCAACCCCAAAATTAGTAGTTGGAAATAAACAATTAAGAGCAGAACTAAAGGAAATAGAGACCCCTCCAAAAAATGATACAAATGATCAATGAAATAAAAAGTTGGTTTGTTCAGAAGATAAACTAAATAGACAAACCATTAGTTAGGTGAAGGAGAAGGAGGAGAAAGGAGGAGGAGGAGGAAGAAGAAAGAAAACCAAAATAAGAAAAATAAGAAATGCAAAAGGCGACATTATAACTGATACTGCAGAAATACAAAGAATCATTAGAAAATATTATAAACAACTGTACACCAACAAATATGAAAACCTAGAAGAAATGGATAAATTTCTGAACACATACAAACTACAAGACTGAACCAAGAAGAAATAGAAAACCTAAACAGACCAATAACAAGCTAAATGATTGAGGCAGTAATCAGCAGTCTCCCAACAAAGAAAATCCTAGGATCAGGTGGCATTACTGCTGAATTCTATCAAACCTTTACAGAGGAATATATACCAATTGTCTTCAAACTATTTCAAAAAATTGAAACAGAGACCATTCTCTGTTTCATTCTGTAAAGTCAGCGTCACCTTGATACCAAAACCAAACAATACTACAAAAAAAATATATACTACAGGCCAATATCTCTGATGAACACAGATGCAAAAATCCTCAACAAAGTATTTGCAATCAGAATACTGCAACACATCAAAAAATTATTCACCATGATCAAGTGGGATTCATCGCAGGGACACAAGGATATTTCAACATACAAAAGCCAGTAAATGTGACACACTACAACAACAAAATCAAGCACAAAACCATATGATTATCTCAACAGATGCAGAGAAAGCATGACAATAGTCAACATCCCCTTAGCAAATTAGGCATAGAAAGAAAGTATCTCAACACAATAAAAGTCATATATGATAAACCCACTGCGAATATCATCCTGAATGGATTAAGAACAGGAACAAGACAAGGATGACCACTATCACCACTCCCTTTTAACATAATTTGATGTATGAGCCAGAGTAATCAGACGAGAGAAATAAGGGCATTCAGATTGCAAAAGACAAAGTCAAGCTATCCCTCTTGGCATATGATATGATCCTATAAATATAGAAAAACCTAAAGACTCTACCAAAAAACACACTTAGAGCTGATAAATAAGCTCAATAAAGTTGAAGGATTCAAAATCAATATACCAAAATCAGTAGTATTTTTATAATCCAATAACAAACTAGCAGAAAAAGAAATCAAGAAAACAAGTCCATTTGCAATAGTCACCAAAAAATTAAGTACCTAGTAATAAAGTTAACCAAGAAGGTGAAAGAACTCTACAATGAGAATTACAAATCACTGCTGAAAGAAATTAAAGAGAACACAAAGGCATGCAAGGACATTCCATGCTCTTGGATTGTAAGAAATAATGTGAAAACGTCCATACTACCAAAGCAATCTACAGATTCAATGCAATCCCCATCAAAATACCAATGATACTCTTCACAGAAATGGAAAAAACAATCCTGACATTCATATAGAACAACAAAAGACACCAAATAGCCAAAGCAATCCTGAGCAAAATAAATAAGCCAAGGCATAAACACCACCTGACTTGAAATTATTCTACAAAGTTATAGTAACCAAAACAGCATAGTAATGGCATTAAAACCAGACTCACAGACCAATGGACCAGAATAGAGAACCCAGAAATCAACATACATACTTACAGCCAGCTGATATTTGACAAAGGCAACAAGGACACACATTGGGGAAAAGACTGCCTTTGCAATAAATGGTGCTGGGGAAACTAGGCATCCATATGCAGAAGAATGAAACTAAGCCTGGACCTCTCACCATATACCAAAATCAACTCAAAATGGATTAAATACTTAAATATTAGACCTGAAGCTATAAAACTCCTCAATGAAAATATAGGGAAAATAGTTCAGGATATAGGACTGGGCAAATGTTTTTTGATTAAAACCCCAAAAGAAAAAATTAACAAATGGGATTATATCAAACTAAAAGGTTTCTGCATGCAAAAAAAACCAAACAAACAAACAAACAAAAAAAAACAATTAACAGAGCAAAAAGACAGCCTACAGAATGGGAGAAAATATTCACAAACTATGCATCCAACAAGGGTTTCATATCCAGAATATACAAGAAACTCAAACAATTTAACAGTAAATAAAAAGTAACCTGATTTTAAAATGAGCAAAGGAGCTGAATAGGCATTTCTCAAAGGAAGATATTCAACAGACACTGAAAAGAAATGCTCAACATCACTCAGCACTAGGGAAATGCATATCAAAACCACACTGAGATATCATCTTACCCCAGTTAGACTGGCCATTACCAAAAAGACAGGAGAAAACAAATGCTGGTGGGGATGTGGAGAAAAGTGAATCCTCCTACATGGTTGGTAGGACTGTAAATTAGTGAAGCTGTTAGGAAAACTGTATGGAATTACCTCAAGCAACTAAAGATAGAACTGCCATACAATCCAGCAATCCCACTTCTGCGTGTTTACCCAAAGGAATGGAATTCATCATGCTGAAAGAATACATTCCCTCCCATGGTTTATTGCAGCTCTAGTTACAATAGCCAAGAATTGGAACCAACCTAAATGTCCATCAACAGATAACTGGATAAGGGAAATGGGGTATATATACACAATGGAATACTACTGTATCATAAAAAAGAATGAAATTCTGCCATTTGCAACAGCATGGATGAAATTAAAGAAAATTATATTAAGTGAAATAAGCCAGACACAGAAAGAGAAATACTCTGCATGTCCTCACTCATAAGTGGGAGCCAATAAATAAATAGATAGATAGATAGATAGATAGATAGATAGATAGATAGATAGATAGATAGATAGATAGATAGATTAATTAATTAATTAAATAAACAAACAAACAAGAATCACAATTCATTGAACTTTCAAAAGGAGAGAATGGAATTGAGGCAACCAGATGTCAGAAAGAGGGATGGAAAAGGGGTTAGGGAGAAATTGGTAAAAACCTACAAAAAATGATTACATTGTGTAATGATAACTATAGTAATTATCCTGATTTGAGGATCACTTATTGCACACACATATTTATATTCAATGCTATTCCCCACAGATATGCACAATCAATTATTTTTCCATTAAATAAATAAATATAAGTAATATTTTTAAAAATTATGTGAAATTTTATTCATTGAAGTTCACATTAAAGTAAAATAAGCATGATATATGATTTAATAATTTTAGTTATGAAATATTTTGATTATCTAAGCATCACCATGAAGAGCTTTTTCTCAATTACAATAATTCATTAAAGCCTTTATTTTAAATTGTCATATAATAAAGAGCTTGATAATAATTAAAATAACAATAATAAAAAAGAAATTGATGGACACAAACAAATGAAAAATATTCTGTTTTGATGGATTGGAATTAATATTGTTAATATGCCCATACTACTCAAAGTGATCTACAGATTCAATGCAATCCTTATCAAATACCAATGACACTCCTCAGAAAAATAGAAAAATAATCCTAAAATTCATATGGAAACAAGAAAGACCCCAAATAGCTAAAGCAATCTTGAGTAAAAAGAACAAAGCTGGAGGCATTGTACTAGCTAACTTCAAAATATACTACAAAGCTACAGTAACAAAACAGCAAGGTATGGCATAAAAACAGACACAAGGACCAGTAGAACAGAACAGAAAGCCAAAAAAATAAATCCACATATTTATAGCCAACTGATTTTGACAAAGATGCCAACAACACACAATGAGAAAAATACAATCTCTTCAATAAATGATCTTGGAAAAATTTGACATTCACATGCAGAAGAATAAAATTAGACCTTTATTTCATGTCATCTACAAAAATCATCTCAAAATGGATTAAAGACTCAAATACGATACCCAAAACTAAACTCCTAGAAGAAAACAGGAAGAAAACTCCATAACATTGGTCTGGACAATGATTTGGGGGATATAATCAAAAAGCACAGGCAATAAAAGCAGAAATAGGCAAATGAGATCATGTTAAACTAAAAAATTTCTGCACAGCAATCAACAGAATGAAGGGACAACCTACAGAACAGGAAAAATTATTTGCAAACTCTATGTCTGACAAGTGATTAATATCCAAAACATATAAGGAACTCAATCAACTCCATAGCAAGAAAACAAATAATCCAGCTAAAAATGGGGAAAGACCCTGAATAGATGTTTCTCAAAAGAAAGGCATATAAATGGTCAGCAGGTAAATGAAAGAAAACAAGCATTGGTGAAGATGTGGAGAAAAGGGAAACCTTGCACACTGTTGGTGTGAACGTAAATTTTTTAAGCCATTATGGAAATAGTATGTAGATTCCTCAAAAAATTAAAAATAGAACTACCATATGATTCAGCAATCCCACTAGTGGCTATATATCCAAGAAATGAAATCAGTATGTCAAAGAGATATCTGCACTCCCATGTTCATTGCAGCATTATTCACAGCAGCCAAAATATGGAATCAACCTATGTGCTCATCATTGGATGGATGAACGGATAATGAAAATGTGGTATACATACACAAGGAAATACTATTCAGCCTTAAAAAAGAAAAAGATGTTGTCATTTATAACAACATGGATGAACCTGGAGGACATTATGGTAAGTGAATTAAGCCAGGCACAGAAAGATAAATACCACCTGGTGTCACTTATATGTGGAATATTAAAGAGTTGATCTCCTAGAAGTAGAGGGTAGAATTGTGGTTACCAGGGGCTAAGAAAGTTGGCAGTTGGAATATAGGAGGCTTGGAGAAGTGTTGGTGAAAGGATACAAAATTTCAGTAAGATAGGAGAAAGAAGTATGGGATCTATTGTACAACATGGTGACTAAAGTTAAAAATATATTCTTGAAAAATGCTAAGAGTAGATGTAAAATGTTCTCGTTACAAGAATTATAACTATATGAGGCAAGATATATGCTAATTGGCTATATTTAGTCATTCCACAATGTATATATACTTCAAACCAATACGTTGTACGCAGTAAATGCATACAATTTTATCTGTCAATTTAAATAAATGAATAATCTAAGCAAATTAGAAATAGAAGAAATCTTCCTCAGCCTGGTGAAGGGCACCTATTAAAAAAAAAAAAAAAACACCAAAAAGAAAAAAACACCTTCAGGTAAGGTCACACTTAATGGTAAAAGGCCAGTGTTTTCCCTCAAAGATCAAAACAAAGCAAGGGTGTCCACTTTCACCATTATCACTCTGTATTGTACTAGAGATTCTAGCATGTTCAATAAGGGGGGAAAAAGAAAAGAATAATATAAAAGAAATAGACATAAATTGAAAAGGAAGAAATAAAAGGGTCATTATTCACAGACAACACAATTGTGTATATTGAAAATTCTAAAAATTAACCAATAATTTACTAAAATTAATCAAAGTATAAAAGTCACAGGATTCAGAATGATATACAAATATCAATTGTATTTTTATTTACTGGCAATGAAAGTTTTTAAAATATCATTTATGATATAATCAAAACTAGTAATGAATTTAACATGTGCAAGATACGTACCTTGAAAATTGTATAACATTGCTGAGAAAAATTCAAGAAGAGCTAAATAGATGGAAAGTATCTTAACACCATGTTCATGTACTAAAAGACTCAACATAAATATCATTACATTTATTATATGGGGGAGTCAAGTCTCCCCAAAGTGATCCATAAATTCAATGCAATAAATATACCAGCAGGCTTTATTAATAAATTTGACAGGCTGATTATAAAATTAATATAGAAATTCAAAGGACCTAGCACAGACAAAACAGGTTTAAAATAGAAGAACAAAGTTGGATTTTTAACCTTACTTAGATTCAAGGATTAATACAAAACCCACAGTGATCAAGACAATATGGTATTAGCATTGTAGATAACTAATCAATCTTGAGTTGGAAGTGGTTACACAGGTATAGTGATTTGTCAAATGCATCAAACTGAACACTTAAAATCAGGTGCATTTATTGTATGTAACTAAGTTTAGTCAGACTCTTTTTTTAAAGATAAATATCATTAATATGTGGAATAAGAAAAGAAGTGGTTGAGGTGTATGAGCAAAAGATCACGATGTAGTATTTTTTTAATATCTGATGAATATAAGATTTCAACAGTTTACAAAAGTTCTGAGTAAACAAAACTCTACTAAAAGAGACAAACCTACAAAACTGATAATCAATCAAAATTTTATTAAAACAATATAGTTGGAAGTAATTTGGCCTATGACATTTTCATTTTCTCTTGCCTTGATGTGGATTCCTAAGAACATGAATGCATAAAAACAAAGTCATTTGTTTTACCTTTCTAGACTTTATGAGTTTCAACTAACCAAAAATGTCAGTAATATCTTGTTTCTGTATAAGCCTGAGATTATAGTTTTAAATCTACCTTTTGAGTGGGGAAAGAGGATTAAAAAAGTCAAATACATTTTTTAAGATAAATATTACATTTTCATATAAATGAGTTTTAGAAAGAAACTTGAGAGCACAAAAGTATATATAGAAAAACTTCTAAAAAGTAAATATTTTCCAACTAAAAAAAAAAAATTCTGACACTGTCGTAAGTCATTATTAAGACCCTAGAAACAATACATTTTTCTTAAACAACACCTAAGGAGATCCCCTGGAAGTCTAAAATTGCCCTTAAAAGGAGAAGCAAAATCCATCACACTTTTACTGTGTTGAAATGTTTTCAAAATGAAGTATATATTTTCTGCTTATTTTGTTTCTCTAGATACAAAACATTATTTGGTGACATGACCAGTTTAATTTTAACAAAGATATATGGCTTGGGGAAAGACATTTCAAATTGCTCTGAAATAAGGGGGGGAAATTTTGCTCTAAATAAAGGTGTTTAAAATGGAATTAGTGTTCCTAATTATTATTCCTAATGGTTTCAGATACATAAAAAATAAAGGAAAGCCTCAAATTATCAAGTTTATCTAGGAATATTATATGAAATATAATAGGAAGCTTCAGGAAAAGGAGAAAATACCAAGTCATGAATCTCTAAGAAAGGCAACAACCAGAACTTCACTATATAGCAGAAATGATCAACCTGTGTCCAATTCAACAAAACAACTGTATGACTCTGGGTATTGAACTCTTATTGTATGAATGATCTGTTCAAAATATAAATAATGAGGGTGATTGTTGAGATATGGCAGTGGCAACAAAACAGATTTTTAATTTCTCAAATCCTATGAAAAATTATTGTAAGAAAGAAAAGAATAAGTAGTAAAATAACATCCTCTAGAGACAATAGAAGAATAACAGAAAGATATTTTCACAGATCATAAAAACTGTAACTGTCTACTTAAAAACAAACTAAAAGTCATAAAGTAAATGATTCAAGATATAATGAACAATGTACATCAAAACTAAAAAATCTTAGAAGTGAGTTGACAAAATTCAAGACAGAAGTTGAACTAAAAAAAATCATTCTGTAAACAAAGCCTAATTAAAAAAAAAAAAACGTAAGAGTAATCAAACACAACAGATAAGCCCTAAAAGAAATAGAAAATTAATTTTTAAGTCAGAAATAAATGTAACAGCTTCCTGCCCAGGTTATTACTGGGGCAGAGGATGAGCAATTAGGATTGGGCCTCCCCAGCCCAGATCAGCCAGGTCTGGCCTCCCATCCCACTCCAATGCCCAAATGCATGGAACGCAAAAACTTCATCAGTGATGTGAACACTTACACACTGGTAGAATATTCCAAGTTATACTGTGAGCACTGCTAAAACCAGACTATGGTGCTATCATCATCAAGCAGATCCTGCTTGACACCCCTCACTCTCACCTGCCCATCCACAGTCACCCTAGTATCCATCTCAGCTCAGCACATGGAAAATAGGATCTGTAAGTCTTCATCAACACACCTCAAGTCCTGTGAGGCTGTGACATAGAACGCTCCCACACTGTCCAGCACAAGGTGAAGTGGCCAGCTTGCTGAGGGTGCATATGGTATGGCTGTAGTCATAGATGCTCCAGGTAAGTTTCAGGTACTGGGACTGACCTCCCAGAACTTTGGGGTACAATACCTTGACAACCTGGTAGAATAGTTATCTGGTCTACTATTCTGAAAACTGTTAGAAGTGCTAGATAAAATATTGTTAATTTAAAAGAAAAAATTTCTTTATCTCATGTATAATCCAACAAGAAAGAGAAATAGTAGGGTCAGAATGAGTAAAGAAAGGAACCGAGGGTTGTCAGCAGAACACTTCAGGCAGCTATCCCTTGAGGGAAACTCTAAACAGAGTAAACTTCAATTTCGGTTTCTGTGGCTGGGCCTCTCAAACCCCGACCTGCCTAAGGAAGCTGGTGTAATAGAGAACACCCTCTCCATAAAGCTAGCATTTGAAAGGAATCTCAGGATAAGGATGAATTAGAAATAAACCACATCTTCCATCATGATCACACTATACTATCTCCAGAACCACAAGATAAACCGCCTGATTTCATCCTAAATGGAAGTGGGGGTGGGGAGAATCTCCTGTGAAAGTGTATAGTCTCAGATATGTTACCCTAATTCATACACCTGGATGGCTCAAAAAACCTCAGGACAAAATTGCAAACTTTTAGTTTAAATTTTAGTTAAAAGTTGAGTAGTCCCCAACTGGTAGTGCTCCCAGGCCATGACAGAATCAGAGACAGATCTCTCCAGGAGGAACCTATCTCTAGGCTTCATCAAGATTGCTAAGTTTTCTGTTCCATGGAAGATGGAAAATTCACCATCAAAGAGCAATGAACATATAAGAAAGAAAGGCACTGTGGGTGATGACCAGCAGAAACAAAAAACAGAAGAATCAGACCTAAAAAAAAAAAAATCAGATATTGAGATTATTAGAAGCAATATGAAATAATTATGTTCAATGTTTTTGTACATTAAAATATGAAAGACTTAGATCTAAAATGTTCCCACCACACAAAAAAAAGATAACTATGTGAGCTGATGGATATGTTAGTTAACATGGTTGCCACAATGACTTCACATATATGTATATCACAACATCACATTGTTCATCTTAAATAAATTTTAATTTTTCAATAAATCTCAATAAAGCTGAAATAAAAGAAAGAAATGAATGACTTAGTTGTAAATCTAACAAAATATGTTCAAGATGTATAGGAAGAAAATACACAACCTGTTGAAAAAATCAAAGAATAACTAAACAAATAGAGATATTCCATGTTCATGAATAAGAGGATTTAATTTTGTTAAGATGTTAATCTTCCCAACATTATCTATAGATTCAATGCAATCACAATGAAAATCCCAACAAGTAATTTTATGAATATTTACAAACTGACTCTAAAATTTCTGTGAAAGGCAAAAGACTGAGAATAGTCAAAATAATACTGAAAAACAAAGGACTGACTCTACCCAACTTTAACTTATTATAAAACAATAGTAATCAGGAGAGTGTAGTATTGCCAAAGAAATAGACAAATAGATCAATGGAATAGGATAAATAGCCCAGAACTAGATCCACACAAATACAGTCAACTGAACTTTGACAAAGGAGCAAAGGTAATTCAATGGAGAACGGATAGTTTTTTCAATGAGGTATGCTGAAACAGCTAAACATCCACAAGCAAAAATAATAATAATCTATACACAGAACTTACATCTTTCACAAAAATTGATCACCCTCATGGGTTAAAAATCTGCACAGGCAAAATCCTGCACACAAATGTTTATAGCAACTGTATTCATTATTGCCCAAATTGGAAGCACCAAAGATGTCTTTCAGTCAGTAACTAGATAAACAAACTGTGATAGATCCATAAAATAGAATATTATTCAGCAATAAAAGGAAATGAAATATGATGCAATGAAAAGACACTGAGGAATCTTAAATCCAAATTGCTAATCTGGAAAGACTAGATGCTGATCCCAGGGGCATTAAAAAGATAGCAAAGAAACTTTATGAACAAGTCTGTCTATGCCCACAATTTGATAGCCTATGAGAAATGAACCAATTCCTTGAAAGACACAATCTGCCAAAACTCACACAAGAAGAAATAATCTGGAGAGGTCTATATCTATCAAAGAAATTGAATCAATAATTAATAAGCTTCCAAAACAGAAATCACCAGGCCAAAATGGGCTCACTGGTGAATTTAAATATTTAAGAAAGAAATTAGGAACACGGAAGGCAACAAACCAGAGACAGAGGGAGCGCCCGACCTGGCACAGCACTGTGAGTGATCCCTGGCACAGCTCTGTTCGGGGGGTGGATGCCCGTTCGGCTCCCCGCCTGCACCACCAGGCCACTCACTGCCCCGGTGCTGCCTCCATTTACCCAGGTGCGGGCAGCTCCGCCCTGCTCGGCCATCACTGAGCCCATTTGCTTGGCCTGGAGCGGGGATTTCCGGACCCTGCGGGCCGGCCTCCTCTCCCACTCCCTCCACGGTTCTCTGGCAGGGCTGGGGGTGTGGGGCTTCCCGACCAGTTTTGGGAGGGCTAGGAAGTACGGGCGGGCCGACTGTCACTCCACCACACCCTGGACTCCGGCCCCGGTAAACTTCCTGTTACTGGGAGGCAGATACCATCTCTGCGACCACCAGTTTGGAAAAAAGCCTAACAAATTTCTGGTTGGGAATGGTGTGGTAGGAGAGTTCCCAGGTCCGCTTGAACCTGCCGGAGAGCAGGCTGCAGGCGGGCACTAGACTCGGTTTATACCGGGGGGATACAAAGGTGAACAAGACCCGAGAAAGATCTACACAGTGCTACAAAGGCACCCAGAGAGACCGGTCGTCTGTGCCTAGCAGAAATCTGGTAGACTTCCTGGGCGAGGCGGTGCTGAGCAGGGTCTTGAAGGCCCAGCTGATAGACGAGGGGTGCAGAAGACACGCCCCAACCCAGCACAGTGTGCACAGAGGGGGGAGACGTGCGGCCAGGGAGGCGGAGACTCGACAGAAACCACACACCCGGTGGGGTCGCCACTGCACGATCTAACAGCCTGGGCCAGAGCACACGGAACGGGGAGAAGTCCTGTACAGAAAGTGAAAACTCAACAGAGATCACACACCCTGTGGTACGTGATCCACCAGCCCAGCAGAGTACAAGCTGACCAGAAAGGTGGATCCCCGGAGAAGCCCAAGACCCGAGGCAACCACACACACAAGACACTAGAGGCCAACTGAGCAGTCACGGCGGGAGCCATACCAAATTGGCAACCACAGCAACATCCTAGTTAGTCATTAGTCTTAAACCGGTGGACTGTGAAACCCCCTGCCACAATGAATAAACACCAAAAAAAAGACACCAGAAATACAAAAAATCAAGAAAGTACACCACCAAAAGTTAATAAATCTCATACTCTAGATCCTATAGAACAAGAAGCCCTTGAAATAACTGACAAGGAATTTCGAGTGATAATTCTAAGGAAACTGAATGAGATACAAGAAAACTCAGCTAGACATCATGATGAAATGAGGAAAAGTATACAGGATCTGAAAGAGGAAATATACAAGGAAATCAATGTCCTGAAAAAAAATGTAGCAGAACTTGCTGAACTGAAGAAGTTATTCAGCGAAATAAAAAACACAACGGAGAGTTTAACCAGCAGGCTTGTCGAAGTTGAAGAGAGAACCTCTGAACTTGAAGATGGGCTGTTTGAAATAACACAAGCAGACAAAAAGAAAGAAAAAAGAATCAAGGACATGGAAGAAAATCTGAGAGAGATATCAGACAACCTCAAGCGCTCAAATATCCGAGTCATGGGTATTCCAGAAGGGGAGGAAAATGGAAATTCCATTGAAAACATATTCAACAAAATAGTGGCAGAAAACTTCCCAGGTATAGGAAAAATCACAGATCTTCAGATCCAGGAAGCTCAAAGATCTCCAAACGTGTTCAACCCAAAAAGGCCTTCTCCAAGACATGTCATAGTCAAATTGGCAAAATCCAGAGACAAAGAGAGAATCTTAAAAGCTGCAAGAGAGAAGCGTCAAATCACCTATAAGGGAGCCCCAATCAGGTTAACATCAGACTTTTCATCACAAACCCTAAAAGCTAGAAAGGAATGGGATGATATTTTCAAAATACTAAAAGACAAAGATTGCCAGCCAAGAATACTCTACCCTGCAAGGCTATCCTTCCGAAATGAAGGGCAAATAGTATATTTCTCAGACAAACAAAAACTGCGGGAGTTCACTACCACAAGACCACCCTTACAAGAAATCCTCAAGGGAGTACTGGGTTTGGTTCCTGAAAAATAACTACCACTGCCATAAAAACCTAAGAAAAATCTAAACCCGCTAGTACAATAAAAATGGCATTCGTGAAGAGAAAACAAGCTAACAAAAACCCTATCTACAACCTAAGGAACCAACAAACAAAGAAACCAAACAGTAAATCAGAAAGCAAGGAACAAAAGACACCTAAGACAACCAAACAACCAATAAAATGCTAAGAATAAATCAATACCTTTCAATAACAACTCTTAATGTTAAAGACTTAAATTCCCCAATTAAAAGACACAGACTGGCTGACTGGATCAAAAAGCAGGACCCAACTATATGCTGCCTACAAGAGACCCACCGCACCCATAAAGATTCACACAGACTAAGAGTGAAAGGATGGAAAAAGATTTACCATGCAAACAGAAAAGAAAAACGAGCTGGAGTGGCTATTATTATATCTGAAAAAATAGACTTTAAACTAAAAACCATAAAAAGAGACAATGATGGACACTACTTAATGATAAAAGGACTGATCCATCAAGAAGACATAACAATCATAAATATGTACGCACCCAATGTTGGAGCAGCCAGATTTATAAAACAAACTCTATTAGACCTAAAGAAGGAAATAGACACTAATACCATAATAGCAGGGGACCTGAACACTCCACTGCCAATATTAGACAGATCATCTAGGCAAAGAATCAGTAGAGAAACACAAGATCTAAACAAGACTCTAGACCAATTGGAATTGGCAGATATCTACAGAACATTCCACCCAACAACCTCAGAATATTCATTCTTCTCATCAGCACATGGATCATTCTCCAAGATAGATCACATATTAGGTCACAAATCAAGTCTCAATAAATTCAAAAAAATTGGAATTATCCCATGTATCTTCTCAGACCACAATGGATTAAAACTAGAAATTAATAACAAACAAAACTCTGGAAACTATACAAACACATGGAAATTAAACAGCATTCTACTTAATGACATATGGGTCCAAGAAGAAATCAAGCAGGAAATCAAAAAGTTTATTGAAACTAATGAAAACAATGATACATCATACCAAAACCTGTGGGATACTGCAAAAGCAGTATTGAGGGGAAAATTTATTGCATTAAATGCTCACTTCAGAAGAATGGAAAGATGGCAAGTGAACAACCTAACACTTCACCTTAAAGAACTAGAAAAACAAGAACAATCCAATCCTAAAGTTAGCAGACGGAAAGAAATCATTAAGATCAGAGCAGAACTGAATGAAATTGAAAACCAAAAAACAATTCAAAAGATCAACGAATCAAAAAGTTGGTTTTTTGAAAAGATAAATAAAATTGACAAACCATTAGCATGGCTAACAAAAAAAAGAAGAGAGAAGACTCAAATAACAAAAATTTGAAATGAAAAAGGCGATATTACAACTGATTCATCTGAAATACAAGGAATCATTCGAGACTACTATAAACAACTATACGCCAACAAATTTGAAAATCTGGAGGAAATGGATAAATTTCTGGACACACACAAGCTCCCAAAACTGAACTGTGAAGACGTAGAAAATTTGAACAGACCAATAACAATAAAGGAGATTGAAGCTGTTATCAGAAGGCTCCCAACAAAGAAAAGCCCAGGACCAGATGGATTCACAGCAGAATTTTACCAAACATTCAAACAGGAATTGACACCGATTCTTTACAAACTATTCCAAAAGATTGAAACGGACGCAAATCTCCCAAACTCATTCTATGAAGCAAACATCATCCTGATACCAAAACCAGGTAAAGATATAACCAAAAAAGAAAACTACAGGCCGATATCCTTGATGAATATAGATGCAAAAATCCTCACTAAAATACTAGCAAACAGAATACAGCAACACATACGAAAAATTATTCATCACGATCAAGTGGGATTCATCCCAGGGATGCAAGGTTGGTTCAACATACGCAAATCAATAAATGTGATACACCATATTAATAAACTCAAACACAAGGACCATATGATCATCTCTATAGATGCTGAAAAAGCATTTGATAAAGTTCAGCACTCATTCATGACAAAGACCCTCTATAAGTTAGGTATAGAGGGAAAGTATCTCAACATAATTAAAGCCATATATGACAAACCCACTGCCAATATCATCCTGAATGGGGAAAAGCTGAAAGCTTTTCCTTTCAGAACAGGCACCAGACAAGGATGCCCACTCTCACCACTCCTATTCAACATAGTGTTGGAAGTAGTAGCCAGAGCAATCAGAGAAGAGAAGGAAATAAAGGGCATCCAGATTGGAAAAGATGAAGTCAAACTGTCCCTGCTTGCAGATGACATGATCCTATATATCGAACAGCCTAAAACCTCTACAAAAAAACTGTTGGAATTGATAAATGATTTCAGCACAGTAGCAGGATACAAAATCAACACACCAAAATCAGTAGCATTTCTTTTCTCCAATAGTGAACATGCAGAAGGAGAAATCAAGAAAGCCTGCCCATTTACAATAGCCACCAAAAAAATAAAATACTTAGGAATTGAGTTAACCAAGGAGGTGAAAAATCTCTATAATGAGAACTACAAACCACTGCTGAGAGAAATTAGAGAGGATACAAGAAGATGGAAAGATATTCCATGCTCTTGGATTGGAAGAATCAACATAGTGAAAATGTCCATACTACCCAAAGTGATATACAAATTCAATGCAATCCCCATCAAAATTCCAAAGACATTTTTCTCAGAAATGGAAAAAACTATTCAGACATTTATATGGAACAATAAAAGACCACGAATAGCCAAAGCAATGCTGAGCAAAAAAAATAAAGCTGGAGGCATAACACTACCTGACTTTAAGCTATACTACAAAGCTATAATAACCAAAACAGTATGGTACTGGCATAAAAACAGACACACTGACCAATGGAATAGAATAGAGAATCCAGAAATCAACCCACACACTTACTGCCATCTGATCTTTGACAAAGGCACCAAGCCTATTCACTGGGGAAGGGACTGCCTCTTCAGCAAATGGTCCTGGGATAACTGGATATCCATATGCAGGAGAATGAAACTAGATCCATACCTCTCACCGTATACTAAAATCAACTCAAAATGCATTAAGGATTTAAATATACACCCTGAGACAATAAAACTTCTTAAAGAAAACATAGGGGAAACACTTCAGGAAATAGGACTGGGCACAGACTTCATGAATACGACCCCAAAAGCACGGGCAACCAAAGGAAAAATAAACAAATGGGATTATATCAAACTAAAAAGCTTCTGCACAGCAAAAGAAACAATTAAAAGAGTTAAAAGACAACCAACAGAGTGGGAGAAAATATTTGCAAAATATACATCTGACAAAGGATTAATATCCAGAATATATAAGGAACTCAAACAACTTTACAAGAAGAAAACAAGCAACCCAATTAAAAAATGGGCAAAAGAGCTAAGTAGGCATTTCTCTAAGGAAGATATCCAAATGGCCAACAGACATATGAAAAAATGCTCAACATCACTCAGCATCCGGGAAATGCAAATCAAAACCACATTGAGATACCATCTAACCCCAGTTAGGATGGCTAAAATCCAAAAGACTATGAACGATAAATGCTGGCGAGGCTGCGGAGAAAAAGGAACTCTCATACATTGTTGGTGGGACTGCAAAATGGTGCAGCCTCTATGGAAAATGGTATGGAGGTTCCTTAAACAATTGCACATAGATCTACCATACGACCCAGCCATCCCAGTGTTGGGAATATACCCAGAGGAATAGAAATCATCAAGTCGAAGGTATACCTGTTCCCCAATGTTCATCGCAGCACTCTTTACAATAGCCAAGAGTTGGAACCAGCCCAAATGCCCATCATCAGATGAGTGGATACGGAAAATGTGGTACATCTACACAATGGAATACTACTCAGCTATAAAAACGAATGAAATACTGCCATTTGCAACAACATGGATGGACCTTGAGAGAATTATATTAAGTGAAACAAGTCAGGCACAGAAAGAGAAATACCACATGTTCTCACTTATTGGTGGGAGCTAAAAATTAATATATAAATTCACACACACACATACACACATACACACACAAACCGGGGGGGGGGGGAAGGAGATATAACAACCACAATTATTTGAAGTTGATACAACAAACAAACAGAAAGGACATGGTTGGGGGTGAGGGGGGGAGGGAGAAGGGAGGGAGGTTTTGGTGATGGGGAGCATTAATCAGCTACAATGTATATCGACAAAATAAAATTTAAAATAAATAAATAAATAAATAAATAAATAAAAAGAAAGAAATTATACCAATTCTCTACATTTCAGAAAATAGAAACAGAGGAAATGCTTCCTAACTCATTCTATGAGGCCAGCATTACCCTAATACTAGAACCAGACAAAAACATTAAAAGAAAGTAAAACTACAGACCAACATCTCTCATGAAAATAAACACAAAATTCTCAGTAAAATATTAGCAAATCAAATTTAGCAATGTATAATGAGAATTATACACCATGACTCAGTGGGATTTATCTTAGATATGCAAGGCTGGTTCAACATTTGAAAATGAATGAATGCAATCAACTATATAATAGGCTAAAGAAGAAAAATCATATGATCATATCAACACATGCAGAAAAAAGCATGTGACAAAATCCAATACCCATTCATGATTTTAAAAATTCTCAGCCAACTAGAAATAAAAGGGAACTTCTTTCCTTGAAAAATGACATCTAAAGAAAGAATGTACAGCTAACATCCTATTAATGATGAGAAATTAGATTTTTTTGCTATAAGATCAGAAACAAGGCAAGGATGTCTATTCTCACCACTCTTATTGGAACATCAGATTGTAAGTCCCAGCTAATGCAATAAGACAAGAAAAGGAAAGAAAGGGTATATAGAGAGGGAAGAAAGAAATGAAACTGTCTTTGTTCACAGATGACATGATTGTCAAAGAAAGTAGCCAATCTGAAAGGGCTACATGGCTTCAACTATATGACAGTCTGAAAAAGGCAAAACTGAAGAGAGAGTAAAAAGACAGATGGTTGCCACAAGTTTGGCAGGTAAGGAAGAAGGGATAAAGAGGTAGAACACAGGAGATTTTAGGGCAGTAAACTTATGCTGTATAATACTGTGATGATGGATACACAACATTATATATTTGTCATGACCTATAGAATCTACATCACAGACACTAAACTCTAGACATTAGTCAATATTGGTTCAACAGTTGTAACAAATGTACCGCCTAAAGCAAAAGGTTAATAATAGGGAAAACTTGGGGAGGAGCGGAAATGTAAGATATCTCTGTACCTTTCTTTCTGTAATCTTTTGTAAACCTAAACTGCTAAAAAAATTAAATCTAATTTAAAAAAACACTGAAAAGAGAACTAAAGAAAGAATGAGAAGGAAACTAAAATTGAGATTAAAGCACAGGGAAGACAGAATAAGAATATCTAGTAATCATCCATTTGAATTTCCAAAAAGAGAAGAGAGAGATAATAGGAGAGAAGCAAAATTTGAAAATAAAGTATCTGAGAACCTCTCATAACTGATGAAAGACACCAATCCACAGATTCAAGCCCATTAAATCCCAAATAGCAAAATAAAAAGAAATCCATCCATGCATACATCTAGTGAAATCACAGTCCAACAAAGGCAAAAGAAAAGTTTCTAAAAGTACCCATTAAAAATTACAGATTACCTTCAAAGTACAAACTGACAGCTGTTTCACAACAGAAACCAGAAACCAGTAAAATGATATTTTCAAGGCACTGAAAGAAAATAACCATTGACCTAAAAATATTATACCTAATGAAAATATAGTTCAAGAATAAGAATAAATAAAGACATTGTATTAAGTTTCTCCAGAGAAACAAAATAGAATGTATGGAGAGAGGGAGAGAGAGAGAGAGATTTATTTGAAGGAACTGGTTCATGGGATTTTGGAGGCTGGCATGTACAAAATATGCAGGTCAGGACAGAAGACTGAAAACCCAGAGAAGAATTGATGTCACAGTTCAAGTCCTAAGATAGTCTGGAGGCAGAATTTTCCCTTCTTTGGGGGAAGTCAGTCCTTTTTTTAAGGTCTTCAACTGAGTGGATGGTGCCCACCCACATTATGGAGTATAATCTGCTTTACTCAAAGCCTACTGATTTAAATGTTAATATCTTTTTTAACAAAATACCATCATAGCAACATCCAGATGTGTTTGACAAAATATCTGGTTATGGAAACCTAGCCAAGTTGACATACAAAATTAACCATTACAGACATATTTTAGCAGATAAAAACCAGAAGACCCACCCCTAAAGGATGTTTGAAAAGATGTACTTCAGGGAAAAGAAAATTTATCTCCAAAAATAGTCTTAGATTCAAGAAGCAATGAAGTTTAGTGAGCCAACCCATTGTTCACACTTTCTCTAAACAATGAGGAAGCTAGATATCCTGGAATTTACCAAACCCTAAAAACATATTAAATATTTTAAAAATACTTTTAGAAGCACAGTGCTGCTATAAATCAAATATATTTTTCTACTTTGATATTTGCTTTATTTACATACCAGTATATTGCAGATTAAAATTTGCTGAAAATTTTAAATACTTTTGTAATTTGCTTCTTATTCTTTACAACCCAAACTCAAGTAAATAATACATTTCTAACAATCATTTATGAGTATGTTAATTTCCACCTACTCTAATTTTTTTGTTAAAAAAAAGGGGTAGCAGCTGGTTTTACTCCTGAGAAATTAACAGAAAATATTCATGGACAAAATTCCTAAAGCAATTATTGCTGGCTTGCCTGGCAGACCAATGGTAGAAATAAATAGCTATTTTTGTGGAATATATCTCCATGAGCCAAAGAGAAAAGGATTAAAAGTGGTCTAGGGCCACCACTAACAGGGGAGGCCCCAGCCAGGCAGGCAGGAGACCCAGCCAGCCTACTGCCCAGCCCCCAAAGGAGCCCACATGCCAGGCAAGACCTCATGCCACCACCACAAAGCCTCACACAACACAAGCAGTGTCACTAGAGAAAGCAGGAAAAAGAGGAAGAAGTCTTTCTCCTCAAAGTCCATTCCAGAGGGACAGAAGAAGCGACTGATCTGCCAGATGTCCAGAAATCAACATAGAGATATTAGAAAAATGAAAAAATCAGAAAACATGACACCACCAAAGGAATCCAGTAAATCTTAAGTACCAGCCCATACAGAACAGGAAACCCTTGAAATGACTGAAAAGGAATTCCAAGTAACTATCTTAAGGAAACTCAATAAGATAAGAGTGGATTCCATAAGACAACATAATGAAATGAGAAAAATTCCAGGATATGAAGGTGGAAATTTACAAAGAGATTAATACATTAAAAAAAGAACATAGAAGAGCTCCTGGAACTGAAAGATGCATTCAATTAAGTAAAAAACACAACTGAGAGCTTAAGCAGGTGATTAGAACAAGAGGAAGGAAGAATTTCCAAACTCAAAGATGGTCTCTGTGAAATAATCAAAACAGACCAAAAAAAGGGAAAAAGAATTTTTTAAATGAAGAATGCCTAAGAGAGCTAGCAGACAACCTTAAGCGCACAAACATCCAAATCATGGGTGTCCCTGTAGGTGAGGAGAAAGGTAAAGCCATTGAAAATGTATTCAGTGACATACTAAAGGAAAACTTCCAAGGTATAGGGAAAGACACAGACCTTCAGATCCAGGAAACTCAAAGATCCCCAAAGAAATTCAATCCAAAAAGATCCTCTCTGAGACTCATTATAGTCAAACCAGTAAATCTCGAAAAAAAAAGAGAGAATATTAAAAGCAGCAAGAGAAGAGTGTCAAGTCACCTATAAGGGAGCCCCCATCAGGCTGAGAGCAGACTTCTCAATTGAAACTCTACAGGCCAGAAGAAATGGAATGACATATTCAAAATACTAAAAGAAAAAAACCGTCATCCAAGAATACTATACCCTGAAAGGCTATTCTTCAGAAATGAGGGAGAAATAGTGTATTTCCCAAACAAAAATTGCAGGAATTCATCACCACACCACCAGCCTTGCAAGAAGTCCTCAAGGGAGTCCTGTACCTGGAATCCAAAAAAACAATAATCACTACTATGAATGCACAAGTAAGAACAAGACCCACTAGTAAAACACAAAAGCAAATAAGATAGATAAAAGAAACTAAACATTACCACCTCAAAAAAACACCACAAACATTGATGACCAATAATCAAAGGAGAAGAAAAGAATAAATGATACTCAAAACATCTAAACAAAAAGCCACAAAATTTGCCAGGAATAAGACAATACCTCTCAATAGCTTCCCTAAATGTAAATGGGTTAAACTCTCCACTCAAAGACACAGACTGAGGGATTGGATCAAAAAGCAAGACCAACTATATCCTGACTTCAACAGACTCATCTCACCATTAAAGATGCACACAGACTAATATTGAAAGGATGGAAACCAAAAAATGAGCAGGAGTAGCTATTCTTATGTCAGATAAAATAGACTTTAAACCAAAAACCATTAAAAGAGACAAAGAAGGCCACTATATAATGACAAAGTGATCTATTCAGCAAGAAGATATAACAATCATAAATATTTATGCACCCAACACTGGAGTACCCAGATATATAAAGCAAACACTATTAGATCTAAAAAAAAAAAAAGATAGACCCCAATACAATAGTAGTGGGAGACCAGAACACCCCTGTCATCATTAGAGAGATCATCCAGGTAATAAATCAACAGAAAAAGACAGGATTTAAATTACACTTTAGACCAATTGGATTTGGCAGATATCTATAGAACATTTCATCCAATAACAGCAGAATATACATTCTTCTCATCAGTGCACAGAACATTCTCCAGAATAGACCACATATTAGGCCACAGATTGTCAATAACTTTTTAAAAATTGAAATCATCTCAAGTATCTTTTCAGACTACAATGGATTAAAACCAGAAATTAATAACAAGTGAAACTCAGGACTATATACAAATACATGGAAATTAAACAACAGGCTCCTGGATGACCTATGGGTCCAAGAAGAAATTAAACAAGAAATCAAAAAATCCCAGAAACAATGAAAATAATGACACACCATATCAAAATCTGTGGGATACGGCTAAAGCAGTGTGAAGGGCAAAGTTTAGAGCAATAAGTGTTTACATCAAAAAAATAGAAAGACTTCAAGTAAACAACCTAACCCTACACCTCAAAGAACTAGAAAAATAAGAACAATCCAATCCCAAATTTAGTAGATGGGAAGAAATAATTAAGATTGAGGCACTCACACTTACCTGGCTGTGTCCTGCCCAACTGTGGCCATTAGGCATCCATGCTGTAGCCAGGACCCCTGCCCAGATGTCATGCAGCCCCACTTTCTCTCACCCTGTGGTTATCACAGACTTGCTAACACCCTGCTGCAGCTACATGCTTACTTGGTCTCACCATGTGGTTACACACACTGCCGAAGCAGAATTTTTCAGCCTGCTTCTCACCTGCTGTAATTCTCCACCCTGAGATAGAGTCATAACCACATAAGATCATAAGATCACTGCTCTTGCTTGGTTACAGAAACCCGGAAATGCTATGATATAAAAATAACTGCCCCACTGTGTTGAGGTGCTCACAACTTTGGACATGAGTCCTTTGAGCCAAATGCTGACATTTCAATAAACTCAGTTTCCTGTTTTAAGCCTTGGTGTTTCCTGCCTCTCCCTAAGAGCTCACAGTAACCCACTGCAACAAGATTAGAAAAGAAGTCAATGATATAAAATCCCCCAAAAATGATATTAAAAAATCAATGAAACAAAAAGTTGGTTTTTTTGAGAAGATAAACAAAATAGATAAATCATTAGCTAAGCTAACAAAAAAAAGGAAGAGAGAAGACCAAAATTACAAAAATCAGAAATGAAAAAGGAGACATTATAACTGATTCCAAAGAAATACAAAAAATCATTACATACTATTACAAACAACTATACAACAACAAATATGAAAACCTGGAGGAAATGGATAAATTTCTAGATACATACAAACTACCAAGATGAACCAAGAAGACATAGAAAACCTGAACAGACCAATAACAACCAATGAGGTTGAAGTGAATATCAACAGTCTCCTAACAAAGAAAAGCCTGGGATGACTTTACTGCTGAGTTCTACCAACCCATTAAAGAGGAATTAATACCAGCTTTCTTCAAGCTATTCCAAAAAATTGAAACAGAGGCCATTCTCCCAGACTCCTTCTATGAGACCAGCATAACCCTGATACCAAACCAGACAAAGACACAACAAAAAAATAAAACTACAGGCCAATAGCTCTGATGAACATAGATGTAAAAATCCTCAACAAAATGTTAGCAAACTATCAAAAAGATTATACACATGATCAAGTAGGATTCATCCCAGGGATGCAAGGATGGTTCAACAAATGCAAGTCAATAAATATGATACACTGCATCAATAAAATGAAGGACAATATTGTCTGATTATCTCAATAGACACAAAGAAAGCATTTGAAAAAGTTCAACATCCCTTCACCAGAAAGACTCTCAGCAAATGAAGTATAGAAGGAAAGTATCTCCACACAATAAAAGCCATCTATGACAAACCCACCACCACTAGCATCCTGAATGGAGAAAAGGTGAAAGCCTTTCCCTTCAGAACAGGAACAAAACCAGGATGCCCACTCTTACTACTCCTATTTAACATAGTATTGAAAGTACTTTCCAGATCAGTCAAGCAAGAAAAAGAAATAAAGGGCATCCAAATTGGAAAATACAAAGTCAAACTATCCCTGTTTGCAAGTGACATGATCCTATACATAGAAAAGCCTAAAGAATCCACAAAAAACTCTTAGAGCTGATGAATGATTTCAGTAAAGTTGCAGGATACAAAATCAACACACAAAAACCAGTAGTGTTTTATACTCCAATAATGAATGAGCAGAAAAAGAAATCAAGAAAGCTAGTGCATTTACAACAGTCACCAAAAAACTAAAAGTCCTGGGAATAAATTTAACCAAGGAGGTGAAAGATCTCTACAGTAAGAATTACAAATCACTGCTGAAAGAAATTAAAGAGGACACAAAAAGATGGAAAGACACTCCATGCTCTTGGATTGAAAGAATTAACATTGTAAAAGTATCCATACTACCCAAAGTGATCTACAGGTTCAATGCAATCCCCATCAAAATATCAATGACATTCTTCACAGAAATAGAAAAAATAATACTAACATTTATATGGAATAACAAAAGACCCCAAATAGCCAAAGCAATCCTGAGCAAAAAACTAAAGCTGGACGTATTATACTACCTGACTTCAAATTATACTACAAAGCTATCAACATGGTACTGGCATAAAAACAGACACTGGGACCAACAGAACAGAATAGAGAACCCAGAAATCAATGGAAATAGTTACAGCCAACTGATCTTTGACAAAGGCAACAAGAACACACATTGTGTAAAAGACAGCCTCTTCAATAAACAGTGCTAGGAAAACTGGATATCCATATGTAGAAGAGTGAAACTAGAGCCATTCCACTTGCCATATACCAAAATCAACTCAAAATGGACTAAAGATTTAAATATAAGACCTGAAACCATAATACTCCTAAAAGACAACATAAGGGAAACACTTTGCAAGTAGGACTGGGCAAAGACTTGAATAAGACTCCAAAAGCACAGACAACAAGATAAAAAATAAATAAATGGGATTATATCAAACTGAAAATCTTCTGCACAACAAAAGAAACAATCAACAGAGTGAAAAGACAACCTACATGATGGGATAAAATATTTGCAAAATATGCATCTGACAAGGGATTAACATCCAGAACATAAAAGGAACTCAAACTACTTAAAGGTACAAACAAAACAAAACAGAAAAAGTAACCTTATTTTAAAATGGGCAAAGGAGCCAAATAGGCGTTTCTCAAAGGAAGATATACACCAATTCCATGAAAAATGCTCAACATCACTCATCAGGAAAACGCAAATCAAAACGACATGGAGGTATCATCTCACCCCAGTTAGACTAGACATTATTAAAAATACGGAGATTAACGATGCTGGCAAGAATGTGGAGAAATAATAATCCTGCTACACTGTTGATGGGATTGTAAATTAGTGCAGCCATTATGGAAAACAGTATAGAGTTTCCTCAGACAACTACAGATAGAACTTCCATACAATCTAGCAATCTCACTGCTGAGTATATACCGAAAGAAATGGAAATCATCATGTCAAAGGGATACCTGCACTCCCATGTTTACCACAGCTCTATTTACAATAGCCAAGAGTTGGAACCAACCTGAATGTCCATTGACAGACAACTGGATGAGGAAAATGTGGTGTATATATACACAATGGAATACTACTGTGACATAAAAAAGAAAGAAATTCTGCCATTCATGGCAACATGGATAAACTTACAGAAATTTATATTAAGTGAAATAAGCCAGGCACAGAAAGAGAAATACCTCATGTTCTCATAAGTGGGAGGTTAAAAAAATAAATTAAATAAAAATAAGTTAAAAAGGAAGAAAACGTTTGCCCTGGAGGATCTTGAGGCGATGGTTGGAGCCTCTGGCTCCCGCCCTCCCACCGTTGTCCAAGCAACCAGGCCCAGCCACCAGATGGATCCAAAAGCCCTGGATCCAAAAGCCCCCTGGGCTCTGAGATGGGGAGCCTAGGACCTTAGCCCCACCCTACCTTTCCCTCTCTCCCCACTACAGCATCTTAGACTGCAATTATTAGATAGGAGTGTTTCTATGGGGTCTGTAACTCATCTGCTCATGTCCTTCACACAGTTTCTGCTTAGATTTTTCTAATTCATTTTAAGAATTCTTTTTTCATTAAAAATAAAATGAAATAAATAAAATAAAATAACAAAAAAGTGAAAATAAATAATAAAAAGGAAGAAATATATAACAATCACAATAATAAGTTGAACTTTCAAAAGGAGAGAACAGAACTGAGGCAACCAGAGGTGGGAAAGGGGGATTGGGTGGGAGGGTTAGTGAGAAACTGGTAAAGGGCCACCAAAAATGATTACATTGCATAATGTTGAATATACCAATTATTCTGATCTTAGCATCACATATTGCACACATGTATTGATATTCAACGCTGTGCCCCACAGATATGTACAAACATGTTTCAATTTAAATATATATTATATATCTTCTAAACTATGAAATACAAATTTAACACGCAAAAAAATTGGGAAATTCGCAAATATGTAAATAACTAATGGGTCAAACAATAAAAAATACCAAAACTTATAGGATTCAGTGAAAGCAAGTATTTAAAAAAATTTTAGAGCCATGCATTTCTATATAAAAACAAAGAGAAGATTACATTAGATGAAATAAGCCAGGTACTGAGGGAAAAATACCACGTCCTTACTCATAAGTGGGATTTCAGAGAGAAAGAAGTAAGGAAAGAAGGACCACAGTGGTGTGTTGGACTTGCAGAAGAAGAGAACAGACCTAGGGTTGGATGAGGAGGAGGAGGTTGGGAAAGGGGGACTGGGGAGAGGTTGGGTGGGGTACATGGGGAATAATTGCAACTTGAGGTGATGGGCATGCTGATACTAGTGATCTGATCACCACATCTTGGGCACAGGTGCTGATGGTCAGATCTGCACCCATGAATATGTATAATCAATAAAAATAAAAGATAATAATAATAAGAGGTTCCAGTCAAGATGGCAGGATAGACGGTCCCCCAGCATCACTCCCTCCCACAAATCAACCAATTTACAACTATAAAAATGTAACATCAGCCAGGATGGGGCCGCTGGAGCTCGGGGGAAGAGGAGAAGAGACCTATGGAGTGCATGAAAGTGGGAGAATCCACGATGAGGGAAAGAAAAAACTGCTCTGACCATTTCATGCCATGGCCGCTTTAAGGCTGGAACTGCAAAACACACATTACAGGAGCTGGCAAAAGCCACAGCCGTGTCCTTTGGATGGAGCTGCTTGGAGGTGGCAGGGGAGAAGAGGGCCTTGGTGGCCCCCAGGACAGCAAGACCACTAACAGGGTTCCTGTGGACCCACATAAGAGAGAGGAGACAGAACAGCTGAAAATATGGAGCCATTCAGAGGCTGGTGAGTCATTGCAACGGACTGGTGCCTGGCCTGTCCCATGGGCAGTGTTTGCAGCATGAGCTGTGCCGTGGGAGAGACGGGCCCACTGGCGGAACACTGGGGCACAGCAAGGACAGCTGATCTGCACTCCAATCATCATAGGACCACTCAGAGGAGACTGGTCAGGAATAAAGAATTGCATGGGGTGCAGTTTGATGAAAAGACTCAGGCCCAGATCAGAGTTTCTACACAACCCAGGTACACTGACTCTCTGGAGAGCGAGAAGTACCTATAAAGTCAACTATATAACCTATGCTGCACAAAAAGCCTTCCCTAGGGAAGCAGCAGCAATTTAGCTAAACCACAGAGCTCAAGTACTGGTCCCAACAGGAAGTTCTCCCACTTTAGAAGTAAGCAAAGGACAAAAAAATTAGTTCCAGGTCAGACACACCACCAGCATGTCAAGTCACATCCCAGGGATGTGAGGTCTAGAGCCAGGGACCAGACCCCCCCCTCCCACAACCAGGAGCACCAGACCAGTGCCTCGGGGCCCACCCAGTGACCCATGGGATGGAGCCACAGACCAGACCCCCCTCCCACACCCAGGCATACCATGCCAGCATCTCAGGGCCTGAGGTATGGAGCTGGGGACTGGACCTCCCTCCCACAACCAGGCACACCATGCCAGCAACTTGGGGCCCACCCAGGGACCCAAGGCATAGAACCAGGGACTGGTCCCCCACCACAACCAGGCACACAGCCAGCACCAAGGAGCATGCCAATAACATCACCTCCATGTTGGTGGCCCACCACAGCCACCACAATAACCATGGCTGCCATGAAAATGGCTAGATGCCACAACCACCACACAGATGGTCTGTCGGCCACTGGAGTGCATTGACCCAAGGAGAGTCACCAGCAGAGATAAAGAAAAGAAGAGGCTATCTCTCCCCACAAAGCCCATTCCAGAGTGACAGAAGCATCTGCTCTATGATAATATTGGGGAACCCGATCACATCTCTCAGCATTGGCCAGATCATCTAGGCAAGAAATCAACAGAGTAACCATTATTCTTTCAGAAGGAGAGAAGAAATCTAGGGTAACTAGAGTGGGGAGAGGGGAAGGTAAGGGGGATGGGGTGACATTTGACAAGGTGCATAAAGAATAAGTATGATTGTAATACTATATATGATAGTAATATTGATTTGATCAACATATCTCAATGTTGGACCCCCAAAATATGTATAATCAATTTTGATTCAATAAAAATTTTTAAAATAACATAAAATAAAATTATAATAATAAATTTTTTAAAATAATTAATTTTTAAAAAGATCTTGAATCAATAACCTAACCTTACATCTTAACGAATTACAAAAACAGGAGCAAATCATATTCAATGCAAGCAGAAGGAAATTAATAATAAAGATTGGAGCATAAATAAAAGAAATAGAAAATAGAAAAACAATAGACACTCTTTAACCTCCTCTTTAAAAATGCAAGTTAAGGGGAGTTCAAGATGGCGGTGGCTGCAGTGGTTGGCGCAGAGTAGCTGAGGTGGAAAAGGCGGCCACTGGGCCTCAGGCAGCCGGGAAACTTGTGGACCTTCCTCTCGCCATCTCTTAAGGGAGGACCACTGCTGCTGGCCGGTCGTGGGGGGTGACCGCCACTTTGCCCCCGGCAGGAGAGGCTGCCTCACTTACAGGCAACAGCTTTGAAGTGTGGAGCAGAAAAAGAACTGTTTCTTAGCTGCAAAAGCGAGTCTCCAAACAGGGAACACGGCACCAGGGCGGCTGTGGATGCAGACAGGATCGCGGAGGCCGGGGCCGCGCTGAAGGCGGCCAGCTGCCCTATTCAGGATTCGAGGTTTCAGGCCGGCATTAAAGAAGATTCCTGGGAGCGCCCGAGCCGCGCCGCGACTGAACAGCCCGAGGCAGCAGCGGCCGAGAACGGGGAAGGCGCAAACCAGAGACAGAGAGCGAGCACCCGACCTGGCACAGCACTGTGAGTGACCCCTGGTCCAGCTCTGTTCGGGGGTCAGATGCCCACCTGGCTCCCGCCTGCACCACCAGGCCACTTACCGCCCCGGGGCTGCCTCCATTTTCCCAGGTGCGGGCAGCTCCGCCCTGCTCGGCCATCACTGAGCCCTCCCACTTGCTTGGCCTGGCGGGGCTTTCCGGAGCCTGGGGACCGGCCTCCGCTCCCACTCCCTCCGCGGTTCTCTGGCGGGGCTGGTGGAGTCCCCGGCCACTGTCGGGAGGGCAAGGAAGTACGGGCAGGCCGACTGTCACTCCACCACACCCTGGACTCCGGCCCCGGTAAACTTCCTGTTACTGGGAGGCAGATACCATCTCTGCGGCCACCAGTTTGGAAAAAAGCCTAACGAATTTCTGGTTGGGAATAGTGTGGTAGGAGAGTTCCCAGGTCCGCTTGAACCTGCTGGAGAGCAGGCTGCAGGCAGGCGCTAGACTCGGTTTATACCGGGGGGATACAAAGGTGAACAAGACCCAAGAAAGATCTACATAGTGCTACAAAGGCACCCAGAGAGACCAGTTGTCCGTGCCTAGCAGAAACCTGGTAGACTTCCTGGGCAAGGGGTGCTGAGCAGGGTCTTGAAGGCCCAACTGATAGACTAGGGTTGCAGAAGACACGCCCCAGCCCAGCACAGTGCACACAGAGTGGGGAGACGTGTGGCCAGGGAGGCAGAGACTCGACAGAAACCACACACCCGGTGGGGTCGCCACTGCACGATCTAACAGCCTGGGCCAGAGCACACGGAACGGGGAGAAGGCCTGCACAGGAAGTGAAAGCTCAACAGAGATCACACACCCTGTGGTACATGATCCACCAGCCCAGCAGAGTACAAGCTGACCAGAAAGGTGGCTCCCTGGAGAAGCCCAAGACCCGAGGCAACCACACACACAAGGCACTAGAGGCCAACTGAGCAGTCACGGAGGGAGCCATACGAAATTGGCAAGCACAGCAACATCCTAGTTAGTCATTAGTCTCAAACCGGTGGACTGTGAAACCCCCTGCCACAATGAATAAACACCAAAAAAAAGATACCAGAAATACAAAAAATCAAGAAAGTACACCACCAAAAGTTAATAAATCTCAAACTCTAGATCCTATAGAACAAGAAGCCCTTGAAATGACTGACAAGGAATTTCGAGTGATAATTCTAAGGAAACTGAATGAGATACAAGAAAACTCAGCTAGACATCATGATGAAATGAGGAAAAGTATACAGGATCTGAAAGAGGAAATGTACAAGAAAATCAATGTCCTGAAAAAAAAGGTAGCAGAACTTGCTGAACTGAAGAAGTTATTCAGCGAAATAAAAAACACAACGGAAAGTTTAACCAGCAGGCTTGTCGAAGTTGAAGAGAGAACCTCTGAACTTGAAGATGGGCTGTTTGAAATAACACAAGCAGACAAAAAGAAAGAAAAAAGAATCAAGGACATTGAAGAAAATCTGAGAGAGATATCAGACAACCTCAAGCGCTCAAATATCCGAGTCATGGGTATTCCAGAAGGGGAGGAAAATGGAGATTCCATTGAAAACATATTCAACAAAATAGTGGCAGAAAACTTCCCAGGTATACGAAAAATCACAGATCTTCAGATCCAGGAAGCTCAATGATCTCCAAATGTATTCAACCCAAAAAGACCTTCTCCAAGACATGTCATAGTCAAATTGGCAAAACTCAGAGACAAAGAGAGAATCTTAAAAGCTGCAAGAGAGAAGTGTCAAATCACCTATAAGGGAGCCCCAATCAGGATAACATCAGACTTCTCATCACAAACCCTAAAAGCTAGAAAGGAATGGGATGATATTTTCAAACTACTAAAAGACAAAGATTGCCAGCCAAGAATACTCTACACTGCAAGGCTATCCTTCCAAAATTAGGGGCAAATACTATATTACTCAGACAAACAAAAACTGCGGGAGTTCACTACCACACAACCACCCTTACAAGAAATCCTCAAGGGAGTACTGGGTTTGGTTCCTGAAAAATAACTACCACTACCATAAAAACCCAAGAAAAATCTGAACCCATTAGTATAATAAAAATGGCAGTCATGAAGAGAAAACAAGCTAACAAAAACACTATCTACAACCTAAGGAACCAACAAACATAGAAACCAAACAGTAAATCAGAAAGCAAGGAACAAAAGACACCTAAGACAACCAAACAACCAATAAAATGCTAGGAATAAATCAACACCTTTCAATAACAACTCTTAATGTAAAAGGCTTAAATTCCCCAATGAAAAGACACAGACTGGCTGGATCAAAAAGGAGGACCCAACTATATGCTGCCTACAAGAGACCCACCTCACCCATAAAAATTCACAGAGACTTAGAGTGAAAGGATGGAAAAAGATTTACCATGCAAACAGAAAAGAAAAACGAGCTGGAGTAGCTATTCTTATATCTGACAAAATAGACTTTAAACTAAAAACCATAAAAAGAGACAATGAGAGACACTACTTAATGATAAAAGGACTGATCCATCAAGAAGACATAACAATCATAAATATGTATGCACCCAATGTTGGAGCAGCCAGATTTATAAAACAAACTCTATTAGACCTAAAGAAGGAAATAGACACTAATACCATAATAGCAGGGGACATGAACACCCCACTGTCAATATTAGACAGATCATCTAGGCAAAGAATCAGTAGAGAAACACAAGATCTAAACAAGACGCTAGACCAATTGGAATTGGCAGATATCTACAGAACATTCCACCCAACAACCTCAGAATATTCATTCTTCTCATCAGCACATGGATCATTCTCCAGGATAGATCACATATTAGGTCACAAATCAAGTCTCAATAAATTCAAAAATATTGCAATTATCCAATGTATCTTCTCAGACCACAATGGATTAAAACTAGAAATTAATAACAAACGAAACTCTGGAAACTATACAAACACATGGAAATTAAACAGCATTCTACTCAATGACATATGGGTCCAAGAAGAAATCAAGCAGGAAATCAAAAAATTTATTGAAACTAATGAAAATAATGATACATCATACCAAAACCTGTGGGATACTGCAAAAGCAATATTGAGTGGAAAATTTATTGCATTAAACGCTCACTTCAAAAGAATGGAAAGATGGCAAGTGAACAACCTAACACTTCACCTTAAAGAACTAGAAAAACAAGAACAATCCAAACCTAAAGTTAGCAGACGGAAAGAAATCATTAAGATCAGAGCAGAACTGAATGAAATTGAAAACCAAAAAACAATTCAAAAGATCAATGAATCAAAAAGTTGGTTTTTTGAAAAGATAAATAAAATTGACAAACCATTAGCATGGCTAACAAAAAAAAGAAGAGAGAAGACTCAAATAACAAAAATTAGAAATGAAAAAGGCGATATTACAACTGATTCATCTGAAATACAAGGAATCATTCAAGACTACTATAAACAACTATACCCCAACAAATTTGAAAATCTGGAGGAAATGGATAAATTTCTTGACACACACAAGCTCCCAAAACTGAACCATGAAGACGTAGAAAATTTGAACAGACCAATAACAATAAAGGAGATTGAAGCTGTTATCAGAAGGCTCCCAACAAAGAAAAGCCCAGGACCAGATGGATTCACAGCAGAATTTTACCAAACATTCAAACAGGAATTGACACCGATTCTTTACAAACTATTCCAAAAGATTGAAACGGACGCAAATCTCCCAAACTCATTCTATGAAGCAAACATCATCCTGATACCAAAACCAGGTAAAGATATAACCAAAAAAGAAAACTACAGGCCAATATCCTTGATGAATATAGATGCAAAAATCCTCACTAAAATACTAGCAAACAGAATACAGCAACACATACATAAAATTATTCATCATGATCAAGTGGGATTCATCCCAGGGATGCAAGGTTGGTTCAACATATGCAAATCAATAAATGTGATACACCATATTAATAAACTCAAACACAAGGACCATATGATCATCTCTATAGATGCTGAAAAAGCATTTGATAAAGTTCAGCACTCATTCATGACAAAGACCCTCTATAAGTTAGGTATAGAGGGAAAGTATCTCAACATAATTAAAGCCATATATGCCAAACCCAGTGCCAATATCATCCTGAATGGGGAAAAGCTGAAAGCTTTTCCTTTAAGAACAGGAACTAGACAAGGATGCCCACTCTCACCACTCCTATTCAACATAGTGTTGGAAGTAGTAGCCAGAGCAATCAGAGAAGAGAAGGAAATAAAGGGCATCCAGATTGGAAAAGATGAAATCAAACTGTCCCTGTTTGCAGATGACATGATCCTATATATCGAACAGCCTAAAACCTCTACAAAAAAACTCTTGGAATTGATAAATGATTTCAGCACAGTAGCAGGATACAAAATCAACACGCAAAAATCAGTAGCATTTCTTTTCTCCAATAGTGAGCATGCAGAACGAGAAATCAAGAAAGCCTGCCCATTTACAATAGCCACCAAAAAAATAAAATACTTAGGAACTGAGTTAACCAAGGATGTGAAAAATCTCTATAATCAGAACTACAAACCATTGCTGAGAGAAATTAGAGAGGATACAAGAAGATGGAAAGATATCCCATGCTCTTGGATTGGAAGAATCAACATAGTGAAAATGTCCATACTACCCAAAGTGATATACAAATTCAACGCAATCCCCATCAAAATTCCAAAGACATTTTTCTCAGAAATGGAAAAAACTATTCAGACATTTATATGGAACAATAAAAGACCACGCATAGCCAAAGCAATGCTGAGCAAAAAATATAAAGCTGGAGGCATAACACTACCTGAATTTAAGCTATACTACAAATCTATAATAACCAAAACAGTATGGTACTGGCATAAAAACAGACTCACTGACCAATGGAATAGAATAGAGAATCCAGAAATCAACCCACACACTTACTGCCATCTGATCTTTGACAAAGGCACCAAGCCTATTCACTGGCGAAGGGACTGCCTCTTCAGCAAATGGTGCTGGGATAACTGGATATCCGTATGCAAGAGAATGAAACTAGATCCATACCTCTCACCGTATACTAAAATCAACTCAAAATGCATTAAGGATTTAAATATACACCCTGAGACAATAAAACTTCTTAAAGAAAACATAGGGGAAACACTTCAGGAAATAGGACTGGGCACAGACTTCATGAATACAACCCCAAAAGCACGGGCAACCAAAGGAAAAATAAACAAATGGGATTATATCAAACTAAAAAGCTTCTGCACAGCAAAAGAAACAATTAAAAGAGTTAAAAGACAACCAACAGAGTGGGAGAAAATATTTGCAAAATATACATCTGACAAAGGATTAATATCCAGAATATATAAGGAACTCAAACAACTTTACAAGAAGAAAACAAGCAACCCAATTAAAAAATGGGCAAAAGAGCTAAGTAGGCATTTCTCTAAGGAAGATATCCAAATGGCCAACAGACATATGAAAAAATGCTCAACATCACTCAGCATCCGGGAAATGCAAATCAAAACCACATTGAGATACCATCTAACCCCAGTTAGGATGGCTAAAATCCAAAAGACTCTGCACGGTAAATGCTGGCGAGGTTGCGGAGAAAAAGGAACTCTCATACATTGTTGGTGGGACTGCAAAATGGTGCAGCCTCTATGGAAAATGGTATGGAGGTTCCTCAAACAATTCCAAATAGATCTACCATACGACCCAGCTATCCCACTGTTGGGAATATACCCAGAGGAATGGAAATCATCAAGTCGAAGGTATACCTGTTCCCCAATGTTCATCGCAGCACTCTTTACAATAGCCAAGAGTTGGAACCAGCCCAAATGTCCATCATCGGATGAGTGGATACGGAAAATGTGGTACATCTACACAATGGAATACTACTCAGCTATAAAAACGAATGAAATACTGCCATTTGCAACAACATGGATGGACCTTGAGAGAATTATATTAAGTGAAACAAGTCAGGCACAGAAAGAGAAATACCACATGTTCTCACTTATTGGTGGGAGCTAAAAATTAATATATAAATTCACACACACACACACACACACAAACTGGTGGGAGGAGAAGAAGATATAACAACCACAATTATTTGAAGTTCATACGACAAGCAAACAGAAAGGACATTGTTGGGGGGGAGGGGGGGACAGAGAAGGGAGGGAGGTTTTAGTGATGGGGAGCAATAATCAGCCACAATGTATATCGACAAAATAAAAAAAATAAAAAATAAAAAATAATAATAATAGATAAAATAAAATTTTTTTTAAAAAAAAGAAAAACAATAGACAAAATCAATAAAACCAAAAGTTAAATCATTGAAAAAATCAACAATTTGACTAAACTTCCACAAGACTGACGAAGGGAAAAAGAGAGAAGACTCAAATTACAAAGGTCAACAAGAAAAGAGGGAACATACCTACAGAATTTACAGAAATAAAAAGAATAGTAATTCTATAAACAACTATATGCTAACAAGTTAGATAATCTAGATATAGTGGGCAAATACTTTAAAAGACATACTACAGAAATAACTCAAGAAGAAAGAAATATAAACAGACCTATAATAAGAAAAGGATTATAAGCACTGACCCAGTGGGATTTATCCTAGGAGTGTGAGATTGGTTTAACATCCCAAAGTAAATATAATGCATGCCATCAATAGAATAATGGATAAAAACGACACGATCAGTAAAATAGAGACAACATTTGACAAAACGTAATATTGTTTCCTTATCTTTCTAAAAAATAACTAAACTAGTAATAGAAGTTTACTCCCTCAACTTGATGATAAAGGACATCTACAAAAACAGTGCACAACTAACATAACAAAATGATGAAAGACTGACTGTTTCCACCCTAAGATCAGAAAGAAGACAAGCATATGAGTATCTCCTCTCGACACTTCTATTCAAAATTGTAATGAAGATGCTAGCAAGAACAATTGGACAAGAAAATTAAATAATTATATCCAAATTGGAAAGAAAGAAGTAAAACTATCTCTATTTGCAAATTGTATGACCACATACGTAGGAAATCTCAAAAAACCCACTAAAAATCAATTTAAACTAAGAAAAAAGTTCAGCAAAGTTGCAGACAGCAAGATTAATGTGCAATAACCAATTGTATTTTTATACAGTTGCAATGAACAAACAAAAATGAAATTAAGATACAATTTCATTTCTAATAACTAGAAAGAATAACATCTTTAGGAATAAATTTGATGAAAGAAATACATAACTTATTCTCTGAAGACTACAAAACATTGTTTAAAGAAATTAAAGAAAACCAAAATAAATGGAAAGACATCTCATGTTAAGGATCAGAAAACTTAATACTATTAAGATGGCATTACTTCCCATTTTAATCTACAAATTCAACACAATGTCTATCAAAATTCCAGCAGCTGACTTTGTTGCAGAAGTTGACAAGCTTACCCTAAAATTTGTTTGGAAATTCAAGAGAACTATAATAGAAAAACAATCTTGAGGACCAACCCTGTGGCTCACTCAGGAGAGTGCGGCGCTGGGAGCGCAGTGGCACTCCCTCCGCGGGTTCGGATCCTATATAGGGATGGTCCGTGCGCTCACTGGCTGAGTGCGGTGCGGGAGACACCAAGCCAAGGGTTGCAATCCCCTTCCTGGTCACAAAAACGACAAAAAAAAAAAAAGAAAGAAAGAAAGAAAGAAAAGAAAAACAATCTTGAAAAAGAACACAGTTGGAGAATTCACACTTCCTAATTTCAAAAAAATTTTTAAATTATTTAATATCTTTATTAACAGGTGCTTGTAGTTTATAGAATTTTTTGAAAAAATCAGGTTGTAAACTTTTATTACAAATTAAAAATGAAGTTCTTACTGAGAATGATAAGTGGTGGAGAGGTTGCAGAGAAAAAGGAACCCTCCTACACTGTTGGTGGGACTGCAAAATGGTGCAGCCTCTATGGAAAATGGTATGGAGGTTCCTCAAACAATTGCAGATAGATCTACCATACGACCCAGCTGTCCCACTGCTGGGAATATACCCAGAGGAATGGAAATCATCGAGTCGAAGGGACACCTGTACTTCAATTTTATTGCAGCTCTAGTTACAATAGCCAAGAGTTGGAACCAGCCCAAATGTCCATCATCAGACGAGTGCATAAGGAAACTGTGGTACATCTACACAATGGAATACTACTCTTCTATAAAAAGGAATGAAATACTGCCATTTGCAACAACATGGATGGACTTAGAGAAAATTATTTTAAGTGAAATAAGTCAGGCACAGAGAAATACCATATGTTCTTACTTATTTGTGGGAACTAAAAATAAATACACAAACACAAAAACAAATAAAGGGGCGGAAGAAGACACAACAATCACAACAATTCCTTGAAGTTGTTAAGACAAGTGAACAGATATGATGGGGGGAGGGGAGGGACGGAGGGGGGAAGAGGAACGGGTAAAGGGTCACGAAAATCAATACAATGTATATTGAGAAGTTAAAATAAGAAAATAAAAATGAAGTTCTTAAAAATCTCAACTTGACCAGATATGAAACAATTTAAAAACCTTTAAAGGTGTATTGAGAAAAATCAAGGTTTAAAAAAAAAAAATAAAAAGTTTGTCATTACCAAAAAGAGATGTTTTTAGGTAAAAACAATCAACCCCGTGCTGCCTAGGTAATGCAGGTAGTTCTAGTTATCTGGTCAACAGGCAGAAGGCAAGCACTTAATGTCTTCGGCTTCAGTCTTTTGTTCATTGCTTATTGCTGGAATTTCGTCCTCATTTCTCCTGTTGGGTGACTAAAGCGGATGATGGCAGAGATGGTAAACCGGCCTTCACTCAGCCGCCCTGCTCAGCCTCGGGAGCAGGTGAATTCGCAGCTGGTGGATCGGCTGCTTTTGTCTCTTTGCCGTCTTGTGGTTTAGGGTTTCTGGGCATCTGCGTTGGTAATTGAAGTTGAGACGGTACCGACGTTGCGGTGGCTGCTGACCTTGAGTCTCACCTCCTTGATTTTCCTTATCCTCTTCATTGCCATCTTCTCTCGGCTGCCTTTGGCACGGAGGGCCCCTGCGGGACCGTGGTCTCTAACCTCCATACACATGCTGTCTCCCTGGTCTACCTCGTTCTCCTGCACTCTGGTTGTCAGCACCCCCGTCACTTCGCCCTGCACAGTTGGGTTGCAATACTGTGGTCGAGGCCCACAGGTCTCCGCATGTAGTAAGGAGGGAACCTTCACATGTGAAAGAATGAAGTAGGACCATGACCTAACAACATGTACAAAAAAAATACTCAAAATGAATCAAATCCTTAAGTGTAAAAGCTAAAATCTATAAAACTCTTGGAAGAAAACAGGCATAATCCCTGTGACCTTGAATTAGGAAATGGCTTCTTAGATTTGACACCAAAAGCACAAGCAACCAAAAAAAAGGGAGGTAAATAGGACTTCTTCAAAATTGAAAACTTTTGTGCACGAAAGTCTCCATCAGACAGTGAAAAGACCCTTAAAAAATAATAAATAGAAATTTTTTTTAAAAATTTAAGGTGAAAAGACAACTCCCAGTGTACAAAGAAAAGTTTTTCAGATTATATACCTGATACAGGGCTTGTATCTAGAATATAAAAATAACTGTAACAAGTCAAAAATTCTTTATTTCCTTCTTTCCTGATATTTCAGAAGTTCCGTTCCTCTACGTGAGTTCTTAATTAAAGATTAGAGAAAATAAAATTAAGGTCACAGGTAGAGGAATTGAACTTCTGAAGTATCAGGAAAGAAGGAAATAATGAATTAAGGAAACCTCTAAGTTTTATATAGATAGCATGCAAGTAGTACAACTAAGCTCACAGTAGATTCTTTACTTTTTTCCACAGTGAAAATTGTCATTTACTAATATAGAGTCAACATAAGGCTTGTTGCTTACATAAGGGATCCACAAACCCTTTATAAGACTAAAGGAAACATTAAGATTCTGACTTTCCAGTAACAATATTAGAATAGAAAGTCCAGTTTTTCTAATCCTTATTTTCACTATAACCTTTTCCCTACATGGAAAGTGAAGGGACTACAATATGCATTCTAAAAAATAAATAAATATGTAAACATTAACATCAGTTTGGAATAAAACTATTCTGCACAATGGTTATTTTTAAATATTAGAATTGGCAGTATTTACTGATCTAATATTTTTAAGCATAGAGAAACTACATTGCTTATTTTTCCATGTGGAAGCAAAAACAAATCCTCCATTAAAAAGCAACTCTGTGGTATAATATCACTTATCTTCTGTGATAATTATACCACAGAGTTGCTAGTTCTTAAAACTTAGGTGTCTCCATACGTTGCAATCAGAACAGTTTTTATATTTTAAATGAATAATTTCATGTTTACTTATTTGAGGGAATATCTACATCTTTTTACTGGGTGCAAGAAGAAAACAAATCTGGAGGTATCTCCTTTCAAAAGGCTTTTTTTCCCAGTTACTTCCAGACCCTAAAGGAGAGGGGGAGTATGACAAGCTGAGAAATGCAGGTGCAAGTAATTGACTAGGCTCGTGTTCTAGTGTCATCGGAAGCAAAGCACATCAAATTAATGAGGCCCAGAGAGACCCAGAAGGCTGGAACCAACCAGAAGCCTGCCTTGGCATGCTTCAGCATGTGCTTTGGGAGACCTGGCAGACCTTTTGTTTGTATCCCAGACAACCTAAAATTTTCAGGAAAAAGAAATTGTCTTCCTATTCTCACTGTGTGCAAAGTTAGGTTTTCAAAGAGCAAATATTTAAAGCCTAAAAGTCAATATTTGAGCTCTATGCCAATCATGGAAGGGAAATGATTTAACTAAAAGCTTGTTTAGCTTTTTCTTGATGATTTTGTTACTACAAAATGTGTTGTTAAAAATGTAACAAAGCACCTAGCCAACAGAAAAATTATCTCCTAATTCTGCCTTTGGCTACCTTTTCTTTTAGGTAACTCGCATGATCTCGCTGGGACTGTTTTCTCTTCTGTGAAAATTAAATAATTGAATTGATGATCTTTTTTCCAGCTCCAAAATTCTACCAACTACAATTATTAATTTCTTAAAAATATTATCTAAACTTTGAAAAATAAACTGTTTCCTTTTGTAAAAAGGTGGGCAATGAGTTTTTTACATTTCCTCCTCTAGACTGCAAAGCCTATGGATATAAACAAAATGGTTATGACACAAAGTTTTAAAAGATTAAGATTTCAATGACATAAGAATCATTTGCATATGAACAAGTGCTGGTAAAGTAGCCCAGTGGATAGATCTTGTGTTTCTTGAAACAAAGTAAAATATAATTAGCCATGATCATGGTGGTATTAGTAGTGTTATCTAAACACATGAAAAACTGGTCCCAAATAAGAATATCTGGTTTGAGTCTCCCTTGGGCCAGTGAGTAGTTATGTATCCTTAGGCAAGTCACATACCCCCAATGCTTTTGCTTCTGCCATTTGTAAAAAAGGAAAGACAATAACTTCTCAACCTAACCCTCTGTGCCTTAGTAAAGGTAAAATGAGCTAATTAGTTGGAAAATTTTTCAATAAGTTAAAAAAATGGTTTTAAAGATAAGGCAGGGTTTTATTTTTCTTTTTTTTTAATGTATGAATGTTTTATTTTTTTTTAATTTTATTTTGTCGATATACATTGTGGCTGATTATTGTTGCCCATCACCAAATCCTCCCTCTCTCCTCCCTCCCCAACCCAACAATGTCCTTTCTGTTTGTTTGTCGTATCAACTTCAAGTAGTTGTGGTTGTTATATCTTCTTCCCCCCCGGTTTTTTTTTTGTGTGTGTGTGTGTGTGTGTGTGTGTGTGTGTGTGTATTATATATTAATTTTTAGCTCCCACCAATAAGTGAGAACATGTGGTATTTCTCTTTCTGTGCCTGACTTGTTTCACTTAATTCTCTCAAGGCCCATCCATGTTGTTGCAAATGGCAGTATTTCATTCGTTTTTATAGCTGAGTAGTATTCCATTGTGTAGATGTACCACATTTTCCGTATCCACTCATCTGATGATGGGCATTTGGGCTGGTTCCAACTCTTGGCTATTGTAAAGAGTGCTGCGATGAACATTGGGGAGCAGGTATACCTTCGACTTGATGATTTCCATTCCTCTGGGTATATTCCCAACAGTGGGATAGCTGGGTCGTATGGTAGATCTATCTGCAATTGTTTGAGGAACCTCCATACCATTTTCCATAGAGGCTGCACCATTTTGCAGTCCCACCAACAATGTATGAGAGTTCCTTTTTCTCCGCAACCTCGCCAGCATTTATCGTTCATAGTCTTTTGGATTTTAGCCATCCTAACTGGGGTTAGATGGTATCTCAGTGTGGTTTTGATTTGCATTTCCCGGATGCTGAGTGATGTTGAGCATTTTTTCATATGTCTGTTGGCCATTTGGATATCTTCCTTAGAGAAATGCCTACTTAGCTCTTTTGCCCATTTTTTAATTGGGTTGCTTGTTTTCTTCTTGTAAAGTTGTTTGAGTTCCTTATATATTCTGGATATTAATCCTTTGTCAGATGTATATTTTGCAAATATTTTCTCCCACTCTGTTGGTTGTCTTTTAACTCTTTTAATTGTTTCTTTTGCTGTGCAGAAGCTTTTTAGTTTGATATAATCCCATTTGTTTATTTTTCCTTTGGTTGCCCGTGCTTTTGGGATTGTATTCATGAAGTCTGTGTCCAGTCCTATTTCCTGAAGTGTTTCTCCTATGTTTTCTTTAAGAAGTTTTATTGTTTCAGGGTATATATTTAAATCCTTAATCCATTTTGAGTTGATTTTAGTATACGGTGAGAGGTATGGATCTAGTTTCATTCTCCTGCATATCGATATCCAGTTATCCCAGGACCATTTGCTGAAGAGGCAGTCCCTTCCCCAGTGAATAGGCTTGGTGCCTTTCTCAAAGATCAAATGGCAGTAAGTGTGTGGGTTGATTTCTGGATTCTCTATTCTATTCCATTGGTCAGTGTGTCTGTTTTTATGCCAGTACCATACTGTTTTGGTTATTATCGCTTTGTAGTATAGCTTAAAGTCAGGTAGTGTTATGCCTCCAGCTTTATTTTTTTTGCTCAGCATTGCTTTGGCTATGCATCGTCTTTTATTGTTCCATATAAATGTCTGGATAGTTTTTTCCATTTCTGAGGAAAATGTCTTTGGAATTTTGATGGGGATTGCATTGAATTTGTATATCACTTTGGGTAGTATGGACATTTTCACTATGTTGATTCTTCCAATCCAAGAGCATGGGATATCTTTCCATCTTCTTGTATCCTCTCTAATTTCTCTCAGCAGTGGTTTGTAGTTCTCATTATAGAGATTTTCACATCCTTGGTTAACTCAGTTCCTAACTATTTTATTTTTTTGGTGGCTATTGTAAATAGGCAGGCTTTCTTGATTTCTCGTTCTGCATGTTCACTATTGGAGAAAAGAAATGCTACTGATTTTTGTGTGTTGATTTTTTATTCTGCTACTGTGCTGAAATCATTTATCAATTCCAGCAGTTTTTTTGTAGAGGTTTTAGGCTCTTCGATATATAGGATCATGTCATCTGCAAACAGGGACAGTTTGACTTCATCTTTTCCAATCTGGATGCCCTTTATTTCCTTCTCTTCTCTGATTGCTCTGGCTAGTACTTCCAACACTATGTTGAATAGGAGTGGTGAGAGTGGGCATCCTTGTCTAGTTCCTGTTCTTAAAGGAAAAGCTTTCAGCTTTTCCCATTTCAGGATGATATTGGCACTGGGTTTGGCATATATGGCTTTAATTATGTTGAGATACTTTCCCTCTATACCTAACTTATAGAGGGTCTTTGTCATGAATGAGTGCTGAACTTTATCAAATGCTTTTTCAGCATCTATAGAGATGATCATATGTTCCTTCTGTTTGAGTTTATTAATATGGTGTATCACATTTATTGATTTGCGTATGTTGAACCAACCTTGCATCCCTGGGATGAATCCCACTTGATCGTGGTGAATAATTTTACGTATGTGTTGCTGTATTCTGTATGCCAGTATATTAGTGAGGATTTTTGCATCTATATTCATCAAGGATATCGACCTGTAGTTTTCTTTTTTGGTTATATCTTTACCTGGTTTTGGTATCAGGATGATGTTTGCTTCATAGAATGAGTTTGGGAGATTGGTGTCCGTTTCAATCTTTTGGAATAGTTTGTAAAGAATCGGTGTCAATTCCTCTTTGAATGTTTGGTAAAATTCTGCTGTGAATCCATCTGGTTCTGGGCTTTTCTTTGTTGGGAGCCTTCTGATAACAGCTTCAATCTCCTTTATTGTTATTGGTCTGTTCAAATTTTCTACGTCTTCATGGTTCAGTTTTGGGAGCTTGTGTGTGTCCAGAAATTTATTCATTTCCTCCAGATTTTCAAATTTGTTGGCATATAGTTGTTTATATTAGTCTCGAATGATTCCTTGTATTTCAGATGAATCAGTTGTAATATCGCCTTTTTCATTTCTAATTTTTGTTATTTGAGTCTTCTCTTTTCTTTTTTTTTTTTTTGTTAGCCATGCTAATGGTTTGTCAATTTTATTTATCTTTTCAAAAAACCAACTTTTTGATTCATTGATCTTTTGAATTGTGTTTTCGCTTTCAATTTCATTCAGTTCTGCTCTGATCTTAATGATTTCTTTCCATCTGCTAACTTTAGGTTTGGATTGTTCTTGTTTTTCTAGTTCTTTAAGGTGAAGTGTTAGGTTGTTCACTTGCCATCTTTCCATTCTTCTGAAGTGAGCATTTAATGCAATAAATTTCCCCCTTAATACTGCTTTTGCAGGATCCCACAGGTTTTGGTATGATGTATCATTGTTTTCATTAGTTTCAATAAATTTTTTGATTTCCTGCTTGATTTCTTCTTGGACCCATATGTCATTAAGTAGAATGCTGTTTAATTTCCATGTGTTTGTATAGTTTCCAGAGTTTCGTTTGTTATTAATTTCTAGTTTTAATCCATTGTGGTCTGAGAAGATACATGAGATAATTCCAATTTTTTTTAATTTATTGAGACTTGATTTGTGACTTAATATGTGATCTATCCTGGAGAATGATCCATGTGCTGATGAGAAGAATGAATATTCTGAGGTTGTTGGGTGGAATGTTCTGTAGATATCTGCCAATTCCAATTGGTCTAGAGTCTTGTTTAGATCTTGTGTTTCTCTACTGATTATTTGCCTAGATGATCTGTCTAATATTGACAGTGGGGTGTTCAGGTCCCCTGCTATTATGGTATTAGTGTCTATTTCCTTCTTTAGGTCTAATAGAGTTTGTTTTATAAATCTGGCTGCTCCAACATTGGGTGCGTACATATTTATGATTGTTATGTCTTCTTGATGGATCAGTCCTTTTATCATTAAGTAGTGTCCCTCATTGTCTCTTTTTATGGTTTTTAGTTTAAAGTCTATTTTGTCAGATATAAGAATAGCTACTCCAGCTCGTTTTTCTTTTCTGTTTGCATGGTAAATCTTTTTCCACCCTTTCACTCTTAGTCCATGTGAATCTTTATGGGTGAGGTGGGTCTCTTGTAGGCAGCATATAGTTGGGTCCTCCTTTTTGATCCAGTCAGCCAGTCTGTGTCTTTTGATTGGGGAATTTAAGCCTTTTATATTAAGAGTTGTTATTGAATGGTGTTGATTTATTCCTAGCATTTTATTGGTTGTTTGGTTGTCTTAGGCGTCTTTTGTTCCTTGCTTTCTGATTTACTGTTTGGTTTCTGTGTTTGTTGGTTCCTTAGGTTGTAGATAGCATTTTTGTTTGCTTGTTTTCTCTTCATGAATGCCATTTTTAATATACTAGTGGGTATTGATTTTTCTTGGGTTCTTATGGCAGTGGTAGTTATTTTTCAGGAACCAAACCCTGTACTCCCTTGAGGATTTCTTGTAAGGGTGGTCGTGTGGTAGTGAACTCCCACAGTTTTTGTTTGTCTGAGAAATATACTATTTGCCCCTCATTTCGGAAGGATAGCCTTGCAGGGTAGAGTATTCTTGGCTGGCAATCTTTGTCTTTTAGTATTTTGAAAATATCATCCCATTCCTTTCTAGTTTTAGGGTTTGTGATGAAAAGTCTGATGCTAGCCTGATTGGGGCTCCCTTATAGGTCATTTGATGCTTCTCTCTTGCAGCTTTTAAGATTCTCTCTTTGTCTCTGAGTTTTGCCAATTTGACTATGACATGCCTTGGAGAAGGCCCTTTTGGGTTGAATACGTTTGGAGATCGTTGAGCTTCCTGGATGTGAAGATCTGTGATTTTTCCTATACCTGGGAAGTTTTCTGCCACTATTTTGTTGAATATGTTTGCAATGGAATCTCCATTTTCCTCCCCTTCTGGAATACCCATGACTCGGATATTTGAGCGCTTGAGGTTGTCTGATATCTCTCTCAGATTTTCTTCAATGTCCTTGATTCTTTTTTCTTTCTTTTTGTCTGCTTGTGTTATTTCAAACAGCCCATCTTCAAGTTCAGAGGTTCTCTCTTCAACTTCAACAAGCCTGCTGGTTAAACTCTCCGTTGTGTTTTTTATTTCGCTGAATAACTTCTTCAGTTCAGCAAGTTCTGCTGCATTTTTTTTCAGGACATCGATTTCCTTGTACATTTCCTCTTTCAGGTCCTGTATACTTTTCCTCATTTCATCATGATGTCTAGCTGAGTTTTCTTGTATCTCATTCAGTTTCCTTAGAATTATCACTCGAAATTCCTTGTCAGTCATTTCAAGGGCTTCTTATTCTATAGGATCTAGAGTTTGAGATTTATTAACTTTTGGTGGTGCACTTTCTTGATTTTTTGTATTTCTGGTATCTTTTTTTTTTTTATGTTTATTCATTGTGGCAGGGGGTTTCACAGTACACCAGTTTGAGACTATTGACTAACTCAGATGTTGCTGTGGTTGCCAATTTGGTATGGCTACCTCCGTGACTGCTCAGTTGGCCTCTAGTGCCTTGTGTGTATGGTTGCCTCGGGTCTTGGGCTTCTCCGGGGAGCCACCTTTCTGGTCAGCTTGGTCTCTGCTGGGCTGGTGGATCACTTACCACAGGGTGTGTGATCTCTGTTGAGCTTTCACTTCCTGTGCAGGACTTCTCCCTGTTCCGTGTGCTCTGGCCCAGGCTGTTGGATTGTGCAGTGGCGACCCCACAGGATGTGTGGTTTCTGTCGAGTCTCCACCTCCCTGGCCGCACGTCTCCCCACTCTGTGCACACTGGGCTGGGCTGGGACGTGTCTTCTGCAACCCTCGTCTATCAGCTGGGCCTTCAAGACCCTGCTCTGCACCGCCTCGCCCAGGAAGTCTACCAGGTTTCTGCTAGGCACAAATGACCGGTCGCTCTGGGTGCCTTTGTAGCACTGTGTAGATCTTTCTCGGGACTTATCACCTTCCTCCTGGTATCATGGTCATTTGTATACTTGTCTTATCTCCCACACCAGAGCGTGAGCTCCTTGGGGGAGTAGCCTGCAGCACACGGTTCACCTTTGTATCCCCCCGGCATGGACCAAGTCCAGTGCCCATCTGCAGTCAGCTCTCCAGCCGGTTTAAGCAGACTTAGGAACTCTCCAACCACACTATTCCCAACCAGAAATTGGTTTGGCGTTTTTCCGAACTGGTGGCCGCAGAGATGGTATCTGCCTCCCAGTAACAGGAAGTTTACCAGGGCCGGAGTCCAGGGTGTGGTGGAGTGACAGTTGGCCCCGCCCGTACTTCCTTGCCCTCCTGACACTGGCCGGGGACGCCCCATGCCACCAGCCCCACCAGAGAACCGAGAAGGGAGTGGAAGGGGAGGCCAGCCCGCAGGCCCTGGGATGCCCCACGCTGGGGCAAGCAAGTGGGAAGGCTCAGTGAGGAACCGAGCCGGGCCGAGCTGCCACCACCTGAGAAAATGGAGGCAGGCCCGGGGCGGTGAGTGGCCTGGTGATGCAGGTGGAAGCCGGGTGGGCATCAGCCCCCCAAGCAGGGCCAGGCCAGGGGTCACTCACAGGGCTGTGCCAGGTCAGGCGCTCACTCTCTGCCTCTGGTTTGTCGCCTTCCCCGTTCTTGGTTCCCGCCACCTCGGGCTGCTCGCTCGGTCTCACGGCGCGGCTCGGGCACTCCCAGGAATCTTCTTTTATGCCGGCCTGAAACCTCGAATCATGAATAGGGCAGCTGGCCGCCTTCAGCATGGCCCCGGCCTCCGGGATCCTGTCTGCATCCACAGCAGCCCTGGCGCCATGTTCCCTGTTTAGAGACTTGCTTTTGCAGCTAAGAAACAGCTCTTTTCCTGCTCCATACCTCAAAGCTGTTGCCTGTAAATGAGGCAGCCTCCCCTGCCGAGGGCAAAGTGGCAGTCAGCTCCCACGACCGGCCACCAGCAGCGGTCCTCCCTTAAGAGATGGCAAGAGGAAGGTCCACAAGTTTCCCGGCTGCCTGAGGCCCAGTGGCCGCCTTTTCCACCTCAGCTACTCCGCGCCAACCGCCGCAGCCACCGCCATCTTGAAACCAGTGTTTTGTTTTTTATAATTTCATAATTTAATTGTGGGAGGTAGGATTTCTGGGATGATGTCATGAGTAGCTCAGTGAACCCTCTCTACAGGAGAGAAATCAATTAAGCTGGTTAAAACCAGCAAAAACAATTAACGTCTCTAGAGTCTAACCAAAGAGCTTACAACAAATTAAGAAACATTTATTCAACAAAACCTATGGAAACACAGTAAGAACAGTGGGAGACTGTGTCAGTCAACCTAGGGACTGCACCCATCCACCAACAGCTCTTCCTTGTCCCAAAACGATTTCAGCAGGACCAATAGATTTGGCAGCCAAGTGGCACTTTCCATCTCTCCCACCTCCCTGGGACAGAAGAATTGTTCTGGATGATTTCAGCATTCAGTTAACATCAGCAGATCTCCTTTCCTACAGCTCTATGCTGCAGAGGGCAGCCGGGCAACACCTGTTCTGTCACATCGACTCCTGCTATTTAGGTAGGAACCAGGCAGAACAACTGGGGAAGAGTGCAGTCCCCCTTTCCTGTGTGGTTCTGAGCTGCTCCAGTGGGCTTGGCAGCCATGTGCCAGTTCCTGTCTCCACCAGCTTCCTTGGTCACAGACCATGTGGCAGCTGGTGAGTATTAGCAGTTTCCTTCCTCTCCAGCAATGGGTTACAAAAGATCCATATGAGGTGGTGGCCCCAGCGAGGAGGTGGTACCAGCTCTTGCCATCTGCAACCTCCTTTCCACACACACACACAGCCCCATCTTGACAGGGAGGATCTAGATGTGACAGCCAGTGAAGACCTAGTTCACTCTTCCATCTGCTGCTCAGGAAAGGGTCAGAACCAGTGTCAAAAACTGGCAACAACCTGTCTCTGTCAACTGGCGACAAGCTTAACCTTTATTGTATCAGACTGTAGAACAATTCATGTCCTAGTATGTTAATGAAAAATAATAGAAGTCAGCTAGCAATTAGTGGAGGTTACAGATGAGTGTGATATGAATAGAGGAAGACCAGAAGCTTAAAGGAGAATATAAACAGTCAAAAAGAGCATGGCTATAACCACAGTGATCCATGGTGATTAGGAAGATTATGTGCATTCCCAAGGGGTTGTATTCTCAGTAGAGACATCAGAGACTGCACATTATGTAGAAAATAGATCTCATCAAACTAAGTCAGTTGAGTCATTAAACAAATAAAGAAGCAAACAACAATCCACAAGTAGCAAGGGATCAGTATACAGAGCGGCTACAATATATTAATTAAAATGTCTAGTTATCAAAAGATATGAAACATTTAAAGAAACAGGAACATGATTCATACATGAGGGGGCAAAGTAGGCAATGACACTATTTGAGAGGGCTCTGATGTTGGACTTACCAGACCAAGATTTCAAGACAACTATTATAAATATGTTCAAAGATCTAAAGACACCTATGTTTAAAGAATTAAAGGAATGCATGATGATAGTGTGTCATCGAAGAGAATATCCAATTAACAAAAAATCTGGAGTTGAAAGTGCAATTGCTAAACATGAAAAATTGCCTAGAGAGGCTCAAAACTATTTTGAACTGCCAGAATAATCAGCAGATTTGAGGGTAGATCAATAAAGATCATGCAATCTGAAAAACAGAGAGAAAAAAGAATAAAGAAAAATGAATAGAGCCTCAGAGAAAGGTGGGACATCATCAACACACTAACATATGCATAATGGGAACTCCAGAAAAAATACGAGAAAGAAGGAGCAGAAAATATATTTGAAGAAATAGTGGCTGAAAATTTTCTAAATTTGATGAAAAACATTAATCCACACATCCAAGCTCAAAAAACTCTGTGTAGAATAAATGCAAAGAGCTGTTATCTTCACATCACAGTCAAAATGTTGAAATACAAAGATAAAATCTTGAAAGCAGCAAGGAAAAATAAAATGATTCATCGTGTGTAAAGCCACTCAAGGTTAACAGCTGACTTCTCATTAGAAACTATGGAGGCCAGAATGCAATGAGGTAGATATCACTTCATACCCACTAGGATGGCTATGATCAAAAAGACAGACAATAAATTTTGGCAAGAATGTGAAGAAATTGGAATTAATACCTTGTTGGCTGAAATGTGAAATGGTGCAGCTGCTATGTAAACTACTTTGGCACTTTCTCGAAATACTAAACATTGAGTGACCATATGACCCAGCAATTCCACTCATAAGTACATACCAAAGAAAACTGAAAACATGTCTACCCAAAAACTTTTAGGCATTAATTTATAGCAGCATTAATCAAAATATCCAAAAAGTAGAAGGAAACAACTCAAATGTTCATCAACTAATGAACAAATAAATAAAATGTGCTGTATTCATAAACTGAATATTATTCAGCCACAAAAAGGAATGAAGTACCAGTGTATGATACAACATGAATGAACCTTGAAAACATTTCATTAAGTGAAAAAAGCCAGGCACAAAAATCCACATATTATATAATTTAACTTATATGAAATGTCCAGAATAAGCAAACATACAGAAACAGAAAATGGTTGCCAAGGGCCAAGGAGAGGGGGAATGGAGAATGATTGCTAACGGGGATCAGGTTTCTTTGGGGGGTGATAAAAATGCTCTGAAATTAGATAGTGGTGATGGTTACACAACTTTGTGGATATATTAAAAACCACTTAATTGTTCACTGAAGGGAATAATTTTATGATTTCTGAATAATATCTCAATTTTTAAATAAAGGCAAAATAAATACATTCCCAGGTAAACAAAAAATGAGACAATCTGTTGCAAGCAGACTCATCTTACAAGAAACACTCAAGAAAAGTCTTCGGACTAAAAGCAAAAGGTACCAAACAGTAATTTGAATTCACACATACAAAACAAACAAGCAAACAAACAAAAACAAAGAGTGCCAAGAAAGGTAATTCAGTAGATAATTATAAAAGACAGTACAGTTGTACATTTCTTCTCTTTTCTTCTGTTTGCTAATTTAAAAAGCAATTGCAAAAAACAATATATATATATATATATATATATATACACACACACACACACACACACACACAAAAGTACTGTTGGGCCTCTAACATAGAAATGTAATGTATTTAACAATAGCAGCACAAAAGAAATGGGAAAGAAGAAAGCTATACTGCAATAAGAAAATTACATCACATGGTAACTTGAAGTGTAAGAAGCAATGAAGAGATCCAGAAATAGTAAATATGAAGGTTAATATAACAAGCTCTATAGATATAGACTTGTCCTCCTTTCTTTTTCTCTCGACTTCTTTAACATTGTTGTGGTTCTCCTTAACCACTTTGGAACAAAGAAGTATTTCAATACATTTCTGGAACTGTCATGACCAAATGGGCAGCCATGGTACCTGCTACAGCTGAGAAACTTTAGCATTTGTATAAATTCAGATAAAATATATTCACAGAAGCATGGTTGAACATAGATATTATATATTCTCCCATTTTATTTATCCAATTCCTAATTACCAAGGGTAATTGGACAAAAATACCAGAGAATTACCAATAAAAATAGCCTTAGAATGATATTTATTTGGTAAGCAATAAAGCAAAACCCAACCAGTATTTGGTATCAGTGTGACACATTTCTTCAAAAACATTTTCTCCTAATTTATTTTCACACACATATATACCATTTAAAGATTTAAGAAACTCTCCAATGGAACAGATGAGTAGTCTCAATGAATGATGGAGAATGTCACTAGTACCACCATGTGGGTGTTCTTATAAGATCTGGTTTTTATTACAGTGCACTACTCAGTCCCCATCATCAAAATCTGTCACATTATGTCTTGAATAATTTCGGTTTTCTTAGCTTTCTCTTAACATGATACCTTAATAATATAATAGTGTACACTATTCATGGATTAGCAAACAGCTAAAGTATAAACTCTCTAGACCTCCAAAAGTGAGGAAAAAATAATCCTTCTTAACTTGAAATTCCTCACCCTGCAGACCAAATCCCATAACTAGTGAGGATTACACAAAGCATATATATGTTTGTTAATACAGCACATCACACTTCAGCATGTTACAGAATCTTTATACACACTTGACTAAGATTTATTGATATGATTTAAAAATGGTCCCCATAGGAGTTACATGACCAGCCAAGATCAACCAGAACTAGTACTGAGAGAAGCAGTATACTTGTAATTGTCTATTAATTGTTGCAATCTAGAGATACACATGATTCAAACAGTGAGAAAATGTTAAAGTCTTATTTTAGATGTATGTCAAACCATTTTTTGTGAGGCCTAAGCTAGGTCTAATGCCCAAAAGAGTGAACAGTTTGGGGGATGTATTAATTCTTTCAGATGTACACAGTATAAGACATCTGTTAAATTATCATACATTGTTGGTGGGACTGCAAAATGGTGCAGCCTCTATGGAAAATGGTATGGAGGTTCCTCAAACAATTGCAGATAGATCTACCATACGACCCAGCTATCCCACTGTTGGGAATATACCCAGAGGAATGGAAATCATCAAGTCGAAGGTATACCTGTTCCCCAATGTTCATCGCAGCACTCTTTACAATAGCCAAGAGTTGGAACCAGCCCAAATGTCCATCATCGGATGAGTGGATACGGAAAATGTGGTACATCTACACAATGGAATACTACTCAGCTATAAAAACGAATGAAATACTGCCATTTGCAACAACATGGATGGACCTCGAGAGAATTATATTAAGTGAAACAAGTCAGGCACAGAAAGAGAAATACCACATGTTCTCACTTATTGGTGGGAGCTAAAAATTAATACATAAATTTACACACACACACACACACACACACACAAAACCGGGGGGGGGGAAGAAGATATAACAACCACAATTACTTGTAGTTGATACGACAAGCAAACAGAAAGGACATTGTTGGGGGGGAGGGGGGAGGGAGAAGGGAGGGAGGTTTTGGTGATGGGGAGCAATAATCACCCACAATGTATATCGACAAAATAAAATTTAAAAAATAAAATATAAATAAATAAATAAATAAATGGAGGTAGTTACTTCCCCCCCCCCAAAAAAATTATCATTAAGAATATTTAGGAACTTCTTCAGAGTATTAAAGCTGCATACCATCACCGTATTGCAAAAATCCATCACCAAAATTAGCCCCTGGGACCTGCTCTGTTAGGTTTACCAGCCTTCAATCTCACCCTTTTAGTAAAGAATAGCAGAAGAGCCTATATTTGACAGTAAAAGCACAAAGGAGGTAGGTAAGAACGAAGCTGTATTGGAGTAATAAAATGACGCCAGATGGCTGATTATCTCTTCCAAGGTAAGGTGAAGTTCCTCTCCAAGTGTATCCTAGGAAAACCATTGTGCTTCTAGCTTCTTTGCTCTAATACTGATTGATTGGCATAAATTTAACCTTCCCTGGAATGGAAATAATTAAGTTTAATCATTCCCCCCTTTTTCATAATACACATTCTTTTAAAACCTACCTAAAAAAATTCCATAATCAAAGAGAAAGATAGAGATAATAATAATTGTATTTATAGTACATGGCACTTATTCTCAAGCCCCTTAAGAACTTTACTTATACTGAGTATATTCATGTGTTGCCTCATTTAATAATAAGGGATAAGTACTCCTGTTTCCTTATTTTTTTACATAACATAAAACAATCACAAGGGATAAGTACTCCTGTTTCCTTAAGGTTTTACATATGAAGAAAGGCAAAGTGACTTGTGAAAAGCTGTATAGCCAGTAAGCGGTGGAACCAGAATTCCCAAGCTCAGGCCACCTGGCTCCATAGCCTGCCTCTTCCTTTTCTGCTTTGCTGTTCCCCAGGATTTATTAGCATCATGCATTTAGCTCATGCGTATGTCTAAGGAAAAAGAAAACAGAGATGCATAAAATGAAAGATATCAAATAGTAAAGACAGAAGAGAAAGAAAACATGAGTATGAAGAATAAACTTTTAAAGTGTATAAGTGTACATACAAAATTACATATTTACATAAATGAATTATATCTCGACAACATTACAAACCAAATATTCAAAGACCAAAGGTTCAAAGCGTTCACTATTAATATCACTTTATTTCTTAAAATAAATTGCTACATTCACTTTTTTAATCCCTTTATTCAAAAATACTTACTAAGGTACAAAATGCAGTGCTAGGAATTGGGGAACACAGACCCCAGTTCTCACAAAGCTTACATGGTGTAAGTCAACTGCACTAAGACACAAGTGTGGTTCATCAGGGAAATACAGAAGGCTGCTGGAACACTAGCAGGGCTGCTAGAACACATTCCATTTGGTCAAGGAAGGCTTCCTAGAGGAAGCAAAGCACAAGAAAGACCTGAGGATGAAGATAAATTGGCCAAGTGTCGAGGAGATCAGAAAAAAATGATGCAGCCTTTGCAAAGGCTCAGAGGCAAAGAGTACTGTACATTCAAGGAACTGAAAAAAGTTCTTAATGGCTGGTCCCTGACACACATGTACTTTTCTATCCTCATTTTTACCATTTTCCATTTTCTTTTTCCAAAATTTTTTATTGAAAAATAATTGATTAAACATATTTGTGGGGTACAGAGTTGAATATCAATACGTGTGTACATTGTGTGAGAATCAAATCAGGATTTTCAAGGGAGCATGATATGAGGAAAGAGCCCCAGCTTTGGAGCCAGATGGGCTCAAATTAAGATTTGATTCCGCCACTTGCAGTCTGATCTTAGACAACTTGCCCACCCTCCCTAAGCTTCCGTCTCATTATTGGAAAAATAATAATAACATCAAAACTGGGTAACTCTCACTAAAATATATGTGATTGCATTGGGGAAAATGGCTGGTACAGAAATATTTAATAAATTACAGTTTCCCTTTCTAGTAAATAAGCACACAGACTACATTTGCCCCAAGTGTTTTGTAAAAATCTGACATGTTTCTTTGTGTTTATGGTTTCGGAGTCATTCAACCCGCTTTTTGGTTTTATCTACTATTGTTTTTACTAATTGTGTAATTTGGATATGGAACTGGAAGAAATTCTAGAGAATTATCTACAGTTTCCTCAAGGCAGGGTTCTGATTATCGGCATTTCAGGCAGGACAATTCTTTGCTGTGTAAAATGATTTTGTGCATTGTGAGATGTTTTCCAACTCAGACTGGCAACCAGTGAATGCCAGTAATATCCCAAGTCATTGTGACAAATAAACATGTCCCACAATTTTCCAAACACCTCCTTGGGGGTTGGTATCACCTTATTTAAGAAGCCAGTGATTACCCCTCCCTTCCACACATACACACACCTCCTTCAGCAGTGAAAAACTGAGGATAAAAGACCAGAGTGATTTGTCCACAGTCAAAAAATCATCAAGTTTCAGGAACAGGACTTGATTCTATGTCTCTTGATTTTTAGTGCAAATTTCCTCTGATTCTAATTAGTCCCACATTGTAGCATTCCACTATATTTTTTATAATTTATTTACCAAACTGTGTATAAATATTTTGCTTAACAAATGCTGCATGAAAGGATTTCTAAATGAGGGAAAAAGAAAAAGAAAATGGGCCATTTTTTTTTCTCCATCAAAAGGATTTTAACAATCCTGGGCAATTTTCTTCTCAGGGCATTCTGTTAAAAACAAAAGTTCTATGGAAGCAAACAAGAAATATGAGAATGTTTAGAGTCATTTTTCATCAAGAATCAGTGTTGTACACAATCTCTGCTCCATCTAGGCCAACCTATTATTGGAGATAAGACTCAATCTATTGCTGCATTACTGCCTCCATGCTAAAAACACTACTACAAATAACATCATTCCTTAGCTATTGTTCAGAAAAGCTTTACACAGCACAGTTGTATGAACTTCAAACAATTCTAGTGTCTGACAATATAACACTTTCAGATCTTTCTCCACAAGCCATGAGGCATAGATTTGGCAGGGGGTGAAGGGGAGCGGGTAAGGCTTATTTTTATATGGCTTATATTTCAGTAACATCTCCAGGTCTGTACTCTGGATGGAAAAGCCACAATGGCTGTCAACAAAGCTTTTATAAACATCTCCAAACTCCACTGAGTATCCAAATACTACGTGCATGCATTTCCTTCTAGTCAGAGGACCACCAGGAACAGCTATCTTTCTTCAAATCCCAATGTCCTGAGGGGTGTGAGTATTCATGAGGGTCAGTGAACTGCAGAATCTGTGGAGATTTTAAGACAGAAGGTCAGTGGTAACTCTATGCATTTAGAAAAGGATATCAAACTGTGTCCGTTTCCCCCAAAGTTTGAAAAAGATAGGAAGACTTGAGTAACAGAATGCTAGACACAAAGAAAGCGTCCTACAATTGAGCCATAACACACAGGAAAAAGCTACTAAGAGCCATGTTTGGAAAGTTCTACCTTTATCATAAAAGAAACCCTGTCTTCTGAGAGAATTTCCAGTACAGTGTCTCTGGGAGATGGGTGATGGGTAGGGTATTTTATGGATCTCTCCTCCAACTACATTCCACAAAACCAGCTTAAGAGAAGGGGAAATTACAGCTGTATCTGGTTTCTGAAGTCACAAGACCTTGGTAACATCAAGGTAATATGGTTTGCTTTTAATACATTTGCATATAAAAGATTTTTCAAATTCCTTAGATAAAGGATAAATTCAGAACACATTATTTTAAATTTTACCAAGATTTCTCTCATTTGGCCTCTGCTCACTCAACCCCATACACATCAAAAGTGTAGGGTGAAAAAAAGAAAAAAAAGTGGAGGGTGAGATGGAATTAGTCTCACAATTATATTAATTGTTTTCCTTGCAAATTTCATTCTTACTTAATGTTCCCAAATCTGAATAATTAATGAGAAAGCATAGCCTGTATTTATTTCCCATTAGTGCAATTAACAGAAAATGAGATAGTCAAAATACGTCTTATATTTATATTTATATTTTACACTGTTTTTTTAATTTGGTTTTAGGCTAAAAAAATGAAATGTCAAAGAATGATTATGGCCACATGCAGGCATATTCATGAAAGTGACATAGACTGTGAACAACAAATGCACAGCTTCAGTGGTCCGCACAGAATGTTAAAAACCATTCTGAAGACATATAACCAAAATTCCCCAGTACATAATTTTTGACAATACATATACAATTTCAGTTTGTCTCTCTAAAAAGGAGATATGAGAGTCAGTAGCAGATACAGGAAATCTCAGCTGGATTATGTTTCACGTGTGAAAAGGGACATTTTACCTAACAGATGTTTTTTCAACTCGCAGCACTTCTGAAAACTACTATATCCATGAATTTTTTATGTCCCATATTCAGGTAAAACTTCTTTAAAATCATTTCTCTGACTTAGAAGAACATTTTACAACGATTAAAATCACATTACCAAAAGCTCATCATAGATCTTTTCCTTAATACATCCATATTTCAGTCAAGCATATAAACCCCTATGGCCTGGCAATGTGCAAAATTCCAAATTCTTTCTTTAAAAATAAAGTATTAATTTCCTTACTATGACATATGCAACGCATCACACATTGAAGGGTAGAGCCCTCCCAATAACTAGAAAGTTTAAAATTATATTCACAGAGCAATTTGGTGTCAATTAATATTAGAGAATCTATCTAGAATATTTGCCCCAACTAATTATTGTCTTTAACCCAGATGAGACAATACTTATCTTGTTCCTATTTTGTTCTCACTTCCTTCTCTATTCTTACATTTACCTAGATCAAAATTATTCAGATTTGTTTTTCATATCCAGCCTTAATTTTTGTCCCATGGGCCATCCTATAGATTTTGTCTTAATTTTGCATAGACCACTGTTGGTGGAAATGTAGACTGGTGCAGTCATTATGAAAAAAAGTATGGAGGTTTCCAAAGAAATCAAAAATAGAACTACCATATGACCCAGATCTTCTGTGTATATAACCAAATGAAATAAAACAGTCACCTTTCAAAAATATCTGTACCCCCACGTTCATTGCAGTACTATTTACAACAGTCAAGATATGGAAACGGCCTAGGTGTCCATCAGTGGATGAATGAATAACGAAACTGTGGTATATATGTGGTATATATTCAGCCTTAAAAAAAAGAGGAGATCCAGCCATTTGCCACAACATGGATGGACTGGAGTATATCATGCTAAGTGAAATAAGTCAGGCACAGAAAAAAAAAAAATATTGTGTGACCTCACTTATATGTGGAATCTCAAATATACAGAGAGATAGAGAATAAAACAGTGGTCACCAGGGCCGGGGGGGTGGAGCAGGAAATGGGGAGAAGTGGGCCAATGGATTCAAAGGAGCAAATATATAGGATGAACAAGTCGAAAGATCTAATGTACAACATGAGGACTAAAGTTGATATTAATGTAGTGTATTCAGGATTTTAGCTAAATGAGTGGATTACAGCTACTCTTGTCATGGAGAGCAGGGAGGATTGATAACTAGGATGGATATGTTAATTTGTTCCACTATAGTAACCATTTTACTATATATATATGTATCTTATACCATCCTGTTGTGTATCTTAAATATACACAATAACATTTATTTTTTAAAAGATTTACATAGACAGTGGCCAGAATAAAACAGTTTATCTGGAAGCTTTAGTCCAGTCCTCTCCCCCCACAATAAGCTTACCAACAACCCCAAATAAACATAATAAAAATAGCCAATATTTATTAAGCATATTTCTATTGGCTGTGCTCTAAATGATTCACAAGTGTTAACTTCTTGTATCTCTCTAGCATTTGTACGAAATAAATACTATTACCTCTATTTGTACAAAATAAGTACTAATATTACATCTGAGAAAACTGAGACATAGAGCACTTAAGAAACTTGCCCAAAATCAAACTGCTAGGATGTAACAGAACTGGGACTTGAACCGTCACAAGCTAGCACTAGAAACCATGTTCTTAATAACTATGCTATATTCACTACTAGTTTTTTTTTTTAACAAACAACCAGAATGCTCGTTACACAAACATGGTGTCGAGCCATGTCAAATAAATGTACAGGGTAAGGTAAAAACAATATATTTGCTATGCAAAAGCAACTTCAAGACATCTCCTTGCCTTTTTTTCCTAGTAGATTGTTCTCAGATACCAAATAGCTAATAGGCAAAATTATTAAACATGCTTTTATGAACACTTTAGTGGACAAGAACTACAACTACAATCAAAATCTTGTACCTTAAACCTTTCAAATAAGACCCCAAAATTATTTGAGAGCATTACTTTTTTTCATTTAATATGTTGGTATTGATGACATTCAAAGAGATATAAGTAAACTGGTGACACTGTGAAAAAGCAAATGTGTGATTTATCCTGTCAATTCAATTGTCATAAATTCACATACATTGAAATCTAAAGGTTAGAGCCCATGCAATTGATATAATATGAACCAGATGAGCCTCTGGTTTACTGATTGCCTTTCTGGGTTCCATGACCTTTTTTTTTTTTTTTTTTTTTTTTTTTTTGTCCTTTTTGTGACCGGTAAGGGGATCACAACCCTTGGCTTGGTGCCACCTGCACCACGCTCAGCCAGTGAGCGCACCAGTCATCCCTATGTAGGATCCGAACCTGTGCAGCGGGTCCCAGCGCCGCACTCTCCCAAGTGTGCCACATGGTCAGCCCATGACCTTTTTTTTTTTAAATCAATAGCCAGATGTCTCCTAAAAGCATAGAGGAATGCCGTGAGATGCAGAGTCATCTGTTCTGTAAGAATAGAGTAAATCAGGGAGATGTGTCAAGGCCTCAATATGTAGGGGCTCCATGGTGCTGCTGTCTAGGCATCAACTCAAAGAAAAATCAAGTGAAAAAGAACTTGCCCTACCAACCTGTGCTAAGAGAACATACCTGAGGCTCAAATACACAGAACTGGTCTGTGATATAATTTCTCCTCATTGTCTCCGTAAAGGGATAAAATTGTCTTTCTCCTATTCCATATATCCTCTCAGGCCAAAATTATTCCGTTTTCCCCCCTTTAACAGGTTCCCACTGAAAAAACTGATGGAGAAGAGTTTGATATTGTGGAGAGAGCATTGGCCTGGGGACTGAGACAACAGGTTCCGGTTGTGAGTCACCAAAAAGCTATGTGATCTGAGCAGCCTTTGTCCAAACTGAGCCTCAGTTTCCTCATCTGTAAAATGAGGAAAAGTGTAATAATTAGAGATGCCCTTTAAAATAGCTTCCACTTCAATGAGACGGGTGCCACCGTCCTCAATCCCGCCCCTCCTCCTTATTCCTTCCACCCCATTTCCTTCCCCTCTCTCCCTCCCACCCAACTGCTCCACAACATCATAGAATGTAAAAAAAAAATTAATTAATAAACTTAAATTAAAAAATAAATAAAATAGCTTCCACTTCAAAAATGAGCCAACAACTTAACTGCATACATTACACCAAAAATTACTTATGCTGAGCGCCGCAATTTTAGCTGATTTAAATATCACTTCCTCAGAGAAGTCCTTGTGACCACTCTACCTAGAGGAGCACTCCTCCCTAACCGTCTTTTATCCCTTTACTCAATCTTTTTCTTCCTAACAGCACCTCATATATATATGTTTGATTTCTACCTTCCCCTTGGAGAGGGCGTGAACTTGGAACTCTTTTGTTCACGTTCTGTCCTCACCACCTGGGACAGTGCCTGGTATTGGTTAAAAGAGTGAACTTTACCTCATCCTAATTATTGCTTTTGTTTTAGCAGTCTGGTTTTTAATATAATCTCTTTCAAATAACAATCTGATTTCTAATCCTTAAACTCAAAACGTTGGCCTCTCTTGATTTTTACATATTTTATAGTCAAAGGGCAGATCAAGTTTAATTTGATAAGAAAGCAAAGAAACCAATTTCTATATAAACTTCAGTACGAAAACACTTTCATTGGAATACTGCTGGAAATAAAAATAGCTTTGAAGTTGGAAAAATATTGCTTAACTCTGGCTCTCAAGGTTTTTGTTTTCTTCCCTCATCAGTTCACTTCTACAAACTATCTCTTGACAATCAATCATGAGGTGGGTGCTAGGATAATCAGATATGATCCATGCCTGGAAAAATGTAGAGTTTAGTGGAGATAAAAAACAAAGAAAAGATCATTTTTGCTACTTCAGAAGTAGACAAAAGAGGAACTTCTTGCTACATCTGGATGTGTGAAACCTCAAATAGGAAAGTGCTTTCTTATTTAGCAGGGTTAAAATTTTCTTTTGCTCCTGTATGTGGTCTTTATTATGCATGCTAACATTCAATTTGTTCACTTTAGTTTGAGTCCCTCCCATTAATGATATTGGAGTAATTTCATGCCAGGTAATATATGGGAGAAAAGAAACATAACATGAAAACAACTGAGAGTACAAACATTCTTGTTCATTCAGATGATTTCTCCTTCACTTTTTGAGTTTAGAAGATGCCTGTTTAGCATGTCCACCATATACTCTTCAAGAGAAAAAAGTTAAAGTACAGTCTGTGCATTTTGCCACTTATTAAGAATTCTAGTAAAAGAGAGAAGATTGAGCTCCTGCTTAGATTATGTGTTTCGCTACTTGTGAATTTCAGTTATGCTTTCCACAACTACCATGAATTGAGGAAAAAGACAAGGTCTGGGAGTTCTAGTCCTGGATGACTAATAGAGTCGCCTGACATGGGTCTTACAACTTCTCATGGCTTAAGTTTCTTTATACAGGAAAAAAAAATTGAACCATATAATTTCTATGGTTTATTCAAGTTCCAAGTTTTCTAAGCATGTGTCATGAATAATTAAAAACTTGCTATTATCTCTCCAAATAATAGAAGTACAAACCATTACTTGTGGCCTGTGAACAATCCAGTACTTTTCCCTGTGTAAACATCACCAGCAATATTACTTAGTGCAAGTCACTTTATGCAGAGATACAAAGATCACAATATAACTGCGAAAAAAATTTTAAATGTGAAAATTTGCCTACCAGTACAAGTTAAATAAGACCACCAACTATCAAAAGACTGGCATATACTAGTGGTGTCCAAATCTTGATAGTGATTTGAATCATCAGGTATTTAAAGAAGAAAGGTGGGGAGGAGACATAGAATCACAGTATCTCTGCGTGGAATCCAGGATTTTTTTTTTTTTTAATTTCCTCCTGTGATTTTGATGTGTACTCAAGTTTGTGAACCACTGTTATAAACAATAAATGTTATGAGTTCTGAACACTGAGGGACCTCTGTGATCTAAATTAGTTTGGGAATGCTAATAATAATGTGTATTATAGAAATTGATTCATTTTTCCTTGGTCAACCAGTAATTGTTCAAACAGAACTGACAGCATTAATTCCTTAGAGGTAATGATAATAAGCCAATCTTTTCATACAGCAGGTGAATTACGTTCAAATAGACTCATAAATTCTCTCTCAAATCTCCTAACAATAACAATTATTACACATTATATTTATGTAGTGTTTTATGGATTACAATGTGCTCCACATGAATTCTCATTTGAACCTTATTTAGTTATATTATCTCCGTCTTAAAAATCGGGATATTGAAGCTCAGAGATAATTATTCCAAGATCACAAAAATAGAAGTTTGAATATAAACAAAAGTTTTTCTGACTTCAAATGCTTCTTGTCTAATCTAAACAGTAAGTTGTTCTTACACTAATATGTTTGTATAACTTAAATTTCACTTTATATGATTTAGGCAAATAAGAAATTTTTATAGTATAAGACTTGCAAGTATTTTTAATTTATATGACTCCTGAGTCAGAATCACTCTCACCCAAGCAATTCAAATTAATACATAGAGTGACCTTACTTCTGCTTTTTAAGCCCCACCTGAAAAGCTGAGGAGAACTCTGTGCTAGCCACGCAGTTGGTAGAAATTACTTCTCCCACTAGGAAGTAAATAATCAGTATGTAACAAAAGAAAGTATTATAAATAAAAACAGAAAGCCAAAAACTGTAGCTGTCAATCAAAAGAAAATTTAACAGTCGCCTTTAATAAGAGCAGAGGTCCTGAAACGGAGCAGAAAGAACACAGACTTTTGATCAGGTGAACCTGGGTTTAAATGCTGGCTGTGCCACTTGTCATGTTAGCTTGGGCAAGTCATCCCACAAATGGAGATGTGTAGAATATATCCTATCGCATTTGTTCTCTTTTGCTGCTATAATAAATTGCCACAAATTTAGTAGCTTAAAACAACACAAATTTATCTGACAGTTCCAGAGATCAGAAGTCTGGTAGGTGAACATCAGTGTTGTCAGGGCTGCATTCCTTCTGGAAATTCTTGAACAGAATACATTTCTTTGATTTTTCCAGCTTCTAGAGGCTGTCCTCATTCATTGGCTCATGGCCCCTTTCATCTTCAAAACAAGCAATGGTCAGTCGAGTCTTCCTCACATCGCACCACTCTAACACTGACTCTCCTGCCCCCCCTTCCACTTTTAAGAACCTCTGTAATTACATTGGGCCCACCAGCATTATCCAGTATAATCTCCTTACTTTAAGTTCAGCTGATTAGCAACCATTATTCTATCTGCTATCTTAATTCCCTATGCCATGTAATGTAATGTATTCATTCACAAGTTCCAGGAGACAAACAATTAAGAGAAACAGGCAAAGCAAGGACAGGTCTGAGCCACTTTCTGGCTCCCTAGGTTCTTTCTTACTGTTTTGGATATGTACACTCAGGCCCAGAATAATATATAAAATCTCTAAGGTCACCCCACATAGTGGGGACCATTTAAGTTATGAGACATCCTCATTTTATACCCCAAATAGTTGTATGTCATACATGACATCCACCAGAGACCCACGCCTCATAAATTCACAGATTTTTGATTTCCTTACCAAAAGCAATCCTAAGCCAGGGATATCCTACTCAAGAAATCCACAGATTAGTAATATCTTCTTACAAAATATCATTATTTACGTAAAGATCCATTTTTTTATATTTACAAGGAGATTACACTGGGTGACTTGCCTTCTCTTTTTCTCCCCAGGAGGGTTCTCCTAATAAATCAGGGAAGATTGAGCCAAGGCCAGCTACTTCAAATCCTTTCTCCCCAGTTAAGGCTATTATGAAATGAAAAATGATTTATATAAAGGGACTAAACAGTGTTTTACACATAATAGATGCTCGATACATGGCAGTTATTATTACTATTACCACTGAGTGAGCATCTTTTACTTGCTTATATTCATTGAATAAAATTCTTGTGTGGCATGTGTAAGGAAAGATATTTAAGACGTGCTTCTCTTCCAGATATATGGGCTCTAGTAGAGATTCTTAAATAGTTACAATTGGCTATAATATGATTAGCCATGTAAGAAATACAAGCTAAAGACATGACAAAAATTCAAAGAATGAAGCAGATGAGGAATGTTTCATAAAGATGGTGGTGGAGGCTGTGATGACTGCTGCTGGTGGTAAGCAGGAGGAAGGAGAAAAGCCTAATACATCTGGATACAGTGGAGCATCCAGAAGGATAGGATAGGATGGGATGGGATAGGATGAGATGGGATGAAATGGGATGAGATGGGATGAGATGGGATGGGATGAGATGGGATGAGATGGGATGAGATGGGATGGAGACAATAGAGCAAGTTCATATTGAGAATTTCAGAGACCACTCAGGCAGAGGGCTTTGAATGCTCATCTAAATAGTATAAACTTCCTCCTATAGAGTACTCACTGAATGTTTTTGATTAAAGCATTGTGAAATCAGCTCTTGGGAAAGTTAGTCAGGAAATGGTATTTTTGTTTGTTTTTCATTGTTTGTTCCTTTAGGATATATCTAAGGACCCAGATAGACATTTTTCCACTTATCCGAAAATGAAGTACAGGTGATCTATTCTCTGTTCTCGGTTTTACTGGAAAAAATATAAGGAATTCTCCAGAGTCTGACAGAGCAGGATTTTTTCAGAACTGTCCTTGGAAACAGAAGTCCTGGGTTTTCATTCCATTTACCAGGAAATAGTAAGAGAGTCTTTCTAAGTATTAATTTCCTAGTCTGGAAAATAGAAATAATAATACCTATGTTGCATCATTACAGTAAGAATAGAAATAATCTTAATCTTAATCCAGTCTAATTTTAATCTTAATCTAATGCCATTTTTAGCACATATTGGCATATTATAAATGGTAGCTATTATTTTCCCCTGTAGAATAGATCGTTCTTTCTTTTGAAGCTGTCTTACTTGACTGGAATTTTATTGCCTCTATTTAATTTAACTGTACTTAACTTCAGAGCCTCCAGGAATAAAGCCTTCACATTCTTAGGGTAATAGAAGCCTTCCACTCCTCTAGAGCTTACCTACTGCCCTGAAGAACAGGACAGCCATTCCCACCAACTATTTATATACTGAATGAAAGTGATGATTTATCCATGATCTTCTTCCAAACTAACCTTGTTTTCCCTTCCCAAAGGATTACTCCCTACTCTTCCAAAACTCCCAGTGCTTCTTCATTGTCTTGCAGTTCATTTCTCTTGAACGATAGATAGGCTTAGCAAAATTGTCTTATAATGTCATGTACAGCCACCATTCCATCTTCACTTTCTTTCTAAACATATTGCAAAGCTACCCTACCTTGAAACCCCTTTATAATTTTTCTAGAAATGAGCATATGATTCTTACATCTAGAAAACTCAGGTTATCTACCCAAATAATCTTAGCCTCATAGACTCACAACTGTTGGCAGAAGGAAGAAAAGGCCATGAGATAGTGAGACAGGTCAATAATACATCAAATTCTCAAATATTAGCAAATGTGAAGAGACATTTATCTTCTACTCTCCATTTTCTGGTTCCCTTTCCTCTTAATGTATCAGACCCTTTAGGTCATATGATTAGAGCTGGAATTTGACTAAAGTTAATCCAATCAAAGTTCCAACATGACCACTAACCTGAAGTCTTCTAGGCCATATATAGAGCCATTGGGCATTGGATCTCTTATATTCTCAGAAAGATAATCTGACTGTCCATCAGCCAGTCAATGCACTTAGTGGTTTGGGGTTAGGTGTCTATCTTGGCCCAATATTGAGTTGAACAGTGAAATTTCAGAAGAAGCTACGAGTCACAGAGTAGTTTTTAGAGCGGTAATACTAAAGAGAAGTCATTAGAGCTGTAATATTAAAATTGAATAAATGAGGTTGAATACAATATATCTTGATAGAAAGTATAACTCATACATTAGGAAGCAATTGACTGATATTGCTTAGAGATAAGGATGATAAAAGGCCTTTTAATCCTTAAAATACAAGGATAGTCAAAGGCCCTTTGACTCTAGTAGAATAGCATAGCTATGACTATGAATGTCTAAAGGTACAAGCCTAAATCAAAAGTATTTCCAAAAGTATTTCCTATGTGATACTTCTAGCAAATTTTTCCCTGCCAAAAATCATTGGTTTCCCATAAAAATTAAAATATTATCCCTCCCATTTCACCAAAAGCATGGACAGAGGACACACCAGACAGCTGAGGCTAGAGCATGGAGAGCTACCAGCAAAGACAAAAACAGCCCTCACAATAAACCCAGAAGGGTGGGTCGAGAAAAACCCTGGCAGTGAGGATTTGACTCAAAAGGGCCCACAGTAAGAACAGGAAAGTCCCTACAATCTGCCTAGCAACAAGAACCGCAATTATCTAAAGGCCAGCAGCCAGAGTTTTAGAAGAAATAGATCAAGACGTGGAATGGATCCAGAAATCAGGAAAAGGGAGGACCACAGAGAACCAAGCCAATAAAATCACATGTGCTCTCTCAAGGACGACTGGATACTTCCGACCAGTAGAGAGATGCCGAATTTCTACATGTGGTCTTAAAAGTTCACAATGTCAGCAACAGCAATTTAGATAGCTATGCCTGCTTCGTAAACACTAGTCATAATCCTCCACAAAGTGTGTGAATCAAGTAATTCTCATACAAACACTTGCTAAAAAGTACTATCTTAAGTATCTTTTTAGATAATGTTGTACAAAATATAGCTAAATACAAGTGGACCTGACCAATAATATCCTTTCTATATTGGTGTGCATGTAAAAATTGAATAATCCTAATTGGATTTACCTCTGCTTCCACCTCCTGGATTCAAAAAGATAGAAGATTCATCCAGGAAAATGTTTGTCTCTCTTGCTAGTAACTAAAGAGCAATTACTTATAATTCCTACTCATGATGTTTTTTAGCTTGGATTATTTTAGTTAACAGGAACATTGCTTATTGCTTTACACAATGTGTTTCTAGGAAATAAAACTTCATCATCACCTTGAATATTTTTTACTATATTGTGTGTTACATTCCTAAGAAACATAACAACAACAATAAAAACTAGCCTTGGCTGGTATAGTAAAGTTACCATCTCATAAATATATCACTTTCAATCTCAGCCGTTGCTTCTGAGAAATTGTTGATTGTCTATATGTGCAATCTGTATATACATATGGAGCAGAACATTTACATGAATTGTTTAAATATTTTCAAATAAATAGCTCCCTAACACCTTTATTTCAACACATGCCTCCTCTTGCTTTTTAATTAACAAACACCTTTTTTAGAATGCCTTTCTACAAATGCATGGCTGAGGGATGAGAGCCGGGCAGGGGAAGGTGGCAGGGAGGATATTGCTAATACAAGTTGAATACATAAATACATTAATCACACAGAGCCTGCTCTGTTATTCAGGAGCTGACATTATACCATGAGATCAGCTCAGCGCCTGGCTCCTGCTCCTGTCAACTGGGCACATATTTATTAAGGTCTTACTCTATGTGAGATGCTCAGGGTGAGGAAAGGAGGAGACCAGAGAGACAGACCACTGCTTTAGTTGGGAAGAGCAGATGTACATGTGAAAAGCAACTGGAGAACAGGACTCAAGTATTGTGTTCTTCCTTCCTGTGATTGGCAATTCTTAGGAGGGCTCATTGTCTCTCATTACTGCTACCACAAAGCATTTAAGAGAATTGGGACTCAAATCAGTTGTTTTTCTCCTATGTAATAGATCTGGAAAAAGATTTAATGTGAGAGAAAGGGAAGAGGATAAAACTATTGGTAAAAAGAAAGTATGAGGTTATCTACAAATGTCAGTTTCTACATCACAGCATTTTCACATTAACATGGAAAATAAAGTAATAGCTTTATTGGGCACTGTAACATATTAAAACATTATATGTGAAATATGATGTATATGTATCAATGTTCTACATGTACAAAAGTCACTTTTCAAGATCCTGTGCTGTTTTTTTCTTAAGAATCAGACTAACAGAATTATGTTTAGAGTATAATAAAAGCATGTGGTCTTTACCATTGAATACTAATTCACTAAATCCCTTACTTATGACTTATGCGATGAAGGGGAGACAGTTTAACTTTTCTATGCTTCAGTTTTCCTCTTTTTCCAAACAAGGATAACTACAACTATTTTGAAGGAAATAATAAAGACTTAAAGTAAATGATATGAATAACTTCACCTAGTACAGGGCCAGGCACATAGCAATTAATACATGCCAGTTTCCTTTCCACATAAGCATAAAGGTAAGAGAACATATTATCTAAAGTTTACAGTTAAGGCTATTAAAAAGATAATTACTCATCCAAAAATAAAATTGTTATATCATGCAAAATTAAAAAGAGAACACAACTGCATGAAATTTAAATACCATCCTAAAGCAAGCAATTAGCTTAGCAAAAAAATTACAGGGTGTTCCTGCACTGTAGACTTATAGAGCTTAGCATGGAGCTCTGTTAGAATACTTATTATTTTCTTTTTGTAATTAATTATGTGCATGAATGTCTTTTCTACCCTATGTTGACCGCTATGAGGTTGATATCTGAATCTTATAAACAACCTTGCATTGTTAAATAACTATATGTACATGTAAATGAGCAAGCATACAAGGAAAAGTTGATAGTGTTTCCCCCTACTACTTTCAAAGAAAAAAACAAACACACTTACTCCATATTTCCAATCCTTCCGATTACCGAGGCAGAAAGCTTACATTAGTCTGTTTTTCTCTACCTCATCCTCCACATTCTGTGGGTCACTAAATGCTTTTCTAACTCTTAATCTCTCGAAACTCTTCCTCCTATTTATCCTCACAATCACAGCTCTGACTCAGATCCTCATCATTTTCTGAAAGAACTATTAAAAGAATTGCCCTAACCCTTAATTGGTTTCCCTGCTTCCAATCTCACTTCAACTCCCAATCCATTTCTCACATTTACTGCAGAGTGATATTTCAGAAATAAAAATCTGATCATATTCTTCCATGATTTCTTCAATAGTTTTCTGTTGCTCACAGATAAAAGTCTAAATTCTGCATGACTTGACATTTTTCATCACCTGGCATTTGTCTATTTCTCCAGCTTAACCTGCCATTGCTACCCTCTTCATACTTTGGGCTCTCACTACATCAAATAATAAGTAGACCCATGAAGAGTATGAATAAAGCTTCTAAAAGGCACTTTCTGTCTGGTGAGTCCAGTCTGCTTCCTCAAATTTCTATCCAGCAAAATTTTCCCTTCCCTTCAAAAATTAACTCGATACCTCCTCTTCTATAAATCATTTTCTGACTCTTCAAGATTGAATTTAGTGGTATTTCCTGTATATTCCCATTGTAGTTTTTTACTTTCTTCCACCATAAAACAACCATTCTCTTTATCTACAACATCCCTCACAGCAACCCTTACCCCATTTTTTTGTCCAGTTAATTCTTACTCAGTCTTCAGATTGCTCCAACCATCACTTCCAAAGGAAGCCTTCTGAGATCTCTAAGTCAGGCCTTTTTTAATAAACTATCCTAGAACTGTGTTTTTAATTCTTCTCAGAACTTTTCTTAGTTTGCTATTACATATTCATAGAGTAATTTATTTATTAATGTCTCTCTTTCTCCCTTTGACTATTATACAGAGGCAGACCTCAGGTCTATCTTTGTTCAAAATTGCATGATGGATATTTAATCTCCACAACTCTAAGTTATTGTTATTATTCCCAACATTATGGGCAGAGAAACTGAGGTTTTGAGAGGTCACATAACTTTCCTCAAATCAAGCAAATTTTAAGTTGAGTCAAGCCATAAATATTTGTTAAATAAATTATTAAATAAACTACCTTTTTCATCAATTATATTTAATACATAAGACTGTGGTGAATTTTTTATCTGCTTTATGTATTTTTGTATTTCTAAAATTGTCTAAAATGATAATGTATCAATTTATGACAAAAAAATGTAAACTTTATCCTAAAAGAATATTTTAGCTCAACTAAATTTTATATAAATGTTTTAAGGCATGCTTTGGTATAAACCAAAGACTTCTGAAGAATAGATAAATTAAAGTTAAAGTAAATTGATAAAATACCACTTCACATCAATTAGAATGGATATTGTTTTAAAAAGAGAGAGAGAAACCCCACCCAAGGCCACCCATTCAATTTGAGGACTTCTAGTACACCCCATTGCATCTACCAGGGTTATAGGATACTTGCTGAGGTGCCAACAAGCCCACCCAGAGTCACCCACCCCAGCCAAAGAGCAACAGGGCACCCAGGCACTTCTCGCACGAACTCAAGAGCTTTCCCTTGTCCTCAAGGACCCAACACAATGTCACTAACCTCAGCAAGGAACTCTAGCACCTAGGCCACAGAGGAACTCACACACAATTCCAATATTGAATGGTTACTTCCACTGAAGTAACCAATGGAGACTCTGCTACTGTGTCTATCCAGAACCAATACTAGAACATCCTACTCAACGGTCAATATAAAACACACCTACAGGAGGGAGGCTCTCTCCTCAAGAGCTACTCCAAACTAATAGAAGTGACTGCTCTATCAGATGACCAGACATCAGCATAGGGATATTACAAACATGAAAAAACAAGCAAATATGATACCATCAAGGAATACAATAATTCTCAAGTACCAGATCCTATACAGCAGGAAACCCTTGAAATGAATGAAAAGGAATTCCAAGCAACGATCTTAAGGAAACTCAGTGAGATACAAGAAGACTCAGATGACACAATGAAATGAAAAAAACTACCATAACAGGAAGGAAGAAATTTATGAAGAGATATTTACCTTAAAATATATTGTAGCAGAACTCCTGGAACTGAAGGTTTCAGTCAAAGAAATTAAAAACACAACTGAGAGCTTAAGCAGCAGGCTAGAGAAAGCAGAAAAATTCCTGACCTTGAAGACGTCATTTTGAAATAACCCAGGCAGGCAAAAAAAAAAAAAGAAAGAAAGAAAGAAAGAAAAAGAAAAATGAACCATAAAAAGTGAAGAAATTCTTTGAGAGCTATCTGACAACCTTAAACATACAAACATCCAAATAACAGATATTCCAGAAGGGGAGGGGAAAAGAAAAGACATTGAAAATCTATTCAACAAAATATAGCAGAAAACTTCCCAGGAATTGAGAGAGACATAGACTTTCAGATCCAAGAGACTCAAAGATCCCAAAACAGATATAATCCATAAAGATCCTCTCTAAGACACACTATAGGCAAACTGGCAAAACTCAAACACAAAGAGAGAATTCTAAAAACAGCAAGAAAAGAGCATCAAGTCAACTTTAAGGGAGTCCCCATAAGACTACTAGCAGATTTCTCAGAAGAAACCCTACAGGCCAGAAGAGAATGCAATAATATATTTAAAGTACTAAAAGAAAAAAAAAACTGCCAGCCAACAATACTATACCCAGTGAGGCTATCCTTCAGAAATGAAGGAAAAACAGTATATTTCCCAAACAAAAACTGCAGAAGTTCACCACCACATGACCACTACCACTTTCTTGTAAGAAATCCTCAAGGGAGTCCTGCATCTGGGATCCAAAACATGATAATCACCAACATGAACACATGAGAAAGAATAAAACCCACTGGTAGAACAGATATGCAAATGAGAAAGAGAAAGAAATGATATCTTACTACTTCAAAAAACCAACAAACACCAAAGACAAACAATAAAAGGGAAAGAAAGGAACAAAAGATATTTGAAACAATCAAATGAAAATCCATGAAATGCAAGGATTAAGATAATACCTTTCAATAACAACCCTAAATATAAATGGATTGAATTCCCCACTCAAAAGACAAAAACTAACTGGTTTAAAAAGTTAGACCTAACTATATGCTGCCTACAAGAAACTCACTTCATCTGTAAATACACACACAGACTAATAGTAAAAGGATGGAAAAAGATATACCATGAAAATCAAAACCAAGAAAGAGAAAGTATTCTTATATCAGATAAAATAGACTTTAACATAAAACTGTAAAAAGAGACAAAAAAGGCCATTATATAATGATAAAGGGATCTATACTGCAAGAAGACATAACAATCATAACATGGATGGACCTTGAGAGAATTATATTAAGTGAAACAAGTCAGGCACAGAAAGAGAAATACCACATGTTCTCACTGATTGGTGGGAGCTAAAAATTAATATATAAATTCACACACACACACACACACACAAACTTGGGGGGGGGGAGAAGATATAACAACCACAACTACTTGAAGTTGATACGACAAGCAAACAGAAAGGACATTGTTGGGGGGGAGGCAGGGAGGGAGAAGGGAGGGAGTTTTTGGTGATGGGGAGCAATAATCAGCCACAATGTATATCGACAAAATAAAACTTAAAAATAAATAAATAAATAAATAAATTATTAATTCAAGCTTACTGATGTAATAAAAATAGTACCCCAAAACCCCCTGCAGAGAAAAAACTAAATAAAAGGCATTGTCTCATGCTCTACTGTGCTCCAGCTGCAACACGCTGACAGCCCACAGAGAGAGAACGTGCATACTGATGAAAAAAAAAAAAAAAAAAAAAAAAAAGACATAACAATCATAAATATATATGCATACAATACTGGAGCACCCAGATATATAAAACAAACACTACTAGAACTAAAAGATAGACCCCAACACAATAACACTGGGGCACTATTATGAACACCCCTCTCTCAGCATTGGACAGATCATCTAGGCAACAAATCAGCAGAGAAACACAAGATTTATCTATTTTTTAAAATTTATTTATTAATATTATTATTTTTTACATTCTAAGATGTTGCAGAGCAATTGTGGGGGACAGGGAAAGGGGAAAGGAAAGGGAAGTAGGGTGGGAGGAGGAGGAGGCAGGAGGAGGGATATGGTTGAGGCCCGTGGCACACCCATCATTCTAGCACGGGAGAGTGGGGTCTTCCATTGCTGACTGGATGCAGATGTCAGGGGGATATGGTTGAAGCCCTCGGCTCCCCTCCACCCTGGCTCAGGAGCCCAAGGTGTTCATGGCTTTTATGGTGGTGGCTCAGTGGTCATCACTGGGCTGTTTGGAGATGCCAGGGGGGCGTGGCTGAGGCCGTTGGCGTACCATCACCCTGGCTTGGAAGCCCAGGGCCCTTCTAGGGTTGGCTTGGTGATCATCACTGGGCTGGGTGCAGATATTGTGGGGGTATGGCTGAGGTCCTTGGCCCCCTAACACCCCAGCTCAGGAGCCCAGGGCACATCCAGCAGTGGTCTAGTGGTCATCACTGGGCTGGGTGTGGTTATTGGCAGGGGCATGGCTGAGGCCCATGGCCTACCCTCTCCCCAGCTTGGGAGCCCAGGTGGCTTCCAGTCCTTCTAGATTTTATAGGTGTTATTTGGTGGTATTATCCCTTTACTGATTAATATCAAACTTTGTTTCTGATCTGCGGGTATTTTGCTTTTTCTTTCAGTTCTGTGTTGGGTTATTCACTGTTTCCAGCACTTAAACTTTGCACTGGAACTAATTTGTTGTCCTTTGGTTACTTCTAAAATGGGGGAACTTCCTGTGGGGACCAGCACTTGAACCCTATGATAGTACTAAATTGCTGCTTTGCTGTTGATTCTCTGGGAAAGCCTTTTTGTGTAGCTCAGGTTTTAATTTTTGACCTTGCAAGCACTTCCAGGTCCTGTGAGTTCTAATATACCTGAGTTGCATGGAAATTCTGGTCTGGCCTGAGTCTTTTCAGAAAACTGCACCTCCTGCAGTTCTATATTCCTGGCCAGTCTCCACTGAGTGGTCCTGCACTGACTGGAGGGCAGATCAGCTGTCCATGCTGTTCCCCAATGCTCCCCCAGTGGACCCATTTCCCCCACTGCCTGCATTCCAAATACTTACTATGGGACAGGCCAGGCACCAGTCCCTTGCAATGACTCAGTGATCTCTGAGTGGCTCCTTGCTCCTATGTGAGTTCACAGGAATGCTGTTAGTGGCCTTGCTGGACTGTGGGCCACCAAGGCCCTCTTCTCCCCTGCCACCTCCAAGCAACTTCATACAAAGGGCACAGCTACAATTTTTGCCAGCTGTTGCTTGTGTGCTCACCAGCTCCAGCCATGAAGCAGCCAGGGCTTTAAATGGTGGGAGCAATCCATTCTTTCTCTAATTGTGGCTTCTCCTGCCTTCACAAACTCCATAGGTCTCTCTTCCTCTTTCCCTGAGTGCTAGCAGCACCAGCTTGGCTGTCATTGCTTTTTAATAGTCATAAACTGGTTGATTTATGGGAGAGAGGGACGCTATGGTCCTCTATTCCACCATCTTGGCCAGAAGCTGAGAAACACAAGATTTAAATTACGTGTTAGACCAATTTGATCTGGCAGACTTCTATACTACCTTTCATCCAACAATTACAGAATATACTTTCTTCTCTTCTGCACATGGAACATTCTGCAGGATAGACCACATATTAGGTCACAAATCTAGTCTCAAGAAATTTTTTAATTGAAATCAGTTCAAGTATCTCTTCAAACCACAGTGGATTAAAGCTAGTAATCAATAACAAGCAAAACTGTGGAAACTATACAAATAAGTGGACATTAAACAGCATGTTCCTGAATGACCTATAGATCAAAGAAGAAATAAAGCATGAAACCAAAATTTCCTTGAATCAAATGAAAATAAAGACACATCACACCAAAACATGTGGGATACTGCAAAAACAGTACTGAGAAGGAAGTTTATTGCTTACATCAAAAGAATAGAAACACGTTAGAGAAACAACCTAAGTTACACTTCAAAGAACTAGAAATAGAAGAACAAGCCAATCCCAAAATAAGTAGACAGAAAGAAGTAATTAATATCAGAGCAAAACTCAATGAAAGGGACACCAGAAAATACAAAAGATCAATGAAATAAAAAGTTGATGTTTTTGAGAAGATAAACAAAACAGACAAACCATTGGCTAGACTAACTAAAAAAGAAGAGAGAAGACCCAAATAACAAAAACCATGAATGACAAAGGAGACATTACCATAGATACCACAGAAATACAAAGAAACATTAGAGACTATTGTGAACAACTATAAGCCAACAAATTTGAAAACCCAAAAGAGATGGATAAATTTGGGGGGACATACAAACTACCAAGACTGAACCAAGAAGAAATAGAAAACCTGAAAAGACCAATAATGAGCAACAAAATTGAAGCAGTAATCAGCAGTCTCCCAACAAAAACAGTCCAGGTCCAGATGGCTTTACTGTTGAATTCTACCAAACCTTTCAAGAGGAATTAATACCAATTCTCTTCAAACTATTCCAAAAAATTGAAACAGAGGTTATTTTCCTAAACTCATTCTATGAGGCCAGCTTCACCTTGATATCAAAATCAGACAAAAGTACAACAATAAAAAATAAAACTGCAAGCCAAAATCCCTGATGAACACAGACACAAAAATCCTCAACAAAATATTAGCAAACAGAATACAGCAGCATATCAAAAAGATTACATACCACAATCAAATGGGATTCATTCAGGGATGCAAAGATGGTTCAACATATGTATGTCAATAAATGTGATACCCCACATCAACAAAATCAAGGACAAAAACCATACAATTATCTTAATAAATGAAGAAAAAGCATTTGACAAAATTCAACATCACTTAATGATAAATTGGTAAAGGAACACAAAAAATATTTACATTGTATAAAATTGAATATACTATCTATCCTGGTTTGAGCATCACATAATGCACATAGGTATTGATATTCAACTCTGTACCCCACAGACATGAACAATCAGCTATATTACAATAAAATAAATTTTTAAAAAGAAAATATCAATCACAAAAAAGATAAATACTCTCAACAAATTGGGTATAGAAGGAAAACATCTCAACATAATAAAAGCCATACATGTCAAATCCATTGCCAACATCATCCTGAATGGAGAAAAGCTGAAAGCTTTCCCCTTAAGAACAGGAGCAAGACAAAGATGCTCACTCTCACTAATCCTATTTAACATAGTATTGGAAGTACTAGCCACAACAATCAGGTAAGAGAAAGAAATAAAAGGCATCCAAATTGGAAAAGACAAAATCAAATTGTTCCTGTTTGCAGATGACATAATCCTATATACACAAAAACCTAAAGATGCTATCAGAAAACTGTTAGAACTCATAAATGATTTCAATAAAGTTGCCAGATACAAAATCAACACACAAAAATCAGTAGCATTGTTATACTCCAGCAATGAACTAAGAGAAAAAGAAATCAAGAAAGCAAGCCCATTTATAATAGCCACCAAAAATATAAAATGCCTAGGAATAAATTCAAACAAAAAGGTGAAAGATCTCTACAACAACTGCAAATCACTGCTGAAAGAAATTAAGGAGGACACAAAAGTTGGAAAGGCATTCCATGATCATGAATTACAAGAATTAACATTGTGAAAATGTCCATACTACTCAAAGAGATCTATCTACAGATTCAATGCAGTCTCCATCAGAACCAATGACATTCTTCACAGAAATAGGAAAAATAATCCTAACATTCATGTGGAACAACAAAAGACCCTGAATATCCAAAGCAATCCTGAGCAAAATAAATAAATAAAGCTGGAGGCATTACACTATCTGATTTTAAATTATACTACAAAGATACAGTAACCAAAACAGCTTGGTACTGGTATAAAAACAGACACACAGACCAATGGAACAGAATAGAGAACCCAGAAATTGATCTACATACTTACAGACAACTGATCTTTGACAAAGGCACCAAGAACATACATTAGGGAAAAGACTGCCTCTTCAATGAAGGATGCTGGGAAAACTGAACATCCATATGTAGAAGAATGAAGCTAGACCGATACCTCTACCATATACCAAAATCAACTCAAAATGGATTAAAGATTTAATTATAAGACCTGAAACTATAAAATTCCTAAAAGAAATCATAGGGGAAACACTTCAGGATATAGGACTGGGCAAAGACATTATGAATAAGATCTCAAAAGCACAGGCAAGAACAACAACAACAAAATGGGATTATATCAAATTTAAAAGCTTCTGCACAGCAAAGGAAACAATCAACAGAGTGAAAAGACAGCCTGCAGAATGGGAGAAAATATTTGCAAACTATGCATCCAACAAGAGATGCATATAAAGGGAACTCAAACAACTTGACAGGAAAAAAAAAAACCCAAGTAACCTGATTTAAAAATGGGCAAAAGAGCTGAATAGACACTTCTCAAAGGAAGATATACAAATGGCCAACAGATGTATGAAAAGTGCTCAATATCACTAAGCATCAAGGAAATGCAAATCAAAACCATACTGAGATATCATCTCACCCCGGTTAGACTAGCCATTACCAAAAAGACAGACAATATAAATGCTGTCAAGGATGCAGAGTAAGGGGAACCTCCTACCCTGTTGGTGAGACTGTAAATTAGTGTAGCCATTATGGAAAACAGTGTGGAGGTTTCTCAAACTACAGATAGAACTGCTGTATGATCCAGCAGTCCCACCGCTGGGTACATACCCAAAGGAATGGAAATCATCATGTTGAAGGGATACCTGCACTCCCATGTTTATCAGAGCTCTATTTACAATAGCCAAGAGTTGGAACCAATTTTTTATTGTTATTTTAATTTATCAGTGTACATATAGTTGATTTTCATGTCCCTTTACCAATTCCTGCTTTTCCTCCCTCCTCAACCCCCTTCCCCACATGAACATCATATCTGTTCACTTGTCTTAACAAGATCAAAGAATTGTTGTGATTGTTGTGTCTTCTCCCCTCCCTCCTGTTCATTTGTATATTTACTTATTTTTATTAGCTCCCACAAATAAGTAAGAATGTGCGGTATTTCTCTTTCTGTGCCTGGTTTATTTCATTTAATATAATTTTCTCTAAGTACATCCATGTTGCTGCAAATGGTAGTATTTCATTCTATTTTTTATAGCAGAGTAGTATTCCATTGAGTTGGAACCAACTTAAATGTCCATTGTCGGATGACTGGATAAGTAAAATGTGGCATATATACACAATGGAATACTACTAGGTCATAAAAAAGAACGAAATTGTGCCATTCACAGCAACATGGATGAGCTAGGAGAAAATTATATTAAGTAAAATAAGCCAGACACAGAAGGAGAAATACCTCATATCCTCACTCATAAGTGGAAGATAAAAAATAAATAAATGAAAAAGAAAGAAAGATACAACAATAACAATAATACATTGAACTTTCAAAAGGAGAGAACAGAACTGTAATTACTAGAGGTGGGAAAGGAGGTGGGGGAGGGGTTAACGAGTAATTGGTAAAGGATCACGAAAATGATTACATTTTGTAATGATGAATGTACTAATTATCCTGATTTGATCATCACATAATGTACATAGGTATTGATATTCAACTCTGTACACCACAAATATGTATATTCAACTGTTTCAATTTAAAAAAACAAGAAAAGAAAAGAACAAGTGTTAATGAGGATGTGGAGAAATTGGAACTCATGTGCATTGCTGGTGTGAATGTAAGGTATAGCTGCTATGGAAAACAGTATAGCAGTTCCTCAAAAAATTAAAAATAGAATTACTACACAATTCAGCAATTCCAGTTCTGGATTTATATCCAAAAGAATTGAAAGGGAGGACTCAAGCAGGTATTTGTATACCAATGTCCACAGCAGCATTATTCACAATAGCAAAAGGTGGAACCAATACAAACATCCATCAATAGATGAATGGAAAAATAAAATGTGGCACATATATACAACAAAATATTATTCACCCTTAAAAAGGAAGGAAATTCTGACACATCCTAGAAGATGGATGAACCCTGATGACGTGCTAAGTGAGATAAGACAAACGCAACAGGACAAACACTGTATGATCGCACTTACATGAGGTACCTAGAGTGTCAAATTCATAGAGCCAGGAAGTAGAATGGTGGTTACTAGGAGTTCGAGAGAAGGAGTAATGAGGAGCTATTGTTTAATAAGTACAGAGGTTCAGTTTGGGATGATGAAAACATACCGGAGATGGCTGGTGGTGATGACTGCACAACAATGCAAATGTACATAATACCGCTGAAACGTACATTTAAAAATGGTAGATTTTATCACTATTTTTTAAAGAGATAAAATAGAAAATGAATATGGCAATATTTCCAACAGAAAAAGAAAGAAAGAAAACATAGAGATGTTGGAAAAAATTCTACAAGAAAAAACAACTACGAAGAGTCCATGGCCAACACTGTCAGTGCCTGCCCATAGCCTCCAGCCCGCGCCTCTGCATGTTGAAGACTGCTTACTAGCAACTCCTGTGTCTTCTCATCTCACAGTATTTTTCCACCCCAGCTTGGCAAGGGCAAGCTGGAAGAGAGCTGATGGCAGGAAGTAGCCCTGGGCCCCTGTTGAATAGGAATAAACATCTCAGCCTCCTCGTCCCTCTGTGAGGGTAACATTGAAGCACGTTCTACATGTAGCCCAGAGTTCCCCTGTGGGATCGAGGTGCCATCACACACTGCAGTAACTTGCTTGCTAACATACTGTTGGCTTCCCTCCCTGCTGTTTCTCCCTTCCTCATCCCCCTTCCAGTGCTCCCTGGGATCACTTCCTAATTAAACTGCTTGCACTCAAATCCTTGTTCTAGGATCTCCTTCTGCAGGATTCCAAACTAAGACAATAAAAATTCAAGGCTCTGATGAAAGTGCCCTACAAACAGCACAGATAGGGAAACTGCCATGAGTAAAAACTGTTCATTTTAATATCCACAGGGTTCAGGTTTGGAAAAAAGTTAAACAATAAAATGACATAAAAATTGACATAAACAAGCTGACTCCTAATGGTCTGCCTATACTTTTACGTAAACAAAAACAAAGTATCAAATCATGAAACTTAAAAGAGTGCTTTAGCATGTCCTTATTTAATAAATAGATGCCCAGCTTATTCTAATGCTAACCTTATAATTCTATTGGTGAACCTTTAAAGAAAATCTCTTCTTTTTATAGATTCTTTTTAAATAGCTGCATGATGACACGATACTACTGCACCTTGCTTTAGAGATCTACTTACTCTATATGCTAAGTGTAAAATCTACAGCCTGCTTAGAACTGAAAGCTTACTGAGGAACACAAAGTACTAAAAATATGTTTGCTGTTAGCCCTGTGTACTCCTTCTGTCAGAGAATAAAACTGTACTGAGAAAATCTTCCTTGAAACGGTGTTTTAAAATAAAACATCACTATAAGAAAAGCTTTAACAGGACTCCTATCTTCAGATTAGCAATCAATCTCCATTTCCTCTTCAGTCACTTCAGTGTGGCTATCGGAGAAAGGGCTGAACAGGTTATTATCTTCTCTGGTCTGCAAATTGAAGTCCCAATATCCAACCACTTCTGATTCACCACTAAATCCCTGAAGTCAATGCCAATCCAGGGGAAAATGTGAATATCAAATATGTTTCTTTACATGGAAGACTAATGCTCTTTCACTTTTCCCCATCATCCCATTCCCTACTCTCTCTTGTACAAATTCATCATTTCTGACAGTCCCTCTGTGCAGTCTACATAGGGAGATACCATCTCCATTGGACAAGGGATTTAACCAACTATTGAGGAGCCAAAAGGGGAATGGAACCAGAACAACTGACTCACGCCTCTCAGCTTGAACCACTAGACCGAGCTTCCACCCAGAGAGGAAGATGAATCAGTCAACAGTGACTCATCTCACCAAGGAAAATGCATTTTCCCTAGGATGGAGTTTATTTTAAACATAATAATACAAAAATGTAAAAGTTAATGAAAAGAACAGACTGTTTACATTCAACAGCCATGTAGACTTTTCAATTACAACATACAAATATGTACTGTCATGTGATCTGAAAAAGCAACAAATTATAAACACTGTTCATGGAAATATTTAAAAGAACTATTAAACATTTTTAAATTTTCTTAGCTGGGCCGGCCTGTGGCTCACTTGAGAGAGCGCGGTGCTGACAACACCAAGTCAAGGTTTAAGATCCCCTTACCAGTCATCTTTAAAAAAAAAAAAAAAAGAATTTTCTTAGTTGACAAATGAGAAATTGTGATGTATATACACACATCACTCACATTATGAAACGATTAAATTAACCTAATTAACATATCTGTCAGCTCACATCCTTTGATGATGTTAAAAATATTGAAAAAGTAAGGAAATGTGCACTTTAGCATATTTAAATTGAATAAAGCAAGCTCTAAAGACACTTTAAAAGTTTAAACTTTCATTTAAGCAGAATCTTTTTAAAAATAATTTTAAGCTTTGGCAAAAATTACAAAAGAAGAGAACTTTTATTATAAACAAATTTGGTACAAATGGCTGGCTCAATTGGGATATTAATAAAATATCGGCCATTTCTTGAACGTTTACTATGTGCCACCTCTGATTTTCATAACAACCTTCAAATAAAAATTATCTGCATTTTATGGAAGAGGTTTCAGAAGTTCAACGAAGGTCAGTGCCTTGCTCAAAGTAAAGTAAGCTTCTGTTCTGAAATTCAAACTTAAGCTATTCTGATTCGAAAACAATCCTGATAATTCTGCACTATACCATACTCTGTCCCTGAGATATCTGAAACCTACCTTAACAATGGGTTGTATACTGTGAGCATTCAAAGTAACGTTAATAAATGGTGTGCTTTGTATTAGCAAGAAAAGAAAATGCTTGTGCGCTCTCTCTCTCTCTCTCTCTCTCTCTCTCTCTCACACACACACACACACACACCTACAGGCACACACAACCAGTGACTGGAATGATTTTTTACCACAAACTTGTTACTATTTCCACCCAACTTATTCAAATACCTTTACTGTATACTGTACAGTAGACTCAAAATGATTGTTTCAGGTTATTTCCTGACATGATAAAGAAACAACCAAGACTAAAAGAAGTGAATCTGAGACCACTGTATGCATCTCTAAGTTGAAGCTATCAGTCTTAGCTTTTGTCACCAAGGATCCAGGCACCTTTATACCTGTAGGCTTACAGTCCTGATTTTTTATTTGTTTTATAAATATTTTTAGCAGTGGTTTTCATTCAGGCCAAAACTTAGAGGGGTTATCACAGTTGTCTGATGTAAGAAGTATTATCCACTAACGTTTGTAAAGCCTGTCATATAAATAAGCCTGGCAGACTTAAGACATTTACCAGGATCCTCAGGAATATGTGGTGGTTTGGCCAGTTTTGAAAAGATCAGGTGAATAAGTAGGATTATATAGTAAATCTCATATACTACTATAATAATAATAATTATTATTATATTATAATAATTATTATTATTATAGTAATAAAAAATATTAACATTTAATCCTCTCAACAACCTTATAGTGTCAGTATTAGTATTATCATCTATGTATTATAAAGGGAGCACGCTCATGATAGAGACACTATGCCTCAGAAAGATTTAGTAACTCCGAAAACTAGGAAGTAAGGCTAATCATTGAAGCCAGAAATGCCTGTGCTCTTAACCATCATTATCTACTGGATCCCAATTTCCATAGAGATCTACCAGATATTATCATATCTTTCCAGGCCTTGAGGCCAAACTTAATTGTTCAATGTCAAAACTGCAAGTTATGCACGAGTTACTGTATATTGACGACTGTACTTCTAAAGTGCACACAAAGAAGAATCGAGGAGCTATGATCCACTTCAAATCCACTTTAGGGTGTGGTACTGTGTTACTGGCATGTTAGCAAGCCTGCAGTCATTGCGCCAAGTAGTCCTACGACTGCCCATACCATACCTGTGCTGCCAGAGCCAACTGTCAGGGCTACCTGCGGTCGGAAGTATCGCTGGGAGTTGTCCGTGGTGCTGACTGGGGGTGCGGGGACTGGCTCGGATTGGCTTTTCCTTATTTCTGCTCAGAGTCTGCCAGCTAACCAAACCGGTCTTCCTTGTCTGTATATAATGCTCATAAACAAGCTTTTATTTCTCTCCAGTCCTATTCCAGATCCCTGCCTGTTGACTGCATCTTCTCTAAGCCCTAAGCCCTTACTCTACTGAGGTGATCCCACCACAGCTTCATTTTCTACTTGGATCCTTGACAATTCGGCCTACCACTGTCTCCTCTAAGGTACTCTTTACGAAGGGGAAATATAAATGACATTATTTAGCAAATAGTAGGGATATTAGGATTACCCTTGTCATTTGTCCCTTCTTATACTGATTTGAATGTGGGCATGGGGGAGGAGGGGTTCCTCTGGTAACCACAAAGACCCCAGCCAAGTGTTACTTGAAAAGCTGTTATGGGAAGTGGAGTCACAAGGTGAAGGGAGACACTGATGGAATTGATTTGGAGAAGCCAGACTTCATGACATGCTACTGGTTTTCCAGTGCGTATTGGAAGCTGAGCTTTACGTCCTAATGAAAAACATAAAAGAAGGAAAACATAAAGTGATTTTTCACAAGGGAAAATAAAAATCTAAATATTTTATCTGTGGTTAACATATCTATTTGTAGCTATGTCACCTTTGAAAACATAAATATCCAGGCCCAATTAATTAATAGAATGCTATTTCTTGCTAACTTAAGGTGTCTGATATATAAATAATTTTCACAAACTAATTCAAACTAGCATGACACTAGTCTCAGAGACAGTGTGAAATTTGCTTTAAAAATTGCTGCTGGCTGTCCAATAATTATACACTGTGACATTGCAGCAGCTTGGCCTCCATCTCAAATTAGAAAATGTTAAGCCAGTAAAAAATGATATACCATCATGATATCACCCTAGCAAATGCATATATTTAAATTAATTGCCCCCTTGATATCCAGGTATTTATAGCCATAAATTGTTTACTTTTTTTTTTTTTTTTTTTTTGGACAACATCACTGTGGAAGTCATCCCATTGTCGTTTTTCTCACTATACAACAATTTACTCTAGTCACAGAGCAGGGTGTTTGTTCCAGATGGGTTTACCCTAATGACCACAACACTGCACTAATAATTAGCATTTTAACCAAAGTTTGGTACTAATAGTGTATAAATGACATACCTCCTACTGCCAGCAGAAGTATAAAGATACAAAAATTAGTGTAGTATATTTAAAGTTCTTAATATAAATTCTAGGAAGCTTGAGGAACTCTCTGAAGAAAATGAGTATTTCGTCTTCTGACTTAACTTCATGGACAATAGGCAAACAGTTTTCAATGTTATATTACTTAAATATCAACCCAAGTCAGGGAATATATGGTCCTCATATATTGCCCCCATACTTTTTGTGTTTTCCTGTAGGAGGTGAGAGGTGTAGGACTGGTGTCCCCGATTAACAACACTTCCCTTTCCATCTGCGGTACATCTATGGAATTTTTTTGTGAGAGTTTCATAACGCTCATCTAGTGTAACCTTTCATTCTGCAGATGTAAGGGAAAAGCCCAGACATACCAAATGACTCTTCCAAGGTTACGCAGGCAAAACTAGAACCTAATGCATCTGCCTATGAATAGAATGTTGTTTCTGCTATATTATACTATTTCATATAGAATTTATATTTCCAGACTTCTTTTAGATAAGTGTTATCATGCTACATAGATCTGGTAAAAATATATATATCTATCATAATTATGGATGAACCAATTGCTTAATGTTGCATTGGAACTTGGACTAACATACTTGGTTTTCTTTCTTGGTATCTATAGAAAAGAAATAGAAATGTTTATAATTCTATTTCTATCTATATCATTTTTCAAATATATTCTACTCCTTCACTCCAACCAAAAATTGGAAGTCTGGAAAACCTTTACTTTGTCAGAAAGCTAAATGATTTTATAATTTATCTTATGTAAGGAAGAATAATCTATGATCCTTAGGCCACAAACCCCAAATTCTTTTTTTTTAATCATTTTTTTTAACATTCTAAAATGTTGCAGAGCAGCTAAGGGGAAGAGGAGAGGGGAAGGAGGAAGGAAATAGGGTGGGAGGAGTAGGAATGAGGAGGGACTTGGTCAAGGCCCATGGCACCCTCCTCATTCCAGCAGGGGAGACCAGGGGGCTTCCAGTAGCAGTTTGGTCATTGTTGGGTGGGATGCAAATGTCAGGGGGCTATGGCTGAAGCCCTGGGCCTCCCACTGCCCAGGCTCTGGAGCCCAGGATGTTCAAACCCCAAATTCTAAGCACACAGATATCTATATCCCAGCTACATTTTATTAAATTTTCTAACTTATCCTGTTTATGTTTCACCTTGGATTCCTGCCAAAACTCTTCCTTTTTAAAAGCCAATACAGAATTTCACACACAAAAAATGTGCCTAATAGTTCTTAGGGACAAAAATATTAGCTTGTCCCTAGTTTTTATACAAAGCAACAGAAAAGGGTAATTAGGCATAAATTTCAAAAAAAAATGCAAACAATACCTTTAAAACATGGATTAATATCAGACAGAACTTAAAGGGAAAATTCTAGAAGGCAAAAGTGGTAAATTAGCAAAAATGAGTGTAAGAAAATCCAGAAAAGGAGAAAGAGAAGCTTATAGATACTTCAATCATCAAAATTTGGGGGAAAGAAATTAGATTTCATAATTTTGTTGTCATAAAAATTTTGGGTCACCACTTATATTCAGTTTTTACCAGAGGCAAATGTGTATGTGTTAATATTTTATGACATCACAGCAAAAAGTTTCTACTTCCTGATTTGAGACAAGAAAATTACCCAAATAAGAATAGAAATTGGGGCAAAAATGAAATGAATATGGAAGTGGTGCCCACTCAGGCAGATACCATGATCTGGCCAATGCATCTACAAAACTACATGATTCACAGGCAATAAACTCTTTCCATAAAAAAAGAATCCTCCAAGCTGACATGCATGTGACTCTTATTTCCTGGAAAATTTTGGGATATTCATCCCAGATCCAAAAGCTTCAAGCAGAAAAGGGACAGCACATACTAAACTTCAGGCAAGTTAGAGACAAAGACCAAGATCAACCAAGGCCAAGAGGATTAAACAGATACTGTAATTAAGGCAAAAAGAAGTCCAAAGATCAAAGAAGCCAAAGGGTACAATCAGGATCCCAGGGTAGGAAAGTAAGAAGCTGATGGTAGTGACGACAGAAGAATTCCTCTCCATGGTGCAGAAAACCTTTCATAACCTGACCCTCATTTGTCCCTTCGGCCTCATGCCTCAGTAACACTCACGGTGTCACAGTTCTGGGCCTTTGCTTGACATGCCCTTTCCCAACCCAAAATTTTTTTCACTTTTAAAGTCTTTTTATAAATTGTACATATTTATGGAGTACACAGTTATATTTCAATACATGTATACTTTGTGTGATGATTAAATCAGGGTAATTAGCTTATTCATCTCAAAAATTTATCATTTCTTTGTGATGAGAGCATTTGAGCTCCTCTCTTCCAACCACTTGAGAATATACAGTCAATTAATGTTAATTATAGATGCGTACCACTACTGTAGCCCACTAGAATTTATTTTTTCTATGAAGCTGTGATTTTCTATTCATTAGCCAACCTCTCCCTAGCCCCCCTCCCCATTTACTTTCCCAGCCTCTAGTAACCACAATTCTACTCTCTACTTCTATAAGCTCAACCTTGTTTTAGCTCCCACATGTGCGTAAGAACATGTGGTATTTATTTTTCTTTGCCTGACTTATTCCACTTAACATAGTGTCTTCCAGGCTCATCCATGTTGCCACAAATGACAGGATTTTATTTCTTTTTATGGCTGAGTAGTATTCCATTGTGTCTATATACATTTCTTTACCCATTTATCCACCAATGAACACCTAGGTTGATTCCATCTCTTGACTATTGTGAATAGTGCTGCAATAAATATGTTCATCTAGAAATTTTAACTCTCCTTCAGAACAGAATTCAACATCATCCCCACAAAGAAACTTGACTTGAATGTTCCGAGAAGACTTGGACACTTCATCATAAAGTTCCCAATACATTTCATGCACACCACCATTATAACACATGTTATATTATAACTGCTTATGTACTAGCCACCCCAGTAATTAAAATCTTGTGACAGAAGGCACTGCCTCTTAATCATTGATTTTTTAAAAACACCTAGAACACAGTGACTGTCACACCATGAGCTGTCAAATATTCAAGTAAATGAATACCTCTGTAATAACATTTTTGTTCTAATACAATTATTTCTGTTCTGCCTTTTCCTTAAGAATAGGAGCTATCATATTCATTCTTTTCCCCTAGCTCAATTTCTGGCAAAGAACATGTGCTCAATAAATGTTTAACAAATTAATAAATGAAATGAAAATCTCTTCCCCTTCAACTGTTTGTACAGACCAAAACTAAGAAGAATAATACAAATAGGAATCCCAAGATGTGCTTTGAATATTGGAGTAACAATGGTGCATGTAAGAGACATAGCAATTTACTAGCTGTGTCTTCTCACTGAAGTGACATAACCTCTCTATGCCTCAGTTAGTGTCACCAGCTGTAAACTGGGGGTAATAGTGCCTAGTGTTGTTAACAGTCATGCTTCTGTGAATAATAGAAGAGTGCCTAAGATAAAGAAACACTACTGGTAGTTGTTGTTGCTGTTGCTGCTGCTGCTGCTGCTGTTGGTGATGATGGTAGTTTTGGAGTTCTCAGCTGGCAAAGAAAATTTTTAAATGATGGAAAGTTAACAGCTATACAGCAAGCAGAGTCAATGTTTCTTCTCTTTATAAAGCAGACCAAAAGAACAAGAGAAGTAATCAGAAGTCCCAGCAATAAAACCTAATAGCCATTTGGCTTGTTCAAATTATTCACCATTCTGTACCTCAGTATCATCTATTTATTTATTCAATAGATATTTATTGAGCAACTACTATGTAAGATACTAGGGGTGCTATGGTAAACAGTACAGACATAAAGTTAAAGACTAATGAACCTGATTCCTTTCACTCTAAAATGAGAATGTAGGTCCAGAGATTCAAAATAAGAATGCCATCTCCTCAGGACTTCTTCAGACTACTTCCAAAACCTATGCCCACTTCTCTCCTCTGCTGGGATCTGCTGTATTGAACTACTGCTACTGATGTGAAAATGGTGTCTCCTCCAAATGTACTGTGATGGAAAAGGTAGAGAATTGCTAGATGAGACATTCTGTGTAATTCACGATTTAGTAACGTGACCAAACTTCACCACAAGGTTATTAACCTAAGCAGGTATTATTGCCCTGTAACCACAGTCTTCACACACAACTACAGACTCACAAATACATGCCATTGATCACAAGAAAGATGAAACTAAGAAAACAGAGTAATAAAATCCTATCTTTTCTGCTGGCAAAACAATTCAAAGTGTCTACCCTTTTGTGATTGAATGCGTTTCCTCTTCTTCACAAATGTGTATGCAAAAAAAAATCACAAAGAAAAGTAATAGTCCACAGCATGCAATGTACATTGAAAATAAAACAAGCCCGTGAAAATGCAGTAAAGGTTTAGATGGAGCAAAAGATGTTCAGAAACCAGGAACCTCTTAGTAAGTTACATGCTAAGAAAAGCCACTACTCCACACAGAGGGTGGGCAAAAAGCTGTTCAGTTAAGTGATACTCGTCAAAATAATTCCAGTAGTATGGGGACTGGGCGTTAGGAACATCCACTCAAGAAAACAATAATTATCACGCAAAGTAATATAGGAAAAGACAAATTAAAATTCCAGAGTATGCAGAAAGTACAATGAAGCCAAGAAACATCGGGTCTTATTCAAATGATTGATGTGATTAAAGTTAGAATAGTGAAAGTGCAGTCACTGAGAAGCGAATGAGCCACCAGAAAGATTATGCAGTGCCATGGATGCTCTGACGAGTGTCTGAGATCTTTTTCTTTGAGAAAAGTAAAATTACTACCCAATAGGCTCTATTTTATCTCAAAAAAAATTGGGCTTCAAGTAGGATGAAAAGTTACATGTCAAGGCCAGCCCATGGCTCACTTGGGAGAGTGTGGTGCTGACAACATCAAGTCAAGGGTTATGTTCCCCTTACTAGTCATCTTTAAAAAAAAAAAATAGTTACATGTCAACATGTCTAGAATACCAGCTAACTCTATTATTAATAAGTTTTGCAGAAACATAGTACACTTCATTGCACTAATAAAGTAGATATATTTTCCTTTCAAAATAACAGCACTTAAGAACATAAATATAAATACTTCTATTAAGATGAAATGGAGTGAATACCAAAAATTCTTTCCCCAAATTAAAAAAAAATAGTAATAATAAATTCAACATATTTGTGCATGTATATGCATGGACATATATACCCTCACACATACATGCTTGTCAAAACTAATAATAAGTTTTAATATGGGCCAGAACTATGCACACCTTTTCGCAAACTTCCACACTAACTGAAAAGAATTTTTAAAAAGCACTAATATCTAACCAAAAGTCTGCATCCAAAAATAAAAATATATTCAGTAATGGGCCACAATAATCAACCACATTGTATATTGACAAAATAAAATTAAATTAAAAAATAAAATGAAACTATACAACTAGAAAGGCGGGTAAGGCACAGACCTTGCCAACTCTTCCAGTGTCCCTAATAAGCAGAGTCAACCCTTATCCAGAACATAAAAAGTAGAACAATTAATTGGAGACTGCAAAATCGGTCTGCTTTGTACCACCTCACCTCTGGGTCTAGTATCCCACAGAGAAGTTGCTGTGAAACAAGACTTTTTACACATTGCTGATGAGTGTGTAAATTAGATACCCCTTTTGGAATTTTATCTAGCAATATGTTTCAAGAATCTTAAAATATGGACAGCCACCACAGCTGCCAAGGTGAGCGGAAACATACATGGCACTGGGACTCAGTCTTAGGCCCCAGAGGGAAGCACCTACAGCCACAGCAGCGACTTAAGTGAGTGGAGACCCGTGTGGCACTGGGGCTCAGTCTTAGGCCCTGGAGGGAAGTACCCCTAGGCCCAGCAAGCACAAAGGTGAGACAAGACCTGCATGGTACCAGGGCCTAGGTCTATGGCCACAGATTCTGGAAAAGGAGCCAAGGTGGTGTAATATAGCCACTGCCACACCTACTCTCACCACAAGGATAGTTTACCACCACAGTAGCAGCCAGAGCCACTCTACAGGCAACCTGCTGCTCACTCGACTACATTGATATAAGAAGAGTCACCAGTAGAGCCTGAAAATGGAGGAAGAAATCTTTTTCCTCATAGCCAACCCCTAAGTAATAGAAGAAGAAAGTCCTCTACCAGATGACCAAACATCAATGAAAAAATACTAGAACTACAAACAAACAAGAAGATATAGCACCACTGAAGGAATACAGTAATGCTCAAATTTCAGACCCCATAGAACAGGGAAATCTTGAAATGTCTGAAAAGGAATTCTGAGAAATGATCTTAAGAAAACTTGGAGAGATAAAAGAAGATTCAATTAGAGAACACAATAAAACAAGAAAAAATATCCAGAATATGAAGGAGAAAATCTACAAAGAAATGAATACCTTAAAAAAGAGTGTAGCAGAACCCCTAGAAATGAAAGATTCACCCAATGAAATAAAAAATACAACAGAGAACTTGAGCATCAGGATAGAGCAAGCAGAAGAAAGAATTTCAGTCTCAAAGATGATCTTTTTTAAATAACCCTGGCAGACATAAAAAAGGAAAAGAATTTTTAAATAATGAAGGAAATCAAAGAGAGATAGCAGTCAACCTCAAATGCCCTAATGTCTGAATTGTGGGTATTCCAAAAGAGAAGGAGAAAGGAAAATGTATTCAAAACTTATTCAAGAAAATAATAACAGAAAATTTCCCAGGTGTAGGAAGAGATACAGACCTTCAGGTCCAGGAAGCTCAAAGGTCCCCAAACATATTCAATCCAAAAAGATCATCTCCAAGACACATTATAGTCACATTTGCAAAGCTCAAAGACAAAGAGAGAATTCTACAAGCAGCAAGAGAAAAGTATCAAGGCACCTATAAGGGAAGCCCCATCAGACTAACAGCAGACTTCTCAACCAAAACCCTACAGGCCAGAAGAAAGTGGAATGGTATATTCAAAATACTAAAAGAAAAACATTGCCAGCTAAGAATTCTTTCCAGCAATGCTGTCCTTCAGAAATGAGGGAGAAATAGTGTATTTCCCAGACAAACAAAAATTTTGGGAGTTCACCACCACATGACCAGACCTGCAAGAAATTCTCAAGGAAGTCCTTCATCTGGAATCTGAATAATGATGATCACTATCACATATACGCAAGAAAGAGCAAAACCCACCATTAAAACAAAAATGCCAATGAGAAAGAGAATGAAGATAAATATGCCACCTCAAATTTCTAGCTAACATTGAAGAAGAGAAATAAAAGGGGAAATAATAATCAAAAGATCTTTAAATCATCTCTACACAAAGCAATTAAATGACAGGAATTAAGCAATACCTGTCAATAACTACACTAAGCATGAACGAATTAAACTCCCTATTCAAAAGACACAGACTAATTGATTGGATTTAAAAAGCTAGACCCAAGTATATGCTGTCTTCAAGTGACCCATGTCACCTGTAGAGAACACACAGACTAAAAGTGAAGGAAAAGAAAAAGATATACCATGCAAATGGAAACCAGAACTGAGCCAGAGTAGCTATTCTTATATCAGATAAAATAGACTTTAAACCAAAAAACATAGAAAGAGACAAGGCCACTAATAATGATAAAAGGATCTATTCAATTAAAAGACATAACAATCAGAAATATGTATGCACTCAATACTAGAGCACCCAGATATATAAAGCAAACATCCTTAGACCTAAAGAAAGAAATAGGTCCTAATATGTTAATACTGGATGACCTGAACACCCCTCTCTCAGTATGGGACAGATTTTCCAGGTAACAAATCAACAAAGAGACACAGGATGTAAACTAAACCTTAGACCAACTGGACCTGGAAGATATATACAGAACATTTCACCCAACAAATGAAGAATATACTTTCTTCTCATCAGTGCATGGAACATTCTTCAGGATAGACCACATATTTGGTCACAAATCTAGTCTCATCAAATTTTTAAAAATTGAAATCATTCCAAGTATCTTTTCAGACCACAATGGACTAAAACTGGAAATTAATAACAAGCAAAACTCTGGAAACTATATTTATACATGGAAACTAAACAATAGGCTCCTGAATGACCTATGGGTCCAGAAGAAATTAAACAGGAAATCAAAAAAATTCTTGAAACTAATGAAAATAAAGAAACATCTTACCAAAATCTGTGGTGTACTGCAAAAGCAGTACCAGGAGGGAAATTTATTGCAACACTTACATCAAAAGAATGGAAAGATTTCAAATAAATAACCTAATGCTACACCTCAAAGAACTAGAAAAACAACAAGAATCCAATCCTAATGGTTGGTTTTTTGAGAAGATAAACAAAACAGACAAACCATTAGGTAGGTTAATAAAAAAAAGAAGAGGAAATACCCAAATAACAACAATCAGAAATGAAAGGGGAGACATTACAACTGATACCACAGAAATAGGAAGGATCATTAGAGACTATTATAAACAACTGTATGACAACAAATATGAAAGCCTGGAAGATATGGTTAAGTTTCCAGACACATACAGACTACCCAGACTGAATGAAAAAGAGAAAAAAACCTGAACAGTCCAATAACAAGCAATGAGATTTAATTCGTAAGCAGCAATCTTACAACAAAGAAAAGCCCAGGACCAGATGGCTTTACAGCTGAATTATATCAAATGTTTAAAGAGGAATTAATACCAATTCTCCTCAAACTATTCCAAAAACTTGAAACAGAAGCCATTCTACCAAACTCATTCTATGAGGCCAACATAACTCTGATACCAAAACCAGATAAAGACACAACAAAAAAAGAAAATTACAGGCAAATATCCTTGATGAGCATAGATGCAAAAATCCGCAACAAAATATTAGCAATCAGAATACAGCAACAGAGTAAAAAAATTATACACCATGATCAAGTGGGATCCATCCCAGGGATGCAAGGATGGTTCAACATACAAAAGTCAATAAATGTGATACATCACATCAACAAACTCAAGGACAAAAACAATATGATTATCTCAATAGATGCTGAAAAAGCATTTGACAAAATTCAATATCCCTTGATGATAAAGACTATCAACAAATTACATATAGAAGGAAAGTATCTCAACACAATAAAAGGAATCTGTGACAAGCCACCACCAGTATCATTCTGAATGGAGAAGAACTGAAGGCTTTTTCCTTAAGAAAAGGAAAAAAACAAGGATGCCCATTCTCACCACTTCTATTTAACATAGTACTGGAAGTACTAGCCAGAGCAATCAGGCAAGAGAAAGAAATAAAGGGAATCCAGATTGGAAAAGATGAAGTCAAACTGTCCCTATTTGCAGATGACATGATACTGTATATAGAAAAACCTAAATACTCTATCAAAAAACTCCTAAAGCTGGTTAATAATTTCAGTAAAATTGCAGGATACAAAATAAATGCCCCCAAATCAGTTGCATTTATATTCACCAATAATGAACTAACACAAAGAGAAATCAAGAAAGTAAGCCCATTTACAACAGTCACGAAAAAAATAAAATACCTAGGAATAAATTTAACCAAGGAGGTAAAAGATCTCTACAATGAGAACTACAAACCATTACTGAAAGGAATTAAAGAAGACACAAAAAGAAGGAAAGACATTCCATGCTTTTGGATTGGAAGAATTAACATTGGGAAAATGTCTATATTATCCAAAGAGATCTACAGATTCAATACAATCCTCATCAAAATACCAATGAAATTCTTCACAGAAGTGGAAAAACAATCTCAACATTCATATGGAAAAGCAAAAGACCCTAAATAGCCAAAGCAATCCTGACCAAAAAAAATAAAGCCAGGGGCATAACACCACCTGACTTCAAATTATACTACAAAGCTATAGTAGCCAAAACAGCATGGTACTGGCATAAAAATAGACATTTGGATCAGTGGAGCAGAATACAGAACCCAGAAATCACCCCTCAGGCTTACAGCCATCTGATATTTGACAAAGGCAACAAAAACCTACATTGGGGAAAAGACTGCCTCTTCAATAAGTGGTGATGGGAAAATTGGATATCCATATGCAGAAGAATGAAACAAGACATGTATCTCTTGAGAACACCATATACTAAAATAGACTCAATATGGATTATAGACTTAAGTATAAGACCTGAAACTATAAAATTACTAAGGGAGCATATAGGTGAAACACTTCAGGAACTAGGTCTGGGCACAGACTTTATGAACATGAGTCCAAAAGCACAGGCAACTAAAGAAAAAATAAACAAATGGGACTATATCAAACTAAAAACCTTCTGCAAGCAAAGGAAACAATCAACAGAGTGAAATGACAACCTACAGAGTGGGAGAAAAATTTTACTAGCCATGCATCTGACAAAAGATTAATATCCATAATATACAAGGAACTCAAGCAATTATACAGTAAAAAACTAAACCCAATCAAAAAATGGGCAAAGGAGCTGAATAGACATTTTTCAAAGGAAGATATATGAATGGCCAACAGGTACATGAAAAAATGCTCAACATTACTAGTCATCAGTGAAACTCAAATTAAAACCACATTGAGATATCACCTTACCCCAGTTAGACTGGCTATAATCAAAAAGACAGAGAATTACAAATGCTGATGAGGGTGTGAAGAGAAGAGAATGCTCCTACACTGTTGGTGGGACTGTAAATTCATACAACCACTATAGAAAACAGTATGCAAGCTTCTCGAACAACTACATATTGATCTTCCATATGATCCAGCAATTCCACTTCTGGATATATACCCAAAGGAATGGAAATTATCTTGTCAAAGGGACATATCTGCACTCTCATGTTCATAACAGCTCTGTTTACAACAGCCAAGATATGGGACTTAAGTCCCATAACCTAAATGTCCATCAATGGACGAATGGATAAGGAAATTATGATATATGTACACCATGGAATACTACTCTGCCATAAGAAGGAATTAAATTCTCCCATTTGCAACTACATGGATGAGCTTGGAGAAACTTATGTTGAGTGAAACAAGAAAAGAACAGAGGGTTAAATACCATATGTTCTCACTCATAAGTGGGAGCTAAGAGAGAAAGCTGAAAGGAAAGAAACACCAGAGTGATGTGTTGGATTTGCAGAGGGAGAGAACATACCTAGGGACACAAAGTGGAGTGGGGGAAAGAGGTATGGGGAAGGAGGTTGGGCATAATTGGGTGGGGGATACAGGGCATAAAAGCAATTTGTAGTAATGGGCATGCTGCCAGTATGGATCTGGACATAACATCTTGGGCACAAGTGGTGACAATCAGCTTTGTATATCATGAATATTCATAACCAATAAAAAATATACTAAGAAAAAAATAAAATAAAATAAGCAACAAAAAACGATTTAAAAAAAGAATCTTAAAAAATGTTCTTAGTCTTTCCCTCGGGAAACCCAACCCTGGTTATTCATCCTTAAGAAAGAATCCTAAATATGGAGGGGGAAAGAAAAAAAACAACTGAATGCACAGGAACAGAAATTGTAAACTACCTAGATATACACTCATATGGAAATGTATCTACAGATGGAATGTCATGTGCCCATTTAAAGTAAATATATGTGGGTGTGTGGGTATGTGCATAAGGCCTTTTTTAACAGTATTATAAGTACTAACTCATTTATGTTAATCTGGATACTTCAAGAAGTAGATGCCAAGACAGGATTAAACGTGTAAGAATTTACTAGGGGAACTATCTGTAAGAGAACATAGGGAGGGAGCAGGGGGAGGCTGGGAGAGCTGTCAGACCGTGATGCCAGTGTGATCCCAGGTGCAGGAAAGAAGGGAGGAAGGGAGGAAGGGAAGGGTAGATGGTAACAAAAGTAACAAAAAATTTTACACCTCTGTTATGAGGAAAACTACCAAATTTTACCAAAGAATTTAAAATGCTTTTACACACAGAGGGGCCATGTTCCTGAATAGATACACTTAATACTCTAAAGATGTAAACCCTTCCTAAATTAGTTTACAGATTTACCTCAATTATAGTATAAACATTAGCAGAAATTATTTTACAACTGGATAAATGAATTCTAAAGCTCTTTGAAAGGCTGAATAAGTATAAATAGCTAAGAAATTTTTTTAAAAGAAGAGCACGGTGGATGGAGTTCTTCCAGACTTAAAATGCATTATAAAACGATTCAACAATCAATAGCATAGTTCTGTAATAAGAACTGACAGCCATATTAATGAAACACATAAAATAATACAAAATCTAGTCTATTTTATAGCATACATAAAATTTTTGGACATGAAAATATGGCCACACAAATTGGTAAAGAAAATCAAATACTGTTCATTGGAAAAAGTAAAGGCAGATGGTTATCTCAAGACTCAAACACATTATTAGAATGATCCAGGTTAAAGATAAAATCATAAAACAATTAAAAGTACAAATAATATCTGATCTCATAGAAGAGAGATACATTTATATGACAGAATATTATAAAGATATTAAAATCATCTTTTGGAAAAATATTCAATAACTTCAGAAAACATGATTTAAGTGAGCAAAATAAAATTACAAAACAATATAAGGAAAAATCTTTATTGCAATAATCATTATCTGAGTCTTCACAATTGCAGAGGACAGGAAAATATGAAAATATTTCATCAAAATATGAAAATATTCCTTCATTAATTGACCACTTCTATTTCCTCATTAATTCACCACTTAAGTACAAATATTCCTTTCTACATAACCCTATGCCTGATGATTCTAGAAATAATTTTTTTGGTTAATCATACCTATTAATCAGATGTATATATCCACCGGGAAACTTAGTCCTTAGGAAAATTGATGAAGTCCTCAAACATTTTTACATGAATAATAATATTTTAAGAAGTAAAGATGTTATGAGAACAGAACATTTTATCAGAAAAGATAAAACAACTAACTGATTTCTTGTTTTTCATTAAGAATGAGCTGATAGATAAGATTAAAATAAATTGTGGAATAACAGTTATAACTACTTTCTCATTTATATTTCATTTTTCAACATTAAGTACCAATCAAACCTTTTCCTACTGTGGTTGGCAGAATTCTAAGATTTCCTAAGTCCTGCACCCACCCCCTGTTATACATACCTGTGCAATCCCCTCTTCATGAGTGTGAGAGGGATTTGTGAATATGATGGGATCGTTCTCTCATGATTATGTTATGTTATATGACAGAAGAATTTTGCAGAAAAAATGAGGTCCTAATCATTTGACATTGAGTTAATCAAGAGAAATTATCCTGGTGAGCCTGATTTAACCAAGTGGGTCCTTAAAAGAGGTTGGAGAAATTAGAGTTGTGAAAGACTCTCTTGCTGGCCTTGAAGAAGCACACTGCCATATTGTGAAGAGAGCCATGTGGCAGGGAACAGCAGGCAGCCTCTAGAAACTGAGAATGGCCCCCACTCCTGCTATTATTCCATGGATAATGGGTCTCCAACTGCCTTCTATCTTCTTTCCCCTTGCCGTTCCTTCTATTTGCCAGGAAGAACAAAAGACTTACAGACTCCCCACCTCACATTCAGTTCTGATATAATAAGGCATCCCATAAAGAAGGAATACTCTCTTATGGACCTCCATAAAGAATTCATTCACCATTAGACAAATTTTAAATTTGTTTTTATTTTACCTACAATTGCAAGGAAGTTATTCCCAGCCCACTTTACCTCATTGCCCTACGTAAAATATCACCTTGTGAATATTTTATATTGGTAAAATATTTAAATTTAATATAAATAGATAAAGGGTACTTCAAAAAGTTCATGGATAGATTGATATTATCTTTTAATTCTATTTTTCCAAGAACTTTTTGAAGTTCCTTGTGGATAGATGATTTCACTGTAGGCATATATTTATTATCATTAAAATTTCAGGATTTATTAAATGTATTTTTAAACATTTTTTTTCTTAAGACATTTAACCAGTGGTAAGAATTTTAAAGTTTAAATAAATCTGATAGCAAGTTTTTTTCTGGACGTATGTCATATTCCTTCATATAATAATGTCATTTAGACAAATTGGTCTGTGTGCACATCACATTTGTAAAGCAAAATACCTATTTTTATGGCAACTAGTCACTTTTAATACTGCTAGTATTTAATAAATTTAAAATAAGGCATCTTTAATTAATCAAAATATGAAATTGTTACTCCCTCTGTAACTCCTATATGTAAATTTCCTTATAAAATACTTATATAAAAGCTATATGGATAGGTCTTTCCTTCCAATGATCAACTAATCACCAGTTACCTATTAATTTTTTTTTTATGAAAACTGCCACAATTTCTGCTTCTCATGCTGCAGCGATGGCAGCATCACCATGTGGAACATGCACAACCAGACACCAATGAGGCAATTCCAGGGCCACACAGATGGAGCCAGATATATTGACATTTCTAATGATGGCACCAAGCTCTGGACAGGCAGTTTGGACAACACGGTCAGGTCCTGGGACCTGCAGGAAGGGAAGCAGCTGCAGCAGCCTGACTTCACCTCATACATGTTCTCCCTGGGATACAGTTCGACCCGGGAGTGGCTGGCCATGGGCATGGAAAGCAGCACCATGGATGTTCTTTATGTGAACCAGCCTGACAAGTACCAGTGACACCTCCACGAGACTGTCTGTCTCCCCGAAATTGGCTTACTGTGGTAAATGGTTTGTGAGGACTGGAAAAGACAACCTGTTCGATGCTTGACAGACCCCCAATGGAGCTGGTATATTCCAGTGCAGAGACTCCTCAGTGCTTAGCTATGACATATCTATGGACAATAAATACATAGGCAATGGCTCAGGGGACAAGAAGGCTACGGTCTATGAAGTCATCTACTGAAAACATTATGTGGTTTAACGTTTGTAGTTGAACTGGGCCAAAATGTTTTGAATATGTAGGAACAGAAAAGTTGTAACTTTAAAAGAAAAATAAAACACAGAAATCTATCTCCAAACCTTAACACAAGACTACTTTGAGTCTACAAAGAGGAGACAAGGCCATTCACAGAAGATCACCTATCCACCTAGACCAAATGGAGCACCCAGACTAAGTCGACAGAGGGAACAAGGGTTTTATAGGACTGAGGAACAGAAGCTGCCCATTCTTTCTTTTCTGGGTGATCTGTTAGACACACCTTGCCAGAGTGCGAGATGACCTTTCTGTTCTTGCAGTTCACCTCACTTCTGTCCTTCGTAGAGCAGTGGTGTCTCCAGCGAACTTGTTTCCTGGTTTTGCATCTTGTGAAATTTCTTTCTTTTTGTATTTTTTTGAAAGTTAAACATTTGTATAAACTGTAAATATATTTTGTTTATTATAGTAAAGGCCTTAGTACCAATAAAAAGGAAAGAAAATTGCCAAAATTTAATAACAAATTTTAACAGTTTTAAATACAAAAATACCTTTCATAGGCATTATTTCAAAATGTTAACATACTTTTTCTCCTTTCAGCAACCAAGATATTGTCCTTGAATACTATTAATTAGTTCCACCTGTGCCTACAGAAATTAAAAAGAAAACACAATGCTTTTTGACCCTACTACACACTAGACTTAACTGGGGAACATTTAAAAGACCCAAAGTCCAGGCCAACCACCAGAAATCTTGATTCAAGTGTTTCAAGGTGGGGTCCATGCATTAGCATTTCCAAAAAGTCCTTGTCTCATTCTAATAGGCAGTCAGGCTGGAGACTGCTGCCATAGTGTGACCACAAGTGTCAAGATGAACATGAGGTGTGAGATGGTTCAGGAAGAACACAGCAGCTGGAAGATACTCCTTCAGGTTAGGCCAACGACCAGCATCTAGCTAGTGCTCCAGCTTCTGCCATGGGTGCAGCCTGAGGCTCTTCTGCTGACCCGACCATGCTCTTTCAGGAGATGAGGGATATTTCCTACCACTGGTATCATTCTGCAGTTTCCAGGTGTATGGAGATGAGGAACCAGGTCCCAGCTCCCTGGGTTGGATTACAGGTTTAGAGATGGCGTTTTAGATTCTCAAAGGGCATGCCTTACCTGTTATGTTGTATATGCCAACTTTACAATAAGAGATACAATTTGTTCTGGAGAAGCATTTTCTTAACTTGTTTAGACAGAGACATTTACTCAGATCACAAACACATATATGCACACACATACACACACACACACCAACCTATGTAGTGGGATTTTTTCAGTTGTTTTTCTGACTAGAGAATAAATAATAGAAATTGCTGTATTTGAATATGAATAAACATTTTTATGGAAATGCTCTCAGGATATCTCAAGCTCCTTTTTAGCCCTTTTCCCACTCTGGCTCTCTTAACTGCAGCCTTACAAGAACTCAGGGTTTTCATGCTTCACAGTACATCCCTTCTCTCTAAACCCATTCTTAAGAGGTGACTTGATAAGAGTCATTTACCCAATAATGTGTGTTGAGTTTGCTGTGTTACCTCTTTAGACTTCAATTCTAATTGTGAAACTAAGGGTTTTGTCCCCTCTTTTAAAAGGAGTCTATGCAAGAAGAGGATATTTCATTTGGATGGATGGTCCTTCCTGGCATGATGGAATCGACACCCAGCAGAGAGCTATTGATTCCAACATACCACACTAGTTCTGCACCAGCTAACTGTGCACTAAACCCATATTAGTAAATGGAAAGATAAAGAAAGGAAAAAGTTAACCTTTAATCTGGCTTGGTTGCTTCCATCTAGACAACTGAAGACTCTGAGGATGTTCCAGTGTCACTGCTCCATTCCAGTGCTCCCAGAACCATCTTTTATAAGTTGCCCAATTAAAAGTACTTTACACAATGTAGGAAACGAAACTATGTGAAGAAAGGACCAAGAGATTATCAAACTTCATTTTCAAATATTTCCCTCCTACAAATATTAGGCTAAAGAAAACCATTTAGAAAAGCACATGGGAAAACTCATAGTAAACTCATGGAATAAGGTTTGCAAAGAGATTTTCTCCAGGTGTGGAGCTTCAATGTCAATGAATCAAGACAAAGAGAACAAAAAGGAGGAGCATTTTAAAAGTGAAATATGACTTACTTTTACTAGAACAGCAATTTGGGCCAAATATAATCATATTTATCTGTTTGTTTTCCTTCAAATGTTAGTTTATTTTAGTCAAGTAAAACTTTTTCTCTTACATTACATCAGCCTTACTTTTTCTTCTTCGTCTAATAGACAATTTCTCCCACTATGCCTCCTCTTTACTCTAGGATCAGCTAGCATCCCAATAGATGGTAGCTGTATATTGTGTTCATACATTATCCAGAAGTAAATGCATTTCTAAGTGCGTTTTTGAATCTCCAAGGATGCTATGATTGATGTGTGTCTCCATCATTAACCTCTGACTTACAAAACTGCTATCATAGAAGAAAATATTTTAAACTCTTAAATGTACTTTGATTAATACGTATTTCAAAAGGAACCTGCAAATTGAATTTATCTGCCAATCAAAATTTTTTCATCCAAAACTATGTATGTTAAAATACATATGTATATTAATTAGCTCTAAGAGCTTTTTGATAGAGTCTTTAGGTTTTTCCATATATAGGATCTTGTCATCTGCAAATCAGGACAGTTTGACTTTACCTTCTCCAATATGGATGCCCTTTATTTCTTTCTCTTACCTGATTGCTCTGGCTAGTACTTCCAGTACTATGTTAAATAACAGTGGTGAGAGTGGGCATCCTTATCTTGCTCCTGTTCCTAAGGGAAAAGCTTTCAGTTTTTCCCCACTCAGGTTGATATTGGCAGAAGGCTTGTCATAGATGGCTTTTATTGTGTTGAGATAGTTTCCTTCTATACCTCATTTGCTGAGAGTCTTTATCATGAAGCAATGTTGAATTCTGTTGAATGCTTTTTCTGCATCTATTGAGATAATCATTTGATTTTTGTCCTTGATTTTGTTGATGTGGTGTATCACATTTACTGACTTCCATATGTTGAACCATTCCTGTATCCCTGGGATGAATCCCACTTGGTCATGGTATATAATCTTTTTGATGTGTTGCTGTATTCTGATTACTAGTATTTTATTGAGAATTTTTGCATCTATGTTCATCAGAGATATTGGTCTGTAGTTTTCTTTTTTGTTATGTCTTTGTTTGGTTTAGGTATCAAAGTGATGCTGGCCTCATAGAATGAGTTTGGGAGAGTGGCCTCTGTTTCAATTTTTTGAAATAATTTGAAGAGGATAGATATATTATGTATATTCATATGTACATATGTATATACATAATATTCACACACACTTTTATACTTTTTCTCATTTATTCCCATCAATTAATATTTATAAGCATATTAATTTGAAAGTCAATCTGACACAGGGATACAATTTCTAGATAAGACAACACAGATGGTGGCATTCATTCTTGCAGACTATTTTTATATTGACTCTCTTTCAGGCAATCTGTTTTATCAGCTTCTAATGGCTCCTCAGTTTGAAGAACTCCAAAAATGAAAATTCCAAGATTCTAAAAACACTTGACTGTGAACAGATTTAGTGTGCATAGCTTCTCCCCTTGCCAAGTCTCTGGTATGTAAAAAAACTAAGAATATAGCCCAAGATTTCCTTCCCCCACCCTATTTAAAAACCTTGTTACTGTATTGCTAGAAAAACATTGTTATTTTATTGCTAGATGCTGATGTAGTCACTATCAAGCTGACTCTGCCAAAGTAGATTCATGAGCTCTGGGCTACAAGGATAATGAAAATTTGCTACAGGGTGTGATGAAAATGTATTAGGCATAAGAACTGTGTAATCATGGAATGAATTAACAAACAAGATGACACTAAACAAGCAATATCATAGGGTCAGAGTTCAGGAACAATCTGGATGCAGATTGTTATCTGGAAATGATCACAAGTAGACCAGACACAGAGCCTATTTGTTACAGCATACGTAGTAAATGAATATGTAATCACTAGGGTAACATCAAGAGGATAGCCAGCTTCATGTCTAACCATTAATGATTGGCAATAAAAGTGACAGTGTTTGTTCAGTGCCGGGGTTGGAGGGGGCTGTTTCCTACAATTTCAACGAAAGCCGTTCATCTATGCAGGGATGGTGCCAAACTTGCCTTATTCAAAATAAATGAGTCTGGGGTTAAGCTGTGCTTTCAGTGGCTAAAGATGGCCTATGTCAACATGTCAAGGCTCTGAATTTTGAACTGAGGAAACCCAAAGGCAAAGAAAACAAGTGAAGTACAAATATGAAAGCATTACTAGAGATTCTGGGTTATTATCATTAACTAGAAATAATGCCAGCACTTAGGATCATGTGCTAACAGTTTTAATGTCACTGTTCCAGACAAGAAGATTGAGCTCTGTTAAATAGCTAAATAATTAAAGAAGTTATTAAGAAGCCATTTTACCATTTAAATAAGTAACTCAATTAGTAGGCAGGCTGAGCTCAGAATAATCATGATATGCACAGGAAAATGAAATGAATTTTACTTGTTCAGAGAAAATGTTCAAACTAAATATTAACAATATTACCTCTTAGCTCCTTGGATTTCAAAAAATATCTGTAAAAGTGTTTGTGGGAACATAATACCAAGCTGTCATATAGGACAAAGTGCATTTGCACTTGATTTAACAATTGGGTTGATGTTTGTAAAAAAAAGAGAAAGAAAGAAAGAAAGAAATGTTTTTAAAAGGTTAGAAGGGAGTCTGTCCACATAAAGTAGTATTTTATTTCAGTTATGTAACTCAATCTAACTATAAACACATTTGGAGGAAATTTACTTTTTTAGGTCACGAAAATTGTCATGTCTAAAGTCTAAAATTTCTCAAATCAATAACAAACTCATGGCACCTGAACTAGATGACCTCAAATCATCGCACTCCACCTTTCTAAATTTAAAATAATACTTCAATCTACTCAAATATTTACCTATCCCACTGAACAAATGCTTTCGAGAATAAAAACTAAATCAATTAACAAATCTTTATTGAACTCTCAGTAAGAGCTGGGTGCTATTAATTGCTGGGGAAAACATGCCAATGCAACACAATGCAATCTAAAAGTATGCAGGGTTTTAATTTTAAAGTGTATGTGTGTGTTGCAAGACCTACAATTCTTACTTGTTTACATCCTGCAATAAACTGAAATAAGATATTAGATAAGAGAACTTATTTATTTTATTAACAAGATGTATTACAAAGGCACTCTATGCTGTTGACAATCCCAAAATAGCAACATAATTTTAAAGTATTCCTTATTATGCTAAAAATGAATCTTAAAATTTAAGATTTTATTCCTTAATTTTGAAAATCTAGTCACTCCAGGTTTTAAGAACAAAATTAAATGTTTATGGTGTTCCATATCCAGTGGTTTAAGAAAATATACTAAGATGTTTACATTGCTTAAAATAAAAAATGTTTAAATCAAAATAAAAGACAGAAATATACTATGAAATACATTTTTAAATAAATTTAGGGCTTCTGGACAAGATGGCAGAATAGACAGTCCCCAGTGTCATTCTCCCCCACAAATCAATTTACAACTATTAAAAAGCAACAACAGCTAGCTGGGGCCGCTAGAGCTCAGGGGAAGAGGAGGAGAGACCTACTATGTTCACAAAGGCAGGAGAAGCTACAATGAGAGAAGGAAAGGATTGCTTCCACCATTTTCAGCCCCAGCTGCTTCAAGTCTGTGGCTGGTGAACACATGGAGCAAGAGCTGGCAAAAACCACAGCTATGCCCCTTTGTATGAAGTTGCTTGGAGGCAGCAGGGAAGAAGAGGGCCTTGGTGGCCCCTCAGGCCAGCAAGACCATTAACAGGATTCCCATGGACCCATAGAGGAGCAAGGACCCACAATAACTGAAAAAAGGAGCTGCTCAGAGGCTGGTGAGTCACCACAAGGGACCAGTGCATGGCCCATCCCATGGGAAGTGTTTGGAGTACGGGCAGTGGGGTAGTCAGGCCACCAGGGTAACAATGGGGCACAGCAAGGACAGCTGATCTGACCCCCAGTCAGCACAGGACCACTCAGTGGAGACTGGTAAGGAATACATATCTGCAGGGGTGCAGTTTGCTGAAATGTCTCAGGACAAGACCAGGGTTTTCACACAACCCAGGTGTACCAGACCTCACAAGACCCAGAAGTACATGCAAGGTCAAAAATTAAAACCTGAGCTGCATTAAAAGCCTTCCCCAGGGAATCAGCAGCAAAGCAGCAATTTAGCTCAGTTACAGGGCTCAAGTGCTGGTCCCCATGGGAAGTTCCCCCATTTTGGAAGTAAGCAAAGGACAACAAATTAGTTCCAATGCAGAGTTTGAGTGGTGGGAACAGCAAATAATCCAACACAGAACTGAAAGAAAAAACAAAATAACCACAAATCAGAGACAAAGTTTGATATTAACTAGTAAAGGTCTCACATCACCAAAGAACACCTATAAAACCTAGCAGGACCAGAAGCCCCCTGGGCTCCAAAGCCAGGGAGAGGGGAGGATCAAATACCTCAGGCATGCCCCCCCCCAATACCCATAACCAGCCCAGTGATGACCAAGCCACCCCTAAAAGCCCCCTGGTCTCCCCTGGAGGAATGAGGGCAGTGCCATTGGCCTCAACCATGCCCCTTCTTCCTCCTTCTCCCACCCTATATTCTTCACCCTTCCCCTCTCCCCCTCCCCCCAACTGCTCTGCATCAACATCTTAGAATGTAAAAAAATAATATTAATAAGTAAATAAACTTTAAGAAAAGAAAAGGAGGATCAACAGAAAAAAATAATAAATAAAAAAATTTTAGATAGAAAAATTAAATTCTCTGTTCCTCCTATAGCTAGAAATATAAAAATATGTATGTTTTCTGCTATTTTACTTTAGCCCTTAAATTTGTCCAAATTTACAAACTCTAAGTTATGATTTAGTCTGAAGCCTGAACAAAGATTTAGGACAGTTCTGCTGTTAACAGAATCTGTTGACTCATCTCTATTTACATAGTCACTAAACCCCAGTTTGTTTCCACCTGACCAGGCTCCAAAAGGATGAAGGCAACAGGTAAGCTGGCATGCTACAGCTTAGTGGAATGACATTGACCTACACTGAAGAGCCCAAACAGGTGCGCCTTATGTATCTAGTTTTATAAGCTTCCATCTCTTCCCTTGCTGTCAAGCTAGCCACCATCTTTTCTTAATTCTTTATACTATTACCTCTATCAACTTCCTAAATACTTATTAGTGCTTTGTCTAAAGTAGAAACAGACTGTAAGTGGAAGCATAGGGACTCTGTAGAGTCAAATACATGGTACATAGACTGTGACTCATAAAGTTTGTGTCAACTATTTTTTCAAGTGTAGTTTTTTCCCTCTTCTTTCTGAGAATCATGACTATATTTCAGAATGAAGGTGGTTAAAATCTGATTATGAACTACTATATTGCTAGTATTTGTATATATTTGTACCTCTGAATTAATTTCTATCTTTTAAATCTCTTCTTAAGCTTTAGGGCTTTTCATTCTTAACATGGGTTTTTAAAAACAACAGATCCATACAGTATGACTAAAAATATTGGAATATTTCACAGAAGTATTTTTTGAGAAGTAGGAGAACATTATGGACACAGAGATGACTATTTACTATTATTACAGTTTTTCTAACATGACAAAAAGTGTTTATAAAATCTATTGGCCAATGGTAGAGAAATACAGATATTTCCATCATTTTCTATTCATAGATTATTGCCAATAAGAAGAAATGATTATTCCATTCACTTTAAATCAAACACATTTTAAGTCTAAGAAAACTTTAAAGAACTACTATAAGGTAATACAAGTTACTATTATTGCACTTTTATGAGCATTTAAAGTTCAGAACTACAGGTTAAACAAAATTCACCAAATCAAGCATCAATCCAATCATTAAATCAGTGCAAATGTACCTTGTCCTATATGACATGAGACACACTAAAAGTAATAAGTAGATTATATGTCCATCACATAATCTTTTCCAATATATTCATTATATATATATACATATATATACACACACATATACATATTTTATACACATATAATATATACATTTGCAGGGAGGCAGCTGGCTAGCATAGAGAACTGAACTCTTTACCTTGGTATCAAAAGCCTGCACTCTAACAAACTGAGCTAACCAGCCCAGCCATCCTATTGTAATTTTAGAGATGCTTTGATTCCATTTCCAATGAATCAATTGTTTTCTAACATTTAAGCTCTAGTCTTCTCTGCTAAGCTGTTAAGTGAAGCAGCTAATGGTCTGGAAAATACAGAAATACTTAAAAAGGGGCATTACTAAAGTAAAAAATCTTTTATTAAGAGCAAATTATTGTGCCATGTAACTGTTTTATAAACTCTGATTTGAGAGTACTCCATAATAATAAAACATGAATATAAATTAAGGACACAAAAGTAAGAATGTTCTATCTAGAAAGTCATTCTCTCTTTAAGATGGCATTTTGCATTATTGATTTGAACTACTGTATTTTGTAACTTAACTGTCATAAACCAATCCTATTTCCATAGCCAATCCTATTTCAACTTCTATCAACTAAGTACATGCAGTAATTTGCCTACTATCGTCAACAATCATATTAATATTTTAAAAATCATATTAATATAAAAGTATGAGTCCCAGACCTAAAAATAAAAATCAATAGATATATAGTATACAGATGGTCATTTTATTTTTATAAAAAGGTATAAGACTTAAACTATTATGCACTAAATAATATAGCATTAAAACATATCAAACAAAGCCTGATATAAATACAAGGAGAATTTGTCAGAATCAAAAGTATAGTGAGAGATACATTTTTATCAGTCTATGGAATTATAATTAATGTATATATGAGGACAATTACTAAGATTTTAAATACATGCACATTATATCTACTATAAACAAAGAATACAATAATTTTTAGTGTCTCTGCAATGTTTATAAATAAAAATATTTTGAAAACTTTGAAAAATGTATTTCTTTAATTCCAGTGGCAGCTTCAGAGAAAAAATTCAATAAATTTTTAAAAGAGTAAATATATAGCCCACACACTCTGAAAATAATGCAATAAAATTAGAAATTAATAATAAAGTTTCAAATGAAAACCTCTGGCTACTTTATAAGAGCAAACCTATGATCTTATATAATAAGTAATTGGTCCAAAAGGAAATATAACAAAGTTAAGAATGCTAAATTTATTGAACCAACATTTGGTAGGCCCCTACTATAAGCCAAGTATCATGTTTTGAGGTCACAGAGAATGAGAAATCTTCAATGACTTCATGGGAATTAAAGTCTAATAAAGAGTCTGAGTGTCTTTTTTTATACCAGTACCATGCTGTTTTGGTTACTATAGCTTTGTAGTATAATTTGAAGCCAGGTAGTATTATACCTCTGGCTTTTTTTTTTTTTTTTTTTTGCTCAGGATTGCTTTTGCTATTTGGGATCTTTTGTTGTTCCATATGAATGTTAGGATTGTTTTTTCTATTTCTGTGAAGAATGACATTGGTATTTTATGGGGATTGCATTGAATCTGTAGATCATTTTAGGTAGTATGGACATTCACAATGTTGATTCTTCCAATCCAAGTGCATGGTATATCTTTTCACCCTTTTGTGTCTTTTTATAGAGAACCCAGAAATCAACCCACAAACTTACAGCCAACTGATCTTTGACAAAGGCACCAAGAACATACATTGGGGAAAAGACTGCCTCTTCAAGAAATGGTGCTGGCAAAATTGGAATTCCATATGCAGAAGGATGAAACTAGAACTGCACCTCTCACCATATACTAAAATCAACTTAAAATGGATTAAAGACTTAAGTATAAGACCTGACACTATAAAACTATTAATGGAAAACATAGGAGAAACACTTCAGGAAGTAGGACTGGACAAAGACTATGAATAAGAGCCCAAAAGCACAAGCAACAAAAGAAAAAATAAATAAATGGGATTATATCAAAGCAAAAAGCTTCTGCACATCAAAGGAAACAGTTAACAGACTGAAATGACAACCTACAGAATGAGAGAAAATATTTGCAAACTATACATCTGACAAGGGATTAATATCCAGAATATACAAGCAACTCAAACAACTATACAGTAAATAAATGAATAAATGAATAAATAAATAAATAAATAAATAAATAAATAAATAATAAATAACCCTATTTAAAAATGGGCAAAGGAGCTGAACAGACATTTTTCAAAAGAAGACATAAAAAAGACCAACAGGTACTTTTTAAAATGCTCTACATCAATAATCCTCAGGGAAATGCAAATTAAAACTACCCTGAGATATCATCTTACCCCAGCTAGACTGGCCACAATCAAAAAGACTGAGAATAAGAAATACTGGCTAGTATGTGGAGAAAAGGGAACACTTCTACACTTTTGGTGGGACTGTAAATTAATACAGCCACTATGGAAAACAGTATGGTGATTTCTCAAACAACTACAGATAGAACTACCATAAAATCCATCAATCCCACTTACAGGTATATACTCAAAGGAATGGAAATCATCCTGTTGAAGGGATACCTGCACTCCCATGTTCATCACAGCCATATTTACAACATCCAAGATATGGAACCAACCTAAATGTCCATCAACAGATGACTGGATAAGGAAAATGTGGTATATATACACTATGGAACACTACTCAGACATAAAAAAAAACAATGAAATTCTGCCATTTACAGCAACATGGATGAGCTTAGAGAAAATTATGTTAAGTGAAATAAGCCATGTACAGAGGGAAAAATACTGCATGTCCTCACTCATGAGTGGGAGTTAAGCGAGAAGGAAGTGAGGAAAGAAAGATCATAGTGATACGTTGGACTTGCACAGGGAGAGAAAATACCTAGGATTGCCAGGGGGAAAGGAGATAGAGGAAGGGAGGTTGGGGAGAGGTTGGGTGGGGCACACGGGGAATAATTGCAATTTGTGGTAATGGCCATGCTGATAGTATTGATCTGATCATCACATCTTGAGCACAGGTGGTGATAGTCAGCTCTGTACCCCATGAATATGCATAATCAATAAAAAATAAAAATAAATAGTCTAATAAATAGAACCATAAAACTAGCAAACAAATAAGCAAAAATAAATTATGCCACACCTGCTCTGATAGGATACATACAGAATATGGTCAGTATCTGCAGCAATGAGGGTTTAATTCTACATTGGCTAGGGAATAAATATAATGAGGAAGTAACCTTTGAAATAATTTGTTTTGAAATATGAAAAGTGTTAAACAGACCACAGGGCTTAGCAGCTGGCTTGAAATGGGAATCCTAAGCAATGGGAAGATTCAAATCATCCTGACAAGGTCAAATATGATGAAATGTTGATCTGGGTCTTAAAGGATGTGCAGGAATCCAGCAAATAAACAAAAGAATAAAGACTGAGGGGAGAACATATGCAAAGACAAAAATTGCTTGCATATTTGAGGAATGCCAGCAAGTTATGGTGAGTAAAACAGAGCTTTGATGATATATTGTAGTAAAATGAGAAGCTGAAGTGATAGGAGAGAGATAATAAACAACTCTGTGTGCCATGTACAGGAGACTAGACTTCATCCTGTAGGCATGGTGAACATCCAACAGCCTGCACATATCAATATCTGGAGGTTGAATCAATGTATTAGTTATTTGTTGCTATGTAACTAATTACCCCAAACTTCAGCATCTTAAAACACCAAACATTACTTATCTCAAAGAATTTGTGTGGGCCATGAATCTGGTTAGAAGAGAAGTTACAGCTCAGGGTCTCTCATGATGTTGAAATCAAGCTGTCTCCCAGGGCCACAATCATCTCAAGGTTTGACTGTGCCAAGAGATTATGCTTTCAATCTCACTTATGGGCTGTTAGCAGGAGGCTTCAATGTGTCACAACATGGGCCTCTCCATAGAGGTGCTCACAACATGGCTTACTTCAGACTAAGTGATCTGGGAGGTGGAGGAGGGAAAGCAGCAAAACACCCAAGATGAGAGCTGCAGTTTTTTAACTTAACCTCAGAAGTAAGATTACCACCCCTTCTGCCATATGCTATTGGTCACACTCACCAAAGTACAGTGTAGGAGAAGACCGCACAAAAGTGTGGCTATCAGAAGGCAGAGATCATTAGGGGTTATTTTGGAGTCTGGCTACCACAACTTAGTCTATTTTCTGTTGCTATAACACAGTGTTACAGACTGGGTAGTTTATAATGAACAGCAACTTATTTGGCTCACAGTTCTGCAGGCTGGGAAGTCCAAGAGTATGGTGCCAGCATCTAGAGAGGACCTTGGTGCTGCATCATCCCATTCCAGAAAGTAAAAGGGCAAAAGAGGGTGAAAAGCAAGAGAGGAAGAGAGAACCAAACTCATTTTTATAACAGGCCCACTGTTGTGATAACTAACCCACTCCCACAATAATGACATTAATCCATTCATGAAGGCTGAGTCCTCATAACCTAATCACCTCTTAGAGGTCCCACCTCTCAACACTGTTGCATTGTGGATTAAGTCTCCAGCACAGAAACTTTGGGGGACACATTCAAACCATGCCAACTGTAGTGGATTGAATTATGTCCCCCCAAAACTCATTGAAGCTTGAATTGTGTCCCCCAAGTTTTATGTATTAGAAACATAGCCCCCACTGTGACTGTAAAAAGGGTGGGAAAAAATTGTTAAGGTGGGGCCTTGAAGAGATGATTAGATTGTAGGGCCATGTAGTGGTAAATGGCTTAAAAATGGTGGTCAGGGGTGTGGTTATGAGGACTTTAAAAGGAGAGGGACAAGAGTCTGTCTTTCTGTCTCTCTCTCTCTCTCTCTGTCTCTCTCTCTGCTGTCTCTACTTCCACCATCTTGCAATGTGGGACCCCTGGTTTACTGTTGCTGCCATCAGATGGACTTTGGACTTCCCAGCCTCAGAAACTGTAAGCAATAAATTTTGTTTTCTTTATAAATCACCCAGTTGCAGGTATTCTGTTACAGCAACACAAAACAGACTAATACACCAAGAAATGATTCCAAGGCTACAACTTCTTCTGAAAAACAGGGCTAGGAAGGATGCTGTTGGTGAAATCAAGTTGGATCAAATGTGACTATTGATTTTCAGTATGGCCAAAATGGAGAACCATATTTATCTTCTCACTGAAAAACAAAAAACCTTAAAAAAAATAAAATAAAATATGTGAAACAACGGTTTCCAAAGATTAGTAATAGGTTGGTGATTCCGAGAAGATAAATAAGTGAGGGGAGTTTTAGGATTGCCCAGATTACTGGGCTGGAGATAATTTCTAGGGAATGTCACAAAAGGAGGAACCTTGTGTTCAAGGCAAAGTCCAGCAGTCTTTCAGACTTGAGAAGATGGATCTGGGATTCTGTGGAAGCCAAGATGGCTAGAATTTTCAGGGCAGAGTAGAGAAGGAAAGAATTGTACTGAGATACAACTCCAGAGATCTTTAGAAGTTCTTCTCAAAAGGAAAGTCCTCTCCTAGTCTTCAGCTGAGTAATAACCATATATGCCAGGAAACTATCTGAGACTGGGAATAGAACCACATGAAAGGATAAGAGGGAACAGTACCTAGAGCTCTCACAGAACCAAGAATAAATCCTGTTCCCACAAGCTAAAATAGAAACCTGATCACTGATAGGACAGTAGGTAGAATACTTAGAAGTATTTTGCCTCAGATAGTAGGGGAAAATTAGAACAAGACTACACACTGCTCTGATTTCACTTAACCGGACTTTAAAATGAGACTGTGTTACTGTCTCCAAGTAACTTAATAACATCCCAAAACAAAATGCAAGAATATTTATAGGAATTTAAAAAACATCCAGCATATGACCAGTTAAATTCACAACGTCTAGCATCCAGTCAAAAACTATGAGGCATACAAAAAAGAAGGAAAATAAGACCTATAATGGGGGTGGGGGTGATAACAAATCAAAACCAACCCAGAAATTACACAGATAATAGAATTAATAGACAAGGACATTAAAACAGTTATTCTATGTTCAAAAGCTATAAAAAGACCTAAATCAAGCTTCTAGAAATGAAAACTAAAATGTCTGAGATGAAAAGAAAATATTTTAGATGGTATTAATGGCAGAATAGGCACTGCAAAAGAAAATATTAGTGAACTTGAAGACATAGCAATGAACAATGTCAAGTGGACTCATATACTTAAAATTGGAGTCCCTGGAATAGGAGAGAAGTATACAGAAAAAAAACTATTTTAAAAAATGGATAAAATGTTTCCAAATTTGTTGAAAACTACAAAAGCTCAAAACATACCAGAAAAAAAAAACAGAGGAAAAACACACCAAGGCATACCATAATCAAATTGCTTAAAGCCAGTAATAAGGAGAAAATCGTAAAAGCAGAGGAAAAAACACATAATGTACAGAGACACATTATGGGCAGATAAAGATTACAGCATATTTCTAATCAGAAACAATGTAAGCCTGAAGAAAGTAGAGCAATATCTTTAAAAGTGCTGAAAATTGTCAACCTACAATTCTATGCCCACTGAAAATATCTTTCAAAAACAAAGGTGATATAAAAACAATCATAGATCTATGTATACACATTGGTTAGTATACATACATATACTACCTAGTATGTTTGCTGAAAGAGCCTACAAGCAATGACACCCCAGTAGCAACAACCACAACCGACACCCAGATCTTAGGTTCTTTATCAGTTTGCTAGGGCTACCATAACAAAGTACCACAAACAGAGTGGCTAAAATAACAGGAATTTTTTGCCTCACAGGTCTAGAGGCTGGAAGTCCAAGATCAAGGTGTAAGCAGAATTGATTACTTTTAAGGGCTTTGAGGAAGAATCATTTCCATGTCTCTCACCTAGCTTCTAGTGATTTGCAGGAAATCTATGGCATTCCTTGGCTAGTAGAAGCATTATCCCAATCTCTGCTTTCATGTTCACATGGCATTCTCCCTATGTGCACGTTTCTGTCCAAATTTCCCCTTTTTATAAAGTTAGCAGTCACATTAATTGGATTAGGGGCTCTCCCCAGTATGAATTCATCTTAATTTAACTAACTACATCTGTAATGCCACCAATGCCAAATAAGGCTACATTCTGGTATACTAGTGGATAGGACTTTAACATATAAATTTAGGAGAGTAGGGAGAGGCAGAAGACACAAGTCAACTCATATGAGTTTCTAAATACAATTCTACAAAAAATAACCATGGCTCCTTGGAGAAATGGATGATCCAAGGGCTAGTGAATCTGTAGAATCTTGTAGAATAAGAAATTAAGAAAGTGTTTGTTTCTCTTCTCCAAGATTGGAATTGTCTACTATGCCATGTTGGTCTCTGCTATTACTGGAGGGCATCCATAGCACCAGGTCAGCAGTCTGGGTGGTAACCAATCTGTCTGCCTCCATCATATGTGTGAGATATATTTTTCACAATCTCTCCCTCCCTACTCTCCCGTGCTAAGCCCACTGGGCTCCATGCCTGTGATTCTGCTTCAAGGGCATATCAAAGGATGTTGGGTCCAGAAGACCAAGAGTATCAATCTGAAGAGCAGCAGTGCAGAAGAGCAATATCCTTAGAAATGAAGTAAACATTTGCATGCAGGTAATGTGGAAGCTAAGTCAAGAGGGTGAACTAGATGTGCCCAGGGCATGTTCCTCCTATAGGAAAAGACCAAAACAAGGAATGGAGAGCTAAGTACTAAAGATATCATTGGTGCCAGAGTGTGTGAGGGGAGCAGGAGTCTGGTGAAAGCCCTGTGGAGCATGAAAACCCAGGAGGATAGCTGATAGAGTTTGAATGTGTTGTCCCCCCAAAACTCATGTGGAAATCTGATCCCAATGTGTGTTGGGAGCTGTTTGAGTCATGAGGGTGGATCCCTCATTAATGGGTTAATGCTCTCCCAGCAGATGGAGCTAGTGAGTGAGTTCTTGCTTTATTAGATCCCACAAGAGCTGGTTGTTTAAAAAGACCCTGGTGCGTCTCTTCTCTCTCTCTCACTTCCTCTCACTATGTGATCTGCTTGTACCTGCCACCTGCCTGCTACTTTCTGTCATGAGTAGAAGCAGCCTAAGGCCCATGTCAGATGCAGGTGTCCCAGAATCATAAGCCAAACAGATCTCTGTTCTGTATAAATTACCCAGTCTCTAGTATTCTGTTATAGCAACACAAAAATGGACTAATACAGTGGCATAGACAGGAGAAAGAGACAGGGCTTTAGCTACTATATCTCCAACTACAGGATCAGTACAGGAGCAATATTCCCTTGTGACAAAAAAGAATCTGCTCTACCATGAGCACTTCCTAGTCATAATTATCCTCATGCTTGTGCCACAGAAAATACTGCCTGTCTTCCTACCAACACCCCTCCCTCCCTGCATCTCCCACCAACCCTCCCACCTCTGACACCACATCCCTTCCAACCATATGGCTCCTGCCACCACTGCTATTGCCACATCCCCTCCAGCTGCATGGCTCTTACCACCACCATTCCCACCACCACTGCTACCACCAGGAGCCCCTCCCACCATCGCTGCTCCCACTACTGCTGCTCCTGTCTCCCCACACAGCAATTCATCCTTCTACCTGTCACAGCACTGCTGCTACTGCTGCCCAGCTGAGGTGCCAACAGCTCCACCTCACTCAAATCCAGGTATTCCTGTGTTTACCAGGTAGAAGGAAAGAGCAAAGAGGTGAGCAAGTGCAGCTCCGTGCACCTTGAGGTGGGCACTACTTGTGCAGCTCATGCAACTGCCTTCACTGAGGGAGGGACACATGCAGAGCCACTGATGAGTGCAGATACTCAGGATAGATAAATAGAGGACAGAAGAAAATAGCCAGTCACCACCAAAACATCCCCCAAATGGAAGTAGCAAGGAGTCAGGAGGAGCCAATGCCAGTAGAAATGAGGGAAAAGAAACCCTGCCCACAGTCATCCATTCAAACTGAGGACCTTTTGTATACCCCAGTACACCTATCAGGGTCCTAGGACAGAAGATGGGGTGCCAACAAGTCCACCCAGGGTAACCTACCTCAGTCAAGGAGTTACAGAGTACCAGGCACCTCTCCCAATAACTCAAGATCTTGCCCACGTCCTCAATGACCCAATACAGTGTCACTCACTTCAGCAAGGAGACACTGAGTGTCCCAGTGCCTAGGCCATGGAGGCACTCAAGAAAACCCTGACACTGAATACAGCTGAAGGAACCACATGGAGACTATGCTACTGCATTTACCTGAAACCAAAACAAAACAACCTACCCAGTGGTCAATATAAAACACATCTACAGGAAAGAGTCTCTCTTCTCAAAACCCACTCCAAGTAATAGAAGAAACAACTCTACACCACACGACCAGACATCAATGTAGGAATACTAGACACATGAAAAAATAAGAAAATATGGCACAACCAAAGGACTATAAAAATTCTTTAGTACCAGGGCCGGCCCTGTGGCTCACTTGGGAGAGTGCGGTTCTGGTAGCGCCAAGACCGAAGGTTTGGATCCTATATAGGGATGGCCAGTGTGCTCACTGGCTGAGCGTGGTGCAGACACACTGTGCCGAGGGTTGCAATCCCCTTACCAGTCAGAAGGAAAAAAAATTCTCTAGTACCAGACCCCAAACAGCAGGAAACCTTTGAAATGTCTGAAAAAGGATTCAGAGCAACAATCTTAAGGGAACTCAATGAGATATAAGAACTCTTAGATAGACAACACAATGAAATTAGAAAACAAAATCCAGAATATGAATAAGAAAATTTACAGAGAGATAGATGCCTTTTAAAAGAATGTAGCAGAACTCTTGGAACTGAAGGATTTGTTCAATGAAATAAATAATACAACCAAGAGTTTAAGCATCAGAGAAAAGCAAGCAGAATAAAGAATTTCTGATCTTGAAGACAGTCTCCTCAAATTAACCTAGACAAACAAAAGAATCAAAAATGAAGAAAACCTAAGAGAGGTAGCAGACAATCTTAAGCACACAAATATCCAAATAATGAGTGTTCCAGAAGGGGAGGAAAAAGGAAGAGGCATTGAAAATATATTCGATGAAATAATAGAAAATTTCCCAGGTATTGAGAAAGATACAGACTTCCAGATCCAAGAGTCTCAAAGATCTCCAAACACATTCAATCAAAAATGGTCTTCTCTGAGACACATTATAGTGAAACTGGCAAAATGTAGACACAGAGAGAATCCTAAAAACAGCAAAAGAAAAGCATCAAATCACCCATAAGAGAGTCTCCATCAGACTAACAGTCAATTTCTCAACGGAAACTGTACAGACCAGAAGAGAATGTAATGATATATTTAAACTATTAAAAGAAAAAAAAATCCAGCCAAGAATACTATACCCAGCATGGTTATCCTTTAGAAGTGAAGTAGAAATAGAGTATTTCCCAGAAAAACAAAAACTATGGAAATTCATCATGACATAAACAGCCCTACAAGATGCCAGATAACCACCACTATGAATATATGAGAAAGAATAAAATCCATAGGTGGAACAGATAAATACATGAGAAAGAGAAAGAAACTATATCTTACCACCTCAAAAAAAATGCAACAAACACTGAAAACAAAAAAAAAGGAAACAAAGGAACAAAAAATATTTAAAACAACCCTATGATAATCAATAAAAATGCCAGGAGTAAGACAATAACTTTCAATAGCAACCCTAAATGTAAATGGATTGAATTCCCAACTCAAAAGACATAGACTGGCTGAATGGATTAATAAACTAGGCCCAACTATATGCTGCCTACAAGAAACTCACCTCATGTGTAAACTCTCATAGATTAATAGTGAATGGATGGAAAAAGATATACCACACAAATGGAAATAAAATACAAGCAAGAGTTGCTATTCTTGTATCAGATAAAATAGATGCTAAACCAGAGACTACAAAAAAGAGACAAAAAGTCATTATATAATGATTAAAGGACCTATCCAGCAACAAGATATAATAATCACAAATATATATGCACCCAACACTGGAACACTCAGATACATAAAGAAAACACTATTAGGCCTAAAGAGAGAGACAGACCCCAATACAATAATAATTGGGGACCTCAACACTCCTCTCTAAACACTGGAGAGATCATTAAGGCAACAAATCAACAAAGAAACACAGGATGCAAACTACACTTTAGACCAGCAGGACCTGGCAGATATCTTCAGAGCATTTCATCCAACAACTACATAATATACATCCTTCTGTACAGCACATGGAACATTCTCCAGTATAGACCACATGTTAGATCACAAATAAAGCTTCAGCAAAAAATCACAATTCCTTGAAGTTGATACAAAAAGCAAACAGATATGAGGTTGTTGGGAGGGAGGGGGAGAGGGAGGAGGGAGGAAGATTTTGGTAATGGGCCACAATAATCAACCACATTGTATACTGACAAAATAAAATAAAGTTTTTTTTAAAAAGAGAGAGAAGTTAAAAATAAAATAAAATAAAATAAAATAAATAATAATTTCAAGTATCTTTTCAGGCCACAAAGGATTAAAACTAGAAGTCAGTAACAAGTAACTTTGAAAACTATATGAATAAATGGAAATTAAACAACATGCTCCTGAAGGACCTATGGGTCCAAGAAGAAATTAAACAGGAAATCAAAAAATTTTATGAAACTAATGAAAATAAAGACACATCATACCAAAATGTGTAGGATAATGCAAAGGCAGTACTAAGAGGGAAATTTATTGCAATAAATACTTACATTGAAAGAATAGAAAGATTTCATATAAACAACCTAAGGTTACATCTCAAAGAACTGGAAAAACAAGAACAATCCAATCCTAAAATTAGTAGATGGAAAGAAATAATTAAGAACAGGGCAGAACTAAATGAAATAGAAACTGAAAAAATGATACAAACTATGAGTGAAATAAAAATTTGGGGTTTTTTTTTGAGATGATAAACAAAATAGACAAACCATGAGCTAGGTTAACAAAAAGAAGAAGAGAGAAGACCCAAATTACAAAAATCAGAAATGGAAAAGGAGACATTACAACTGACATCACAGAAATACAAAAATCATTACAAACAACTAAATGCCAACAAATATGAAAAAACTGTAGGAAATGAATAAATTCCTGGACATGTCCAAACTACCAAGACTGAACCAAGAGGGCACAGAAAACATGAACAGGCCAATAACTAGCAATGAGATTGAAGCAGTAATCAAGAGTCTTCCAATAAAGAAAAGTCCAGGACTGGATAACTCACTACTGAATTCTCCAAATATATAAGAGGAATTAATAATAATCCTTTTCAAACTATTTCAAAAATTTGAAATGGGCCATTTTCCCAAATTCAATCTATTAGGCCAGTATCACCCTGATACCAAAATGAGACAAAGATACAACAAAAAAAAAAAACTACAGACTGATTTCCTTGGTCAGTATAGATGCAAAAATCCTCAACAATATAGCAAACAGAATACAGCAGCACATCAAAAATATTATACACCATGATCAAGTGGTATTCATCTCAGGGACTCAAGGATGGTTCAACATATGCAAACAATAAAAATGATACACCACATCAACAAAACCAAGGACAAAAACAATATGATTATCTCAATAGTTGCAGAAAAAGCATTTGACAAAATTCAATATCCCTTCATGATAAACACTCTCAACAAAATTAGGTATAGTATAAAAATACCTCAACACAATAAACACCGTATATGACAAACCCACTGCCAAATTCGTCCTGAATGGGGAAAAACTGAAAGCTTTTCCTTTAAGAACAGGAACAACACAGTGATGCCCACTCTCAGCACTCCTATATAACATAGTAACAGAAGTGCTAGCCAGAGCAATCAGGTGAGAGAAAGAAATAAAGCATTCAATTGGAAAATGCAAAGTTAAAGTGTCCTTGTTTGCAAATGGCATGATTCTATATGGACAAACACCTGAAGACTCTACCAAAAAACTTAGAGCTGATAAATGAACTCAGCAAAGTGGCAGGATACAAAATCAATATACAAAAATCAACAGCATTTTTATACTCTGACAATGAAGTAGCAGAAAAACAAATGAAGAAAGTAAACTCATTTACAATAGCTACCAAAAAATAAAATACCTAGGAATAAATTTAACCAAAGAGATGAAAGATCTCTACAACAACTGCAAATCACTGCTGAAAGAAATTAGAGAGAGCACTAAAAGATGAAAAGATATCCTATGCTTATGAATTGGAATAATGAAGATTGTGAAAATGTCCATCGTATACAAAGCAATCTAAAGATTCAATGCAATCTCCATTAGAATTCCAATGACATTCTTCACATAAATAGAAAAAAATATCCTAACATTCATATGGAGTAACAAAAGACCCAAAATAGCCAAAGCAGTCCTGAGGGAAAAAGTAAATAAACTGAGGTTTTACACTACCTGGCTTCAAATTATACTACAAGGCTATAGTAACCAAAACAGCATGGTACTGGCATAAAAACAGACACTCAGAACAATGGAACAGAATAGAGAACCCAGAAACTAACTCACATACTTATAGCCAGTTCATCTTCAATAAAGGCACCAAGAACACGCACTGGAGAAAAGTCACTCTCTTCAATAAATAGTGCGGGGAAAACTGAATATCTCTGTGTAGAAAAGGAAACTAGACCCATACCTCTTGCCATATACCAAAATCAAGTCAAAATGGATTAAAGAATTAAATATAAGACCTGAAACTATAAAACTCCTACAAGGAAATATAAGATAACACTGTAGGATGTTCAACTGGGCCAAGACTTCATGAATAAGACCTCAAAAGCACAGGCAACAAAAGGAAATATAAACAAATGGAATTATATCAAACTAAAAAGCTTCTGTAAAACAAAGGAAACAATTAATATAGTGAAAAGACAACCTGCAGGGTGGGAGAAAACATTTGTAAAGTATGCATCCAACAAGGGATTAATACCCAGAATATACAAGGAATTCAAATAACTTATCAATAAGAAAAAACAAAGAATCCAATTAAAAAATGGGCAAAAGAGCTAAATAGATATCCCCCAAAGGAAGTCATGCAAATGGTCAACAGACACATGAAAAAATGCTCATCACAAAACATCAGTGAAATGCAAATCAAAACCATATTGAGATATCATGTCACCCCAGTTAGTCTGGTTGTTATCAAAAAGACAAATAACAAATGCTGGCAAGGATGTAGAGAAAAGGGAACACTTCTACACTGTTGTTGAGACTGTAAATTAATGCAGCCATTATAGAAAACAGTGTGTAGATTTCTCAGACAACTACGGATAGAACTCCCATACAATGCAGCAATCCCACAACTAGGTATACACCCGAAGGAAAGAAAATTAACATGTCAAAGGGATACCTACACTCCCGTGTTTATCACAATTCTACTTACAGTAGCCAAGATATGCAACCAACCTAAATGCCCAAAGATGTATGACTCTATAAGGAAAATGTGGTATATATGCATGATGGAATTCTACTCAGCCATTAAAAAAAAGTGAAATTCTAGGGCCGAGCCCGTGGCGCACTTGGTAGAGTGCTGCGCTGGCAGCGCGGCGACGCTCCCGCCACGGGCTCGGATCCTATATAGGACTGACCGGTGCACTCACTGGCTGAGTGCCGGTCACGAAAAAAAAAAAAAAAAAACGACAAAAAAAAAAAAAAGTGAAATTCTAACCTTCTCAGCAACATGGATGAGCTAAGATAAATTTATGTGAAGTGAAATAAGCCAGGCACAGAAACAGAAGTACCAGCAGTGCCCCCTCCACCTGAAGTACGCAAGACAGCAATACCCAGGGTCCTAAGCAGGATCTGAGGGTAGTGGCCCCCTCTGCCTGGAAGCAGGCAAGAGAGCACCACAGCCACCACCACAGCCACAGCTGCCACGAAAGCAGTTTGATGCCACAGCCACCATGCAGGCAGCCCTCCAGACACTCGACTACACTGACAAAAGGAGAGTCACCAATGGTGACTGGGAAAAGAAGAGGATATCTCTCTCCTCAAAGACTACTCTAGAGAAGTAGAAGAAGCATCTGCTCTACCAGATGACCAGAAATCAATGTAGAGATACTAGAAATATGAAAACCCAAGAAAATATGACACCACCAAAAGAATACAATAATTCTCAAATACCAGACTCTATAGAGCAGGAATCCCTTGAAGTGACTGAAAAGGAATTTGGAACAACAATCTCAAGGAAACTCACTGAGATACGAAATGATTCAGACAACATAATGAATTGAGAGGGAAAATCCAGGTTATGAAGGAGGAAATTTACAAAGAGATTAATACCTTTATAAAATATGTAGGAGAACTCGTGGGACTGAAAGATTAACTCAATGAAATAAAAAGCACAACTGGAGAGCTTAGGCAGCAGGCTAGAAGGAGCAGAAAAAAGAATTTCTGATCTACCTAGGTGGACAAAAAAAAAGGAAAACAGAATTTTTTAAAATGAAGAAAACCTAAGAGAGATAGCAGATAACCTTAAGTGCATAAACATTTGAATCATGGGTGTTCCAGAAGGGGAGGAGAAAGGAAAAGGCATGGAAAACCTATTCAATGAAATAATGAAAAATTTCCCAGGTACAGGGAGAGACAAGGACATCCAGAATACCCAAACAGATTCAACCCAAAAAAGATCCTCTCCGAGACACACTATAGTCAAAATGGCAAAGCTGAAAGACAAAGAGAATCTTAAAAGAAGCAAGAGAAATGCATCAAATCACCTGTAAGGGAGCCCCTGTCAGACTAATAGGAGACTTCTCAACAGAAATTCTACAGGCCAGAAGAAAATGGGATAATATATTTAAAATATTAAAAGAAACAAACTGCCAGCCAAGAATACTATACCTCTCATTTCTGAAGGATAACTTTCAGAAATGAGGGGGAAAATAGTGTATTTTCCAAGCAAACAAAAACTGAGGGAGTTCACCACCACACAACCAGTCCTACAAGAAATCCTTGAGGACGTCCTGCATCTGGAATCTGAAAAACAATAATTACTATCACAAATACACAAAAAAGAACAAAACCCACTGGTAGAACAAAAGTGCAAATGAGCAAAAATAAGAAACTAAATCTTACCACCACAAAAAACCATAATGACAATGTGATAATGTGCTTTATCTCCTATTTTGCTAATTTCAGTCTTCTCTCTTTTTTTGTTGGTCAGTCTAGATAAAGGTTTGCAAATTTTGTTGATCTTTTTAAATTATATAAAAAAAGAGAAGTACCTCATATCCTCACTCATACGTGGGAGCTAAAACATAAATAAATAAAAAGAAAAAGGAAGGAAGGAAGTGGGAGAGAGGGAGAGGGGGTGGAAGGAAGGAAAGAAGGAAGGAAGGAAGAAAGAAATGATATGATGAACTTTCAAAAGGAGAGAACAGAGCTACGTTTAATAGAGGTGGGAAGAGGGAGAGGGAGGAAGGGTAGAGATATTGGTTAATTGTTATTGGTCACAAAGAATGATTACATAATGTAATGATGAATATACTAATTATCCTGATTTGATCATCACATATTGTGCACAGATATTGATATTAAACCCTGTATCTCACAAATATGTATAATCAATTGTGTTTCAATAAGAAAACAATAAAAACTCCTTTATTTATAATATTATAAAGTAAGAAATGTTACCAATTCTACACAAACTCTTCCAGAAAACTGAAGGCCGGGGAATACTTCCCAACTCATTCTATAAGGCCAGAAGTATCCTGATAGACGAACCAAAGACAATACAGGAAAACTACCTACCAATATCCTTGTGAACATAGATGCAAAGATTCTTAAAATTTGATCTAACTGAATTCAACAATATATAAAAAGGATAAAACATTATGATTCAGTAGGGGTTGTCTTCACAATGCAAAATTGGATTAATCTTTCAAAATCAATCAATAAAATGTACCATACTAGCAGACAATTATGAACTAAATATTTGTGCCACTTCCCTCCCTTCTCAATATTCAAACCTCAATGGTTGCCTGAAGACAAGGGAGGTGGGGAGGGATGGGTTGTATCACATTGTACACATTTAATATGTGTGCTTTATTGCATGTCAATTATATCCCAATAAAGGCTTACAAAATGATGATACACTTTTGTGATTTTAAATATGTGAAACTCACTCTAAGTTTAAGAATATTATATACATATGCACAACTTCAATCTCTCATAGGATTAACTTTGTTGTCTATTCAAGCTCCATTTGTTTTCAAACTTTACTTACTCAATCACCATTCAACCTACCTAATTATTCCCTCGGATTTAATTTAACCTTTGCCTTGGCTTGAATTGATTACTCTATAATCACGCCTGAAGAGTAGAGAAATTAACAAAGACTATTTTCATGTTTCAACAACCAAGAATCAATCCAACTCTGATGATATATTTCCTTATTGAAATAAGGAAACAATAAGAATTTCTAAAATTATTCATGTGAATATAACACAGTCTTCCTCAAATTACACTAAATGCACCCAAAAATGCACTTATTTTTATATTAACTTGTAAAAATAAAACAGATAATCATGGTGAAAACACATATTAAGCAAATATTTGAGTTACTTGTATCCTGAAAATTTTTGTCTTCCTAAGAGAATATGCTTATAGTAGTTCATATTTTCATTGTTTTAAAGATTACCCATGGCTTTGATGATCACTGAGATACCTTCAATATTCTTGGAAAGGTAATTACAATACAATCATTTGCCTGCGTGAATTAAGTCTCAATGACCCAAATAGCAGTGAAGAAATGACATATTGGTATAAGCCAAGAGAATGGAAATTTTGTTCCTAGAATCTTGAGCAGTCGTCATTCCTCTCTCGCTAGTTGACAAGCAGTATTGACCAAAAGGCTCCATATTTCTCATCCATCAGGTCATTCGCTATTGTGGCCTGATTATTCACAGTTGAAGACTGCAGCCTTAAATCTCTTAGAGATCTACTTTATTTCAAGAGCAGTGGGAGATAGCAAGATAAAAACAGCAGATAATGCCATTTTCCCATCCTTCTTTTCTCTTATTCAGCTTCACTAACTTAAGACTACTAAGTAAAACATCTTCAGAGAGCTCCTGCAATTTCTAGAAGAGTTCAAGTGACTCTCATTCTTCAAGATAGGCAAGCAGCCTTCTCATTCCTCCAGCAAACTTTTTTGAGAACCTACTCTTTAGCAGCTTACAAAGTGCCTATACTTCAGAAGTTTGTATAAATGCTATAAAGAGAAAGAACAGTATTAGACAAAATTTTGTCTTTATTTTAAAATTCCTCTTCTCTTCCCTTTCATGCACATACATGTTTATTTGCTTCTTTGGAAAGACAGGGTAATGGATAATAAACTTTATTTTCTCCCCATAAATAGGATTCTTTGTTCTCAATGCAGAGGAGCTATTCTAAGGTATCCGCAGGCAGTTGCTATTGGCAATCTTGATGTGTACACATTAGAAGACTGAGAACCTTCTTAAAGTTTTAGCTTTTCCATGATCTAACACAGTAACAACCAAAGGATGAAGGATGAGACTAGCAGAGGCAAGGACCAACCCTGCCAGGTGCAAGGGAAACCTGCTTCAGCCCCAAGTTAACATAGAGCTACAATTCTGCAAATTTGTAACATTTACAAAATCTCTTAGTTACCAAAGAGATTGGTAACCAGACCTGTTAAGTTTAAAAAACAATTGTAACTGTAATAAAATGAAAAAATACACTATATAAGAACTCTAGAAGTTATGTTATACGTGTGATTCAAGCTTTTATTTCAAATCACTGAAATCCTCGTCCAGAAGTCCTTATTCCTTAGTACTACCTAAACCACCAGTCCTCCCCCCCTCACCCCACCACCTTGGACCCAGGTAGGGGGGAAGCTCCAGACCCACCCCCACACCCTGAACCGACACCATACAGGTGAGCCCAGCAGCTGCAACCAGTGGCAACACCAGCCCACAGAACTGCATGGCTGGATGCAGCCCCTCATCCCACCTCAGACCCAGGAGGGAGCACAAGCCTATGGATCCGACCCTCCGAGTTTGGCCCAGCAGAACTCCATGGTGCTAGGGACTCATTCTACTACCACAGAGACTCAAACAGGAACCAAGATGGTTTAATATAACCACCACCACCACAACCACAGTCAAGCAAAAACAGTTCACTCCCCACAGTAGCAACCAGGGCCACTCCACAGCCAACCTCAGTATAATAGAAGAAGCAAACCCCCTACCAAATGACCAGGTGTCAGCAAAAAAATACAAGAAGTGCAAACAATCAAGAAGAAATGACACCACCAAAAGGATACAGTAATGCCCCAAAGTCAGACTCCATAAACAGGGAATCCATAAAATGTCTGAAAAAGAATTTCGAGCAATGATCTTAAGAAAACTTGAAGAAATAAAGACTCAATTAGAGAGCACAATGAAACAAGAAAAAACATCCAGAATATGAAGAAGGAAATCTACAGAGGTTAAAACCATAAAAGAGTATAGCATAACTTCTAGAAATGAAAGACTCACTCAATGAAATTTTTAAAAAATGACTGAGAGCTTGAGCAGCAGGGTAGAGCAGCAGAAGAAAGAATTTCAGAGCTTAAAGATGGTCTTTTTGAAATAACTCAGGCAGACAAAAAAAGGAAAAAAGAATTAAAATAATGAGGAAAACCTAAGAGAGATAGCAGACAACCTCAAGCACTCTAACATCTGAATTGTGGGTATTTCTGAAGGGCAGGAGAAAGGAAAAGGTATTAAAAACCTACTCAAGGAAATAGTAACAGAAAACTTCCCAGGTGTAGGATGAGATACAGACATTCAGATCCAGGAAGCTCAAAGGTCCCCAAAGAGATTCAACCCAAAAAGATCCTCCCCAAGACATATTATAGTTAAATTTACAAAGCTCAAAGACAAAGAGAGAATTCTACAAGCAGCAAGAGAAAAGCATCAGGTCACTTATAGGGGAACTCACATCAAACTAACAGCAGACTTCTCAACCAAAACCCTACAGGCCAGAAGAAAGTGGAACAATATATTCTAAATACTAAAAGGAAAAAACTGCCAGCCAAGAATTCTTTACTCAGCAAGGCTCTCCTTCAGAAACGAGTGAGAAATAGTGTATTTCCCAGACAAACAAAAGTTGTGCAAGTTCACCACCACACAACCAGCCCTGCAAGAAATTCTCAATGGAGTCATTCATCTGGAATCTGAATAATGCTGACCACCATCACAAATACACAAGAAAGAGCAAAACCCATAGTTAAAACAAAAATGCAAGCAAGAGAAAGAAGCTAAATCATTCCACCTTAAATTGCCAACCCACATTGAAGAAGAGAAATAAAAGGGGAAATAATGATCAAAAGATGTTTAAACCAACTAAACAAGTAGCAATTAAATGACAGGAATTATACAGCACTTCTCAATAACTGCTCTAAATGTGAATGGAATAAAAGTCCCATTCAAAAGACACAGACTAACTGACTGGATTAAAAAGCTAGACCCAAATATATGCTGTCTTCTAGAGACCCACCTCACCTGTAAAGACACTCATAGACTAAAAGTGAAGGGACAGAAAAAGATATACCACACGAATGGAAACCCAAAGTGAGCAGGAGTAGCTATTCTTATATTGGACAAAATAGACTTTAAAACAAAAAACATTAAAAAAAGACAAAGAAGACCATTATATAATGATAAAGGGAACTATCCAACTAGAAGACTTAACAATCATAAACATGCATGCACCCAATACCGGAGCACCCAGATATAGCAAGCAAACACTCTTAGACCTACAGAACAAGATAGGACTTAATACATTAATAGTGGGTGATCTGAACAACCCTCTCTCAGTATGGGACAGGACTTCCAGGCAACAAGTCAACAAAGAGACACAGGATTTAACCTAGACCCTAGACCAACTGAACTTGGCAGATATATACATAACATTTCACCCAACAGCTAAAGAATACACTTTCTTCTTATCAGCTCATAGTACATTCTCCATGATAGACCACATATTAGGTCACAAATCTAGTCTCAGCAAATTTAAGAAATTGAAATCATTCCAACAATCTTTTTAGACCACAATGGACTAAAACTGGAGATAAACAATAAGCAAAATGCTGGAAGCTATACAAATACAAAGAAAATAAATAATAGGCTCCTGAATGACCAATGGGTCCAAGAAGAAATTAAACAAGAAATCAAAAAATTTCTAGAAACTAATGAAAATAAAAATACATCATACCAAAACTTGTGGGACACTGCAAAAGCAGTACTAAGAGGCAAATTTATTGCAGTAAATGCTTATATCAAAAAAATGGAAAGACTCCAAATAAGCGACCTAATGCTATGCCTCAAAACAACCACAATCCAAACCTAAAGGCAGTAGACAGAAAGAAATAATTAAGTACAGAGCAGAACTAAATGAAATAGAGACCCCAAAAACAATAGAAAAGATGAACAAAACTAAAAGTTGGTTTTTTGAGAAAATAAACAAAATAGACACACCATTAGCTAGATTAACAAAAAAAAAAAAAGGAAAGAGAATCCCCAAATAACAAAAATCAGAAATGAAAAGGGAGACATTACAACTGACACCACAGAAATACAAAGGATCATTAGAGACTATTATAAACAACTGTATGACAACAAATTTGAAAATATGGAAGATATGGATAAGTTTTTAGACATATGTAAATTACCAAGACTGAACCAAGAAGAGATAGAAAACCTGAACAGACCAATAACAAGCAAGGATATTGCAGTGGTAGTTAGCAATCTTCCAATAAAAAAAAGTCTGGGTCTGGATGGCTTAACAGCTGAATTCTATCAAACTTTTAAAGAGGAGTCAATACCAATTCTCATAAAATTGTTCCAAACAGTTGAAACAGACACTACTCTCCCAAACTCATTCTATGAGGCCACCATAACTCTGATACCAAAACCAGATAAAGACACAACAAAAAAAGAAAATTACAGGCAAATATTCTTGATGAATCTAGATGCTAAAATCCTCAACAAAATATTAGCAATTAGATTACAGCAACATATTAAAAAAATTATACACTATGATCAAGTGGCATTCATCCCAAGAATGCAAGGATGGTTCAACATACAAAAGTCAATAAATGTGATACATCATATCAACAAGCTCAAGGACAAAAACCATATGATTATCTCAATAGATGCTGAAAAGGCATTTGACAAAATTCAACATCCCTTCATGATAAAGACTCTCACAAATTAGGTATAAAAGGAAAATATCTTAACACAATAAAACCCGTTTATGACAAGCCCATCTCCAGTATTATTCTGAATTGGGAAAAATTGAAGGCCTTCCCCTTAAGGACAGGAATGACAAGGGTGTCCTCTCTCACCACTTCTATTCGACATAGTACTGGAGGTACTAGCTAGAGCAATGAGGCAAGAGAAAGAAATAAAGGGAATCCAGATTGGAAAAGATGAAGTCAAACTGTCCCTATTTGCAGATGACATGATACTGTATATTGAAAAACCTAAAGACTCCATCAAAAAACTCCTAGAGCTGGTTAATAACTTCAGTAACATTGCAGGATGCAAAATAAATTCCCCCAAATCCATAGCATTTATATACTCAAATAATGAATTAACAGAAAGAGAAATAAAGTAAGCCCATTTATAATTGTCACCAAAAAGTATGATACTTAGGGATCAGTTTAACCAAGGAAGTGAAAGACCTCTACAATGAGAATTGTGAACCACTTCTGAAAGAAATTAAAGAAGACACAAAAAGAAGGAAAGATATTCCATGCTCATGGATTGGAAGAATTAACATTGGGAAAATATGTATACTACCCAAAGTGATTTACAGATTCTATGCAATCCCCATCAAAATGCCAATGACATTCTTCACAGAAATGGAAAAAACAATCTTACCTTTCATATGGAAAATCAAAAGACCCCGAATAGACAAAGCAATCCTGAACAAAAAAAACAAAGCCAGAGGCATAACTCTGCCTGACTTCAAATTATACTACAAAGTTGTTGTAACCGAAACAGCATGGTACTGGTATAAAAATAGACATTCAGTAGAGTAGAATAGAGAATGCAGAAATCACTCCTCAGGCTTATAACCATCTGATATTAGACAAAGACAACAAAAATCTACATTGGGGAAAAGATTACCTCTTCAACAGGTGGTGCGGGGAAAACCGGATATCCATATGCAGAAGAATGAAACTTGATATGCATCTCTCACCATACACTAAAATAAACTCAAAATGGATTAAAGACCTAGGTATAAAACCTGAAACTGTAAAATTACTAAGGGAAAATATAGGTAAAACACTTCAGCAGTTAGGTCAGGGCGCAGGCTTTATGAACATGAGCCTGAAAGCACAAGCAGCAATAGAAAAAATAAACAAATGGGACTATATCAAACTAAAAAGTTCTGCACAGCAAAAGAAACAATTAACAGAGTGAAAAGACAACCTAGAGATTGGGAGAAAATTTTTGCCAACTATGCATCCAACAAGGGACTAATATCCAGAATATACATAGAACTCAAGCAATTATACAGTAAAAAAATAAATGACCAAATTAAAAAATGGGCAAAGGAGCTGAATAGACATTTTTCAAAGGAAGACATACAAATGGCCAACAGATACATGAAAAAAATGCTCAACATCACTAGTCATCAGGGAAATGCAAATTAAAACCACATTCAGATACCACCTCACTCTAGCTAGACTGGCTATAATTAAAAAGATGGTGAATAACAAATGCTGGTGAGGGTGTGGAGAGAAAGGAACACTACTGCACTGTTGGTCGACTGTAAATTAGTACAACCACTTTGGAAAACAATTTGGAGGTTTCTCAAACAACTACAAATAGATCTTCCATACAATCCAGCAATCCCTCTTCTGGGTATATATCCAGAGGAATGAAAATCATCATGTCAAAGAGATACCTGCATTCCCATGTTTATTGCAGCTCTGTTTACAATAGCCAGGATATGAAAGCAACCTAAATGTCCATCAATAGATGATTGAATAAGCAAACTGTGGTATATATACACTATGGAATACTACTCTGCCATAAAAAAGAATCAAATACTCCCATTTGCAACAACATGGATGAACCTGGAGAAACACATCGAGTGAAACAAGCGATGCACATAGGGATAAATACTGCACGTGCTCACTCTTATGTGGGAGCTAAGAGAGAAAGGAAGGCAGGAAAGAAAGACCACAGTAGTGCCGTGATCCAACAGAGGGAGGGAACATTCCTAGGGCTACAAGTTGGAGTGAAGGGGAGAAGAGGAGGGTGATGGAGGTTGGGGGATAATTGGGAGGGGACAAAGGTTACAAAAGTAATTTCTGGTAATGGGTATGCCCCCAGTATGAATCTGGCCCACATCATGGGCAGGAGGGGCAGGACAATCAGCTTTGTTTCTCATGAATATTCATAATAAATTTTTAAAAAATAAAATAAATCACCAGTTCTCAATTCTGACTTCCAAATTTAGACAAAGTCTAAGTTCTACAGGTGCTGATTATTGAGTGTTTTGGCTGCAGATTCATCATCTGTAAATATTTCAAGAGATTGTGAAAACACAGTATGCTTCCAAACAACCACCTGGACAAAACAGAACCTTTGCAGAACCCAAAAGCAATTAGGAAATAGATATAAAAGAAACACAATATTCTTCCTCTTTTTCACTGGAAATCTATATTGGAAAGTGAAGTCATTATGGATTAGGCATATATTTATGTTCTCTTAATCTACTAATTTAAGCAATTTAATGATATTACACTATTTTCAAAATTAAATGTGAAACATAAGAAATCTTAAAAAAAATAAATAAAAGTTCACATATCTTATAAGTAAGTCTTTTTCATCATAAAGGGGCAATTTACTTGTTCGAGGTTAAGGTTCAACCTATGAGACACCATCAAGTGAACAAATCCATGAATTATGGGAATTCAGAAGAAGAGAGAGAGAGAAAGGGGCAGTAATCTTATTTAAATAAATAATGGCTGAAAACTTCCCAATCTTGAGAGATATATGCATATCCTGATTCATGAAGTTCAAAAGATCCTGAGTAAGATCAACCCAGAAAAACATACCAAAACACATTTTAATAAAATCACCAAGTCAAAGACAAAGAGAGAATCTTGAAAGCAGCAAAAGAAAAAAAACTCATCACATACAAGAGAACCTCCATGAGGCTATCAGCAGACTTCTCAGCACAAACCTTGCAGGCCAGGAGGGAGTGCAATAATATATTCAAAGTTCTGAAAGATGAAAAAAAAAAAAACAGCCAACCAAGAACACTGTAACCAGCAAAGCTGTCCTTCAGGAATGAAGGGGTGGTAAAGACATTCCCAGACAAGCAAAAGCTAAAGAAGCTCATCACCACCAGATCAGCCTTACAAGAAATGCTAAAAGGAGCTCTCACACTTAAATGAAAGGATGCTAACGAACAACATGAAAACATATGAAAGGATAAAACTCATTGGTAAAGGTAAACATTTGGTCAAAATCAGGATATTCTAATACTGCAATGCTGGTGTGTAAATCACTTTTAACTCTATATTAAAATTTAAAAGACAAAAGTATTAAAAACAGCTACAGGGGTGGCTCTTAAGGGTTCCACCTTCCGATACTGTCACAATGGCAATTACACTTCAACATGAGTTTTGAACAGGACAAACATTCAAACCACAGCATACAACTTGAATATATATAATCTTTGTCAATTATACCTCAATAAAGCTGTAAAAAAAAAAGAATAACATGTGGCATTTATTATGAAACTATTAATAATATGCCTATAAAAAGTGTTAAATGGAAAGAGAAATAGTTACAAAAATAATGAAAACTAAGGAATCAAAAATATAGTGTGACCACAAGTATAACTAAAAATAAACATATGATACATACATGTGCACAGAAAAAAAATTAAAAGAAAATGTGTGTGTGTATACATATATATATATGAGAATACTTCAAAAAGTTCACGGAAAAAAATCGTATTTTTTAATTCTATTTTTCCACAACTTTTTGAAGTACTCTCATATATATATATATATATATACACACAAAGATATAAATGTATACACATATATGAATATATAACTACAGGCTATACACACATGCACGCACACATACACATATATGACTACAGGCCATTCATAATTGGAAAGCAATAGTAAGCTAAAAATTAAATTGGGATAAAAATATTTACGTTTACAACTCTTTAAACTAAAGATCTACTGAAAATGCCTTAGCTACAGAAACAATGCAGAAACTAATTCTTGTTTGATTTTCAGCTTATGCCTTGGGGGTTTAAAGAGAAATATTTATTTGGGTTACAGAGATCCCAGTTTATCCCTTGGTGTAGGTAGAACTATAAGAACGGCCTCCAATGACCCTCAGTCTTGCACAATCTTCTCCCATTTGAGAATGAGTAGAATCATGAATACAATACAATATCATCCCTATGATTATGCTGCCTTATATGCCATAAGGGAGATTAAGCTGGTGGGCCCAATCTAATCACATTAGCCCTTTAAAAGTAAAGCATTTTCTCCATATAATGATGGGTGGGGAAATTTGAGAGAGACTGAGTGTGAGAAGAATTTGATTCACTATTGCAGCTTTGAAGATGAAGGGGACAGTGTGAGAATGAACTTTAGGAGCAGCGAGCAGCCTACAGCTGACAGCCAGCTAGGAAATGAGGACCTCAGACCTATAGCTACAAGAAATTGATTTCTGCCAAAACCTGAATGAGCTTAGAAGCAAATTCTTCCCCACAGCCTCCAGATAAGAGCCCAGCCCAACAACACATTGATCTCAGCCTTCTGAGACCCTGAGCATATAAGGCCATCCCCATTTCTGACCCACAGAACTGTGAGATTATAAATCGGTGTTGTTTTAAGCTGCTAAATTTATAGCAATTTGTTATACAGCAACATCCCTCTATACTCTCCTGTCACTGAAGACTGACTTGCCAGGCAAGGTCATTCGAAGGAGCATTTCCTCCAAAAGAAAATTTAGTCCCAAAAGAATAAAATTTCTAAAAGCCTATTTGAATTTTGAGACTTGAGGTTATTATCATTTTACATGATTTTAGGTCTGTGTAGTATATAATTCTAAAAGGCAATAGAATATTTTATGTATAAAGTTTTTATTTTGCATTTAATGTTGAGACCAAAAAAATTCCTTGAGAGAATATTACCCTCTCATTATGCCAATCACAGTGAAAATAATTTTGTGATCTGACATTTGTTTTATAGCCAATTTGGGGGAAAATAAAGCAATGTCATGAAGTAAGGCACACCTGAATATGGCATATTTTTAAAAAGAAAGGATTGTACATTCTTGAATTTCAGTAGCAAAGTGTATTACTAGGAAAGAGAAGTACTTCTGAAGACCAACGTTTTACCCTATGGCATTCACTACGGTTGCCATTTTCTCTGAGCCATCCCCTGGAGTGGCCCAAGTTAGGGTATCAGCTACCCAACCCGACACCTCTAAGGCTATGTTCTGAATTAAAATTTAACATTTACTAGCTCCAGTTACGTTCCTTTAAACCTCCTCAGCCTTCAAGTCTCCTCACTGCTCTTTTTCCCTTTTCAAATCTAAGCTTCTCTGGAGAAGAGCCACACTTTACACCAAGAGCAACCTATGCATACGGTTCTATTTCCTGACTTCTGTTGATTTGTTTTTTCTAAATCCATTCCTCAAAATGCAAACTGCATTTCCTTCCAACTCACTAAGCTTGTCCCATGATCTGGACTAAATAATGTCTAAGATCCCTTCCAAACATAACATTTGATAAATTAGTCCTTTAACGTAAAGCTAGGATATAAACACATTTTTACAAGATTTCAGCTAGGAGATCAAGGGAATAAGTAATATTCCCTGCTGTAATTTCATAAAAGATCTCTGAAGATCTCAGAGAATATTAAGGCAACACTGTTCAGTTTTTGTCTGACCACAACCACCTACAGGCTTCACATCACTTTTTACATCTTCTTCCCCAACTACATGCTGCAGATACAAAACGTGGAACCAAGGACCTATCCTGAGCTAAGGCAGCGTCCCCCTTTATTTTAGGTACATTTTCTTTCAAATATTCTGTTATCATCAAAAGGCAGGCCAGAGGAACCCATTTTCAGCTGTCCCCAAACCTAACCAAGGGTTGTGGTAAATTTTCCACAGGCATTTTAATTAATCTTTCCATAAAATGTTAAGGGCAAGGTTTCATTTTACTTAGCAGTAAAGTATCAGAGAGGAAAGAAGGAAGGATGAGAAAGATGAAAAGCCATCAAAGACAGCAAAGAAACACCATCAGATTTTAATATGTAAACTCAGATGACTTGCAGTTTTATATTGCTAGGCTTTAAGAGAATTACCCTATAATGATTGATACTTTGGGGAAATCATCAGGATATGAAATTAATTTCTTAGCTTGGAACCTTAATTTGGCACATGAAGAATTCAGACATAACTGAAATAAAATATCTTTTATTAGCCATTATTCTTCTCAGCAAAAATTACTTTGTATTCACTCCCACCAACCCCCATCTCCACTCTGAGGTGTTAATTCACAATATGATGTCATCACTTACCTTTATTTTTAAACTGAAAGAATTAATGTAATTAAACCCAATTTTATTTGTCACTCCTGCCTACAGAATCAAGTCAAGAATTAAAAATAAGACTGGGGGATTCCTGCCTTACTAGACTTAATTAAAAATACTTTTACAAAGAAGTATTTTATACCAGGATAAAGAAGAAAACATTGACGGATACGATCACCAAATTGTCAAAATACAGTTTCAGTCTTTCGAGGATAACTTTTCCTGCACAGGATACATACTTTTATGCCTCTGTGTCTTATATCCTACAGTTCTTGCCCCCGTTCCTAGTCTCGTGAACCACACATCTCATTCTTTAAAACCCAGTTCAAATGCCACCTCCTTCCTGGAAATATCCCATATCACCAGATCACAGGCCATTCTTTCAAGTCCCCACTCCTGTCCTTCTCTGCACTCACTGGTCGTGGACTAAACCCAGGGATTCAAGAGAAGTAATTTGGTTCTGATATCATTCATTGAGAGCCTACGTGAGAAGACTTTATGGTATAAACCAGAGAAGAAAGGCAGGTGGGTTCTGTCTTAGAATAATAAAGCCAAGGCATTCCTGAGAAATATTAGGGAGAAATACTCAAAATATTTGAATTTATATTAAAATATTAATAATTAATTCATATTAAAATATTAATTCCTACCTTAAATGTGGAAGAAAAGTTAATTCTCTGGTACAGAGGCACCGATATCAGGCTCTGGGAGAAAGCCAGTGGTCCAACAGACTAAATCCCTTGTGGTTTCTCTCCCTCCCCCGACACTGCCCCATTCGTGGGATCACCTTCACCCCTCCCTTTGCAGGAGGTGAGTCGAAGAGAAACTCTGGCATCCCATTAGGCAATGGAGGCAGTGAAATCAACAAAACAGAAGGAGAGAATGAGCGAATTGAGTTTAATTAGTACCAGAGGATGGAAGCGAGATGCCTGGGACAGCCCAAGGTAGAACCAGGACAACAGAAGGGCACTAAGGACACCTTCAGGGAACAAGTTAAAGAGAAAGTGAAAAGGCGAAGGGAGAGTTAGGAAACAGGAATGTGTCCATGTGGAACAGCCTTCAAGGGGAGGCAGCACCCAAGACAGAGGAGGTTAATCACCCTCGCAGTGGTCATCTAATCGGCCTCCTCCCTAAGGGCCACTGAGCAGCGAGGAGTATAAACCACAGAAGAGGACCTTACAAGACCACCAGCAAAGCTAACTTCCCTCCATGACCCTGAAAGAAAGGGCTTCTCACGGTTTACACGAATGTCTATTTGACATTCATGATTTTTTATTGCACCAAACTTAGAAGCTTTGTCTTTCCCTCTGGTGCCACACCCAGCCTTTTGTCCACAGTTCTTTGCAGTGGACACCATTCGTTGCCCACCAATGTCCACTCCCTCCTTCCCTCCACCCTAGTGGAATCCTGACTTTATTCAGGTCACACGCATTCTCAACATTCATTGGAAGAGGATGACAGGATGTAGTCCAGGCTTTGTGGTTGAGTTTATTTTTTGCCTTCTTTGTAGCTTAGGGATTTATCAGTGGTGCTAATTTGGATGATAAGGCCCTAAATTACAGATTTGGAGGTATTTAGCACCACCTCTGCCCCTAGAATAAAATTTGATTACTCCAGCTATAAGGATAATAGTTCCCCAGACTGAAATGTTCTCTCACGATGGAACTCAAGAGCTACCAAGTCATACATACACCCGCACCCAAGCTGACATGTTCTCCCCAATTATTTATTTGTCTCTCTTTCTTCTTTGCTTTCTGTGCCCTGTTCTTTCTTTTTTTTTTTTTTTTTTGGAGGGCATTCTTTTCTTCTCTCTCTGTCTTCACTTTGTGATTCCTTTGCCCCCACTCAATTTTTCTCTATTTCTTCCTATTTCACTGGAATATCAAACTCAAATATTTATATGTTTATTTTTGTTAATGAAGCCTTAACTAATATCTGGGAGGTTTTATTAAAAAAAAAAAAAAAAGCAAGTGAATTGAACATTTCATCATTTTGAAAAACCCAATAAAATTGCATTCTTTTATTTAAAAGCTTTTCAATTGATTTTTTTTCCAAGAATCAGGAATACTCAATGGAGAAGAAAAAATCCTTCAAAAGAAGTATAACACCCTTGGTAAAAGTGTCAGCAATTCTTCTTTTATTTTATATAAGTATATTGTGTGCAAGAAAAAAATTTCTAATTTATCTAACCTTATTGTTGAAAATTCATTTTAAAAGTTAAAAAATATAGTGGTATATACTATACCAAGTATCCTGTAAGCAACCTCTTTTCCAGGGAATAATCAGAAAGGTCCTCATTTACAATTAAAAAGTAGGAGGAACAACCAGCCCAAATGCCCATCATCAGATGAGTGGATACGGAAAATGTGGTACATCTACACAATGGAATACTACTCAGCTATAAAAACGAATGAAATACTGCCATTTGCAACAACATGGATGGACCTTGAGAGAATTATATTAAGTGAAACAAGTCAGGCACAGAAAGAGAAATACCACATGTTCTCACTGATTGGTGGGAGCTAAAAATTAATATATAAATTCACACACACACACACACACACACAAAAACCGGGGGGGGGAAGAAGATATAACAACCACAATTATTTGAGGTTGATACGACAAGCAAACAGAAAGGACATTGTTGGGGGGGAGGGGGGAGGGAGAAGGGAGGGAGGTTTTGGTGATGGGGAGCAATAATCAGCCACAATGTATATCGACAAAATAAAATTTTTAAAAAAAATAAATAAAAATAAATAAAATAAATAAAATTTAAAAAGTAGGAGGAGGCCTGGCCCCGGTCTACGCACAGAAGATTTTAAAGAAATTACCAGATATTTAGAATCTAACCTAAGGAACACATTAGATTTCTATTTTTCCTAAAGTGGTCAAAATAACGTGCATTTATGAACAAGCTTCCTGATTCAAAGGGCAATTTTAAGGCATGAAATCAGCAGACGAATGGGCTTCCTTTCTGAGAGGAAAAAACTTCCAGTTACAGATAATGATAAAGTGTACTCTTTCCTTGATAAAAATAAGGACATCTTTCCAAATAACTACATTGATTTTTTTTATCAGTTTTCCCAGTCCAAAACCATTCATATTCATTTAGGGATACAAAAACCTAGTAAAACTTCACTCATGGCTCAGTTTAGCCAAAAGCCTAATTAAAAATCAAATTCTTTCTTCCTTACTTACCCTCCACCAAATCACTACAATCAGGCCTGTGATGGTCATTTCTGCCTATAAGCTGCAGATTGTGCCAAATTAGGTTGAATAATAATGATGATAACTATTTACTGAGTGGCAAGCACTTTATATGAATTATCTTTAATGTCTACAATAATGAGGAAAGGTAGAGACTTTTGTCTCTATTTCATAAATGAGGAGAGAGAAACCTGAAAAGGTACTGAGTCACTTATAGCTAGACTGCCAGGGGGTGATGGAGCTGGGAATTGAACCCATGTCCAAAATCCATACTCTTTGGTTTGTTTGTTTATTATAACATAGTTGATTGTACATATCTGTAGGGTACAGAGTTGAATATCATTACCCATGTGCAATATGTGATGCTCAAATCAAGATAATTAGTATATTCAACATTACAAAATGTAATCATTTTTCATAGCCCTAACCAATTCCTCACTTACCCCTGCCCCTTCCCACCTGGGTAACCTCAGTTCTGTTCTCTCCTTTTTGAAACTTGAAAGTTTTATTGTGATTGTCATATCTTTCTTTTTTTTTTTTTAGCTCCTATTTATGAATGACAACATGCAATATTTCTTTTTTTGTGCCTGGTTTATTTCACTTAACACGATTTTCTCTAAGTTCATCCATGTTGCTGCAAATGGCAGAATTTCATTCTTTTTTATGGCTGAGTAGTATTCCATTGTGTATATATACCACATTTTCCTTATCCAGTTGTCCAAGAATGGACATTTAGGTTGGTTCCAACTCTTGGCTATCGTAAATAGAGCTGCGATAAACATGGAAGTGCCCTTTAACATGATGATTTCCATTCCTTTGGGTATATACCCAGCAGTTGGATTGCTAGATTATACGGCAGTTCTATCTGTAGTTGTCTGAGGAAATTCCATACCATTTTCCATAATGGCTGCAGCAATTTACAGTCCCACTGTATCCTCACCAGCATTTTCTCTGCATCTTCACCAGCACTTGTAATTATTCGCTGTCTTTGTGATAATGGACAGTCTAACTGGGATGAGATGGTAACTCATTGTGGTTTGATTCCCATTTCCCTGATACTGAGTGATGTTGAGCATTTTTTCATGTGTCTGTTGGCCATTTGTACATTTTCCTTTGAGAAATGCCTATTCAGCTCCTTTGCCCATTTTTTTAATTGGGTTATTTGGTTTTTTACTGTTATGTTGCTTGAATTCCTTGTATATTCTGGACACTAATCCTTTGTAGGATGCACACTTTGCAAATACTTTCTCTCACTCTGTAGGTTGTCTTTTTGCTCAGTATGCTAATTGTTTCTTTTGCTATGCAGAAGCTTTTTAGTTTGATATAATCCCCTTTATTTTTCCTTTTGTTCCCTGTGCTTTGGGGGTCATATTCATAAAGTTGTTGCCCAGTCCTACTTCCTGAAGTGTTTTCCCTATGTTTTCTTTTAGGCATTTTATAGTTTCAGGTCTTATATTTAAATATTTAGTCCATTTTGAGTTTATTGTGGTATATAGTGAGAGGTATGGGTCTAGTTTCTTTCTTCTACATATGGATGTTCAGTTTTCCCTGCACCATTTATTGAAGAGGCAGTCTTTTCCCCAATGTATGTTCTTGGTACCTTTGTGAAAGATCAGTTGGCTGTAAGTTTGTGGGTTGATTTCTGGGTTTTTTATTCTTTTTCATTGGTCCAAGAGTCTTTTTTTATGCCATTACCATGCTGTTTTGGTTACAATAGCTTTGTAGTATTATTCAAAGTTAGTCAGTGTTATGCCTCTGGCTTTTTTTTTTTTTTTTCCTCAGGATTGCTTTGGCTACTTGGGCTCTTTTCTTGTTCCATATGAACATTAGGATTGCTTTTTCTATTTCTGTGAAGAATGTCATTGGTATTTTGATGGGTACTGCATTGAATCTATAGATCACTTTGGGTAGTATGGACATTGTCACATTGTTAATTCTTCTAATCCAAGAACATGGAATGTCTTTCCATCTTTTTGTGTCCACTTTATTTCAACAGTGATTTGTAGTCCACATTCTAGAGATCTTCCACCTAGTTGGTTAACTTTATTCCTATGGTTTTTTTGTTTGTTTGTTTTTGTTGGTGACTATTGTAAGTGAGCTAGCTTTCTTGATTTCTTTTTCTGCTTGTTCATTGCTGGAGCATAAAAATGCTACTGATTTTTACATGTATATTTTGTATCCTGCAATTTTACTGAAATTTTTTATCAACTGTAAGAGTTTTTTCATAGTCTTTAGGCTTTTCTAAATATAGGATCATGTCATCTGCAAACAGGGACAATTTTACTTCCTCATTTCCAATTTGAATACCTTTTTTTCTTTCTCTTCCCTGACTGTCTACTCTGTCTAGCACTTCCAGTATCTCAACACAATAAAAGCCATATATGACAAACCCACAACCAAAAGCTTTCAGCTTTTCCCTCAAGAACAGGAACAAGACAAGGATGCCCACTCTCACCACTCCTATTCGAAATCTGTACTCTTAACTGATGATGCTGCACTATCAAGTTGACCTACCAGAGTCCAATTCCAGTGCAGCTTTGGATCTTACAGTTGAAAGGATTCTTAAAGTTTCAGTAGTACAAACCTACTTGTACAAGCTCCTAGTTTGGGACAGAGGCTACTAAATCTTGAAGCAGCCCACAAAATATGCAGAAGGTTTTTCTTTGGGAGGCAGTAGTGAAAAGTTCAAATTCTGGAATCAGACTGCCCGAGTTTGAGTCTTAGCTCTATGAGTGTATGATCTTAAGCTGGCTTGTCTCAAAGCCTCAGTCTCCTCATTTATCTATAAAGTAGATTAGGGTTTGTGAGGAAAATAGAAACAATTTAGTCAGGCCCCCTCATCTCATATCAGGCAGGACATGACTCAACATATTTTAGCATGTTGGCTAAGAGTAGTATAACTGCACATGTGTGCCCATGTACTCCTTGGCTTGTTGCCACTATTGTGTACTTTTACTATAAAAAGACAATGGCTCCGGACTGCTGGCAGCAGAGCTTGCATCTGAAGTAAGGCACGTCCATTGTGCCTAAGGCTGCCAGAATCTTTTTCCACCCACCTGACTCACGACCTGTACAGGATGGGGCAGAAGGATCTGCGATTCAGCCCAATAGAGTTATTGTTAGAATTTAAGGGAAACAAAATACATTAAAATGTTTAGCACAGGGCAGGCACCTAGCAAGTGGCAATAAACATGGGCTATATTTATTGCAGAATCAAAATTAGCTTCACTCTAACTGGTACCCACTCATTCACTTAGTTTGGCTTTCTGAGAGAACACAGGATAATCCTCATATGGCAGTGAAGCCCTTGAGCATCATCTCATTTTTATTCCCATTCTTCATATGACTTTATTTCTTGCTCCCACACATTCTCATTTGGTGAAGGATGGACTAGAGGGATCACTATACAGTTGGCTTTTATTAGCTGTGGTCAACTCAAATATTTCTCATATAAATAGATGTCAAGCCAACTCAGTTCAAGATACACATTTACAACTGATTTGGGAATTTAAATGCAAATGTTTAAAAGCATGTTTGCTAAATATCGCCCTGTTACCCTGAACAGAGCAGATTCTCAAGGACCCTCAAACAATCCAAGTGAGTGGCTGCGTTAAAGATTTTGCGGAGCTAAAAGCTCTCAAAGCAGGTACTCAGTGTATATCAAATGTCCCCTCCATAGAGTGTTGCTTTGGTCTGATGCCACGAGATGAGCATATAACACCACCACAGACAGTAGCTCATACAAATGTAAGAACATGGGCCTCCTCAGCTGTTACTGGATTCTGTAAAATCCACCCCCATGTAGTCTATATATGATCATCTCAATTCATGTGAAAAAGAAATTCTAAATCAGTTGTTTGCTGACATCAGAAAAACAAGCCATTTATAGAAAGAATTCCTCCAAGCACAGAATATTGTGGAGAGGTTCCTCTTCAGATGGTAATTTGTGACTAACATCTTTTACTTTATGCTTCACAAAGTAAAATTAATTATGCATTGATTAGTCAAGAAATATGCATAAAGTGTCACGTTATCTTTCTACACGTGAACTTGAAAGATATCAACAAAAGGTAGATACTGAGAGTTTGAACTACATCAGGAGCTCTCAAATTAGCTGCACATTGGAATCACCTAGGGAATTTTTTAAAAACACCAATGTCCAAGACCCACCCTAGATCGATTAGATCATATTCTCAGTGGTGGTTTTTTTAAAACTCCCCAGGGGGTTCTAATTTGAATTGAGACTAGGTAGTCTCTAAAGTCCCTTTCAGTCCTTCCCTCATTTTAGAAATACATTACCTATTTTCCTCCCCTGAGATGTTTTTCACAACCTGGCCTACCCACCTTAAAAGTAAAAATTGAGAAAAAATGATTCCACTCTCAATAACTCTCCATATCCACATTTGTTATGCTTTGACTAAATGACTGCTATTTTTAGCAGTTTTCTCTAAATAAAATACACTTAGCCAGAGAAAACATGAGTAAAATGAAACTGCTCCCTATGTTTCCCTTTCTGGAATGAGAACATGCAAGTCAGACCTCATTCCTCCTTTCTGCACTGTTGTGTCTCATCCTCCTCCTGTCTGAATCTGAAGCCCTCCCCCACTGCCCCCCTGTGGATCTATAGGCTCCCATTACTCTTCCAACCCCAAAGGAGAAACAAGCTACAAATCAAGACTGCTTCCTCTTTCACCTCTACCCACGTAGACAAATGTTGAAACCCAAATTATAAAATGCCAGAACAGGGAATCCTACATTCAAGCACTGTGTTCCACTGATTTTCATATTGTCTCTCCAAAATACACACAAATTTTCCTAACACAGTTGTCCACTAAACTTTTCAGAAATCAAGAATATCCTAAAGGAAAGACATGCATATTCAAGTGGAGTGGTATAAAATGTACTGATGCCTGCAACTTACTTTGAAATGAATCAAAGACGGATTGATATATGGATAGATGGTACAATGTGGAATCTGGGTGGTTAGTATAGATGGTGTTCACTCCACAGTTCTTTCAGTGTCTCAGAATACTTGAAATGTTTTAAATTAAATATTGGTCGGGGGGGGAGTAATGTACTACAGGACAACTTGGATGAATCTCACAGACATAATAAACGAAAGAAGCCAAATAGCAAAAGAGTACATATTTTATGGTTTCCATTGCATAAAGGTCAAGAATAGTGAAGTAATCTACAGGGATAGAAATCCAAATAGTAGTAACCCCAGGGTGGGAAAATACTGATTGGGAAGGGGCATGAGAAAGCTTTCCGCAGTGCTGGAAATGCTCTATATCTTGATTTATTTCTTGTTCTATTTCTTGATACCTGGAGATGATAGATAAATAGGCAGAAAGACAGACAGATACATAAAAATTCATTGAGCTGTACTCTTAATGTGTACAGTTTACTATAGTATGTTATAGCTCGATTTAAAAAAAATACTTCTAATAATTTACTAAGGAAAAAGTAGTCATACACGCTCACTGTATTACTTTCAATAACTCAGTGTTATTTGTTTTGTATTAGCTCACACTTTGGAGCAAAGAGCCACTTAAACATACACACCATCATGACTCCTACAGTTGCTGCCCAGGATTCACACCTCCTTTACTAACATGATGATTGAGGCTGGAGAACTGACACGTGAACCTAAAGGGCCACCAATCAGCCTCTCTTGAGACCTGAAAATTTTTCTAAAACAACAGTCCTGCTAGAGATAACTCCAAAACTAAAGGTAACCCTAATTTAGAAAGTTGAAATGCAGGAGGAGAGGAGGGAGAAAGTGAAAAGGAAAACAAACACCAGCCACACTGCAGTCTGGTCTGCAATATTCCTCCTGCTGGGTCACCTGTTCATCCTCTACATGGAGGGAACAATAGGCAGCACGGCTGTTTCCCTCGATTTGTCACCTTACTGCTTCCCCAGCCCCTCCCTGGTGAAACTGGATGGAACAGGGTAGAGCAGCAGCACTCCGGCTCATAAAGCAGGGCTCCCAACGGTGAAGCAAAGCTGCAGAGGTGGGTGCCAGAGAGGAGCACCGTTCTCCATCAGTATTTCCATCTAAAAATTATAGTGACAAAATGTAAAATCCTGAACCATAGGCAAATCAGATCATTTTTTACTGACATATTCTAACAAAACAAAAGTAGGAACAAAACAAAGTGTGGTGGAAAGATATTAATAACAACCAACTTAGAGATATACTTGTATATCTTGAAAATCTAACAATTTTAGTTATACTACAGAAAGCACACAAACACTGCATAAATGCACAAACAATAAAAAGGAAATTGGTGTCATTAGGAACAGTCAAATATTTCTCTTCTTGGCATCTGCTATCCTTCAGAACTATGTGTAGCCTCAAATTTCTTTCACCTAAATTTTAAGCAGTTTGAGAAACAGGACATTTTTCCATTTAAAGTAAAACTTCAAATCAATATGCAGGGGGATAAAAAGCTCAAAACTTTCCCCATCCTTAGGGGAAGAGAGAAGTTAATAAAAATTCTTAATTCTTTGTCTGAATGCAAAAAGATTCTGAAGACATTTTGATTTGAGGGGGAAAATACTCTGGAAGGAAATTTGATATTTGCACCAAAGGAACAAGATGAATATTGTCGATCTCTACCAAATTATGCTTTATTCAGCTTTTTACTTTTCAGAGTGGGAAGTATGATCTCAGATTGTCTGCTATGAAAAGTTCCAAAAAATCCCAAGATGATCAACGTGGTTGTTAGGAACTGACCTGAGCTAGAGAGAGCTGAGTTTCCAGATGTCAAAGCAGCCAATTAAGACAAGTTCAAAGGAAAGTAACAGGCAATAGGGCAATAGTCTAAGCAAGAGGCTAAACCAGAGAAAGTGTCAACTCCCACCTGTCCCATTGTCTCCCGTGGAACATCACCAGCCAGGGTCAGACGAATCACACAGATGTGGGAGTCACTTCACCATCAAGGGAGCCCCAAACAGAAAGGTTCCTTCAGTTTTATAGGTGGAGGTAGGGATGGGAAGAGGGGGATGCTAGGAGTGGAAAAGTAGTAAGAGCTGAAGCAGAGTGAAGGAAAGTGTCTTAAGGTCTCCTCCTCCCTCTCCCCAATAAAGAAGACTCTGCTGAAGCCCCATATAAAGATGCTTCTGAATAGAGACACTTGACTAGGAACTCAGCTATGCATAAGAGCATGAATGGCAGGTGGCCTGAGTCCTCCACTATAACTCCTTTCACAGACTGCAATGCAGTGGCTCTGCACCAAGTCCAGTGCGGGGAGGGCATCTTTCCCCTATGAGGCCTGCCGTGTAAGGACTTTAGGATTGTCTGTGGTCAGGCCTAAAAGATCACACGCAGATTTTTAGCCAAAAGCTAGACTCCTCAGTGGTGACTTTCGAAAATATTCTGTTTTGTTCATCTCCCACATTTACATTTAGGTTGTGAAATAAATTCACTGTCACCAAGTTTGGAAAGATACAGATAGATAGACAGAAAAATAGATAGATAGATAGACTATATATTATAAATGGAAAGCATATATCATAGATATTGTCACATGGATGTAAAAGTTGTATCAAAAATAAATATACAATCTTACAGAAAATCAAACCTAAGGAAAATTGAAGTGAAGAAATAATAAAGGTAAGAGGATAAATTAATGAAATTAATTTGAATAAAATTACTAACAAATGTGAAAGGTAGAATATTTTCAAAGCAAAAAGTTCATTCTTTGAAAACATTAATAATATTTTTAAAATCCCTAAGACTAATCAAGAGAGAAAATTTTAAAAGGAGCAGTATTACAGATCCTACAGACATGAAAAAGATATAAGATGATAGTATTAAAACATTCAGAACAAAGTATTTGGCACTTTGGACGAAAGAAAAATTCCTCAAAAAATACAACTTATCAAAGCTGTCAGAAGAAAAAGAAAAATCTGAATAGTGTGATATTCATTAACAAAATTGAATCCATTATTTAAACTTATACACACACACAGAGTACCTAGATCCAAATGGTTTTACCAATGAATTCCTCCAAGCATTTATGGAGGAAAACACCAATTTAGCAAAAGTTCTTCCAAGAAATAGAAAAATAGGAAATATTTTCTAATTATTTTTATGAAGTCAATAAAACATTGATTCAAAATTTGAAAAGAAGAAAAATTACAGATCTAAATATGAAAGATTAAAAAAATAAGCTTTTAGAAGAGACATAGATCATTGTAATCTTAGAGGAAAACACTTCCTAAAGAAGACACAAAAAGCACTAAAGCATAAAAGAAAAAATATTATATAATGATATATATGAAAATTGAGGGTTTTTTATTTATGGAAAAAAATACCATCAAGAGTAAAAATCAACCCACAAACTGAGACATTCACCATACATATAACTGACACAAGACTCATATTCAGACTGTATAAAGAAATTAACAGATGAAAGGCAGATACTCCAAGAAACAAAAAGGACAGAAAAATTGAATAGCCACATCACGAGAGGGTATCTGATGGCCTGTAAGCATATGACAAGGTTCCCAATGTCATTAGTCATAAAAGAAATGCAAATTGAAATCACAATAAGAAAGTGCTTGCAAGAAACTAAGAAGATAAAATGAGCTAACACAAAAAACTAAAAAGAGAAAATACTTTGGGGGTCATTGAAGATACAGAGCAACAACAATTCTGTGGATGGGAGTATAACTCGGTACAACATCTACAGAAAACTGTTGGGCAGTATCCAATAAAGTTGAACATACACATTACTTATGATCCAGAAATTCCAGTGCTGATTCTATACCCAAGTGCCTGCAATGCATACAATGTTCACCAAAAAAATGTAATAGAAATGTGTAAGACATCTTTAGTAATAGGTAAATGTCCACCAGCAATAAAACAAACAAATAAAAAGTGGTATGTCATTACATTGCAATACAAAACAATAAGAATGAGCAATCTGCAAATAGATTCAATGATATGGACAAGTCACACAAACAAAATGTCGAGTGAAAGATGTCAGATGCCAAAGAGTACATACAGTGACTCTACCTATATAAAGTATAAAAAATGTGAAACTAATCTATACTATTAAAATCAAGGCAGTAGGGCCGAGCCCGTGGCGCACTCGGGAGAGTGCGGCGCTGGGAGCGCAGCTATGCTCCTCCTGCGGGTTCGGATCCTGTATAGGAATGGCCGGTGCACTCACTGGCTGAGTACCGGTCATGAAAAAGACAAAAAAAAAAAAAAAAAAAAATCAAGGCAGTAGTTACCCTTGGAAAAGTGATGAGGAATAACTGGAATGTAATACAAGGCGCTGGTAATGGTCTATCTGGATGCTGGTTATGCAGACATGCTCTGTTTATGAAAATTCCTCAAGCTGTACACTTAGGGTATATGCATTTTTCTATATTTTATATCTAAGTAAAAAGTAGAAAATATATCACCTGCATATTTAAGAGATATAATAAAGAATATATGCATTAAAAATATTTGCACAACAAAAGGCATCATATAAATGTGTGATAATGGTTGCCTTTAGAAAAAAGAACTGGGAAGGCAAGTTTGGCAAGTTTGGTTGGAATTAACATGTTTTTTTAGCATTCTGTATTATTTAAAATTTTGCCCCATATATATTACCTACTTTAAAACAATTTTAAATGTATCATAAACAAAATCAAATCAAGTATTGTTAAAGTAAATGCCACCAAGGCCAAAAAGAACATTAGAAGAACATCAGTGTCATTGATCTTCAGAGAATTGCAGTATAAGCCAGAATGAGATAGAACTACATACTCACTAAAATGACTAAAATTAAAAAGATTGGAAACAACAAATGTTGGCAAAGATGTGGCATAACTGAATCTTCAATGTTGGTGTAAAGTGTAAAACTGGTCAAACACTTTGGAAAACAGTTTGGCAGTTTCTTCTATAGCTAAACATACACTTACCATGTGGCCCAATAATTTCTCTCCTATGCGCTTACCTTGAAACATAAATATATGTCCATACAAAGATTTATTCAGGCTTCCAGTCAAGATGTTGGAATAGACAGCCCCCAGCATCACTCTCTCCAACAAATCAACCAATTTACAACTATAAAAAGGCAACAACAAGCTGGGACTGCTGGAACACAGACGAAGAGGAGGAGAGACCTATGGAGTGCATGGAGGTGGGAGAAGCCATGATGAGAGAAAGAAAGAAAACCTCCAACTGTTTCAAATCCTGGCTGCTTCCAGGCTGGAGCTGCTCAGTGCACGGAGGAGGAACAGGCAGAAGCCACAGCTGTGCCTTTTGGATGAAATTGCTCAGAGGCGGCTGGGGAGAAGAGGGCCTTGGTGGCCTCCAGGCCAGCAAAACCACTAAGAGGGGTCCCGTGGGCCCACATAGGAGTGAAGAGCCAGAACAACTGAAAAAAGGGAGCTACTGAGAGGCCAGTGAGTCATCACAAGGGACCAGCACATGGCCCGTCCCATGGGGAGTGTTTGTAGCATGGGTAGTGGGGGAGACAGGTCCACTGGGGGAACACTGGGGCACAGCAAGGACAGCTGATCTGCCCCTCATTCAGCTCAGGACCACTCAGAGGAGACTGGTCAGGAATATAGAACTTCATGGGGTGCAGTTTGATGAAAAGACAGGCTCAGACCAGAGTTTCTACACAACCCAGGTGCACCTGATGACATGAGAGCTGGAAGTACCTATAAAGTCAACCATTAAAACCTGAGCTGCACAAAAAGCCTTTCCCAGGGAATCAGCAGCAAAGCAGAAATTTAGCTCAACTACAGAGCTCAAGTACTGGTCCCCACAGGAAGTTCCCTCATTTTAGAAGTAAGGAAAGGACAACAAATTAGTTCCAGTGCAGAGTTTGAGTGGTGGGAACAGCAACACAGAAATGAAAGAAAAAACAAAGTACCCACAACCAGAGACAAAGTTTGATAATAACTAGTAAAGGTCTCATTTCACCAAAGAACACCTGTAATACCTAGAAGCACTGGAAGTGCCCTGGACTACCAAGCCAGAAAGCAAGGAGGGCCAGGGGCCTCAGCCATGGCCTCTGATACCTACATCCAGTCCCAAGGTTGGGGGCTGAGGGCCTCAGCCACACAACCCGAAACAAACACAACCACCCCAGTGATGACCACCAAATCCCTGCAGGAAGCACCCCAGGCTCTCCGGAGCCAGGGTAGTGGGGGGCCTCAGGCTCGGTCATGCCCCCCCCCAACATGAGCAACCAGCCCAGCAATGACAACCAATCTGCCACAGGAAGCACCCTGGGCCCTTCCAAGCCAGGATGGTGGGGGACCGAAGGCCTCAGCCACACACCCACACACACCCACAGCCAGCCCAGCAACAACCACCAAGCCACAGCAAGAAGAGCCCTGGATTGCTGAGCTGGAGTGGTAGGGGGCAAGGGCTTTTTCCACACCACCCTGACATCTGCACCCAGCCTGGCAATGACCAAGCCAGCAGTGGAAGCCCCCAAGTCTCCCCTGTGGGAATGTGGGGGGTGCCACAGGCCTCAATCTCACACCTCCTCCTTCTTCCTTCTTCCATCCCATTTCCTTCCCCTTTCCCCTCTCCCCCTCCCTCTCAACTGTTCTGCAACAACATCCTAGAATGTAAAAAAATAATATTAATAATATAAAATATTTTTTAAAAGATTTATTCATAGTAGCTTTATTCATAACAACTAGAAACTGGAAACAACTCGAATGCCCACCAATAAGTGCATGGATAAACAAAAGTGGTATGTTCATACCATGGAATACTACTCTCAGAAACATTATGCTGAGCAAAGAAAGCCAACTCAAAATAAAACATACTTTCTGATTCTATAACAGACAGAACTAATCTGTAATGACAGAAATAAGATCAGAGGTTACCTGAGCTTGTGGGTAGAATGTAGTTCATCATAAAGGAGCAAAAGGGAACTTTTTGGAGTGATCAAAATTTATATCCTGATCATGGTGATAGTTACATGGATTGTCAAATCCATTGTACCATACACTTACTTAAAATGGATGCATTCATTACATGTAAATCATACCTCAATAAAATTGGTTGTTAAAAGGAAACACTACCAACACTATCTGACATACATGATGTGAAGAACTCACAAAAACTTACTTTAAAAAAACAGACTGAAACAAAAAAGGGGGGCAAAGGGCATGAACAGAAACAAGTCAATAAATACACCATAGAAATTAACAAATAAGAAAAACTATGCAGCCTCATTAGTAACTCAGGACATACAAAATCAAATGACAAAATATTTTTACCTATCAAAATAGTAAAAATAAAATTTTTGATGAGAACACCCAAAGCAGGATTAGATTCTTAAAATTTTAGATATTCGTATGAATTGCTAGTAGTAACATAATTGGTATGATTACTGAGGACAATTTAGTAGCATATACCTTGTCTTTAAAACAGCATATTTTTTGATCCAGTAACTTCTCCTTTAAGAAACTATTTTAAAGACAAAAATAAAAGATGCAGACAAATATACATAAAAAGTCACTGAAAATGTTTTTAAATTGCAAACAATTTATACATCCAACAATTATAGCGTGATCAAATTATGGCATACCCATCACTGTTTTGAAAAGGTTTTATGCGATGGAGATTCAGGATGCAGGATTCAGCTTGGTATACATGGTATGATTCTCAAAACATATTTCTCCTGAAGGGAATTCCTCATCCAAATCGACTAGATAATCATCTGGCTCAAATCCATACATTTTGCTAAAACCCAAGGCACAAGCGATCACTGAACTTCATTAGACTTTACCCTGAAAACATTCTGGATCAAGTCAAACAACTATTGACAATCATTTCTTGCAATTGGGAGGGTGGAAAGTGGTGATGGGTGCTACCTCTTTCCCACCCTCCTCTGCAACTCAGCGTTCTCGAAACAGTCCAAGTGGATAAAAGATGTAACCCACCATCCTCAGATTTAATTCCTTTCAAATGCAGAATGCACTCATCTCAAATCAGTAGTCCTCTTTTCAGAGGACATAAGCCCTCACTGGAAAACTACGACTTAGTGACTGTAACAAGCACTCCAATTCGTGAGAAGCAAACTGTGCCTGTTTGCTCCTTCTCTACAGAAAAGATAGGAACAATTAAGGAAAAAATTGTGTCAACTGTCATGGGTATAACATTCTGAGAGCTCTAAATTTGGGGAATACAGTGTATTTTTCATACACCTTCTGAACTGACCCATTACTGAATTGCTTATCTTGACAGGGCACATTTGTATTAGGTGAGACATTGTATATTATTATTCTAGATCAAGAAACTAACTTAAGCACCAACAAGATAAATGTATCCTTTGGAAGCAATCCGCTTGTTCTGACCATTTAAGTGTCTTAACCACAAGGTGAAATTAGTGGAGAAAGGGAGACATTATCCCAACATTATGTACTTTTAGTGAAATGGAGAGTAAGATTCCAATCAAAGGCCTAATTGATGTGGAACAAGAGGTTTCCAAACAAAGAAGCAGAATGTGAATTTTAAAATAAAGTTGCTGCTCTAACAAGGTGTTGGCACAGAGTTTGAATATTGTGTCCTCGGTCTTGTGAACATAACATTCTGAAGCACACGTAACACACAGCAATCGATGAATACACTCCTGGTCTGATGTATCGTACTTGGCCCTGCAACCAGCATGCTGCTCACTAGATAGCCTCCTCCAGCAGACTGTGAACGTTTTGAGGCCAGGGGTCCTGTTCCGTTGTTGTATTGCTAAACCACGATTACATGAATGAAATGATATCAATGACTGACAGACCCTTCCAGCTCTAAATTGAAAAAGGCTTTGGTGTGAGGATCTATATAATCTTATCCTAATGAAGATGTGTCCCAATAGTTAGTTCTGTTTGGCCAGAACAAACTGGGCAAATGGTCCCATTTACCATCCTCCAATTAAGACAGCAGGGCTGATTACTCTCATAGTGGATCAGTTAATTGCACCAAGTTCTACAGTCAAAGATTGCAACCACAATTGAGCAGATCAACACAGGTGCACATTTTAGAATCATTAAAACTTCTCTAAATTATTAAAAGAAGTTAGACATTTGTTGTGAAAATTCACCATTGAGTGTGGATTTTGAAAGTGTTTCTCCTTTAGTTCATGAGTCAATCATGCTCAAGGCAAGCTCATTCTTAACATTCAGAGGGTCCAGGACAAGAGTACAAATGGAGGCCCAAATACCTTGTGTAGAATACACCCATGTCATGAATCAAGCTCACAGACTTAAGTAAAACACATTCTATACTCATACCTCAGCAAACATAGCTTCACAGTGCCTTCATAGGCCAGATTAGAATACAGAATTCTCCAGTCCCTTGAGGTTCCTCAACAGGAGGTAATGGTGTAGTGAGCCCTAGCCCCCAACTGCCCCATCACCAGGCCTTGACCCTTGCTCTTCTCACTCCATGGCCCCCTAGGACAGAGGCAGAACACAACCTGTGGACCTCCCAGCATAAACATCCAAGCTCAGTTCACAACACCTCCACCCCTGAGGAAAGAGCTGCTCCTTGTTTATCCTTTGGGCCTATGAGTCCACAGTCCAGGGATAGTCTGAATGCAAGAGAACAGACTGAGAAGAGCAATGAGGGCTCTGGAACCAGCTCAGGGCTGTGCTGGGAATTCCACAGTCCCTCCTACCTGGAACATGGTTCTAGAAGAATAAACCACGTGCTCCTTAGCCCCAGGGATTTCTTATCCCCTAGGTAGAGATGTGGCCAGTGGTGAATCAGAACAGGACCCAGAACAAGGGCCTCTCTTGCCAAGCACTAATTACTGGTTTAAGTATAAATAACCTCTCTAAGATTCTATGGTTTGGAGTTGATGTTCATACCGCTGTGTTAATCCAATACCCTGTGAAGGCTGCTGGCTACGGTTATGAGGACAAGATTTTAAGAATTGCTATAGATCAATGACCAAGGAAATGTGTGATTTTTAAAAAATCACAGCATTTGTTTTTAAAAGCTGTCTTCAATATCTGAAATTTCCTAATTTTACATGGACTTTTTAAATATTCCATCTACTGAAAATATGAAAGTGAAATGACTTTAGAGTTAAAAACTTAATTCACATTAAAAGTTTATTCATTCTGAGATCCAATCAAGATGGCAGAATAGATGGTCCCCAGCGTCACTCTCTCCCACAAATCAATCAAATTTACAACTATAAAAATGTAACATCAGCCAAGCCGGGGCCGTTGGAGCTCAGGGGAAGAGGAGGAGAGACCTACGGAGTTCAAACTATGATGAGAAAGAAAAAGCTGCTCTGAGCATTTTGGGCCGCGGCTGCTTTAAGGCTCAAGCTGATGAGCGTATGGAGCGGGAGCCGGCCGGAGCCGCAGCTGTGCCCTTCAGATGGAGTTACTTGGAGGCAGCAAGAGAGAAGAGGGCCTTGGCGGCCCCCAGGACAGAAAGACCACTAAGGGTTCCCATGGACCCACTCAGGAGCGAGGAGCCAGAACAACTGAAAAAAGGGAGCCATTCAGAGGCCAATGAGTCATCACAAGGGACCAGCGCGGGGCCCGTCCCATGGGAAGTGTTTGCAGCACAGGCGGTGGGGAGACGTGCCCACCGGGGGAACACTGGGACACAGCAAGGACAGCTGATCTGCCCCCCAATCAGCACAGGACCACTCAGAGGAGACTGGTCAGAAATGCAGAATTGCATGGGGTGCAGTTTGATGAAAAAACTCAGGCCCAGATCAGAGATTCTACAGAACACAGATCCACCGGGTCTCTGGAGAGCCAGAAGTACCTATAAGGTCACCCAGTAAACCCTGAGCTGCACAAAAAGCCTTCCCTAGGGAAACAGCAGCAAAGCAGCAATTTAAACAACCACACAGCTCAAGTACTGGTTCCAACAGGAAGTCCCCCCGTGTTAGAAGCAAAGGACAAAAAATAAGTTCCAGCCCAGGCACACCACCAGCACCTTGGGGCCTGCCTGGGAACTGGAGGCTTGGATATGGGGACCGGACCCCACTCCCACTTGCAGGCAAACTGCACCAGTGCCTCAGGGCCAGCCTGGGGACCTGAAGCATGGAGAAGGGGACTGGACCCGCCCCCTCCCACAACCAGGCACACCACGCCAGCACCTTGGGACCTGCCCCGGGACCTAAGGCAAGGAGAAGGGGAATGGACCTCTCTCCCATAACCAGGCACACTGAGCCAGCACCTTGGGGCCCGCCCAGGGACCCAGGACATGGAGAAGGAGACTGGACCTCTCTCCCACAATCAGGCACATTGATCCAGCGCCTTGGGGCCCACCCAGGGACCCGGGGTATGGAGTTGGGGACTGGACCACTCTCCCACAACCAGGAACAACAATGCCAGCAACTTGGAGCCCACCCAGGGACCCGGGGCAAGAAGAAAGGGAATGGTCCTCTCTCCCACAACCAGGCACAACATGCCAGCACCTCGGAGCCCACCCAGGGAACCGGGGCATGGTGATGGGGACCAGACCTCCCTCCCACAACCAAGTACAACATGTCAACACCTCGGAGCCCACCTGGGGACCCAGGGCATGGGGAAGGGGACTGGTCCTCTCTCCCACAACCAGGCACACCAAGCCAGTGCCTCAGGGCCCACCCAAGGTCCCGGGACATGGGGAGGGGGACTGGACCACCCTCCCACAACCAGGCACACCACACTAGTGCCTCAGGCCCTGCCTGGGGACCTGAGGCATGGAAAAGGGGTCTGGACCTCTCCCCAACCAGTCACACCTAGCCAGCACCTTGGGTCCCACCCAGTGACCTGAGGCACGGAGCCAGGAACCAGACCCTCCTCCCACAACAAGGCACACCATGACAGTACCTCGGGGCCCACCCAGTGCTCTGAGGTATGGAGCTAGGGACTGGACCCTCCTCCCACAGCAGGCACAAAACATCAGCACCTCGGGGCCCACCTGGGTACCCGAGGCATAGAGAAGTGGACTGGACCCTCCTCCTAAAACCAGGCATATGGCACCAGCACCTTAGGGACTGCCCAGAGACCCGGGACATGGAGAAGGGGACTGGACCCCTCTCTCACACCTAGGCACATGGTGCCAGCACCTTGGGGCCTGCCCAGGGACCAGAGGCATGGAGAAGGGGACCAAACACACCCCACAACCAGGCATACCCCCAGTGTCAAGGAGCTTGCCAAAAACAGCACCTCCATATGGGTGGCCCACCACAGCTACCACAATAAACATGGCTGCTGCAAAAGCGGCTAGACACCACGATCACCATGCAGATGGTCCACCAGCCACTGGAGTGCATTCACACAAGAGTCACCAGCAGAGACAAAGAAAAGAAAAGGATGTCTCTTTCCACAAAGCCCATTTCAGAGTGACAGAAGCAGCATCTGCTCTATGATAATATTGGGGGACCTGATCACATGTCAACATTGGACAGATCATCTAGGCAACAAGTTAACAGAGTAACCATTATTCTTTCAGAAGGAGAGAAGAAATCTAGGGCAATTAGAGGGGGTAGGGGGAGGGAATGAGGGAAGGGGAGAGATTGGACAAGGAGCATAAAGAATAATTACGATTTGTAAAGATATATATGCTAGTAATATTGATTTAATCAACATATCTCAATGTTCAACCCCCAAAATATGTATAATCAATTTTGATTCAATAAATAAAATAAAAATTTTTTTTAAAGTTTATTCATTCTCCATTGTCTCATTTTACAAGATTTTCAAGGAAGAGCCAGCAATTTTCTACTGGAATACCAATTCTATGACTAACCTGTCATTTTTGTAAAGAGTAATTTACATAGTAAAAGTGAATATTTCATATTTAAGATGATCAGATCCATTTTAAAAGAAAAATAGCAACTATAACAAGAGTAAAATAGGGAAGCACATTCCAAGTCAGTTCATCTCAAGAGTTCTGCAATTACTGGAACAAGTATAATTGTCTGTAGAACATCATTTCAAAGATGCCCCCTACTAGCTTGATGATTGATTTTCAAACCAAGTGCCAATTTGAAATATATAACAGGCCAGCTCCTTTCCTAGAGGGCAATTTTTGTTTACTCCTGTAACCCAAGCTGCTTTTAGGAGTCCTGAGTTCAATAAAAAGAGAAAACAGAACCAACTCTTTTTAAACTTTGTATTGGAATATAAACTCACACACAAGTGCCCCTTGTAAATGTAAAGCTCCATGAATTTTCACCAACTAGCACCCAGATCAAGAAACAGAACATGATCAGTACCCCAGGAGAGCACCCCATGCTCTCTTCTAGTAACTATTCCCACCAAGGGTAGTCACTATCCTGACTTCTAACACTTAAGTTTGTTTTGCCTATCCTTATATTTTATACAAGTGACAGTCATCATATCATAATTTTTTGTTATAAATTGTTCATTTTTGTTGCTGTATTCTAGTATGTGATTACAACACAGTTTATCAAGTCTACTGTTGATGAGATTTGGTTAGTTTCCAGTTTGGGGTTGTAACAAATAGTGCTGCTATGAACACCTAGAACATGTCCTTTGGTGTACATATGGACACACTTCTGTTGGGTATCACTAAGTGTGGAAATGCAGAGTCATGGGAATGCATATCTTCAACTTTAGTAGGTAATGCCAGTTTTCAGAAAGATTGTATCTATTTGTACTCCCACTGCAGTTTCCTCTCATATCACATAGATCATGTAGCTGCAGAACAATGCATATGCGCATTTCCTTATGTGGTTGATACAAGGATGAAGGGAATGATGCAAAGACGCTATCTGACACAGGCAAAGGATAAAAGTCTATTTATGTAAAGTAAAAAGCATCTGCACACAGAAGACTGTACAGAACAGGGGGATGCAGTGCAGTCCCAGGTCGGGGGAGGAGAGGCAAGCAGGTCTCCATGGAGGTGAGTCCCCAGCAAAGCCCCCAGTCGCAAATGACACAACTTGAGATTCTTCCAAGAATTTCATCTATCTAACCCATCCTTGGAGGATCTTGATACATTCTTGGGTCACAACAGTTCTGGAATCTCTGGCTAAATGACTGCTCACTTTGGGCTAGTAACTGGAAATAATCTAAATCCCAACCAAATTCCTGAGTGTTATTACTATGAGAATGGGAAAAATCAAGTAAATTCTTCAGTAAACGATATTCCTAACAAAAAGCCTTCCTGAGATATTTTCTTAGACTTCTCCAATAGGCTTTAAACTCTTCAAGTATAGCATATGTGGCACTCAACTTTTATCCCAAATGTTAATGCACTGTAAGGAACACAATAGGTGCTCAACAAATGCTTTTAAAACTAAACTGGGTAAAGCAATTATTATTATTCCCAATTTACAGATGAGCAAAGTGCCAGGCACATAGTAAGCCCCCGTTTGGGTAGCTGCAACTGGATTTTACTCCAAAGCAATGCTCTTTCTACTCCACCACACTATATTTGACAATACCATGCTGGAAATCCATTTATTTGTATGACCCTAAGGAATAAAATTAGGAAAAGAGATTTCACTTCGATATAAAGAAAACATTTCTAATAGTTGAAGATGTCTAAATATCATTTGCTTCAAGAGTTACTACTAATAAAAGTGCCACTTTTAAAGTATTTACTATGCTCACTCTACATATTTATTGAACACAGTACAGTTGTTGAGGGTACAAGGAAAAGCAGAAACACTTATAGTCCATGTGATCATCAAAGTAACATCAAATGTATAATCACAAAATAAATGTAAAATTGTAACTGTGATAGAGGTTCATTGTCTATGGTATACCAGATGGAAGTGAGGGGATTAATCTCAACTACCACTCTCCCGAAGAAAGTGATATTTAAACTGACATCCAATGGCTGGTTAAGAGTTAGATAGGCAGAAATAAAGGAGCAACTATTCTAAGCAAAAGCCCCTGCGCCAAGGGTAAGAGTGAGGTGTTTAGGCGGCTAAAAGAAGGCCAGTGTGGCTGGAGCAGAAGGCCAAGAGGACAAGGGACACCAGCGGGGCCAGCTCACAAAGTCTCTTGCAGACGTTTAAGGATTTAGTCTTTATCCTGACAGGAATAAGTGTGAATTTACTCAACGTAACATCCTTTCTCCAGCAATTTTTGGTAAGCAGCCAACAAAAACAAAGTAGGTGAAATGAGCTGAGGGATTTTAGAATTCCGGTGAGGACATCGTCAAGGCTAACCACAGGATCAGAGATGGCAAGAAAAGAAATTGAGTCTAAAAGAGCAGGTGATGAGAGGCAGATGAAAACATCGAATTGTCACGATGAACAGAAACAATTCAATCAATAAGAATAAACAAAGGCACTTACAGTGGTAGGGAAACAATGGCAGTAAAAGCAAATTTCAGACATTAAGGCCGAAGCTTCAGTATAATTTATATGGAGAAACTCAAGGGTGACTAGAGATAAGAACATCAAGAAAATAATACGAAGCCGTGGTTTTAGAAGGTTTGACTCCATAGAAATCAGAGCCAGAGAAGAAGATTGAGGAAAGAAAGAGGAAGACAACTTTCAGACAGATGCTGAAGCCACCAAGTAATATGACAAGGTCAGGAGGTTTATGTGATAAGAATAGAGAGGGAAAGGTGCTTGAGAGTTACCAAAAAGTACTTAGGATAATTGATCCGACCTACTCAGGTCAAGTGTTAACCAATCAACTCACAATAGCAAGGAAGCAACTTCTCCTGGAAGAATAATTTTTAAACATGAAGACTGTGATTATAGTTTGGAGAGCTTTATTTTCTTTATTCTTTTTTTATTTAATAGAAATACAAGATCAACAAGTTGTTTATTTGTTTCTGGTCGTGAGCAGACATGTAAATACCTAGCTTTGAAAAATGATTGGGATTAAAATACATAACCCACGAGTGATTTAAAGCAATTCCACAGAGTCTACTTCATGAAGAACTCTACTTCCTGTGCACTCAGGCTGCAACAATGTTTACGTCAGAGGACTCTTGATATTTTTTCTAAAAGGTATTGCAACATTACGAAGAGTGAGAGATGGGGAGGCTAAAAACCCCTCTGAGCTGAGACCATTTCAAGATCATCGGATCGTCTGAGAAGTGAAAATTCACAAAATTCTTTTAAAATTAGAAGTGGTAAGAAAGGAGATTTTAGGAAAATAATCGTCCACTTACATGTTTTCTTGACCAGACACAAAGTTGGGGTTTATGTAAACCCAAAATACAAGGCTTTAATGGAATGTAGACATTGTACTCTGCCAAAGAAGCGATTATTTGGCACGTGACTTACAAACTGTCCACTGACACATGCTGAAGCACGTCCTGGAAACTGCTCAAAATGCAGGACGTGTGCTTCCAGCCTGGCACATTTGTTCCGTGTCTTCAACTCCAAGCATTCCGTATCTCCTCTGAGGCCACAGCTTATAAATCAGATGAGATGGGTCATCTTGCACCAAAATGGATTTTTTAAATGTGATTTTGAAGAGATTGAAGCATGTAATACAACAGGTTTTTTCAGTCTTCAGTGCTGAGAAATGATTGTTTTATTGATGGCTCTATTGAGAATGTGATATTACTCCAAAGAGGTAGGCCTGTAACATTTCCAGGAGCCATATCATTAGATGTTTCATTCCACAACCTAAATGGTCACAGACCAATTATGTGCTTTACTGCAAAAGATGGAATAATGATGGCTTAAGGGCTCCGGTCGTTGCTTTTATCTCTGAGTTAATCATGGTATTTTTGACCAATCCATAAAGGAAAGCTTTAATGATGAGTTTCAGTGAAATTTAAATATTCCAATATAGGTATTGAGTTAAATACAAATATAGATGGTTGGTTCACACTTTTGGTGTCACTATTTCTAAAGAGAAAAATCCAAACAAATGCATTACGTCCCAAAATGGTTCTAGATTTACATTCACAGAAACATAATGTATTTCTGGCCTTCACCTCAACATACATGAAATAAGGCACAGTTTTAAGGTCAATATCTTCCTAAATTAATTCATTGCTGCCTTTCCAGATGTCCCAGCTTGAGAGGGCCTTTCACTCCCCCCCCCACACACACACACTTCAGAGAATACTCATTTCCCCCCATCTCTCTTTACTCCCTGACTTGCATTTAATGACTAAAATTCATGCAAACTGGCTGCTCTTACAGGCTCATAAAGAGATGGCTAAATCTGGAACCAGGTGGATGAGGGCCAGTTAATTGGATCTTTCTTCTCCAAACACCAGGGGACAGCTGGTTTGCATTGTTGTTCTAATGAGCAGCGCTGAAATTGAAGCAGGCACATTAGTTGGAGCTCTTCTGGTGTTATGTACAGTCTTGGAAATCACGTTTATCACTGCCACCAGCTTTTATGGTGAAATGAATAAAGTTTCTATACTTTAGAAAAGTGCAATCTAATTTGAGGGGAAGACAGCAGTATTTCTTGGTTCCCCCATTTCAGTCCTCACACTTCTAGTCAGTTCTTCTGCCACATATTCCCTTGTATGGACACGTACATCTGCTGGGAGTGCAGGTGCTGCATGCCACGTGCGCACACACGTTGCTGGGTAATCCCCTGAGAGAAAGAAAAATATGAGTTCACAGTAGGAAAGGCAATACAAGTCTAAGCTGACAGGCCTAGTGGCCAGAGCCAAAGGCCAAAAGCTATTTTTAAAAATAAGAATGAAGCACGACTTTGGAGTAGCTTTGTAAATGATACCCCTTAAGGGATGGGCCCACGCTGCGTTAACACCTTTCTTAAATATTTCAGAATGAAAGAAGAGGAAATTACTTCAAATATTTTTTTAAGTGTAAGATCTAGTAAATGTTAGTAAATTAACCAAAAATCTGATTTAAGTAGAGCACCAGAATCACGGGACCCTCTACCCTTCCAGTAGTCTGGTCTCTGACATCACTCACTGGTCATATACATACATAAAGCTCTGTGTCCTGATGCTGTGAGATGATCAGTCTTTGGCCAAGGCTGCTGAAACCACTGTAATGGGTCTCTGTTTTCATTTTCATTTTTCAAAAGAGACATTGTTTTTTTCAATAAGAAGTGTTGAAATGGTTCCAAATGGTATCTAGATATAAAAGGTTTAATAAAATACCTAAGCTTTGACTGCTTTTCTTCTTCCTTCAGGACAATGAAAAGGCATACAGAGAATGATGAAGGTTAAGCAACTATAAAAATATTGAGGAAACTGAAAAGTTTTCTTGTAATAACTTTTATCAGTTCTCTGGCTCTCATTTTGTTTTCACAAATTTCCTTTTGATTGTCTTTACTCTGAATTTTAAGATCTTAACATTTTCACTTGGCACATATAAGTCTTCCTCCTTGCTACCTAGAGGAACAAGGTGTTACTCAGCATTAAAATGCGTCATGCAGAAACCATTCCTTTATAAGAGACTCATCTAAATGATAATGAGCATGAAAAATTGATTATCTCCTAGGTTTCACTGGTCTTTGTGTTTTTCATCTGGCAAATCTAATAGTGCTAGAAAAAGTCCCAAAACATAAACATGCTAGCAGTTTGATTAATAGAATCTACAGGGTGTTACCTATTTTAGACAAAAGGCTTTCCAATTAATAGTGATTCATACCATAATTTCAACAGAAAAAGACTATTGTGGATTTTTAACCTTCTATTTAAACTTGCATGTGAACCATTTTCTTCAAATCCTCTAATCCAAAGCAGAAGGTGGATTAGAGAGAGTTTTAGGCATAGCAAAATATGAATTGCAATTACCCAATCCTCAAATAAATAACCAAATAACAATATTTGATGAGAAAAGTAGTTCTTATATGAGACTATGTGTTGGACTTTTCTGGATCTTCTTCATCTATTTTCCAATTTACTGTCCTCGATTTTTTATATTTTTAAAACTGTATCCCAAGATTTCCACTTCCACCTCTTTGTGACATTTCCCAAACTATGACTTTCAATCTCTCTCCAGATCTACAGATCCATGGGCCCACAGGAAGTCTGCACCTGTTTTATACACTACCAAAACACATTCTAATTCAGCACTCACAAACCATCTTCTTCTTCTGATTTTCCCATTTCTGTTAATGGTGCCCATTCATTTTATATTACCTGTGGTTTTCTCTGTCATAACCTGTTCTGCTATTTGTGATTTTCTGAGTACTTCCATGGGCACCTCCTGGATTGTAAGATCTTTAGAGTAAAGAAGGTTTTACCTATTCCCCTGGAAATTACTTTCCACTATCTCTAAAGACTGTTATTTAATAATGTTGACCACTTCATTCATACTGCAACTATAGGGCTGTCACATCCAAGTTTGAAGATTAATATGGAAATTCATATTGGTATCATTAAGAAAAAATGAATAGCGGCTGATGAAATTTGAATCTGGACTGAATACTTGAGAATATTATTACCTTAATGTTAACAATGTATTATTGTTATGGGTTAGAACCTTGTGCAGTTGTACTGTCAGAATGTCCTTGTTCTTAGGAACTATGTGCTGATGTATTTAGAAGTGGAAATATTAAGAAACCTAGAAGTCACACGGTAGTTGTCATTATTGTTTGAGGTTGGAAATAGTGACTTTATTTTTAAAATAAAACTGTTAAATGTGCTAAATTAGGTCTTGTAGGCTCCAGTCCTGTGCTAAACCAGGACAATCCTGGAACCTAATTAAGGCTTACTCCTAAAGGAGCTCTCTCGTGCCTAATCTCATGTCATTCTAATATAGTAAATACCTGGCATCCCCCAAAACAAAACGAATCAGGAGTCCAGTGGGTGTTTGAGTAGTTAAATGAAATAATTTTTTTAAAAACTTGCTTACACAGTCAACACCCCCACATATCATACATTTTTATTAAACATGTGCCTGATTTGCCAGCCAGGACTTTAGTCAAATATGTTAGAAAACGTTAAAACGATAAATTCAACTTCAAAAAATGATCACCCGAACCTGAAAATTCTATTAAAAGTAAAAAAAAAAAAAAAAAAAAAAACAGAAATCTATAGGCAAGAACGACTTTGCACCTTCAAATGGGTTTCAGATATTTTCCTCTCAAATATCTACTATGTTTCACCTGAGAACTTGCAAAGAAATGTATATCCTGGGCTTTCATCTGTTCTAGGAAAGAGGGAGACACAGAGACAGAGACAGAGAAAAAGAGGCAGACAGAAACAAAGAAACAGAAACAGAGACATAGAAAGAGAAACAGATAGAAACAGAGAGAGACAGACAAAAATAGAGAGATAGAGACACATAGAAACAATAACAGAGAGAGAGAAACAGGTAAACAGAAACAGAGAGAAAGACAGAGACACAGAGAAACACATCCCACTGCCTTTGCCACAATTCAAAGGCTTCTGGGACTCAAAAGAACCTTAATGATCACTCTCCCAGAGGTGTTTCAGACCGTGTCCCAGAAATCCCTGGAATTCTTTGACAACCACTGCTTCCACCAGAGCCACTCCACTTTTTGCTTTTGGCTCTGAGTAATATTTCATTCAAAGAAATAGGTTCAATCCCAGCACTATGCAGATGATAAAACTGAGATCAGAAAGACTAAATGACTTGTCACGGAGCACGCAGCATCGAGCAAAGACTGGAACCCAGCTATCAGACCCTCAGACTTCCAGTGCTCTTTCCACATCTGCGGTGAGTCCCAACCCTGACTGTGCATCTAAATGATGAGCTTCTTAAATAAAGATTCCTGTGCCTCAGTCTGGATGATTCTGATTCAGTGTGTCTGAAACGGGGCCTGGGAATCTGCCTTTTAGCCGGTGTTCCAGGTGATTGTGATTCAGCCAGTCACAGGCCAGAGTTTGGGAACAACGACTGCCTATTCATGCATGCATTGTCTTGCAACAAACACAATTTATGTTCAATCCATGCCAAGCACAGGGCTCAGCATCCTGCTACACAGGATCCTGCTATCAGCTGGTTCAGGAGTTTAGAAGGCTTAAAAGTTAATTTAGCACCAATGAGAGAAGTGATTTATAGCCTAAGTGTGTGCTGTGTGCTCCCCAGGGACAGCTCTCAGAGGCTGGGGAAACAGCACGTCCGCCTTGGCCCTAAGGCCTCTTCCAGATGGCTCCTAAATGAGCCGGAGGAATCATCAGCAGCTTTTCAAAATCTCCCTTACCCACCCACATGGTCTAAGCAGAATGAGTACTTTTAAGGAATCTTATAAATAGGAAAGACTTTACTGGGTGCAGGAGACAAATAAAGAGTTGCACCAACTGCTCTCCCTTCTCCCTGCTGCTCCCCACTCTCTCAAAATGAACCCCGTAGCAGAAACTCTCAGAGAGAGATATAATTGATCATAGATGCAGGGTGGGCATCTCATGTTAGGGACGCTAAACCAGCAACATGATCCCGTTGGAGAGAAAACTATAGGAAAATGCCAGCCCCAGCAGCCCCACCTCATGGCAAAAGCCTTAGTCCTATTATTCTATATCTTCGACTGAGTAAAGATTACTATTGGTCACAAATATCAGGGTCTACTCTCATTCCTGGGAGGAGAGTCCTCCTAGCCTCTTTGTAGTTTGGCAGGGTCAACTGACTAATTCTGGCTGATGATCTCTACACAGAGGTACCATATGTCACCTTTAGGCAAAGCAGTGAAAAAGCTCCTGCACAAGCCTCTAGCTCTGTCTTTCCCTGCCACCGTGGGCTCGAATCCATGTGCTCAGATAACAGAGACATTAAAAAGAAGCAGGTGGTGAGGGCCAGCCCGTGGTTCACTTGGGAGAGTGCGGTGCTGATAGCACCAAGGCCACGAGTTCGGATCCCTATATACGGATGGCTGGTTAGCTCACTTGGGAGACCGTGGTGCTGACAACACCAACTGAAGGGTTACGATCCCCTTACCAGTCATCTTTAACAAAAAAAAAGAAGAAGAAGAAGAAGCAGGTGGGATTCCTGAATCACTGCATCACTGCTTGGGACGGAGCTGCTCTATAGAGCGTCAGGACCCACCAAATACCATGCATGATCAAGAAATAGCTCTTCACTGCATCGAGCCATTGAGGCTGCAGTGTTGAATCATTACTGGAGCATTATCTAGCCTACCCGGACTCAGCTTCCCCTCTCTCCCACCCTAACACTCCCCTCCCAACTGTTAGGACAAGGATATTTGCCTACCCAGGCATCTCGCCAAGCCTGTTATGTCAGAAACTGTTAGAAACTGGCCAGCTCCCCACAAAACCCTCTCAGAGAATTGAGGTCTGAGGTGTCATTAGATTATCTGTTTTGTGGTGTCACCTACTGAGATGTAGTTGAAAAAATTAGGAATAAACATGTTTAAATCTACAGGTTGAAGAAAAGAGAATGTAGAAAAGATAGAGGTCCCTATGAAATCCCAACATTATAACTCCAGATTTAGGGTCTGAAGCAAGAGTGATTATTTTTTTTAAATGCATAGTTCAAGGACTAGAGTAGAGACTCCAGGCTGCTCCAAATCAACCCAGTTCCCCAGGTCAATTCAAAATCGCTAATTTTGACTTCCAGTCAAGATGGCAGAATAGACGGTTCCCTGCGTCACTCTCTCCCACAAATCAACCAATTTACAACTATAAAAATGTAACATCAGACAAGCTGGGGCCGCTGGAGCTCAGGGGAAGAGGAAGAGAGACCTACAGAGTTCATGAAGGCAGAAGAAGCCACGATGAGAGAAAGAAAAAACTGCTCTGAGAATTTTGGGCCACAGCTGCTTTAACACTGGAGCTGCTGATCGCATGGAGCAGGAGCCGGCAGAAGCCACAGCTGTGCCCTTCAGATGGAGTTACTTGGAGGAGGCAGTGGAGAAGAGGGCCTTGGTGGCCCCCAGGACAGCAAGACCGCTAAGTGTTCCCATGGACCCGCACATGAGTGAGGAGCCAGAACAGCTGAAAAAGGGGAGCCATTCAGAAGCCAGTGAGTCATTGCAAGGGACTGGTGCAGGGCCCATCCCACTGGAAGTGCTTGGAGCATGGGCATTGCGGGAGACGGGCCCACCAGGGGAACACTGGGACACAGCAAGGACAGCTAATCTGCCCCCCAATCAGCGCAGGACCACTCAGAGGAGACTGGTTGGGAATGCAGAATTGCAAAGGGTGCAGTTTGATGAAAAAACTCAGGCCCAGATCAGAGTTTCTATGCAATCCAGGTGCACCAGGTCTCTGGAGAGCTGGAAGTACCTATAAGATCAACCATTAAACCCTGAGCTGCACAAAAAGCCTTCCCTAGGGAAACAGCAGCAAAGCAGCAATTTAGCTCAACCACACAGCTCAAGTACTGGTTCCCACAGGAAGTTCCCCCATGTTAGAAGTAAGCAAAGGACAAAAAACGAGTTCCAGACCAGGCACACCACCAGCACCTTGGGGCCTGCCTGGGAACTGGAAGCTTGGAACCAGGAACTGGGCCCCACTCCCACATGCAGGCAAAATGCACCAGCATCTCAGGGCCCACCTGGTGAGCTGAGGCATGGAAAAGGGGAATGGACCCCCCTCCCACAACCAGGCACACTGAGCCAGCACCTTGGGACCCACCCAGTGACCCAAGTTATGGAGCCAGAGACCGAATCCTCCTCCCACAACCAGGCACACCACACCAGCACCTCAGGGCCCATCCCTGGTCCCAGAGCATAGAGAAAGGGACCAGACCCCCCTCCAACAAGCAGGCATGCCGGGCCAGCACCTCAGGTTCTGCCCAGGGACCCAGGGCATGAAGAAGGGGATCGGACCCCCCACACACAACCACGCCAGTGCCTCAGGGCCCATCTGGGGACCCAAGGCACTGAGTAGGGGACCAGACCCCCCTCCCACAAGCAGGCATGCCACACCAGTGCCTCGAGGCCCACCTAGGGACCCAGAGCATGGAGAAGGGGACCAGACCGCCCTCCCATGACCAGGCATACCACGCCAGTGGCTCGGGGCCCACACGGTGACCAGAGGCATGGAGAAGGGGACCAGACACACCCCACAACCAGGCACACCACCAGTGCCAAGGAGCATGCCAAAAACATCACCTACATGTGGGTGGCCCACCACAGCCACCACAATAACCATGGCTGCCGTGAAAGTGGCTAGACACCACAACAACCACGCAGATGATCCTTCAACCACTGGAGTGCACTGACACAAGGACAGTCACCAGCAGAGATAAAGAAAAGAAGAGCCTGTCTCTCTCCACAAAGCCCATTTCAGAGTGACAGAAGCATCTTCTCTACGATAATATTGGGGGACCTGATCACACCTTTCAGCATTGGACAGATCATCTAGGGAACAAATTAACCAAGTAACCATGATTCTTTCAGAAGGAGAGAAGAAATCTAGGGTAATTAGAGGGCGGAGGGGAAAGAGGGAGGGAGAAGGGGTGGGGAGAGATTGGACACGGGGCATAAAGAATAATTATGATTTGTAACAATATATAAGCTAGTAATATTGATTTGATCAACATATCTCAATGTTCAACCCCCAAAATATGTATAATCAATTTTGACTCAATAAATAAAATAAATTTAAAAATAAATAAATAATAAAAAATGTTTTAAAATCCCTAATTTCACAGCAGATGCAGATACAGGATTGAGACACTATCAGCTGAGTCTCTCCCTTCACATTGTTGATTAACAGTATTTCCACTGCTTCCCTACACAAAAGTGAACTCCCAGACAGACCCACGACTGCCTTAAGAATGGCCTTTACAGGACTCAGAAAATAAGGGATAGCTACATTGATCTTCCTATGAAGCTATACCAACGAGGTGCAAAGGCACTGCTGTTCACACAAGCAAGAGAAACACTCCCAGCTGGCTGCTTAGCTCAGTTGGTTAGAGCACAGACTCATAACACCAAGGTCACAGGGTCGGACCCCCTACCAGGCAGCTGCAAATGAAAAATTAATTTAAAAAAAAAAAAAAAGGCAGAACACTCCCAAGACGTATTGGAGCAGGGTTTCAAGCTCCTCAGCATAATCATGACCTGACAGAAACAGCTACAGGCAGGAACCCCCACATAGAGGTGGTCCAAGAGGTGGGGAGGAAGCCACAAGTCTGAGCAGACTGAAATCACATGAGTTTTTTAGTCACTCTCATTCACAGACATCAAAGCCGACAGTGATTCTGAAAATGTCACAGACTGTTAATGGGGAACAATCCATGGATTGGTTTGCCTTGCCCAGCAATGTGATCTGTATTAGTAGAATCAATTCCCAAATACTAATCAAAATACAGCTACATAGGAAAGAAGGCAGTAACTCAGAAACCAGAGTGACAGCGCAGCCGTCAACATTGTGGCATCAGGTCTCAAATCCAAAACTAATAGAGCAGATGACTTGGGGGGAAGGTCCATTCTCCTAGAACAAGTATTCCAGCCATCCAGAATCAAGGCTTAAGCCTAAGGCCAAGGCCAGCACAGTTCCTATCCCTAGCAACACCCCTAAACTTCTCCTCTTCAAGGTAACTGGAAGCTTGATATGACTGAAATTTCATATATTCCTAAGCAAAGATTCAGGGGGAAATTCTAGGGTCCCCCTTTAAGGTTTAGGATCCAGTGTCCTGTGACTGGAGCTCAAGGGCACTTTGTGCTCCTTTTCATGATTTTACGAAGTATTCTCTGCACATGTCTCTACCCACAGTTAAATACCCATAATAAATCTGCTATTTCTGCCAAGTCATGATGAAATTCAAATCTATACCACATGCTGAGCGATCATATATCACTGGAGTCTTCTGATTCCAAAGCCCCTTTGCCAGGCTAACTCTGAAAACATCATTTTAGTTGAATAATTATTTAAATGTGTGCTCATAGGAAATATTATCAAATTATGGTAAATGAACAAATGCAATTAAATAAAACTACGGCTCCTCATGAGCGCATAACGATCTGAGATGTTTGGCCCCAGGAAATGTGGTTACAGTGGACATTAATCTCTGTCTACTGACTCAGGTGTGCACAATAATACAAGTTTCAATAAATAAACTTAATTTCTGGCTCAGTCCCCATCCTACAGCCTGATGGGAGATGTTCCTCTCTCCAGGGTCATGTTGAGGTCATCTGTCTTCACAAATTGCTGCTGAGATACCCACTATCTCAGGTTTACATGGTCTCTTCAGATCGAGGAAATTCTGTGGCTTCTTTGCTCTGCCAGAGGTAGAGAGATACATGGAAGACTGGGAACCCCGGGCCTGAGGTCAGGACTTCCCCTCTGCAACATGCAGCCATTCTCTTTGGGATCTTGCTGCCTCACCAGTGACCACCATGAAGACGAGCCTGGGTCCTCGCTGCTTCTAGAATCACGGGGCCCAGCTGAGAGAACTGTGTATTTCCCTCCTGCTTCTCCCAAGCCAGTCTGATCCTTCCTACAAAGCTTCTCCTCTCCCTATTACTTCTGCAAACCACCTCATCCTCTTATGGATGTAGGTTTTTGGCAACAAACATCATGACTTATCACAGGCTATTTTTGTGTTCAATGATCTGATTCAAAGAACAAAATAACTTAACCCTCGGTTTAAAAACATAAAAGCAAACCCAAATGCACACAGCATCCCTAATGGTTGTAGTGTATTTCGATAAATACTAGACTATTTTTAGAATTGCCCAAATTAGAAAAAAATATGAACTTTGAATAACTACACTGCACAGCTTATTTGATTGCCTTCTCTTCGCCAATTAGTGTCACTCAATTGAATAAATAAATATTCACTTAATCCAGTGGATTCAAGAGTCATTAAAACAACTGAATGACTTTTGCTGGGTTTTTTCTGTTCTATTCATACACACCCCATTGCATTGGTTCACAGCCTTACTGAGAGGCTGTTGGCAACCCCAAATAAACTATATTGAAGTTACTCTCTTTTTCTGTTCATTCAGCCTAGATGTTTTGGCTTAAAGACAGCATCTCCAAGTGTTCATAAATATACATGTAGAAGAACTTTTAAAAGTTGGATTTTGTTTTGTTTTGTTTTGTTTTGGCCTTCCAGGAGTTTTTGAAATCAATCTCTGGGCTAAGAAGAAATACAAGTAGTCAATAAACATGTCATATTTACTATGGCTCAAAGAATTGCAAGATCAAACAATAATGAGACATCTACCACTTACCAGCTATAAATCTGGCAATTTTTTAAGCACTATGGAAGTGTTGGTGAGACTGAAGGAAACAAGGAGCTGTTTTCCATATGCTGTTGGTAGAGGAACAATCTTTTTGGAGGATAAGCTAGCTGTCCTCCAAATAGATAAGAAAACAGATAAGAAAGCACTAGGTACTCTGACAGAGAAACCCCTAATGTCAGTGGCTTAACACAATAAGTTATTTCTTACTTACCCAGACTCTGACATGGATAATCCTGTCGGTGGTAGGGGCTTCTCATCCTCTTATTGATAGACAGGATGACAGAGCCTGACTTCAGTGTGGCTTCCAGTGTCACCCCGGACATTGACAGAGCTAAGAGACCGGAGAAGAGGGAGGCTGTGGAGAAGGCACACCTACTTTTTAACAACCTTGGCCAGGAAGTGACCACACACTACTTCTGTTCAGAGTCCATGGCTGGGAATCAGGTACAAGAGTCCACTGAGAGGCAAGGCGAGCTAGAAGCAGCAGCAAATCTACAGGATGGATGTGAGGCATGAAATTATCTCTGCCAAGGTAACAAAACAAATATGCATACATACACATATATATATGTATGTATCTTTAAAAAAAATTTTGGCCAAACAATTCTTTTTTTAGAAGTTTATCTACAGTAAGTAATCGGATACATTGGTAAAGATGCATGCATAAAGATGGTCACTGACATTTTGTTTATAAAGGCAAAAACTTAGAAACAACCTAAAAAATTATTATTAAACAGATTGGTCAAATAAATTCTGACATATTCACACATGGATTATTGTTCACAAAACAAGGATGATGCTATAAATGTTTGTTTATTGACTGATGTGGAGTTCACAAACCAGGATACACAAGATAAGCCCATTTTGTGCCAAAAATATCTGATGAATATGAAGATCAGTAACTCCACGTAGTATCCAGATTCTACAACTTTTATTACAGCTTCTAAAATTCAGTCTTACCCATTAGCTTAAAAGCATTCCAGATCTGAGGGATTGACTCTGGCTAAAATATTCTCACGTGTCTGATTGACAGACTATAATGTACTTTTGCTGTGAAAATATTCTTTCTACTGCTAGAAATACCTGTTTCTTTTCTCTAAGAACATCTTCATCCTGTTATCAAGAAGTTCAGAAATCAAGTTTTTTATCAGAAGTTGCTTCATGAGCTTAGTTCTCAAAAGAAAGGAAATATGATCTTCTTGAGACCTGTTTTCCACACTGGAGAATCAATCCCATTTTAAGCAGTCAACTGATATTTAATGTGCTGCCACTATGTGACACAAACTGTGCTAGACCTGAGGACACAAAGGTGAGCAGCACAGAATCTGCCACTTTAGAACTCAGAGAGGACCACGGGAGACACAAGTGTAGAGGGCAATTGTGGTCTGCAAGCAGAACTTGGGGAGGGATGCCCACAAGGTACCATGAGAAGCACCCAGCCCTTCTTCAGGGAACAAGAAGGACTCAGAGAGAAAACGGAATTTGAGTTAAATATTTAAAAAAATGAGAAAGGCTTCCAAATACAAACAAAGTGAGGAAGGACCTCTCAGGCAAAAATAAAAGCATACACAAAGAAGACACTGAGAAACCAGATTGTGAGCACTGGAGAAATGCAAGTAACATTCCCAAATGTAAATTATGTAATACATGAAAAACACCAAGCATGGTGCTTGGAACAGAATAGGCACTTGGATGTCAATTTCCTTTCTCTTCCCCTTCCCAAACTCAGAATAAATAAAGCAGAATCAGGAAGATTTGAGTTTTGTGGAACTTCTACATTTGGGGGACTCTTTTCAAGAAAAAAAAAAGTATAAAATTAGATTCAGAGTTTTGGAAGGGGCCCACACAAGTGAGGGTCCCAAAGCTTAAGTCTCACTAGCTGCCATCTATATGCCTCTGGCAGAACACAGGAGACTGTATATATGGTGGGGATAGAGGGTGAGCAGGTGTAGTAGGTACACTGTGTTCTGCCCAGATCCCCCTTCAGGAATGAAGATCTTATTCCCCAGATGTTAGGAGTGCTACAAGGGGAATGCCCTCAGCTGCCAGTCCCTACAGGAATTGCCTCAGCTGAAGAAATCTGCTCACCAAAAGCACACATCCTCTTCCTGTGGCAGCCAATGAGATTGGCACAGAAATCCAGGAAACGGAGGCATCATCATGGCCCCCCTGTTACAGGCACATGGGAGCCAGTAATAAAAGGATTCCTGACCCGGGTTCAGCTCACAGTGAGGACAGTAGGCCCATTGCCCACCTGGTGGTCATTTTTCCAGTCTCCAATGAATCACTGGAATAGACGTACTAACTAGTTGGCAGGACCCCTGCATCTGCTCCTTGGCCTATGAGCAGTGTGTAAGGCCAAGTGGTAACTGCGAACCCCCACCACCACCAAGATAGAAAATCAGAAATATACTGCCTCCAGGGATACCAGCAAAGATCAGTGCCAAACCTAAAGAATTAAAAGATGGAGGGTAGTGGGGATCACCACCTCGTCATCTATTCATTTTAACTGACCATTCTGGTCCCTGCAACAACTACAACTATCCCAGAATACAACACAGATTACCACAAATTCAACTAAGTAGTAGCCCCAATTGCAGCTACTGTGCCACATAGGAAATCTTTGCTGGAGTGGCTTCAGGTACATGGCCTGTGATCATTTACCTGACATTTGCATTCTTTTCCATCTCTACCAGCACAGAAGATCAGAAGCAGTTTGCATTCACTTGAAATGAACAACAGTAAACATTTTTAGTCTTGCCTCTGAACTATGCTACCTCTCCCACCTTCTACTATAATATAATCTAATGAGACCTGGACTGACTGAACATCTCAAAAAAGTCACACTGGCCCACTCTATTGATGGCACTATTTTAATCAGAGCATATAAACAAGATGCGACTGGTACACTGGAAGCCACAGCAAGACACATGATCTAGAGTATAGAAAATATACCCTCTGATCATTCAGGGCCCAACACATCAGCAAAAATTCTAAATATTTAATGGACTGAGGCAGACTAGGACTTCACCTCCAACATAAAGGACAAATACTACAATTTGCATCTCCCACCATGAAGAAGCAAGTTTTTGCTTCTTTGGGTTCTGAGGGCAGCATATTTCATGCCTGGAAATATTACTCTAACACATATACTAAGTTTCCAGTGCAGGACAAGTTGTCAGCTTTTCACTGGGATCATAGCAGGAAAGGGCTATGTGGCAGCTCCAGGCTATAGTTCAAGCAACCCTGCCATTTGGGCCATATATCCCAGCAGACTGTATGGTAATAGATGCTTCAGTGGTGAGAAAAGATGCCATGTGCATTTTATGACAAGTAGCAATGGGAAAATTATAATACAGATCCATGGGATTCTGGGGCATGGCACCTGTAACAAAGAATTATGCATCTTTTGGAAAATGGTTCCTGGCATGTTACTGAGCCCTGGTAGAGATGAAGTGTCTGACCATGGGACACCAAGTGACCATGCAGCCATAACTGCTCCTCATGAACTGGTATGTCAAAACCATCAATTTGTAGGTTGGGAAGGTCCAGCAGTAATCCACTGTAACATCAAAATGGTACTTATGGGACTGAATACGTGGGGCCAGAGAGCACAAGCAAGCTGCACAAGCAGGTAGCCCAGACCAATGAGTTATCCACCACTGTTGTACCAGTGCCTGTCCCTCGGTGCACACCTGTGGCCGCATAGGTGATCCCTTTTGACCAGCCAATGGAAGAGGAAGGAGCCTGAGTTTGGTTCATAGATGGGTCAGCTCAGTATGTGGGCAAAAACCAAAAACAGATGGTGGCTGCTCTACAACCTTGCTCAGGATTGGCCTTTAAATACAGTGGTGAGCAAAGGTCCCCCAAAAAAGCAGATCTTTGGATGGCGGACATGGTCAGCCACTTTGTAAAAAGAGAAGTGGCCCAAGGATAGACTACACATGTACTCGTGGCCAACAGTAAATGGACCAAGTATGATGATCTTCATATACTATGTCGATGCCCATCAGAGATGATCTACCACAGAAAAGGCCCTAAACAGCCAAGCAGAGAGAATGACTCAGCCAGCCTCTGTCAATGGCCCCCCCATGGCAGACACAATGGACAGGTGTAGTCATGGTGGCAGGGATGGAGGCTATGCATGTGTTCAACAGAATGACCTTTCACTGCAACTGCTGAATGGCTAACCTGCCAACAGCAGGAACCAATGGTGAGTCCCCAGTAAAACCCCTTCCTCTGAGCGGCCAACCACCAACTGGGGACAAGTTGATTACATTAGACCCCTTCCTCCATAGAAGGGGTAGTAATTCCTTTTCATAGGAATAGACACATATTCTGGGTTTAGGTTTGCCTTTCCTACCACAGGGCCTCAGCCAGCACTACTGACCAAAGGCTTGCAGAGTCTGGTCCCCTGGCAGAGTCCCCCACATAATATCATACCAGACTAAAGAATACATGTTACAGCAAAGGAGCTTCGGGAGAGGGCGACTACCATAGAATCTACCTACCTCTTATGTAATACACTGCAACACCCTGAAGCTGACAGCTTGAGAGGATGGGGGAACAGCCTATTGAAAGCATAGCTCAAGTGCCAACTCACAAAGGCTCCCTGGGGAGGACCAGGGCCATCCTCCAGGATGCAGTGTACATTTTAAATCATCAGTGTTTATATGAGTACTGTGTCCAGTAGGTGGAATATACGGGTCTCAGAACCATGGAGTAGAAGAAGCAGGAGAGGCCCCACATCCCATTGTTGCCAGGGTCCCACTTGGGAAACTTATGCTTCCTGCCCCCACAATGTGTGGCTCTGTGGTTTGGCCCTGGTACCCAGAGAGGCAATGCTTCCTACAGGGGACACAGAAAGAGTCTCATTGAACAATAAGCTGTAGCTTCCACCTGAGCACTTCAGGCTTTTCACAATAGGGGGCAAGCAGGCAAGAAAAGTCACCATCTTAGTAAGGTAACTACTAAGTAAATGTTACCCTGGTCATTGGGAGGACAAAGGGCTGCTATTATACAATTAGGGAGGAAGAGATATGCTTGACACCCAGATGAACCACTTGGGTGCTGCTTGCTACCTCCTTGCCCTATTTTGGTGGTAAATAAGTAAGAGCAGGAGCCTCAGCCAGAGGAAGTCATGATGACCAAGGATTCAGGAATGAGGGTCACACCAACAAGTAAGCCACCAAGATCAGCAGAGATGTTAACAAAGGGTAGTGGGAATCTAGAATAAAGAGTAAAGGAGGGTGACTGTATCAGTCGTGGCCCCAAGACTAGATGCAAATGCAGGAACTATAGTTTGTCCAACTACCTTTCTCTCCTAAGTTTGCATAAGAGAGACAGGCCCACTGGAATCCTAGAGGACCATCTTCCAGAACTTATACAAAGAAGTGGGTCAAAATGGCCCAAGGGGTGGACAGTGCTGACTGCTGTGATATGCTGCCCAATCCTCCTTCAGGAATGAAGGATTTACTCTCACTTTCCAGGAGTGCTGAAAGCAGTTCTCAGCTATCAGATCCCTATCTGGACTACCTTGGCTGAAGAAAACTGCCTCACCCAAGGTCACACCCCTTGTTAGGATGGCCAGCATCTGATGTCTTGGCCCAATTCAGGACAGCTCTGAAGAGTCATCCCTGCTTCTGAGCTCCCCCTAGAACTGGCTGAGGCCTCTGCTGAAGCTGCATCATCCCCACCCAACACTGCTTCCTTCCCTCCTAATCGACCCCCGAATGTTCATCCTCATCTCAGAGTCTGCTTCCCATCCACGTTATGCACCAAAATTCAGGCACCAAAAACATTTGTGTCTGTCAGATACATTCTCTCCTGGGAACGGGACTTGATAAAAACCAGTAATACATTTACTATCCAATGTGTCTGCATCATTATCTACTAATAGACAAGCAAAAGGGTAATTGAGTTGATCACAGTTTCTTCTCATTAAATATAAATATTAATGAGACACTACTTACTATAAGGGTTCAGAATCCCATCTTCCAAGGTGGCCCCAGATGTCCAGAGTTTGACTGGACTTTTTCTTCAAAGATGACTCTCTACCAACCTCAAAAAAATCTTTGATTCATACTTGATTTGAAAGTAAGATATTGCCAAAAAGATTAATTAAACTTCTAGCAGGCCATCCCCTTCCATGACCAGGTTGCTGTCTGGTTTCAGTAGCAATACCTGAGGTCAGACCATCTTTTGTGATTTCTGGAAGTTCCTTCCTCTAAGATCTCCTTGGCTGTCCTAGGAAAACAGAAGGGACAGAAGAATTCTACCTCCTCAGTTCATTCTTTTCTGCCAGGTACTCTCCTATTATTTAGGCTGGTCAGCAGCTCTCTTAAGCTCTCGGGACTATTTAATTTCTAGAGAAGGACAAGGGAACTATTGTCTTTAACACCTCTCTTTCCTGTTCCCCTGACATGGCACTGAGATAGAAAATATTGCTGCTTTTCCAACTGTAAAATTGCATGAATTTATATAAGTAATTCAACTAGATATGAAACTACAAATTTTTCCAGAATAACAGAAATTTTGAAGCATTCTTTGGCCCTCTCCACATCAAAATGGTATTAGGGAAATCAGGTGACTGAGTAAGTTTAATGGAGAAGAGAAGGGAAGATAAAAGGATGACTGTGCAATACTACTCATGTCACCTACAGCCTATATAAATGTCCTGGCGTTAAAGATCCTTTGTTAAGAAATGGTCCTGTTCATAATCAAAATAAAAGTAATAGAAGACTTCTCTGTTTCCCAAGATCTTACCCCCTCCATATCAAAGAAATGCCTAGATTAAAGCCAATTTATGACCATGATATAAAACAACCACAGTTAAGGAGTTTAGAGCTCTTGGCCCAGCTCCGCTGCTGAAGAAGTAACAAGGCATTGTTCTCATTATTGCTTTTGCTCAAATGCCTCTTAGGTACTTGCCTCTTAACTTTATTTCCATTTGACTGTGAAGGTATGATTTGGGACTGCTGTTCAAATTTCATCAATGTTAGAGGAGAAAAGTTATCTACTTATCAAATTAAATTGTTAAGAATGATCATTTGTTATTTCCATGACAGTAATACAATGTCAAGTAAAATTGACAGTCTTAATAGTCCTTCTGGAAAAATTATTAGTGGGTCAAGAAAGGTACAAGTTAAGGAATATTTGGAATACTCTACAGGAATGAGATATCTGCAGTGAGTATATGCAGTGGAAACATTGTGAATTACCATCAGCTTTACTTTTCCAAAACTATTCTAGTCAAGTGTCGCAACTACTTAAATCTTAGACACTTAATGAGGTCCCCAAACTACTCTCTAACCTAGAGATCTCTAGAAATGGAATAAGGAATGTTTCCAGTGTGGGGAGGCAGACAAGTACCAGTTGAAAGAAAACACATGAATAAGTTTTGTGGGAATAAGAGTGAATATTTATTATTCAGCCTCTGATCAGCTCACCTCCCTATCCCTATCTTCTTTAAGTGAATTTTGTAATGCAATTCCCAACTATGAAGATTCATTAAGTCCTAGGGACCTTGGGCCCAGGGCACACTTCCCACTTAATTTAGCTTTCTACTGTTGCCCTCTGGCTATCTCTGCCTCATGGGAACAAACCTAACATCAAGATTCTAAGTCAAGTTTTTCATCAGCACCAAATTCAATTTCTAAAAACCCCCCTTGTTTTATTAACAGAATCATTGTTATTGTGGTTATTAACAAGCTAGGGAGTCTTTATTGATGAATAGTACTAACACATTGAACCCATGTTTCTCTAACTTAGAGAATACCAAGGGACAACATTTTGTGTGCATGTGTGGAAATTTAAGGTGCAGATTAGAATGTGGTCCAAAAATTCAGAAGTGTGTAGGGAACTGCATGGAGATGTGCTTCAGAAATGGACAGGAGGGACTATTTGACTAACCAACAGTAAATTATTTCTCACTTAAGAATAATCTCATGTAAGAATTTAACCAAAGTTATGTTTTGTTTTCTAAAGCTTAAATGTCTGTACTTCCACTAAGAAAAATTTAGTAGAACTAAAATTTCATTGAAGTTCATCTTATTTTAAAAACAACAACAACAACAACAACAAAAAAAAGAACACATTGTTACCTCCTCTGGTAAAAATGCTCCAGACAATGCTTTGGAGGCAAGTCATGTCTAAATTGTGTGATAACTCTAACTGAATTCCTGAATTGATTTCCCCTTCTCTCCACTTTCTACCATGTCCTTGTATTTCTGAACTAAAGGAGAAAACACAGAAACAGGGCAAGGCAGAAATCAATCACTGAGACCCATATTTCCTCTTCACAAAAACAAGATCAGCAGTCACTGCCCTCTCACAGTCTTCCAATATGGTTTCAATAAAGTTCTCCTCCTTAAGGTAAAGCATCCATCTGTCCTGGACTAGCGAGAAATTTACAAAAGGACACATCAAAAAAGTCACCTAAGAGGCATGCAGTCAGACACATGAAAACAAGACCAGCCATCTGTGCTATTTAAGATCTCCTCTCCTATCACCCATTGAGGCCTCAGGATAAATAGTTCCCATAAGCTTCCAGTGCAGCAAATGAGGCTCACAGGGAGCATGCTCTTGATATAATTAAGTAAAAGAGAGGTTTAGAGTCCCTTTTTGTGAAGCCACCTATGACTGCCCCAACATACTTAGTTGCACGTGTGCACACAAACACACCTTGAACTATCATAGCGTATTTTTTGATAACTCTGTTGTATCATAGTATTATATAATTATTCGTTTACATGTTTATTGACCCCACTGTACTGAGAGATCTGTTGGAGCTGGAGCCACATTATTCATCTTTATAGCTCCATCAAATAGTACAGCAAAATTTCAGTGTTTGTTGAATGAATAAGTGAATAAAAAATGCAAGAATCTGTCAAGACTCACTGATTCAAACTTTGTTTTCTTAATATAATAACTAAGATTGCTCAGCCAACTTATTCCTTTTGGTTTTTTAATGTTTTGTGCTTATGGAAGTAATCATGTTTAATTATATAATATTAGATAAACACAAAAAGTTATAAAGATTAGCACCATGAAAATCAGGGAGCTACCTTTCTTAAGAAACAAACCTAGTCTTTACGAGCGTAGCTGGAAAGTTGCTTGTCCCTCCTTGCTCTCGCTCACACTGACCCAGAGTTAAGCATTACCCTGAATCTGCTATCTGTAAAGTGACCATTTTAAGGGGAAAGAAAAGGTGTTTTGAAATAAAAATAAGCATGGCCATTTTATTTCTTTAACTCAGCATGAATAGAGGTTTGCCTTACACAAAACTTTAAAATATGGTTGCACTCATTATTCAAATTACACAAATAAAAACAGACAGTGATTTGAAATAGAAATCAAAGGAAATAATTGCAGTGAGTCTACAAACAAGAATTTGGTCAGGAAGCTTTCTGATTCACATTTTACCATCCCCTAGTAAGCAAATATACCCATTTTAATAACCTTTTCACCCTCCCTTCAGTGCGATATAGATTATAGCAATCAGCAGGGAAAGGCATATTCATAGAGAGTACACCATGGACGGGAGCTAAAAATAAAATGTTGGTCTGAAGCCAGAGGAACAAGGTGGACATAGGTCCATAACTTAGAAAGAAATGGTGAATATTGTAGGTAACATAAAGAACTATTGGGTGCTATTCCTAGTTTTTGTGTGTGTGTGCACACGCATGTGGAGGGTAAGGGGGAGACACAGGCAGAGAGTGTGACAGAGACAGAGACAGTCTAGCTGGAACAAGATGGAGAATGACCAAGCAGCCCAAGGTAAATATGAAAGTAGGACAGGATCAGATCACTTTAAATGAGTTCAAGCTGTAAGGATCAGGCTATTCTGGTCAAGATGGCGGAATAGACAAATCAACAAATTTACAACTATAAAAAAGCAACAACAGCCAAGCTAGGGCTGCTAGAGATCAGGGGAAGAGGAACAAAGACCTATAGAGGGCACGAAGGTGAGAGAAGCCACAATGAGAGAAAGAAAAAATCTCTCTGACCATTTCAAATCCCAGCTGCTTCCAGGCTGGAGCTGCTGAGCACACAAAGCAGGAGCTGGTGAAAGTTGCAGCTGTGCCCTTCAGATGAAGTTGCTTGGAGGTGGCATGGGAGAAGAGCCCTTGGTGGCCCCCGGGCCAGCAATATCACTAATAAGGTTCCTGTGGACCCACATATAAGCAAGGAGCCACAACAACTGAAAAAAAGGAGCCACTCAGAGGCCAGTGAGTCATCACAGGGGACCAGAGCATGGCCCGTCCCATGGGAAGTGCTTGGAGCATGGGTGGTGGGGGAAACAGGCCCACCAGAGGAACACTGGGGCATTGCAAGGACAGCTGATCTGCCCCCCAATCAGCATAGGACCACTCGGAAGAGACTGGTCAGGAATATAGAATTGCATGGGGTGCAGTTTGGTGAAAAGACTCAGGCCCAGACCAGAGTTTCTACTCAACCCAGGTGCACCAGATCTAACTAGACCTGGAAGTACCTATAAAGTAAACCATTGAATCTTGAGCTGCACAAAAAGCCTTCCCTAGGGAATCAACAGCAAAGCAGCAATTTAGCTCAACCACAGGGCTCAAGTACCGGTCCCTGCAGGAAGTTTCCCCATTTTAAAAGTAAGCAAAGGACAACAAATTAGTTCCAGAGCAGAGTTTAAGTGGTGGAAACAACAAATAATCTGACACAGAACTGAAAGAAAAAAACAAAGTATCCACAGCCAGAGACAAAGTTTGATATTAACTAGTAAAGGTCTCATTTCACCAAAGAACACCTATACAACCTAGAAGGACCAGAAGTCCCTTGGGCTACCAAGCCAGAAAGGGGGGAGGGCCAGGGGCCTCAGCCATGCCCCCAACACCAGCACCCAGTCCCAAGGGTAGGGGCCTTGGGCCTCAGCCACAACCCCCAACACGCACAACCACCCCAGCAATGACCACTGAGCCATCACAGGAAGCGCCCCTGGCTATCCCGACACGCAACCAGCCCAGTGATGACCACTGAACCATAGCAAGAAGGGCCCCAGGTTCCCAAGCTGGGGTTGTGGGGGGCAAAGGCTTTTGCCACACCCCCTGACAGCTGCACCCAGCCCGGCAATGACCAAGCCACTACTGGAAGCCCCCCCCCAGTCTCCCCTGTGGGAATGAGGGGAGTGCCACAGGCCTCAATCATGCCCCTCCTCCTTCCTCTTTCTTCCATCCCATTTCCTTCCCCTTTACCCTCTCCCTCTCCCTCCCAATGGCTCTGCAACATCATAGAATGTAAAAAAATAATAATATTAATTTTAAAATTTTTTTTAATAATTTTTTTTAAAAAGCTGTGAGGATCAAACAAATTCCACCCCAAGAGGGTGAAATGATGTCCAGATTTTATCTCTGAACCACTAAATATTTTGAGGGATAATTTTTTAAAAGTGACCACTTCCCAAGTTTACCAAAAGGGGGGAAAGGATGGATCCCAGAAACACCAGAAAAAGTTTACACCAGTGGATGAAACAATAGATTCATGAATATACAGAAAATAATGCGTTGATCTCCAAAACCATTGCCACATCATTAATAATATTATGGAAAATTATTCTAATTCATTTTTTAATAAAGCATTTGACAAATTCTCCCACAATATTCCTGGATAAGATGATAAAATACAAGTTAGATAATAATAGATTTATATAGAGTTAAGCTAGTGGACTAGATAGCAGATTGCCAGACTGATGATAGATAGACACATAGGTAGATACATAGATACATAGATAGATAGATATAGAGATTTAAGACCACTCCAAACTCAAACTGATTCATTCTGTTCCTATATTTGATCGGTCTTTTTTTTTTTTTTTTTTTGGTTTCCTGTACGCAGACACTATGCATTGCCCATTTCACAGCCATGTACACCTTTTCCTTGGTAACAAAACTGCTTTTATTTAGGCAGTAATATTTCATTTTCCAGGCAATGAATTTTGATTTGTCTATGCTAACCATAACCAATCACAATCCATTTGGCACAGTGATTGGCCAATGAGACATAAAAAAAAGTCTGCTGGGCACTTCTGGGAAAGATTTTCCTCCCTTAAAAAGAAAGACGTGCAAGGAGAAGGTTCTTTTCACCCCTACTTACTTCATTCTGCTGCAGATATTTTTATGTGAGAACCTGATGCTTGCAGCTGTGGCAGCCATCTTGAAACCATGAAGCCACAAACATGAAGCTAAAACTAATCCTCTAAGGATAACCGAGTAGAAAGAAGAAAAGAAATTGGATCTTTGATGGCATCTTTTATTCACCAAGAAAGCCTGAGATTGCATTCTTCCAGGCTTCTTATGAAATAGGCAATAAACATCTTTATGGTTCGAGTCACTATTAGCTGAGGACATCCTAACTGATATACTTGTTGACACTAAAGGAATTACCTAAAAATTTGCAATAGGCCAGAAAAGTTTGGTGAGGCTTCTAAAAGTGGAGAAAAACGTCTTGGTCTACAAATGTACGTATCATGTAAATGATGTATCACTGGTGTATCATGAAGAATAGTAGTCCTACTGTGTTTTCTCTTGGTCCTACCCTATTTAGTAGGTTTTCTTCAGGTCGGGGAATTATATTTTAGGGGGCATGTGAGAAAGTCAAGTGTAAGTAGCAATTAAAATAATGAGGAACATAAACAAAGACATATATGAAGGCACTAGACGAATTATTTTTAGGCTGTGTAATCAAAGACAAAAGAAATCATAATAGCTAATTCAAACACCTGAAGGTTTTTAATACAGCATAGGCAAGAGAACAAAACATTCTGCCCACTTTGCCACAAAATTCCTCCTTCTGCATTGTCTTTAACACCATTCATCCAATTGCCAATGTCACAAAACTGGGCCATTTTTTGCTACTTCCTTCCCTCACCTGACCCCTGTTAAAGAAAAAACCTAGGAAAAGTTAAATTTAACAAAATTTACTTGAGCGAGAAAAAGTTTCTAGAACCAAGCAACATTCTAGACTGAAGATGATTCAGAATGCTCTACCCCACCACATGTGCAGTCATATTTATAGCCAGAGAAAAGGAAATGATATACAGAAACAACCTGATTGGTTACATCTCAGCATTTGCCATATTTGGGCATGGTTTGATCAGTTGGTAGTCTGTGATTGGCTGAGACTCAGTCACTTGTTACAAGACTATACTTTCAGGTTAGGTTGCAGTCTGTTGACACATCAAGTTAGGTTACATTTCACCATGTACAGAAAAATCTTTAGGACAAACTTAAAATTTCTATGGAGGCAGATTTAGGCCAAACTTATTTGAATTTACCACTCCCATTTTCAATAAATTACAAAGGTTTTGGGCTCTATTTTATTGGGGGTTCTCAAATCCCTATATTTCTCTCCATTTCTAATGACACCATCATCTCTCACCTGGACCATGGCAGTAGCCTCCCTCCAGTCTCAAGGCTTCCCAATATGGCTTTCACAATGTGTCCAAAATGAGCTCTCTAAATAAAAAAAATCTGACAAAATCGCTCCCCTACTTAAAATTCTCCAGCTTGCCTTCAGAATAAAATGTGATATTTTTTAACCTTTTATAGTTTGGCCCAGGTCCATTCTCTATACCCCCATCTCATTACTTTCCCACAAGCACCCTGTGCTTATACCAGACTATTTGCAGGCTCTTTAAAACATACCAAACTGTTTCAAGCTTCTGTGTCTCTCTATCTTCTTACTCCATATCCATGAGAAAAACTCCAGTGCTCTGTTCAAACTCCTGCTCAAAATTCTCCTCCATCTTTGGAGCCTCCAAAGCTCTCCCCTCCCAGACAGAAAAGACCCAGGCACTCCAGCATTCTGATAAATATATAAAGTATTCCAAAACTCTGGGCCAGACAGGAAAACAGGGAAGGCACAGGCTGTGGTAGAGAGGGCCACCCAGGAGACCGAGGAGCTAGATTCCAGCAGTCAGATAAACCATGTAAATGGGACTTCACTCTCTTAGAACCAGACAGAAATATAGAATTTGGGTAAAAATCAACAGAGTGGACATGGGAAAAACCAGAAGAGAACCAACATCTGAAATAGAGAGTGGGAGTATAGTCTGGATAAATTAGCTGAGCCAATTTTGGGGGTGGCTATAAACTTGGACATGCATAGAGAGGAAGATGCTCAAGTCATCAACTAATGCACACTTTATTTATACCTCTCTTGGTAGTTATCACATTTGTTGAAATTATGTATTGCTATTTGTTTCCCTCTCTTTTCTATATTCTTGCCTAAGGAAGAAACCGTGTCTTAATCTGTAACCTACATTTCCCCAAACCACACCAGTGTAGGAGTAAAAGTAGAGTGAAATTAGCAGTCAAAACCAGTAGTATTTTTCTACCTCTGTTTATACACAATTTTTGCAGATTTCCAAATCCCTTCAAATTCCTCCTAACTCAGTAGTCACCTAAGGGTACCCATCTAGTCCTCTCAGTCACCATGTGCTATCTGCCATTTTTCATCTCTTCAATCCTGCCCCAGCTCAAGAAATAACACCTTCTGTTACTGGTAAGCCCCTTCTGTGATGCTCTTGACTGCACCAGCACTATTCACTGAAGGTACCACATAGATGACCTCTAGAATCCTCTAGAATTCACCAAGGGAGACAATACCCATGCCTGTACCTGTAAGTCTGGCCACTGACAGCTTCCTTCTGGCCCAGCCCTCTGCTCAAGCCTCAGCATTTGCTCTGGACTTTGCCCAATGAGCTCCAAAAGAAAAAAGAACTGAACTCTTTATTGCCATTTGCTTTACAGAGGAAGTATTTCTGTAGGCTAGTCACTAAATTTTAGTTAAGCAATTCTAAGTAATTTGTGGCTCACTGACCTCTGAGTGAGAACCCAAATGCATGGAGGGTTGAACCAGAGGTCATATGACTTGTAAACATCCTTCTGTCCCCAGAATAGCCTTTCTCACCTGAGGCTTCATGCGCCTTGATAATCTACCTTTAGGGTGAAGTTCTCACGTAGGTAGATACCTGACTACTCCAACATTCAATCCAAAATTTCTTCCATGCCTCTCTGGATTCCTGGCACCTAAATGTGTTTTCAGTAAACGTTTACTAAATGAATGAACAAGGAAATGTTTTTCAAAATGAAAATTTAAGATGATTGCATTTCTCCAAAGAAGATATACAAATGGCCAATAATCACATGAAAAGATGCTCAGCATCATTAGCCACCAGGGAAATGCAAATCAAAATTACAATGAGAAACTACTTCACATCTGCTAAGATGGCTGTGATAAAAAAGATGAACAAAAATGAGTAGTGAGGATATGGAGAAATCAGAACCCTTGAAACCGGGTCCCCATATGAGTTTCTTTTAGGAGTTTTTCTTTTCCTCCTTGCACCTGTACATAACCCCTACATACTTAAGGGTTAAGAGCCAGAGCTGAATCTCCCTCCTGTTTTCCCTGCTTTCCTAAACAATCTTTATGAACAAAGGCATTGCTGATCATTAACTTATACTCTTGCTTAAAGAAGATTGCATTATACATGTACATTTAGGAGTCAAGGTCAGATACTTTAATGCTCCACTGATGTTTGGTTGAGATTGTTGTCTTTGAGGTTTTCCCCAAGAAATAACAAACCTGGCCTCAAGATAACATCAAGGGCTTGAAGCTCACCAGACCACCAACCAGAGACTCCATGGCTAAAGACAGAATCCTTCACAAGCCCCTGGCATCTGACTCAACCCACATGCTGATCCCATGACCTCCTTGCCACTCCCTCACGTGTACCTACATTCCTCCCCTCCCTTTAAAAACCCAAAACTTTAGTTGGTCAAGGAGGTGGTCTGAGCCTTTTCTCCCATCTGCCAGCTGGGGTCATTCATAATAAAATCCTTCCTTCCACAATCCTCTATGTCTCACTGATTGACTTTTGGCACTCTGAGAAACAGACCTCGATTAGACCTTTACTGTTCAGTAACACACTTAGACATTCCTTGTGGGGATGTAAAATGGTACCACTGCTATGGAAAACAGTTTGGCATTTCCTCAAAAAGTTAAACTTAAAATTAACATAGGATCCAGCAATTCCACTTCCAGGTATATACTCAAGAGAATAGAAAATAGAAGAGCATACCCAGGGACCCAGGCAGGAGCCATGGGAAGCCTCCCTCATCCAACAGAAGGCAGGAGCATGCCTGGAGACCCAGGCATGCTGCAGGCAGCAAACATTAGATATAAAGAAAGAGACAGACCCCAATACAATAATAGTAGGGGACCTGAACACCCCTCTGTCAGCATTGGACAGATGAACTAGGCAGTAAATCAACAAAGAAACATAGGATTTAGAACAATTGGACCTGGCAGATATCTATACAACATTACATCCAACAACTCCAGAATATACATTCTTCTCCTCAGCACATTGTGCATTCTCTGGGATAGACCACATGTTAGGTCACAAATAAAATCTGAACAAATTTTTAAAAATTAAAACCATTTCAAGTACCTTTTCAGACCCAATGGCTTAAAACTAGGAATCAATAACAAGTGAAACTCTAGAAACTACACAAATGCGTGGAAATTAAATGACATGCTCCTGAACAACCTATGGGTGCAGGAAGAAATTAAACAGGAAATCAAAAAATTTCTTGAAACTAGAGAAAATAAAGACACATCATACCAAAACCTGTGGGATACTGCAAGAGCAGCACTAATAGGGAACTTTATTGCAATAAATACTTACATCAAAAGAATAGAAAGATTTCAAACAACCTAATGCTATACATCAAAAAACTAGAAAAACAAGAACAATCCAATCCCAAAATTGGTGGATGGAAAGAAATAACTAAGATCAGAACAGAAATAAATGAAATAGAGACCCAAAAAATTATACAAAAGATCGATGAAACAAAAAGTTTGTTTTTTGAGAAGGTAAATAAAATAGACAAGCCATAAGCTGGGTTAACCAAAAAAAAAAAAAAAAAAGAAGAGAGAAACCCCAAATAACAAAAATCAGAAACAGAAAAGATGACATTACAACTGATATCACAGAAATACAAAGAATAATTGGAGACTATTATAAACAACTATATGCCAACTAATTGGAAAACCTGGAAGAAGTGGATAATTTCTGAACACACACAAACTACCAAGAAGAAATAGAAAACCTGAACAGACCAATAACAAGCAAAGACATTGAAGCAATAATCAGCAGTCTCCCAACAAAGAAAAGCCCAGGACTAGATGGCTTTACTGCTGAATTCTACCAAACCTTTAAAGAGGAATTAATACCAGTTCTCTTCAACTATTACAAAAAATTGAAATAGAGGCCATTTTCCCAAATTCATTCTATGAGGCAAGCATCACCCTGATACAAAAACCAAAGATACAACAAAAAAGAAAACTACAGACCAATATCTTTGATGAACATGGATGCAAAAATCCTCAACAAAATACTAACAATCAGAATACAGCAATACATCAAAAAAATTACACACCATGTAAAGACAATCAGCAAATTAGGTACAGAAGGAAAGTATCTCAATAATTTCAATAAAAAAATTTTTTCAATAAAAGCCATACATGACAGATTCATCACCAATAACATCCCAAATTGGGAAAAGCTGAAAGCTTTTCACTCAAGAATGGAAACAAGACAAGGATGACCACTCTCACCACTCCTATTTAACAAAATATTGGAAGCACTAGCCAGAGCAATCAGGCAAGAGAAAGAAATAAAGAGCATCCAGACTGGAAAAGACATGTCTATGTTTGCAGATGACATAATCCTACATACAGAAAAACCTAAAGACTCTACCAAAAAACTCAGAGCTGGTAAACAATTTCAGTAAGCCACAGGATACAAAATCAACACAGAAAAATGAGTAGCGTTTGTGTATTCCAATAATGAACTAGCAGAAAAAGAAATCAAGAGGGCCGACCCTGTGGCTCACTCGAGAGAGTGTGGTGCTGGGAACGCTGAGGCCGTGGGTTCGGATACTATATAGGGATGGCCGGTGCACTCACTGGCTGAGCACGGTGCAGACGACACCACGCCAAGGGTTACGATCCCCTTACCAGTCACACAAAAAAAGAAAAAAGAAAGCAAGAAAGCAAGCCTATTTACAATAGTCACCAATAAAATAAAATACCTGGGAATCAATTTAATCAAGGAGGTAAAAAAAATCTCTACAACGAGAACTACAAATCACTGCTGAAAGAAATTAGAGAGGACACCAAAAAAGACATTCGATGCTCTTGGACTGGAAAAATAAACATTGTGAAAATGTCCATACTACCCAAAGCAATCTATAGATTCCATGCTATCCCCATCAAAATACCAATGACATTCTTCACAGAAATAGAAAAAACAATCCTAACATTCATGTGATGTGGAAGAATAAAAGATTCCAAATAGCCAAATAAAAATCCTGAGAAAGAAATAATAAAACTGGAGGCCTAGTACTACCTGACTTCAAATTGTAGTAAAAAGCTATAATAACCAAAATAGCATGGTACTGGCATAAAAACAGATACTCACAACAATGGAACAGAATAAAGAACATAGAAATCAATCCACATACTTAAAGGCAACTGATCTTTGACAAAGGCAACAAGAACATACATTGGGGAAAAGACTGCTTCTTCAATAAGTGGTGCTGGGAAAACTGGACATCTGTATCTAGAAGAATGAAACTAGACCCATACCTCTCATCATATATCAAAATCAACTCAAAATCGATTAAGGACTTCAATATAAGACCTGAAACTATAAAACAAATAAAATGAAATACAGGGGAAACACTTCAGAAAGTAGGAATGGGCAAAGACTATGAATAAGACCCCAAAAGCACAGGCAACAAAAGAAAAAATGAACAATGGGATTATATCAAACTAAAAAGCTTCTGCACAGCAAAAGAAACAATTAACAGAGCAAAAAGACAACTTACAGAATAGGAGAAAATATTTTCAAGCTATGCCTCCAACAAGGTATTAATATCCAGAATGTACAAGAAACTCAAACAACTTAACAGTAAGAAAACAAGTAACCTGATTTTAAAAGTGGACAAAGGAACTAAATAGGCATTTCTCAAAGGAAGATATACAAATGGTCAACAGACACACAGAAAAATACTCAAAATCACTAAGCATCAGAGAATTGCAAATCAAAACCACATTGAGATACCTGTACTCCCGTGTTTATCACAGCTCTATTTACAATTGCTAAGAATTGGAACCAACATAAATGTCCATTGTCAGATGACTGGATAAGAAAAATGTGGTACATCTACACAATGGAATACTACTCTGCCATAAAAAAGAATGAAATACTGCCATTTGCAGCAACATGGATGAACTTAGAGAAAATTACGTTAAGTGAAATAAGCCAGACACAGAAAGAGAAATAACACATGCCCTCACTCATAAGTGGGAGCCGAAAAAAATTAAAAAGAACGAAAGAAAGACACAACAATCACAATAATTCCTTGACCTTTCGAAAGAAGAGATTGGAACTGAGGCCACCAGAGCAGGGAAAAAGGGGAGTGGGAGGGGAGGTTAGCAAGAAATTGGTAAAGAGCCACAAAAATTGATTACATTGTGTAATGATAAATATGGTAATTATCCTGATTTGAGTATCACATATTGCATACAGGTATTGATATTCAATGCTGTACTCCACAGATATGTACAATCAATTACATTTCAATCAAAAAAAGAGAGAATAAAAAATATTCATTCATACAAAAAATTGCAGTAATGTTCATACCAGCATTATTCATAACAGACTAAAAGTAGAAACAACCCAATTGTCCATCACCTAAAGAATAAATAAAATGTAATATAGCCATACAATGGAATATATTCAGCCATAAAAATAAATAAGGTACAAGCTACAATGAAGAAACGAACATGGTAAATGCCACCTGCTACAACATGGATGAACCTTGTAATCCTATAATAAGCAAAAGAAGCCACACACAAAAGGCCACACACTGTATGATTCCATTTACATGAAATGTTCAGAATAGGAAAATTTATATTTGAAAGTAGATTAGTGATTTTTCAGGGGCTGGGAAAAGAAAAGAAAGGGGAGTGACTACTGATAAGTACAGGGTTTTGGGGGGGACAGTGAATTAGATAGTTGTGATGGTTGCACAACTTTGGAATATACTAAAAACCACTGAACACTTGTAAAAGGTGAATTTTAGGGTATGTGAATTAGATGTCAATTTTTTAAGTGCCTCCAAAAACATTAGGACAATTGGGCAGACATTACATCATCATAAATTATAAATTGCAAAGTAGGTTTTGGTTCAATTTTTTAAAAAGTACTCTCTACTTGTAGAAATAGACATTCCCACCTATGGAAATAGATCCCTCATTCAGGTAGTGAACTGCCTCTCCCAGGGATTATTCAATACAGGCTTATCAGAACTACACAAGGAACTCCTGCGCTGCACTTGAGATTATAAATTCAATATCGTGTTACCTATCTTGCACTATACAAAGTGGGCACTCAGTAAATAAATGTCAACAAATGCCTGGTGGATAAGTTAACAAACAAATCCTTGCAAAGCATTTATTAAGCACATCTTTGCACACAAGCCTGTGCTAATCAGTAAACACCAAACTTTTTCACTGAAAGCTTACTGTGGATGGTAGCCAACTTGTCCCTAGTAGCAGACAAAGTGAACTCCACATATTTTGAATTGGGTTTTACCAGCTGTTAGGGAGTTACTTAGAAGAAAACCAGTAATGGCTGATAAACTCCAATTGCCCATCTGAGTGAATATAAACACTGCTGGCCATGCCACTCACACACCCTCTGGCTGTCAGGATCCCTCCCACCCACCTGCAGCCCCAGTGGAGGAGGCGGAAGAAGGTCTGTGTGCATTTTCAGACCATGTGTGAGAACAGGAGACACTATCAGAAGAACAGCATTCCCTAGACATCAGAATAATGTCAACAAAGTCTGCTTTGTTGTGTGCTTCATTCCCGCATTTATAGTACCTAGCCCAAGGCTGGGCACAGAGTAGGCACTCGTGTTACATTTTTTTCCTCTCAAAAAAAAAAAAAAAAAAAAAAAAAAACTTCCTTTCTTTTGATTTCCCCCTACCCCCATGTTATGCACTCACTTGTATCCCCCAAAAAAGATATGTTGGAGTCCTAACCCCACTACCTCATTATGTGACCTTATGTGGAGAAAGGTCATTGCAGATGATAGAGTTACAATGAGGTCATCAGAATGGGCCCTAATGCAATATGACTGGTGTCCTTACAAGAAGGGGAAATGTGGGTAAGACACACACACAGGGAAATGCCATGTGAAGATGAAGGTAGAGACGGGAATGCGGGAACTATAAGCCAAGGAACACCAAAGATATTCCTTGCCAGCGAACCACCAGTAGCTAGCAGAGAGGCATGGAACAGACTCTCCCTCACAGCCATCAGAGGCAACAAACCCTGCTGCCACCTTGAGCTCCGACTTGCAGCTTCCAGAACTGAAGATGATAAATTCCAGTGGTTTGAGCCACCCATCACATGGTTTTGTTACAGCAGTCACAGCAGACTAATACACCCTGTACACCAGCAGCAGCAGCACTGTCCACCCTTGCTGGCATTGTCTTTTTCTCATCCTGACTCCTTCTTACCAGAGACTATGTTTAAAACTATGTTGACAGTCCAGCCAGTCACCAGGGAGCACCCAAACCCACAAGCGTCCAAGTCCATGTCTTCTAATCAGCTTCAGCAAATTAAAAGAGCTACAGTGTCATGATCTCTCCCACCCCATTCTTTTTCGTGATATGTCATTCATCTCTAGCAGAGTGGCAGAACACTGTCTTTAAAATGGCAATTTCATGAAGTTAAGCATGATTTTGGTTAAGTGAGCCTCAAGGGCTCAATAAACAAATATGAACAGATGTTCCAAATTGGCAAAGGAATATGACAATAGAAGAAGAGGGAATAATGTTGCCAGACTGACATTTCGTACCCAAGGCCCTGTCTGAGCTCCAAGTCACCAGTACACCTGCTGCAGGAACTGCGTTTTGTTATGATTTAATATACTCCGTAATGAGTTCAAAAGTGCAGCATGCACATAACTTCATTCTAAGGCCTGTAAATTAGAGTGATCTTCTAATGAGGGATAATAAGTCGCATTTCCCAGCCTGTGCTTAGGAAGGCACAAGCAGTGCAAACTCTCCAGCTCAGAGAAAAAGGCCTGCCCTCTCTCCCTTCATGCTAGATCCCCAGAGGACGTCAGCTGTGAGAGTGGCTCCCCTACTCCCGCTGCAGCCAAGCTCCTGGCTGCAGATTCAGGCATGGGAGGGTGTACAGAGCTGCGGGTGTTCCAGCCAGTACCACCTTAACACTATCCTCCTTAAGCCCAAAATTGGCCTCACAGTTTGCTAAAGACAGGTGCCGATCAAGAAGCTGAACACAGAAAGCAAAACCATATGCCCTAGAGAGGAAAAAAGTCTCACATCCAACCATATAAAGCGTACTTCAGAGAAAACAAATTCAACTCAATGACAAGCTTACAGCTTTTGGACAGGATCATTCATTCCTGAGTATGCTTTAGCAGCACTCAATCTGTTAAATCATCCTTGAGTACCTACTCTGTGCCAAACATTGTGCAAGGTGCTGAGGTCAGGCAGTGAACAAGACAGACACAATGGCTGCCCATGGAGATCCAGCAGTGGGCAGGAGATGAGGCCTGGGAGTCAGATCCAGCTAGATTCCTGTCTGGATTCTGTCGTTTCTCAGCTGGGTGAGCCACATGACCTTCCCAAGCCTCAGCGTTTTCATCTCTAAAATACAGATAGTAATACGTCCTATATCATGTTTTGTAAAGTTTCTCACACATAGTAATCATTTGAAAATGGTAGCCATAATTATTATATGTTAATGCATAAATGTTGACAAACATATCTTTGTAGATTTGTCTTTAAAGGTCCTTCATGACCCTATATCTGCCTTTCAGCTAGCGGCCAATATGCATAAGGGCAGAAACAATGTCTTCTTGATCTTTTGTGTCCTCCAACGGTTTGTAGCACAATGATGGCTGCCTAATTGTCCCAAGCCAGTGTCCCAGACCATCTATAAGAAAAATGTCAGAAAATTACATAGTTGAGAATTATAGGTTATGATGCTGCTCAGGAAAAATAAATGAGTAACATTACAAGCAAGGCTTGCAAAATCATGATTATCATGATTGGGGTGTCTTGCTCCATCCTCAAAATGGAAAGCTTAAAGCTTTGCTCTTCCCCTCCTTAATGAAAACCACCCTAAACTAGAAACAACACATTCTCTGGCCCCAGAAGCAATGAAAAGATTATTAAATCTATACAATGTCTTGGCATTGTGTAAACTTACATAGCATGTGTATGTTCCTATAGAATACTACAATTTTGAAATCTACAGAGATTTACCTATTCCTGAATCATATAAAATATTTTTCAAGCAATTTCGTCATCCTGAGATGAAAATATAAACTGCTTCTTCTAAGAAATCAACAGCTTTGCTACAAAACCAATTGTTCTTCAGGACAAAAATCATCTGCCTTCCAAAGAGATGCTATTTTTTTTTTTTTTTTCCTTCATCAGCAAGAGATAGAACCTGCTGCTTTTAACTCAGGAGGTAGGCCTAACCTAAAATGATTCAAGAATGTTTTCATACACTGTTTGGATATTTCAAGATCTTATCAAAATAACATATCTCAAAATATAAACAAATAATTGTATGGAATATGTTTTTCTATGTTTTCTCCCCTCAAAAGTTATGTAGATGTCTTCTTAAGGAAAAAATAGGGATAAATAGCTTTACAAAATTTAATGAATTCTTCCTTTGCTCAAAAATGGTGTATTTAATGATAAAGGGGAGGTTAAATCTGACAAGAGGAAAAAATTCATTAAACGTTTCCAAGAAAGTCATTGAACGTAGAAGAGATTGTCGCACATGTTCAGCCCTCACAGTTCCCCTTTGATGCTCCTGAAAGAATTGGTGACGTAAACAATGGCTTTATTGGAAGTGGTCCCTCCATAATCTGCCCATCAATGCTAACTCTTGCTGCATTCACCAGCCTTCTGCTGTTCTGCCCACTTGGCTTGGCATGCCCATTTATGTACTCATGGTGTCCAACTTTTCCAGACTTCAGCAGCTTCCTCCTCTCAGGAACTGCCAATGGACCTGCACTGGCCTGTCCCAGGCTCCCTGCACCTGGGCCCTGATTTCAGGGGCCACCCTAATAAGGTGGGGCTATGATCCCAGAAGGCTGATTCAGAGGGCCAGCTGCTTGTTTTGAATGATTTCATCTGTTTGAGACTAGCAACTGGGATGGATGATATCTTGAGACTTCCAGTTCTGATTCTAACAATTTATGAATAAATCTTCCCAGGAGAGCTGGATAAAGAAATGCCCAATCCATTTAAAACCCAAACCAAAAAATTCTGACTGGTAGTAAAATATTGTAATCTCAGTCCTGACCTATTATCAGCAGACTAGCGGACGAATTTAGACCTTTCCAAGATGAAAATGCAGGCTTTTCTATGGCATGGATGTGTGATAAATTGAGGGGAGAGGGGAGGGGGAGGGGGAGAGGAGCCTCTTTATCTCAGCATAACTAAGAGCAGATTATCTCTCACCTCTGAGGTTTGAATAAAGGGAAAGAAAGCTGAAGAAAGCAATTAAGATGGCTTAATGAGGGTCTGAGACGGTTTTGCTGCAAGCAATAATAATACAGCTTGGGCAGTGGAAAGCAGGAAGAAAGATTCAATCCTATTTAGTACATCTGAAGCCAGATCTGCATGTGGAACTGAACACTGGTCATTTTGTATGTGGATAATTCACCAGTTGCCACTAAGAAATTACCCTAGGGAATGCTTTCTGGGAAGGGTGTGGGGGAGGGGAGTAAAGGACAGGCTGTGTCCTCTCACCTTATTGTTCAGAGCCTGGACTCATTTGCATAGCCCTCTGAGGATGAAGTCTTTTCTGCCATTTGGTAGATTGCCATCAAATTTCAAGTGACATAATGCACGGTAGATTTATGCACCATGAGGCGGATACTGCAGGGGTTTGGTGTATTTGTGTTTCATTTCCAGTTAAACAATACACAGGGGGCTGTCACACTAACAAGGTTTATAATGATTGACTTGTTCAGCCGTATCGAGACCTTTACTTCAATAGAGCAGAAGCCTCAATAAACAGGAAATTTATATTTGAACAGATGTCTGTCTAGAAGGGAGGGACCGTATTTCTGCCTGACTTGGTACAGAGTGAATCACGCACGTTCTCCTCTAAAGCATGGGGCACAGCTAAGTTTTGGACAATTTGCAGAATCGCTGGTTCACTGACATCTTTCTCTTATAAAATAGAAACATTTAATGTGTGTATAAGTCCTCCGAAAGAACTACCAGGCATAAGTCTACATCTGCTTGTGCTCATTTTTAAACACGAATTCACGATTTTGAAAAAGGCAAACATCATACCAGAATAAAAAGAAAGGAGTTTTGTCTCTGTGATTTGGAGCAATTTAATTCCCTGAGCCTCAATTTTCTCACCTACAGAGTAGGAATGGTAAAACCCACTGTAAGAAGTTATCGTGAGAATTCAATGAGAAAAAGTCTATGAAAGCCTAGCACACAATTGTTGTCCAATAAATGTCTGTTTAACAAAACACACAGAAATGACATAAATAACCCTCTAGGCCTACCTGATTTCCTTGTGGGCAGATGAATTCATACTATTTGTGACAGAATTAAGAACAATGAGGGCATTTAGGAATGGAGCATTGCAGGATATAAACAGAGGAGAATGTTTTCCTGGAACTTGATGTATCCAGACTGATATGTCAAGTGTGGCCACTGCAGGGACTAATTCCCCGAGGAGCTAGGTAAAACCTGCTAAAGACTATTAAGATATGAAACAGTTCAGGTTGAAGAGAAGAATTTATACTTGCCTTGTATTCAAAAACATGTAGATATGTGTTGAATGAATGAATGAGTGAATGAATGAACAAACACGTTCTATATAATCACCTCCAGATGGTCCAGGGTATTTTTATGAACCATTTATGGATGCAGAATATATTACTGGGCCTGAGCCAACAAGGCTGTGGTGAGGCGAGGCTGTGAAAGTAACAAGAGAGATGAGGGTCAAAGAAGAGTGGTGGTGGTCATTATTTGTTCTCCTTGTCTTTTCTGTTGTTGTCATTGTGACTGCTTCTGGGAGGAGATACAACAACATATTTTAATACTGATCAGATAGATCCAAACAGATGGAAAGGGATAGAGGAAATGGGATTCAAAACATGCGTGGAGCAATTGGCCTTGGACAAGAGAAGGGGCACGTTCTCCATCAAGAAAGGATGGCACAGGCGCAGGTGCAGATCACGGAAGGGAACACGAGGGCATTTCCGACTGAGAGCTTCTTTCTTCCTGTGTAAATGTGGAGTAAATGTGGAGCAAGGTCATCTTCTGAGACCAAGAGAGAATGGAGAGTTTTAAGGAGAACAAAAAAGGTGTGAAATAGTCCTAAAGGAAAGCAGGACGGAGCTTACTGCAAAAAGTAGGACTGTTTGCCCTATCGTGGGGAGAAACCAGTTACGTCTGGTTATTGTGAATACACAGAATTACCATCTGCCAGGTTGTGCAATCTTCTCCAGCCAGACCAAGACATCCAAGAGGAGGCCTGGAGAAGGTTGGTAGCTGGGTTCATCCAGAGCTGGGGTCTTGCCAGCTGGGTAGGACAGCAAGAGAAAGAAACATGAGGGTATTTGCAAGAAGAGAACGGTTGTGATGAACAATGATGTCTAAGCTGGACAAAGCAATGTGAACACAAGAGGGGTTGGTGGGGAGAGAGAAAGTAGAGGTCAGCAGCCTGGAGATGGGGGAGTATGTGGGCATGTAGTGGAGAAGATGCAAAAGGCAGCTCTCAGGAGGGGGTGTGTGACTGACAGATTCTGGGGTGGGGAGCCCCTGGCAACTGCAGCCATGGAGAGGGCTGCTCAGCCCAAGAGTGGAGGAGGAAGCCCTTGTAGACAAATGTTCAGAAACTGAAAGGTTGGGGTGTTGAATAGATGGAACTGTAGATATTTATGTTCTTAAGGGCATGTTATACTAACAGGTTGCAATGCTTCTGTTATATTCAGAGGGATCTTGGAGAAGCCATTATTCTGTGGACTCATGATGAAGTAATGAAAGTTATGGCCAACTGCCACATTCAAGTGAAGGTGACCATTTCATCCCATGTCCTTGAGGAAAGAACTGGTCTTGGTCCCTCCCCTCCCGCTCTCTCCTCCTGCAATGCTAACTTGTGAAAACTGCACCATATTTATCTTTGTCTCCCCTGTGTCTAACATACAGCCTAACACATAGTAGTTGCTCAATTAATACTTATTGAAGCGAACAAGAAAAACATTCAGACTAAACCAATAGACTGACCTCCCCTGACTCACTGAGACTGGAATGGAGAGAAGGGATGAAATGCTTCTCTTATTATCATTTCCCTGCCTCTCAAGAATGGGTCAGAAATGTGGTCACTTTATCTTACATGGCTAGACATGTATTTTGGCCTCTTAGGAATGGTCTTGGTTTTAAGAAAGGCCTCAGGAGAGAGCAAAGCAATTTCACACTGGCAGAAAACTCTCCGATTCTCAGGGTTTAGTCTATATCTTCTGCAGGGCACAAGGACAGATGGAAACTATTCTTTACTATGAACTCCTCTCCTGCTCTCCCCAGCTTTCAGTCTTGAAATGTCTAGGTCTTAAAAATAAAGAAATGTGGAAGGGTTGAGATAAGAGCCGACCACTCAAACCAGAAGAGCTCGGTCCACGGTGATGTCATGTACAAAATGGCAGTTGGTGAAGTCCGAAATTTCTCTGGCCTGATTCAGTACCCGAGTGTTGGGTTAGAACACATGTGGGCCAGTCCCTCCCTGACTGCAGAAAACCCAAAGAAAGTCTCCATTTCTCAGGAAGATGACCATGATTCCAATATTTGTATATTTCATTTAGTCGCTTTTCACTTCATTCCTCTTTCAGCTAATAAGTGCTAGAAACTATCAAGATCCCATGACTGCGATTCATGTCACAGTCTGCCAACCTAGTGAGGTCCCTCGGAACGATGTTCCTCCTAGAATGACAGCAGGAGAATTGGCAGCCTTCTGCCTACTCATCAAAGGCGTGTGAGGCCAGGTCATGAATCTGTGCTTGCGTAGATCTGGGCCTGACCATGAAAAAGGGTGTGGACACAGATAGGGCCCCAATTTAATCCATCGTCATCATGCTGTGTACCTACAAAACACACCAACCACTCCATAAATAGAGCAGCCCGAGGGCCCCAAGGCCCAATCTCCACTCTCAAGGAGACCACAATCTGTAGACTCAAAACAGCTTTTCTTTAAAATGCTTCTTTTCCCTTTTTAATATTTCAGGACTTCGGGAGGGAAGAGGCAGCTGCCTTTTACAGTGTTCTGAAGGGTGTCAGGAATCCTCTGCATCTGATCACTTCCCTATGGCAAGCTTATTGTGTTATTGTGTTGGTGAGGCTTCAGCTGTGTCCTTCAAGAAGAATGGAGGTAAGACAGTGGGTCCAGGCCAAAGACAGGGACCAACCAAGGTCAAGGGGTATGGCTGAGAGCTAGAAGACCAAGTGATGACCTTCCAGCAGCCACCACTGGGGATTCTTCTCCTACATCTTCACCCATCTGCTCAGCCTTCCTTGCTTGACAGAAGGGAAACACAAAAACACCGTGATCCACTTTCCAACTTCCAAATAAGTTTTATTGGCTTAGTGCTGTCACTAGGTAATAACATTGATGCTTCCTATGTGCCAGACAATTTCCTGAGTTCTTTAAACACTATCTCAAATAACTCTTAGGTAAGTTTTACCAGATTACTACCTATCTGCATTTTATATATAAGAAAACCAAGGCAGAAAGGTGTTGCTTTGCTTCCCATGGATTTGTCACCCCTTTTCCCCCTGGGTGACGCAGCCACCAAAGATTACTCAAAGCCCATCTGTTTTGAGCAGTGAGACGCCCCAGAAAGGGGTTAATATCCCAAAACTTCCTCAAGCACGAGGAGTCATTTCTTCCATTTGGGAAATTAACCATGAATTGGGTTCTCTTCCTGCATTTTTTTCTCCAGACCAAGAAGTTACAGGAAGAGACATCGGTGGGGTTTTGCTAAGTACAGTTGAACAATTTTTACAATAGAAGCTGGTAACATTCAGTAAAAACAAGTCAGATGACACTCTGTTAGGCAATTAAGTGATCCACTAACAAAGGCTTGATTTAGCCAACATTCCTTTTCCCTCTAGCAGCTTTTTAGTAACTTTACATATCAATTAGTAACTTGTCTGTCTTAGAACCAGCAGCCTTGCTGTGTTAGGATTCTTATCTTGCAACAGAGACTCAATGCCCTGGGGGAAATTTCCTATCCTTTGCAAGGTCAATATTTGAAATTGCAAGGCTTTGGAAAACCAGGCCCTGTGAGGTACATTTGCTTTATGAATCCTCTACAGAAAGGTACTGCTGATAAGGAGAGATGGGATTCGAACATACACTTCTCGGGCTCCATGGCCCTCGTGTTTGACCACTAGCTAATAGTGCTTTCCAGAAGACAAAACCTAAAATACTTAGACCCGATTTGGCAGTAGAAGCCCTATTTGCCAAGACTCAAGACTGACTCTTACCCCTTTCCATCCTTACCTTCTATCTGTAAGCCACACAACAGAGGAGGCAAAAAAGATAGCAAGTCTGCCAAGCACAGAAGAGAAGTGTCAGAAATGGGGTTATGAGCTTCAACAGAAACATGAGGGTTAAGATCCTCTGGGTTGCTTCACTTTCGGGATATACCAGTAGAGACTGGTCCAAAAAGACTCAGTGAACTTGACCACGGAACATGGTGGGAGGTTGAGATCCATGTTCTAAAATTACCACTCAGTGGACTCCAGCCCACAGAGAGAAAGCATTCCTCCATCCTGCCACCTTCCCACTGAGTGGCAGGAAAGTGAAAGATGTGGTGGGTCTGTTTTCTGTCACTAATCATGACTCCAGACTCCCATGGATGCCTATGAGAAGAGGATGTCAGGCAGTAAAAAGAGGTGGGTGTCACAGCTTCAACAATGTGAGAAAAAGAAAAACACATCCACAGGAGCCTGGGAGAACAGCATGTAAGAAAACCAGAAATGTTCTTGGTTTCAGGCTCATATACAAATTATGAACCAGTTGGGATTCATCAGAAATTTTTTGTGGGCCAACTTTTCAGTAAACTGCTTTGCTCATTCTGGAGAAGTGTGAAGATCTGGCAGCTGACTTACGATGGCTTGTTTTGAGTGTGAGTGTGGGTTCACCCCAGCAGTTTACATCTCCAGGGCTCTCCAACACCCAGCTGAGCCAGCAACTGCAACCACAGGATCTCCATGGAGAAGTTTGTCACTGGAGACCTCACACTCAATTAAACCATGTTGCAGCTTCTGAAGAAAAGTCCTAAATAGTGTGTTCCTCTGTAAATGCCCACAGAATTACTTCCCAAAGCCATTTGAACCAGCCGCAGCTGCCTCCACTTCCTGAACGCCTACATTTATACTGGACACTTAGTGATGGCACCCAGGGTTGGATGCTACAAGCTCTGCTACAGACTGTCACAGGATCATCTCGTTCCCCTTCATAACTGACACAGCAAGGATACAAATAAACTGCCTCATATAAAGGGGAGCTGGCTAGCCAGCATCCATGCCGTAAGTGAGTGACAGCCAGGATCCAATTCACTTCACAGCACAGACGAGGCGCTGCTCTGCAGCAGGCACTGCGTTTATCCCAAGACACCTAAGACATGGCCACAATCCTTGAGGAGTTGACAGCCTACTAGCGTGTGCCTCATCCAGATATTTCTGCCACTTTTTAAAATACTATAACTACTCCAAAATACTTATTGTCTGTATTATTTACATGGCATTGAGCACAGACTATCTGGAATGACATTTATCTTCCTAAGCATATGAGCCATATTTCTACCTGGATTTTAAGCTATTTGAAGGCAAAGGCTACATCATGAAGCTCTTTCATGAAGCTCTCACCGTATCCTGTACTTACCTGGTTGGCTTACTGGGTGTTTTTTGACATTGGTCGAGGTGGGAGTGTGAGATTGGTACCAAGGAGAGAAGCAAAATAGTGAAAGAGAGTTTTTTTATTCAGTATCAATAAAAAGGCACCCTTGTAAGAATGTAATACGTGATTAAAACATGATTTAAGAAATAACACTACAAGATGGTACCCTAGAACTCAGTGTATAGGCTCTTAAGCCATTACTAATTACATTTGAAACTCATGCCCACCATTTATTGATTAGCTGTGTGGCCTTAAGAATGCTGTTTAATTTCTCTGTGCCTCAGTTTCCTTATATGTAATATGGGAATAATAAAAGTAACAACCCATTTTTGCGAAGATTGTGTGAGTTGATACATGTAAAGCACTTAGAATAGAGCCCGACACATGGTCAGTGTTCAACAAAAGTTAACTCGCTGTAATCTTCACATAATTTTGCTTCAATGCAGTTAGTATATAGTCATAAGACTGATAGAGAAAAATCACAGGGCAACAGACCCTGTTCATGAATTTATTCTATATAACTTCTAAGGGACAACCTCAATTTGATATACATTTAGTTCAATGCTTCTTCATCTATAGAATAATGATTTACTCAATAAATATTTGTTGAGTACTCACTGTGTGCTAGAAGTCACATACATAAGATTTAGCTTCTTCCCTCAAAGAGTTCAGAGTCTAAGGGTGAATCTAGCACAGTAAAAGCAGGGACAAGGGAAAGTACAAATAATCATGGAACACAAAGGAGGGACATACAACCCATCCTGAGGGGCCAGAGGAGATCTCTTAGAAAGACCACATCTGTACCCAATTTTGAAGAATGAATAGAAGTGAGTCAGATAAAGAAGAGATAGAGAGAATTATGAAAACAACTGTTTATAATTATAATACCATGTGTTTCCACATGTCTTTACAATTTACAAAATGTTGTATATCAATAACCTTACATAATGAAAACTGATTGGTAATTGGTCCAAGATATGGGCACATGAGCTGCACCAGGCCAATCAGGGTGCTTCCCTGCCTACGGATTTTTTAATTTGAGCTGGTGGGGAAGCATGTCCTTTGTCTGGTCACAAGCTACACAGGTGGGAGGACAGAGCTGCCTGCTGCCACATCCCCCGCTAAGCAGAGAAGCAGCTGGTAGGAGAGAATGTGCCTGCTTGACAGAGGCAGAAATGAAAAGGATGGTGTTTGATATGCTGGATCTAGCTGTCCTTGAAGCCAGATCTCCCTGCCTTTCCACTTGGGGTTCCATGCACTCATGATGATGATGAATATTTATAACAATAATATTACTAGTGAGCTGTATTGCATGCTTGACATGTACTAAGGGCTGCGCCAAGCTTCTCACACTTCCAGCAGCATAAAACTCTTGTAAATTGTGGGCAAATATGGATCAGTTGCCAGACAAGGAAGAAATTAGCTACTGTATAACTGCCTAATTCTTATCAAATTGAATTAAATTCCTACTTAGCCAACAGCTAAGAACTGTGTCTCACTTAAGCAGCAGCACTAGATATTCAGTATAGACAATGAAATCTGGTTGCCTGTTGCTATTTTTTAAATCTCCATTCCTTTACTTGTTCTGTAAGTCCAAAGATGCTTTGTACTATGGAAAAGACAATTGTTTAAATATAGCCATTTCTTCTAGAAGAAAACCCAGGGGAAACACTTCAGGACATGGACTGGGCAACGATTTTATGAATAGAACCTCAAAAGCACAAGCAACAAAAGAAGAAAGAAAGAAAAGGGATTATATCAAACTAAAAATCTTCTGCACAGCAAAGGAAACAATCAACAGAGCGAAGAGACGACCTGCAGAATGGGGGAAAATATTTGCAAATTATGCATCTGACAAGGGATTCATATTCAGTTCATATTCAGAATATACAAAAAAACTCAATCGTTATGAAAAAAAACAATAATCTGATTTTAAAATGGGCAAAGGACCTGAATAGACATTTCTCAAAAGAAAACATACAAACGGCCAACAGACAGATGAAAAAATGCTCAAATCACCCAGCATCAGGGAAATGCAAATCAAAACCACGTTAAGATAGCATTTCACCCCAGTTAGACTGGCTATTATCAAAAAGTCAGAAAATAACAAATGCTGGCAAGGATGTGGAGAAAGGTAAACCCCTCCTACACTTTTGTTGGGATTGTAAATTAGTGCAGCCATTATGGAAAACAGTATGTAGGTTTCTCAAACAAATGCAAACAGACCCACCAATCCTACTACTGGGAATATATCCAAAGGAAAGGAAATTAATAAATCAAAGGGATACCTGCACTCCCATGTTTATTGCAGCTCTGTTAACAATAGCCAAGATTTGGAACCAACCTAAATGTCCATGTTTAGATAAAGAAAATGTGGCATATATATACAATGGAATAGTACTCAGCCATAAAAAAGAATGAAATTCTACCATTCACAACGGCATGGATAAGGTTGGATAAAAGAATGTTAAGTGAAATAAGCCAGGCACAGAAAGAAATAGTGCAGGTTCTCCCTCATATACGGGAGCTAAACAATAATAATAACAATAATAATAAGTTGAACTTTTAGAAGTAGAGAGTAGAACTGTGGTTACTAGAGGTGGGAAAGGGGAGGGGGAGGGGATAGTGAGAGGTTGATTAATGGACACAAAATTACAGCTAGATAGGAAGAATAAGTTCTATTCGGTGTACAGTAGTGCTAGGCATCTATAACTACCAGCAATTCACTGTGTGTTGTCAAATGGCCAAAAGAGAGGTGGTTAACTGTTCTCATCACAGAGAAACGATAAATTTTTGCCACAGTGAATTTACTAACTACCCTGATTTGATCACTACACATTATATAAATGTATTGAAATATAAATACCCCATAAATATGTAGAATTAATACGCTTCGATTAAATAAAAATTAAAAATATATATAATCAGTTTTTGGTCACTTGCAGCCTTGTATTTGGGAGACAAAAGTAGAGACTGGTTCCATCATGATTCTTCTCACGGGGCATACTTCCCAACCTGTTGTCAACGTGCTGCTCCCCAGCACTTTCCGACACCGCCAAGGCCACCAGCCTTACTCCATCTTCACGCCAAACTCATCTTAAAACAATTACCTGTACTCTGTCAGTAATAATTACCCAGGAGTGCATTTTAACTCTGTTCATCTGTACATCTCAAACTAGGTATTACCCTCTGGTAATGTGGGCTGAAAGATCTTTAAAATATTCCTATACTTTTCTCTTGCCAGGTGCCAATTCTTCCTTCACTGGCAAAGGCACTTCACTCTGGGCCACAGCTCTAAACTGCCCGCATGCTCATCTCCAAATGCTCCTTTTCACTGTTCTATTTGCCAAAGACACCAGAAGCCAAGTCAGTTTCCACATAAAGCATTAGGAAAATAACAACGATACGACCTCATAGTGGTTTGGCCCCTAACCGTATTCTGTACACGTATGATTTATCTCATTGATATTTTTAACAATATGGGAATTCTGAGTGTGGGATGGACAGGTACTTTTATCCTCATTTTGCAGTTAACAGAGAACAGAAAGGGCTTACTCAGGTCTACCAGACTGTGAGTGACAGAGCCAGGCAAGGTGTCCATGCTTCTCGCCTGTTATACTCTGAGGAGAGGGAAACCATTAAAAAGATTTAAGTCTCAAACCAATGAAAAAAAAATCATTTAAGATTAAAACCTTATTGTTTTTTCTTTCATGTTGTTTTTGGGATATATGATGCTTGGCTTTAATAGACACATATGATGTTCGGGGGGGAAATCATTTAATATTATCTCCTTTGGATAAACAGTCCAAAATTTTTTCTAAAAATAATGACAAGGGCTCTAGGTGGGGTAAATGGCAGGGGCTCTTATGCAAACCATTTCTCATCTCATATCTTGAAAAGACAGAAGCAGCACAAAACTGACAGGTAGAAAATGTTTTTCCAAAATAAGGCCTTCAGAGATGCTTTTTGGAGTGAACTGTCTAAGTGTCCCCCACACTTTACAATCATTGTATCTTCCTGGCAGATATGTCACAAAACTCCCGAGAAAAACATTCTCTTCTCAGTTCCTTCCCCAGGAGAGATTTTAAATGTTGATCACTTTCTCATTAGAGAAATAGTGTTCATTTGAAAGGAAGAGCTTTTTCATCCTATTCAAAACAATCCCTGCACAACCCAAGAGACTGGTGCGACACAGTCATCAAATGAAACCATTTTGGTGGTGTCCCTGGTGCCCTGAGAAGACGCAATGGAAAGATGGAATGACAGGACCCTTCAGCAGCAGCAAACAACGGGAGACTTGCCACAGAGCAGCTGTAGTCTGTGCCTCTAGCAGACAGCCAAAGAACGCTTGCTTTCTACAACTGAAAAGTCAAAAACAGCAAAATTATGCCAGTGCCGGTTCTAATTCGAGCCTCCAGGGGGCGCTGTTAAATTTTGTAGCTACTTCAACCAGCAAGGCTCCAAGAAGGTGAATCAAAACAATTCTCCAGCCAGAACTTTCATAATCCTTACCAAATATAGACACCAGTTATTGACAGACTATTTTAGGAACTTAATATTCCTTGACAACTCTATTATTGTTGTTTGAAACAATCCAATATCATGGCTTTTTATAAAATTTACTTTCAATTTCAAGAAGCAAAAAGATTTTTCAACACCTGACAGCTAAGAAATCCACATAACTCACATGACCTATGAAGAACCCATTAGTAATCTATATTGCTTCTTCCCCTAAAAATATCTATTTCCCATTTTCATACAGTTTATAAACACACAGAAAATGAAGGATGAATTTGGACGTGAGCAAAAAGAAGGTCCAGAAAACAACTCAATAGGAGGATTATACTCTATTCATGTTTATGTATATGAACATGAATAGAATATTCATGCACATAAGAATAAAACTGGGTATTATATAGTCAGTATACTTACATATGTATGAAATAGGCAGGCTGTTAAAATCCCACAGAAAGGATATTAATGTATTATTTTTAAATTCTCTTAGCTTGGCAAGTAAACAAAAGTAGCTAAATAATTTAATCTCTATATTATTAATTGCCAAGGACACTTAAGCAATCAAAACCTGAGCAGTCATTTCAAACACAAGTTTATTTAAATTTGTTTCTAGACCACAACAACTTTTTACAAACTGCGTTCCCTGGTCAGAGATATTTAGAAATACTACAAACATTTCCCTCTTTTGGAGAAGCACAATGCATAGAAAGAACTGTTTAATTTTGTTTGTTCAACCTAGCATTTCTTAAACTTATTTGATTACCAGACATACTATTCATCAACTGCCTTTTAATTTCTCATGAACAGTATCATAATAAACAATAAAAAATAACAAACTATAAAGAGAGTTTGGAAAACACTAGCCTAGGGCTTTAGTTAGCATCAAGAAGACATAAGAATTTTTAAGTGCTGTATATAAATATTTATTTGTATTTTGTTCTTGATTTTTGACATTTCCTTTTGAAAGACTATTTTATTGTCCAGAGAATCTATGTCAGTATATGTTATAATCCAAATTGTCAATTTCATTTCCATTTATTATGTTCTATTGCTTGAAAAATGCACACTCATATACTAAGCTTTATCCATTCCACACAATGCTAATATTTTATATTTCCCCAAAAGAAATTCAGAGTATACTACAGGCATTTTGGAATTAATTTTCATAACACTACTGTGACACAGGTGGAGATTAATTGTTGCATTTTACAGACATAGAAAAAGCATTAGAGTGCATCACAAGCAAAGTCGGAAATAAAACTCAATTCTTGAGCCTTCAGAATGTAATCTCTTCCACATGGCAATGTTCTTCTACGAATTAAAAGTATGATTCTCTGTGTGTGTCCATCTTCTTCAGAAAAAAATAAAGTAAAATGAAGAACAAGTGAAAAGGATTACTGATGGAATCTTCTCCACAGTAGAAATGTTTGATCGAGGATCCTTCCTGTAAGGATTCTGAATAACAAGCTAAGGGAGCAACCCCTCCAGCCGGGAAGAGAAAGCCATTGGTGATAGAATTCTAATGGTGAGTCCAAGAGCTTAGCATCAGTCATCAATTTACAACCATCTACTTCCTTCTCAAAGAGCTAAGACTGGGGTTTGCATAGTCACCTGTCCTCAGCCACAAAATAAAATACAAAACAGCCAAATAGGTTGAAATAATTTTAAGTCTCTTAAAATAATTGAATTCTCCGTATTCATTGAATATGCTTAAAAGAGTTAATGATGATTCAATCATAGTTATTGTTGCTATTCTCACTGTCAAATAGGTTGGAGGCTGTCATTTAAGGAAAAGACTTCTAATAGCTTTCCCAGTTTTCTACATCCTTTACACACACTTAATTATTTTCCAGTCCCTGACAGGATATTGTTATTCCTTTCCAAAAAAAAAAAAAAAAAATCAAAACAGAAGCTATTGGATTCTTTATCTTTGTTTTGTAAAATTTCCATTTTTTAACATTTAACCTTCCCTCCTGGTGCATTTTTCCTGCAGAAATGCTTCTTTGGAGGAAGCCACTGTGTCTCCATTGCTAACATAATAGCAATCCAACCTGCTGTCCCTGAAGTTCCCATTGCTACACCTGGAACCACTTAGCCCTCATCTCTAAGCTTAGGCTAATTCTTGGCCAACTATGTTATTATTCAAAAAAAATTGTGAGGATCCATAATCTAAGTTTTGGGGCTGGAATAATGCTCAGTTCCACTATCACTGGTGCTCCCCTGCCTTGGTGAGGCCTCTTGGGAACTAAAGTCTAGTCCCAGGATCTCAGCCCCAGGATGGGCTCCTCCGCACTTGGCTGCTCAGCCCTCCCAGATGCCACTCAATGTCTTCATGGTTTTCAACATTTTTCCAATCTGTCACCCACTGCTCCTGTCCTTGTGCTTTGCCAGATCTTCCAGACCAGTTATCGTTGCCAGCCACTAGGCATGCTCCTCAAAGACCTGGCCGCCCTGAATGCCCTATCTGTTCTCCAGCCCCCTCCTCAGCCACCTGGACAGTCTATCCAAGTACTAAGGACCAAGCACTTGAGTATAGCATCCAGAAATGTTCCACTATTCCAAAGACACTGTGAATCTGGACGAACCAGAGGCTGGACGTTTCAGCACAGTAGACACCCACAGCACCACGTGTAGAGAAGATGACACATTACTGAAAGAATGATTGAGTCCCTGTCCCTACAGGCAGACACCTCCCACACTGACCTCTGCTCCCTCCTTAGAAACTCACCCCCCAGCCACTAATGAAGAGAAGCTGAATCATCAGATTGAAGTGTGGTGGTCCACGGTGCAAACTTTAGACTCAGAATGCCTTAGTTCAATCCCATGTCTGCCACTTACTAGCTATCTAATCTTTGGAAAATTACCTGGCATTCCTTAACCTCAAGTTCCCATTGGTAAGATGGGGGAAATTATCACTTATTTCATGAGGTTTCTTGTAAGGACTAAAGAGAGGACCCACATATGGCAGTGAGCAAGTACTGAGGCTACGGTTGGAACTAGATGATAAGTGCTAACTATTAGTAATAAGCCCTTTCCCATCAGTTACACTCTAACAGGGGTAAAAGAACTACATGCATCCTTGCTATCTGCAAGGGGTTTGTTCCAGGACTCCACCCACCTACCCACCCATCCTCCCCTGCAGATACCAAAATCCCCAAGTCCCTGATGTAAAATTTGCATATAACCCATGCACGTCCTCCCAGACACTTTAAATTATCTGTAGATCATGTATAATACCTAATACAATGTAATGCTATATAAATGGTTCTTATATTGTTTTTTAATTTGTATTATTTTTTATTGGGGTTTTTTTCTGAATACTTTTGATCCGCAGTTGGTTAAATTTGCAGTACAGAACCCACAGATACAGAGAGCCAATTGTAAAATAAAACAAAACAATAACTGGTGACTGAGAATGTCAAAATAGACAGACTGTGACTAAGTCTTGTATTTTTTCCTAACTTTCACTTTTATTCCTCACTTTCATCATGTTTGCTAGTGGCAGCTGGCCCATGACACCATGACAACTGGCAGGTCAAAAGCTGCAGCATTTCTCAGCAGTTGAATCTGCCCAGCAAACTCCATGAGCCACTTGAGTTCTCCTCGATGTGCTGCTGAAGGATGAGAGGTGAGCTTCTGCTGGAAGATCTATTAAAAATCCAAGATTACTTTCATCCTTGAATACTCTTGAAGAACCCTTGTCCCAAGCAGGTCAGGCTTTTTCAAGCCTTTATTCACTGGCTAGGTGGGCTTTATGCCATGCTAGGTATTATTCTGCTGGGACCCTGATTCTAAGGTTGGAATTTCCAGAGCTCCAAAGCAAGCCAGATTTATAGTCTTGACTTCTTTCAGAGAGAGAATTCCACCTTCTTCGAGGTTCTCTAGCACTGATTTCACTTTGGCTATTTCTCACAATTTGAAAAATTATCTCAAGGGATGCTGAAATACATAATATGGTGCAGAGTATTTCTAAAGAATGGCAAAAATTATCCAGCTAAAGTTCTGTTTTCCAAAAATACAGGCCCTGACCCATTAATGGGAAGTGAAATTAGTTGGTCTCAAGAGAAGTGTTTCTAGTAAAATAGAGTAGGCATAGAATAGAATAGAATAGAGAAGATCAACGTGAGAATTATCCCACTTAGCAAAGGTAAAGTAGTATCATGTCTTACTTACATAGGTATGTATTGGATTGTAATGTTAAAATGTTATTCTTACTATGGGTCAAGACGAAAATTTTGCGGAAGTCACAGATCTAATGGGATGACTGAATCAGTATCAATCCATTCTTCTATGCATATCAGTAACACTTCAGAGTCTGGAGGAGGTTGAACATTGGAAAAATACCAGTGAATGAGCACTAAAATTTAGCTACATGTCTAAAATATACTCAGACAAATTTAAGGAAAATTAATTCAAGGCTTAGCTTCCATCAAGTGACTGGAAACCTAAGTAGTAGTTAACAAATATAGGCTAGACACCAGACTGCTGGGGCTCAAATCTGTGTCCTTGTCTGGCTGTGTGACCATGGCTCAATAACTTAGCCTCTCCAAGCCTAAGGTTCCTCATCTGTGAAATGAGGACAAAAGTAAAGTTATCAGGAGAATTAAATGAATTATTAGAATGAATTATTAGAAATGAATTATACAGCATTTAGCACCAGTGCCTAACCCAATAAGCACTTTCAGCTATGATTCTATTTGTCATTGGGAAATTGGCAGTTACTGTTGCTTATTACTTGCAAAAAATATACTGTTAGGGACTAGCCAATTAGTTCAGTCAGTTACAGCATGGCACCAGAGCCCAGGGTTTGATCCCTCTACTGACCAGCTGCCAAAAAAAAAAAAAAAAAAGTTGTCTAATTAACTTTATCTCAGAAGATAATATCTTCAGCACACCACAAAAACCAAATAGCTGTTTTCTCTCGCTTAAGCCATCCAGCCTATTAAAATTCCTAGTGACTCAAAACACCAAATCTGCCTGACCCATCCAGAAAGGCCTAGAGTTCTATTTCCAGCTGGAGCTACCCAAATAGTGGGTGTCGGTTTGGAGAGATAAGGTTAATACCATGACATTTTGTTCTGTGTAATAATGAATTGCCAGTGTGGGCTCAAAAATAAACACAGATACTATATCTAAGTGGTCATATGTGGAAAAATTTTGCCTTTAAATAATTTTTTCATAAAATACCAGAAGGAATTTTAAGTAACTTTCAATTAATTATTTCATAGCCCTAACAGTTTACCTGGAACTAGTTTTATTTTTAAATAAAAATAAGAAGTTATTTCCCTTACCTCCCTGCTTCAGCCCTTTCAGGACTTTCTTGGTGGCTCAGCAGAACATACAGCAGAGGAAGGTGAGGAGGTTGTCTCCTGCTAATGACAGGAAGCCCAGTGGTAGAGAAGACAAAAGGGAGGTGGCAGAAGTGGGACACCGGAAACCTAATTGTGTCTGTACATTGAGAAGAACGGTGTTTTCCTGCTTTTCTTTTCTTTAGTTTATTCTCAAAGCTGTGTTCTGCTTCACAGCAGCAACAAAAAAATAATTCAGAACTTTCCTTCTGCTTTAGAGTGATTTGAATGTAGAGATCTTTAGTAAAGAGGGGGTTTCTTCAAGCCCCAGATTGCATGAGCAGACTGTAAATGAAATTAGGATGACTTAGTTCCATCGTCCTGCTGGACTGTCTTAATTCTAGCATGCAGTCCACAGGTCCTCTTAGTGGCAGGGACTCCAAACAGCCAGCAGATCACATTCTTCATGGTAACCTGAAAGTTAACTTAAACTTGTAGGCAAAGGAATTTCTTACAGCAGTGGAAACCCTCGTGATTCTGGTTCTGATTCGGATTCTTAGGATTCCAGATGATAGAAATAAGCAAACATGAAAAAAGACACTGTGTGCCCAGCACTATGCTAGGTACTTATGTACTTTATCTCATCTAATCCTCCTAAGAAGTATGTGTTTATCCCCATTTTACAGATGATAAAGCTGAAGTTGAGAACAGCCAAACAGTCATTTGTCTGAGGTCAGATAGCTAGCAAGTAGTGTAGCCAACATTGGGAACTGAATCAAAGAGCTCCTCTGTTACCCGCAATGCCCCTTCCTACAACAGTAAACAACTCAGTCTTCACACCTGCTTTTACAAACCATCTTACAAAGCCCTGAGAACAGAGGGGAGGGTGTTGGGGGAGGGGAGCTGAGCTGAGCAGAGAAAAGGGAAGGCCAGTGATGATTTCCTGACTTTATTCACAAACACCCTCACAGATTAGAGTCCATGATGACATCAATAGAGGTTGGCCGCAGGAGGCTCCCTGGGCTCACCTGAGCCAGGGTGGCAGGGGGCCAAGGGCCTCATCCACACCCCCCCCACCACATGAGCAACCAGCCCAGCAATGACCACCAAGCCACCGCAGGAGGAACCCCAGGCTCTCCCGAGCTGGGGTGGTGGGGGGCCGAGGACCTCAACCACACCCCACCTCACACTCAACCAGCCCAGTGACTACCAGCAAGCCTCAGCAAGAAGGTCCCTGGGTTCCTGAGCTGGGGTGGTGAGTGGCAAGAGCTATTGCTACACCCTCTTGACATCTGCACCCAGCCCAGCAATAACCAAGCCACTGCTGGGAGCCCAACAGTCTCTCCTGTGGGAATGTGGGGGGTACCACAGGCCTCGACCCCACCTCTCCTCCTTCCTCCTTCTTCCATCCTATTTCCTTCCCCTTTCCCCTCTCCCTCTCCCTCCCAACTGCTCTCCAACAGCATTGTAGAGTGTAAAAAAAATAATATTAATAATTGTTTTTTAGGGCCGAGCCCGTGGCGCACTCGGTAGAGTGCGGAGCTGGGAGCGCGGTGACACTCCCGCCACGGGTTCGGATCCTATATAGGAATGACTGGTGCACTCACTGGCTGAGTGCCAGTCACAAAACAAAAACGACAAAAAAAATAATAATAATTGTTTTTTAAATAGAGGTTGGGTTCACATCCCAGCTTGGGAAAAATGTGTCCAAGAGCAGTTTAGCATCAAGCCAAGCAAGGGCCTCCAAGGATAGAACCAGACTTCTCTTGGGAGTAGGGTGACACAGGAGAGGCTGGCTATTCTCAGCAGACAGAAAGCCTCGCTCCAGTGTGAAGAAATAGCATCAAAAATAACAGATCACATATAAAAGAATATTCTCAATTTGTCAGTGTTTCAATAAATACTCCCTGCCCTTGAAACAATAGACTGAAGATATCATAATATGTAGTTAACTTTTCTAATGCCAAATAATAGTGTCATTATGCTCTGGCAAGGTTTGAGCTAGAAACAATGCCATGAAATTTTAATGAAAAAAAAATCCTTTAATTTATATGAAATTGCCTAATTGAAAAATGAATCCTCTATATTCCCAAAGAAACACACAGGATGCAGACCATGGTTATTGCTTTAGGAAGCAGACAACCCATATTAATGCTGTCTTAAGAATTCTTTTTCAGTTAAACATTTGCCATACTCAGCATCATTCAAAATCAAAATGCATGTACAATCCGATCTGAGATCATTTTCAAAGTCCCGCTCCTATCAGACGTTCAGACAGATGAAGAAATTTCAGACAAAGCCCCTATTCTTAATGAAAATCCATCTCTCCTTCATCCATCACCTCTGGCTGATCATGACAAAAAGAAGCTTTTCCCTCAAGAAAGTGGATTGAGTAGGAATGTGGAAAGAGACACATAATGTGTATTCAACCCTCTGCCTGCTGCTGGCTCTTGGGATTTAACTGGCTTTGAAATATGTATAAGCTTGGGTGACTGTTGTATTATTCATCACAGATTTCTCAGACCTTTAAACTCAATTACATATAGTGACCATGGGACACTTTAAAATAATAAAAATAAGAAAATATGTAATAAAATAGATCTTTTCTTAAAATGCTCTCTAGGAAGAGGAAAAAAACAGAGAGCATAGTTTAATATTGATTTCTAAGCCTCTAAATAAAAATTATAGCAAGCTTCCTTCACCGCCCCCCCAACATTTAGTTTTTAAATTAATAACTCAGTCTGCAAGGGTCCCTTGCTCAACTGGGGCCCCTGACAAGCAGGGTTTACCTACAAAAAAAAATGAACACCTTCATTCAGGAAATAAACATTGCAACAAACCTCTGAAAAAGTCATCATGGCCCAAAAAGTTGAATGATCCTTAAGAAAAAAAAAGAAAAAGAAAAGGAACCAAAAACACTACTATTCCCTTCTAACTTTTGCTTTTTGTTTTTTGTTTAAATGGAAGTGAACTTGGAAGATATCTAATGTGGCTTTCCAATGATACAGACCGGGTTGCAAGATCTAATTGTACAGATCTGAACCCCAGCGATGCTGTGACTTGGCCACGTTGACAGCTAACTAATCATGTCCATTACTTTATCCAACAATATTTACTGAGTCCCTATTAAGTGCAAGCATTGCATTAGCACAAGATACAGTAATAAATAAAACAGGCCTGGCCCCTGCCCTTCCAAGCTAAGTGGGTACTGGGACCCCTGAGGTGTGGTCCTCCCCTGCCCATCCACTCCTATCCCACGTGACAGACCCTGACCATGATGAGGTTTGCCCCTGCTGGAGGCAAAAGATGGAAATACAGACAATGTCAGTTTCCATGAAACTGAATGTACTCAATTTTAAAAGGAGTCATTTACCCCAAGATTGTCTTCCTTGTTTTATTCTGTTAAATTTATTTCCTTTTTATGAAATGATGGTGACAAAAAAAAAAAAAAAATAGCAGGGGCTTCAATATGTCCTCACTTAGAAAATTAGATTTTGATTTTAAAATCTAGTGTTGTGTGGAATCCACCTCTGGGACACTCTGCTTTACCTCACAACACCCTCTACCACAGGATTAGCAGATGAGGGGTCTGCAAGGACTACTAAAGCAAAGGTGGGACGCCCCCAGCTCGTGGCTGGTTGAAGCGGGCAGGGTGTGGCAGCTCTTTCTTCCTACATCTGGAACTCCAGCTTTAAAAAGCATGTTCATGAAGCTCATAAAGTGTGTCCCTTGGCTTTGTGACTAACTGTTATTGAGACTGGTGAGTTTGGCTGCCAAGACTGAGCAAAAGAAACCTCTTCTTTTATGAAATGGTTTAATTAGCTAATATTTGTGTAGCACTTAAAACTGGCAAAGGGTCACATTAATGCAGCTTACAACCAAGATTACAAGAAAGTAATGAGAAATGGAGGGAGGTGTATATCTGCAGAGAGTATTTCAAGAACTCTCTGATCATTAACCTAAGCATAAATGAGCAATCCTCTTGTAATTTCCTGTGTATACTCCCCCGAGCAAAGGATCAAGAGATCCCTGAGTAGCTTCTCCCATCTCTGGATCCAGAAAGAGCAGTGGCCAGTTCGTGTTCCTGTTGCTGGATTTCCAATGGAACTTATTCCAATTCTGGGCCCTTCTGCCAGAGCAAGTGGGAAGGCTAGGAGAAGTGAAGGGGCAGGTTTATAAATGCCTCAGCAATGAGGAGTGAAGCACAGCTCTTTTTCATCCTCTGTTGCCAAAAACTGCCACTCGACTATACTGTGCTCTCAGTGGGAAATGCTTACACCCAAAAGTTAGGTCTTATGAAATTCCTAGAATCCTAGCAATAGCAACCATTTACTGAGTGCTTTCCACACATCATGCCAGTATATTTCTACAGCAGTCCTCACAAATAGGTAGCATTATCCTCAATTCCTAGTTGAAATTGAAACCTAGAGAAAAAAAAGTAACCTGCCCAAGGTCACACAGCACACGACTTTGAACCAACTCGAGAGCCCTGCTTTTAATCACTGCATTATTCTGCCTCTGCAAAAGCCCTAAGCATAAGGCAAGTTTCCTTTACAATTGAAAACTGAGTCTTGTAGTAGATGCTGTGATACCTCCAAGGTGCTCACTTCCCAGCAGCAGGCAGTGTGGTCCGCGGAGACCTCATAGCTTTTGCCTTGACAGGAGCTGCCCTCAGCCATGATGGGGACAGTCTCACAGTCTCCGTGGTAAGCCAGGATCCGAGTTATGTGAGAATGTAAAGGCCTGCTCCTCTTGTCTCAATGTGAGGCAATTTTGAAAGGGCATCCCACCTTCAGAGCACACAAGGGATCAGCTGAGGGACCCCAACTTCATCCCATTGCACCCTCCTCCTTTTCCCAGTCCCACTTGGCTCAGTTCCTCAACAGTGCTGTTCCTGAGAGATCTCCCCAGTGAAGCACCTGCATGCAAATCTGTCTCAGAGTCTGCTTCTCAGGGAAGCTAGACTACAACATTTACAATAATGCATATTTTGTGCAGCATACCTACTGTTATAACATGCTATTCTGAGGATTTCTCTATAGAATAGAATTTGTTTCACCAGAAGTCTATAATTGAATGTTGCAAACACCCCCATCTGGTCTGTAATACTGAAGCACGATAGGCTACAAGAAACCTTCTGTCCCTCTTATTGACTGATAGTTTATTATTGATATTCAAGCTATGAAAAGACTTGAGGACAGTATCTTTGCTTTGAATGTTGGAGGCTGCCAAGTGGAGGGCTGGAGACTGTAGGGGCAGAGAAGGGGGTTGAGCCCAATGGAGTAAGGCAGGATTTGAGGACATACAAAGGTATTTTTAAAAGTTTACAGAAAGATTCATATTATCTTTTAATTTTACTTTTCCACAAACTTTTTGAAGTACCCTCATATAAGAAATTTAGTAAAGGAAGACCTCAATTGATAGCATCACCTTGATGATCGTACCTTGTGATGGTTAATTTTAGATGTCAATCTGAGTGAATAAAGGGACACCTAGAGAGCTTGTAAAGCATCATTTCTCGGTGTCTCTGTGAGGGTGTTACTGGAGGGGACTGGCATGTGAGTCAATGCAGAGAGTGAGGAAGATTCACCCTCAATGTGGACTGACACCATCCAATGGGCTGCGGACCCAGACGGAACAAAAAGGCTGAGGAAGGGCAAATTCTCTCTCACCATTCTGGAGCTGGGAACCCCTTCTTCGCTTGTCCTTGGGCATTAGAACTCCGGGTTCTCTGGCCTTTGGACTCTGATACTTGAACCAGCAGCCTGCCCCACCACCATCCCTTGGGTTCTCAGGCCTTCTGTCTTAGACTGAGAGTTATCCCATTGGCTTCCATGGTTCTGAGGCCTTTGGACTTGGACTGAGCCATGCTACCAGCTTCCCTGGTTCCCCAGCTTGCAGACAGCCTATTATGGGACTTCTCAGCCTCCATAATCACATGAGCTAATTCCCCTAATAGATCCCTTTTCATTTATCTGTCCATCTATCTATATTCTATTGGTTCTGTCACTCTAGAGAACCCTGACTAATGTACACCTTACTTTCTTATCAACAGATCATTGAATCACAAAATTGAAAACCTAGAACTGTACTGTCCAGTAGAGTAGCCACTAGTCAGTCACATGTGGCTATGTAATATTAATTTCTAATTAATTTAATTTTAAAAGTTAAAAATTCAGTTTCTCAGTCATGCTAGCTATATTTCAAATGGTTACCATATTTGGCAGCACAGAATGTGAACATTTCCATCACTGCTGAAAAGTTCTATTGGGTACCACTGGTCTAAAATGAAAAATGTGGGGCCCTATATTGACATTAAAGAGTGCTACTTTTAGACTAATAACTAATAAATAGCCTTCATACTCCTATGGAACAAGTACAGTATCTTTGATGATAACACACATGAGATTTGTCTTCACCACTGAGTTAATGAGACCAGAGCCAACAGCCTGTTTATGTAATACACAACCCAGAACTCAGGCTCAGAGTAAGTAGATAGCCCCCGTCTGAAAAGACAAGCCCCCCAATTTTATCTATTGGAGATGTTGTAAAGAAAAAAGAGGAGTCAGTCTTCTGATATGCATGACCACGACAGAGATTCTATGAATTCTGTGAGGAGAAAAACACAGTAGAACTGCTGTTTTCACATTACAGAAAATGGTTGTCTAGAGGTGGCAGCCCATGGAGTATTATGCAGAAAAGAGCTCATATAGCAGGTCTGACTGCTCACCTTTGAAAGATCTGCTTACAGCATTGGCTGGTATCTATGAAGGTTTTGGATTTCAAGAAGGTTCCCACCACTCCCAGAACTGATAAGAATGGTTCCTTATACCTAAAGTGTACAAGCAATATGGTTTATGCTGAACACCTGCTTTCCTTCTGGAGTCGGAAATTTTGGTACATGCCAACCAAAGGCTGCCTGGGTCTCTAATGAGCTTTTATGGTGGCATTTTTACACGTACTGTCACAACTCATTGCTGGGGGAATTAAAACGCATCCTGCCGGACTCCACTGGGAGAGGACACGTGGGAACTTGCATCATGCCGCTTTTCCCTTTGCTGATTTGTACCCTTTCACTGTAAGAAATCATCACCGTAAATACAGCTATCCTGAGTGCCACACATCATCCTAGTGAAACATCAAACTTGGGAGTCTTGGTGACCCCCAACACAGAGATTACCTCTCAGAGACAAGTCTCCTATCAACTTCATCTGAGTGGGAAGAGAGGGCTACTGATTTCTCCCTAGAACCCAAAGGTAAGGGCTCAGGAAAGCCCTGCTGCCTGTGCATGGTTTTGCTAGAATATCATTTGTGCTTCTCCAAATTAGTGGGGTCAATATTAACATGGTGACTCCTACCACTTACAAGCTTATGAACAGGCATTATATCAAGTCCCTTCTACATCCTCCCAGAGATTCATTAGTTGAATGACCACCAGAAATCTCTGTCTGTTGTTTCTTTCCTTTACTCTTGAGAAATATCCCAAGACGAGACTAGTCACATAGAAATCATCTGAAGTTTCACACATAAAAATAAATGAAAAGTTATCAAATTGGTAAATGAGTAGTGGTTAATTATTTGGGTTCACTTATGTAAGGTGCTGTAGACTATAGGCAAGTTCAGGCAACTGTGGCTTATCCAGGCATCTATAAGGGACCCAGACCTTTTCCTATTGGAGGGATGAGAAATAGTCCTTTTCCATACCTGGAAACTCTGCCTGATGACCTGGAATGGGAATTCTCAGTATCCTTTAGAAATGATCCCCAAAGTTAAATGTAAGGATAAAAGGAAACCCAGGCTTATTTTTAAGAACCAACAATGTCTCTTCCTCTAGAGAGAGATGACATTGACATTAGATAAATAAGTTATCGATTTAGCCACATGCCTGTTATCCTTCAAAAGTGATTCTGATATGACACCGTCAATAACTTAGAAAACTCTATCAACTTCTCGGCTGAGCCCGTGGCGCACTCAGTAGCATGCTGCGCTAGGAGCGTGGCGACGCTCCCGCCGCGGGTTCGGATCCTATATAGGAATGACTGGTGCACTCACTGGTTGAGTGCCGGTCACGAAAAAAAAAAAAACGAGAAAACTCTATCAACTTCAATTCCTGATAGCCCATTATACAACGAAAAGATATTGCTGAATGAACCAATAATAGTGGCTACCATTAATTGGGTATTAATTAAATCATTTATGTATATTATCTCATTTAATTCTTACAATAATCCAGCGAGGTTAGTATCATTACTCCCATTTTATACACATGCAACAGAGCCAGACAAATAGGGAAACTTGTCCAAGGATACAAAGCGAGTAAGTAGGGCAGTCAGGACTCAAAAAACTGAGGTGGGCTGATTCTAAAGCCAATACTCTTAGCCACTAGATTAGAAATTGCTCCAACCAACAGATTGGGGGGAGATTAAAAGAGACCACAAACTATGCTTAAACTATTTAGTTAAAGAACTTTGAGCTGCTCCTGAAAGTATACCAGATTTTCCTGGTACATAAAACTTTTAAGAAGAAAGTAGCCTTTTTGATAGAGCATGTTAATGCTCTGTGCTACTGGGGCATCACTTGGTAGTAAACTGCTGCTTTTGAATACAAAATAACCCTGAAAGGATTTCTCTAGCTTTTCAAACTATGAAATTAAAAACTTTAAGAACTCACCATACAAAGAGAACCAAATAGTTTTGTTCGTGTGTGTGTGTGTGTGTGTGTGTGTGTGTGTGTGTGTGTGTGTGTGTGCGCGCGCGCGTGCAACTGGTAAGGGGATTGCAACCCTTGGCTTGGTGTCGTCCGCACCACGCTCAGCCAGTGAGAGCACTGGCCATCCCTACATAGTATCCGAACCCACAGCGGGAGCGCCACTGTGCTCCCAGCACTGCACTCTCCCGAGTGAGCCACGGGGTCAGCCCAAGAACCAAATAGTTTTGAATGAGAGTCTGAAGGAATATTAGGAGAAACGAGGTGATCCTAGAAATATGAAGACCTATAAACTTCCCTTACCACCTCAAGGGGCAGATAGATCACACTAGGAAACATTTGGGATCCAATCATCAGAGGCCAAGGATGTCACCACCACGGCTGTTGGTGACAGAACAGTTCTCTGAGAAAGGTCATTGTGGGTTATAAAGATTTCATCAACAGTACTATGGTATGCAGAATTTGGCCCCAAGACTTCCACCCCCTGATATATGTACCTTTTAGGTGTTTCTGTGAAGGGATCTTTCAGATGTAATTAAATTCCCTAATTAGTTGACTTTAAATTAGGGTGATAATCGTAGGTAGGTCTAACATAGTCAGGTGAGCCATTATAAAAAGTCAGAGAGAATCAAAGCAGCAGCAGACACCTCCTACTGGCCTCGAAGAAGTAAATGGCCATGTTGTGGAGGGGCCCTGTGGCAGGGAACAGCGGGCAGCTGCTAGGAGGCCTCAGCTCTGCAACCACAGGAAAGCAAATTCTGCCAACAACCAGTGAACTTAGAGCAGGACTCAGAGCCTCCAGATGAGAATACAGCCCAGACAACGCCATGATTACAACCTCATGAAATCCTGAGTAGAGGGTCAGCTAAGCCATGCCTAGACTCCTGATATGTGGAAACTGTAAGATAGTAAATGTGTGTTGTTTCAAGCCACTAAATTTGGGGTGATTTAACAGACCCTTTTGGGAACTATCCATTTCTAGAGGAGACTAGGGACATGAAGCAGAGGTTCCTCCCCAGAGCCACCATGTACTTACCATAGTTCCTGGCTGTTAACAGTACATATGTGATGAACTGGTGTATAAATAAAAGAATGAACAAAAAAAAAATGGGGGTTAATTTGTTAAGCAGAAATAGTAAACCAATACAGGGCCCACCTCAGAAGCAAACAAAACTAGATGCAGTGTGCTATAGCTCCTATTTACAGAGGTCCATGGGTGCACATGTAGGAAACAGAAAAGAAAGGTCTCTGAGTTCCCCAGCTCCAGAAATATTCTTTTTCACCTCTGTTGGGGGCAGAGGAGCCAGGCAGAGAAATGTACTGAACAGATGGGTGAAGGAAAGACAAAATCACAGAACCACTCACCTGTGTGTTGAAGCAGTCAACTAAATTGTTTTGTTTGCCTGGTGCCGTGCATGTCTTATTAAGCTTATTAACCCAAGGAGCTTTCTCCTTTTCCCTCTCTGGAACACACAATGGCACTAGCAGAAGCCCAGGAACTGAGCCCAGTGTTGCCAATTCTACTTAAACCATCAGCACTTGGGAAACAGAGCAAGGCACTGTGTGACTCACCGCTCACTGCCTAAAGCAGTAAAATGCTCTAGGTTTATCAGGCAGGTCTGCTGTTCATTTGTTAATTCCTAGATAAAACCTAAAGCACAGATTAGGTATTTCCAGCCTCCAACACATTCTTATAGTAATTTCCTAAAACTGGCTCTGAGCTTTACAAAATTTTCCCCTCTGGGTTCATAAAGTACTCCACTTACTCTACCAATTTATCCTCACAACAACAATATTCTTATCCCTGAATTACACGTAAGGAACTAAAACCCAGGACTCTGGTTAGACTTACCCAGAGCCATAAAAGTAAATTCCAGATGACCGGAGTACTCCAAATCTCTTTCCTTCAAGCAGTTACATCACGATGTTGTACGAGTGTGACACAGTGTGTGTTTCCATATTTTCCTTGATATATCTTCCAGGCTCATTTCCATAGTCAGAGTTGCTATCTTAACAGCCTCTTGTTCCCTGATCCAATCTGAGTTTAAGATATACCCAGCATATTTGAGCTAATTACTAAAGGGCTGAGTAAAGCTTGAGGAAGCAGCAATTCACATGGCGTAAAAGGTTTTTGGATTAAAAATAAGAACATATCAGGGTTAGACAATGGGGCAGAGTATTTATATATTAGAGCTGCCCTCCAAACCTAGAATATACATTTACATAAAAGAGGTCTTCAAAAATTTCATGGCAAGATTCATAGTATCTTTTAATACTATTTTTCCATGAACTTTTTGAAGTACCCTCATACATCTACAGATATATTTTAAATATATTCACAGATGTATGTTAAATACATCCACACAGGTATACATTCACCATTATGATTAAAATCCTTGTTAAAGCAAGCCTGTGCTCATAGTATAAGCTCAATAAATACTTAGTAACTGAGTGGTTTGTGTAATTATATACTTGAAAGTTCAACACAAAGATATCAATCTAAATCCCAGGAGCTAAAAAGAACAATTATTATGTATACCAGTAAGACTGTCATCATCTATGTATATAGGAAATTTTCATCCATTTGTTCAGAATTTACTGGGGAAACTAACACTTAGCACATAACCTTCTTATGTGCCTGGAACTACATTAAGCACTTTGCATGTACCATTTCATTTATGCTCAATAATAACCCTTCAAGGTAAATATTGCTGTTGCCATTTAGCAGATGAGGAAATTGAGATTCAGGAAGGTGAAGTAACTTGCCCAAGGACTCACAGCTACCAAGCACCTCTTTTATTTATTTATTTTTAATTGGAACATAGTTGATTATACATATCTGTGGGGTACAGAATTGAATATCAATACTTGTGTGCAATATGTGATGCTTAAATCAGGATAATTAGTAAGTTAAACATTATACAATGGAATTGTTTTTCGTGGCCCAATTCCTTCCTTACCACCCCTCCTCCCCCGACCTCTGATAACCTCAGTTCTGTTCTCTCCTTTTGAAAATTCAACATATTATTGTGATTTTTGTGCCTTTCTTTCCTTCTTTCTTTTATTCATTTATTTTTTTAGCTCCCACTTATGAATGAGGATATGCGGTTCTTCCCTTTCTGTGCCTGGCTTATTTCATTTAACATAATTTTTTCTAAGTTCATCCATGTTGCTGCAAATGTCAGTATTTCGTTCTTTTTTACGGCACAGTAGTATTCCATTGTGTATACACACCACATTTTTCTCACTCAGTTGTCCATCGATGGACATTTAGGTTGGTTCCATATCTTGGCTATTGTAAATAGAGCTGCAATAAACATGGGAATGCAGGTATTCCTTCCACATGATGATTTGCAATCCTTTGGGTATATACTCAGCAGTGGGATTGCTGGATCATATGGCAGTTCTATCTGTAGTTGTTTGAGGAAGCTCCATACTATTTTCAATAATGGCTGCACTAATTCACAGTCCCACCAACAGTGTAGAAAGGTTTCCCTTTCTCCATATCCTCACCAGCACTTGTTATTTTCTATCTTTTTGATAATAGCCAGTCTAGCTGGGGTGAGATGATATCTCAATGTGGGTTTGATTTGCATTTCCCTGATGCTGAGTGATGTTGAGCATTTTTTTCATGTGTCTGTTGGCCATTTGTATATCTTCCTTTGAGAAATGCCTGTTCAGCTCCTTTGCCCATTTTTTAATCAAGATAATTGTGTTTTTTTACTGTGAGGTTGTTTGAGTTCCTTGTATATTCTGGATATAATATCCTTTGTTGGATGCATAGTTTGCAAATATTTTCTCCCACTCTGTAGGTTGTCTTTTTGCCCACTCTGTTAATTGTTTCTTTTGCTGTGAAGAAGTTTTTTGGTTTGATATAATCCCCTTTGTTTATTTTTCCTTTTGTTTCCTGTGCTGTGGGGGTCATATTCATAATGTGTTTGCCCAGTCCTCTAATTCCTCTAATTCCAAGTGTTTCCCCTTTGTTTTCTTTTGGGAATTTTACAGTTTCAGATCTTGCATTTAAGTTTTCAATCCATTTTGAGTTGATTTTGGTATATGGCGAAAGGTACAGATCTAGTTTCATTCTTTACATATGGGTGTCCAGTTTTCCCAGCACCATTTATTGAAGAGGAAGTCTTTTCCCCAATGTATGTTCTTGGTGCCTTTGTCAAAGATCAGTTGGCTATAAGTATGTGGGTTGATTTCTGGGTACTCTATTCTGTTCCATCATTCTGAGTGTCTGCTTTTATGCCAGTATCATGCTGTTTTGGTTACTATAGCTTTGTAGTATAATTTACTCTATTCTGTTCCATCATTCTGACTGTCTGTTTTTATGCCAGTACCATGCTGTTTTGGTTACTATAGCTTTGTAGTATAATTTGAAGTCAGGCAGTGTTATGCCTCCAGCTTTGTTTTATTTTATTTTATTTTTTGCACAGGACTGCTTCAGCTATTGCACCCAATCTCATCTAAGTGTCTCTTGAGTAAAACACACAAATATAAAAAGGCCAAAACCAACAAAAATCCCTTGGTAAGAAGCTCCAAGGGCTTCCCTATTATTTTGTTGCAGTAAAATTGCCTTTCACTTTTCTGGTAGAAGGCATATTTCTAGACTACTCAGCCTGAAGGTAAACAGAACTGGTAGCCAATCTTACTTTCATATGTAATTGAGGAAATTAAATTATAAACTTAGAGTCCAGTAAATAGGCTATAGATAGAGCTTATGCTTCTATCTTTGGGGGGGGTAGTTTTATTTAGGTAGAATAACTGTCATTAGGATTATTACGATTATTTAGTGCACTATTTCAAGCACTTATTCAGTCCTCAAAACTGTCCTATAAATAACTTGCTCAGGTTTACACTCAGTAAATGGAAGACCCAATATTTGAACTCCAGGGTCTAGTCTGTTAACTACTAACAATTAGAAGGAATTAAGGTCCTCCTGGCTACTCTTCTCACCTCCACCCCTTCCATAGCACATGGGCTCATAATCCTTTCCTCTGCTAACAGATGACAATGATTAAAGAAGGGAAACTGGTTTTGAACAGGATTTCATGTTATATGAGATGGAGTCAAGTCTACTTTGCTATTTGGGGGAAACTGCCCTTCCTCCACCCACTGCAGCTTTCACTCAGAAAGCTTTCCCTTCCCTGCTCCATCACAGGGTGTCTCCAGAGGAATTCATCACATTAAGGGCATGCTGAATGATACTGGGTTGTGTGTACTATGTAATATAAATATGCAAATATATGGCATTATAAAATAATACTAATGAAATTCTGGCTTCAATAAAAATAAATTAACCTTAAACTGTACACTGCAGACTCAGAATTAGATGGACCGATCCAATTCATGACTATAAAAAGTAGTAGAAATTATAGAATCCTTATTGAAAGTTTTAAAACTAGGATAAGGTCTAATCAATACAGGAAGGTTTAGGTGTAGATATTTCTGACCCTGACACTCTAAGATATACACTTCGATCACAGTTTGAGAACAAAGGTCAGTCTAGACACTATCATGTAAAGGAAGTGCCTACCAGAGGATCAGATCCAAAGATGACACTATGTGAGTCATGTTAAACTCTGCTATAATAAAATTTGTTTGGCCTTTTCTTCATTTTAATCTCTTTATCGGGTGATTTTTCAGAGACCCTTCAGGAGTTGAAAGGGATGTTTTCCCTTGGCCCCTACTCTACTTTTACAAGAAAGTAGTTGGTGGGTGGTGGCTTCTAGGGCGCTGATCATTTCTTCATCTTGGTACCAGCTAAACGGATCTGAACATTTGATGACAATTCACTGAGTTATACACTTATGATTTGCACACTTTTCTGTATGTATGTTATGCTTCATTAAAAAGTTGTTTTTGAAAGAATGGTTTAATGGTTCAAATCCATAATGCAGTTCTGAAATTCGTGAAGTAACTGCAAACTCTCCCTTTCACTCAGGGTGAGCTACATCTACCTGGGGAGAGAGAGTGGGTGAACACCCGCTGAGCACTTACTAGGTGTCAGGCACTGTGCTGGGTTTATCACACTCCTTACCTCTATTCTCAGAGTGAGGCTGCAGAATAGCAGTCACCATCCACATTTACAGAGGAGAAAGCTGAGGCTCACAGACTGTAAGAGACTTGCCCAAGCTCAGGCGGCAAGTGGGCAGTGGAGCTGTGCCTTCAGCCTAGGCACATCTGCAGAGGTCTGTAATGCTCTTTCCATAATGTCTTGCTGCAAATCACTGCAACTTGGAGTTTATAAAATACCTTTAGTCCTGAGTTCTTACACACAAAAATAATTTGGGAAAGCTAGAAAATTACTTTCCCAAAGTTTCAAACCCTCTTCAGGGTTCAACATTTGCAGCAGTTCCTGGAAGTTATTCACTGAGTAGAAAGTTAGTAGAGGTTCATCACATGATGTGTTTGAAAATAAAATCTCCTCTTGTGAACCGTTCGCTCTCAAAGACTTAAAATAACTCCAGGTATCTGAAAGATCCTCTTCAGCTATAAGGCAGTAGATTAGCCATTACCTTAAACACATGTGCAGGACTCACAAACACTGAGCTTTCTCTTCTCAGGAACCCCATTTAAATGGCAAAGTCTTTGTAAACCTCATTAATTCTTCAGTTAGGCATATCTCTGACCAGTGTAGAAAATGTGGGAGGGTGATAATGGATTCACTGATATGCAAATGTATTTTTGTTCTAATGAAAAATAAGAAATTAAAATAACAACATGGCAGAGAACAATTGTGACTCCAAATGATAAAAAGTTACAGCAACAATCCACATACTTAGGCCATGCACAAACCGAAAGCAAACAAAAAGACCGTGCTTTCAGGGAAAACTGTGAGTGGCCTAGGTGGCCTCTGTTCTTTACACTAGTCACAGTTACCCCACAGGGATCAAGTGCTGTTTGTTTGTTCTGACTCCGGGTAATGGACAGGAAAGGTCAGCTGAGAGCAAGAACGAAGGTCCCAGGCCCAGTCTCACCCAGTCAGATGAGTGGCCTTGGGTACAGCCAGGAGATCTTACTCTGCTCTGTATCTAAGTGAGATCACAGCCATCCACACTCAGAAAAAGTTTTGTTTTGTTTTTTAATTTATACACACACACATAGAATTGTCTGATTGCTTCAGGAAATTTATAACATCCTTCTATTTAATTCACCTGCTTTCTTGACCAGGAAAAGAAAAGTATTAAATGGCTTTAAATCCCTTTAGATAATTCAGTTTGAAACAAAATGGCAAAATTAGAAAAATGTCAATTCCTTCCTCCATCCCTGTTTCCTTCAGACTCCCTTAAGTCGTCCTGGTCCCTCCCAGAAGCCTGCACTCGGGACCCTTCCCAGGCCTGCTTTCTTCTCACCAAGAGGCCAATGTCCCTCCTTCCTCCCAGCAAACCTCCATCATTCAGTGTGGCTGACTTCCACAATGTATTAGAAAGAAGGCAACAGGACTGAATGCTTTCCTTCTAAGATCAGCTTTCCAGGGTAGTCACATTTTAAAAGTAGAGCTTGTTTATCCACATATATTATTAATAGACAAAATAAGGATTTCAGCCTGTGTGCCCCAGGAAATGAAAGAATTCCAGTACTGAAGGGATAAGAGGAACGTCTCTGCTTCTGCTTGTGATGGAAGGACCTTGGCTGTCTGACTCCTCACAGCGCCCTGGAGATGCTCTGAGGCTGATGGTGGTGAGTCACGCTCCTTGACCCCTAGGTGGTGGGATCTTCATGCCTTTTTTCCCTATTTCTAGATTAACAAAATTTTAATAAATTATAGGCATACATTTATTCAGGTACTATTTCAAAAGTCATATCAAAATGCTGTCAAGAAACTTATGTTCATATAAACGGTGAAAGAATTCTAATTTGGCTAGATCTCTAAATGAGAGTCTATTATTCAGACTTCCCAGTTCCACGTACTCATTTTTTTTTTACACTATTTCTTTCTTTCCATTTCCATTGCTTCCTGTACATACACAACCACAAAGTAAAATAAATCAGAAACTAGATTTATGGTCATTAGAATGTTGGTGGTCTGGTGTCACTGTTAACAGACAGCTCAACCTTGATGACCAAATCAGTTATGTTACCAAACCAAGAGGGGTTCCTCATCCACCACCTAAATGGTGAAGAAGTCTCTCACGCCAAAGTTTGCAGTGTTAAAGATTAGCATGTATTTGAATGGCCATTCATAGGAGCCTGTTGTAGCTAAAGGAGCTTTAAGACCCCAAACTCCCCAATAGCTTAGAATCACAAGCATTTATAGAACAGAATCATGAGTGGGGTCCCAGGAGTCATGTGGGAAGCTGATAAGTTTGGGATAAAGTCAGCATAATTATTCTTGGCATCTTGACTGATATTTTCCATGATACCTTATGGGCTAGGGTGTGTGCACTTCAAAGTAGATCTGTACTTGAAGTGGTCTGTTATCTTAAGCCATAAAGCATAAAGTTAAGGAACAATCATTCTGACCTTCAAATCAAGTTTTAGCCTAAGGAACAAACATCCTGACCTCCAGATCAAATCTTAGCCTAAGGAATTTTATGCTTAACCAACTCTAATCTTATTATTGCTACTCCTAGGACTACAGCCTATCCTGCTTGGTCAAGCAGATTTTCTTTGGCTATTCCCATGCACTCCTCCCACCCCCAGCCAAGGCCTGCTGTAACTAGGGTCAGGGGAATAGCTAGGGGAGACAGGGGTCTGTCCATGGTTTCAGTTACAATACCCAACTGACTTTTATTTAGCATCTACTAAAGTGCTAAGCATTAAGATCCTCCCTCAGAATTACTGCTGTATGCCAGTTCCTGCATCCTGGGACAGAGACACTCACATTCACTTAAATGACTTTGATCAGGTCACCACTATACTTTTAAAAGTTCATGGAAAGATTTCTATTATCTTTTAGTTCTATTTTTCCATGAGCTTTTTGAAGTGCCCTAGTACATCCCTCCTTGGGCCCCAGAATCACACATTGTAGTCATGAAACAAATAGTCATTCGAGGTCTATATGCTTCAACATGACCCAGAAAGTCATAAAATAAGTAAAGATGGACAGAATTTGGTATTCACAGAGAAGAGCCATTTATGAGAAGAATGCTTCTAAATCCCATAATTCACATTTTTTAAGCAAGAGGAAATCAACTGGAAAGCAAGAGTATATTATGGATCAAGAAATATTTTCTAACCAATATTCACCCTATACTACCTGGAAAACTCCTAGACTTTTTCCTCTGAGCCTGAATCTCCAATTTAATGTGTTGTGTCAATTGTTTATAAAATGCAGATCTGATCATTCTCTATCTTATTAATAGTATCTAGAGCACCTAGCACAGTACCTGGCAAGTACCTATTGAGTAGTCACTCAGTAAATATTTGTTGCATAAATGAACGAACTGTTGAAATCTGTGACTCACATTTTAACAGCAAAAATACAAATGGTGTTTTTAATTAATTCAGCAACATATGGTATTGATTCTAAATGTGCCTTATTAAACTATAAGCAAGCACTAAGATACTGATACTACAAAAGTAATTCTGCTACCAGAATATAATTATAGTAATGCATTACTAGATGTATTTGTTAAACACAGACTATTAATATGCTTTAATCAGCCTTTCATTAAGTTTGCAAAGGAATTTTTAAATGTTTAAGTGCCCAGATTTCTCTTTCCTTAGTAACAGTAAGGAAGTGCCTCCCTTAGGCCCAAGTAAGACGGGCCTTGTCCTGGCTCCCCCCTCTGGTGCTTGTCCAGCTGTATCCCTCCCCATGGGGGAGTCTGCAGGGCCACAGGGATGTACACACCTGCAGCCTCACCCCTTCTCCTAGACTATGCTCTGAGTATTTGGGACCTAAGAATTCCCAGGTCAAACAATCCCAAGACCACTGCAAGGACCTATGCAATACCACCTCCCACAATCTCTCCTCCAGAGGGTGGAGCACATAGCCAAAGTGCTCCTCCTAAGCCTGGGGGGTGGTGCACAGTAGGGAGTGGGAGGACTTTCCACACAAGTGCATGCAGGGTAGAGGCAGGGAAGGGCAGGAAGGGGCAGGCCTCAAGTCAAGGACCATGGCTTGCTCTTGCTGGGCCACCACATTACAGCGCAGACCACCAAGTTGCCCAAAATTTCTAAATTCAAAGCTGCCTTCCAGATTGCCATAAAGATATATGTGTCAACATGAGAAGTTACAATACAGTTACAGTTTGTTTGCCTGATATATAACTTTTCAGTATTTAGACCTATGGTTTATAGACCTCTACTTATATTCATGCCCTGGCTTTGCAAATATTAGAAGTATTTTCTTCAAATTATTTTCCTGAACTTCAAATATTGAAACATACCAAATATGCTTAATAAAGTATCATAAGTAAAAACCTGCCCATTTAAATCTTTGAGATTTCTCATGTTCTCAAACTTTACCAACAGAGGTGCTTGGTCCAGATGAACAGGTTCTCTTGAGAGGCAGCCTATGCACATCAATAAAGTTAATCTATGGGGGTAATAATATTAACAAACAATAATAAAATTTTTTGAGCATTTAGAATGGCCGGGTACAGCACCAAGTAATTTGCATGCATTACTTCATCCAATACTCAAAATAACTGTAAGATAGTGCTGTGGATTGAATGTCCCCCCAAAATTCATTGAGGCGTGGTCTCCACTGTGACAGTGTTAAGAGGGTAGGAAATCCTATCGTGATAATGGAAAGGTGGGCCCTTGAAGAGGTGATTAGCTTGTGAGGACCATGCCCAAGTAAATGGATTAATCAATTGATGGTTTAATGGTGATAATGGGCATGGTTCTGAGGGCTTTAAAAGGAGAAGGAATAGGAGTTAGTCTTTCTCTCCTTCTGCCATCTGCCATGTGACCCCCTGCTTTGCTGTAAAGAGCAAACAAGGCTCTCACCAGACGTATTCCCTGGACTTTGGACTTCCCAGCCTCTAAAACTGTAAGCAATAAATATTGTTTCTTTACAACCACCCAGTTTGGGGTATTTCTGTTATAAGCAACAACAGAAACAGACTAATACAAGAAGATACTAAGGTTTTATTTTACAGATGAGGAAACTGAGGCTTAGAGAAGTTCAATAAACTGTGCAGGTTTCCACAGCTCAAAAGGGCAACATCCTGGGTGCCAGCGGGGCTCAGCAGCCTTCAGAGCACCTGCTCTCTGTCACTCTCTTCTCTTGCCTCCAGCCATCACAGTCCTCTCCCAGTCTCTGCCTCCTCTCTTTCTTAGGACCTCTCATCCTTACCTTTGCCCAGCCCCACGTGGGCCTCAGACCTCAGGCTTCCAACCTCAGGTTTCTAGTGGCAATTGCTTATTCTATTGTCCATAGAGATGACTTTGGGGAACTGATGCCTTTCAACACACACACACACACACACACACAGAGGAAAGGAAAGGGACTCTGGAGTCAGGGAGCAACTTGGAATCAGGGAGCCTATGCCCCGTGATGGGGCTGAAGGAAGTGGGCTGAGTCATGGAGACTGCAGAGGAGGAAGTGCTGATCCTGAGCAGCCCGTGAGGGGCACACTGTGCCAGGAGTGTGCTGTGTGAGGGACTGTCTGGTGTGTCTGGTGCACCTCAAAAAGGAAGGGACAGAAAAGGACAAAACTGAGAAGGTGTACAGATGTGAGACTCAGTTCAGACACCAGGGCAAGGGGGGTCCCAACTGCAAGAGAGCTTCCAGGGAGAGGCAGAACAATTTGGGTCAGACAGAATCAATAAGTGAAACTCGCTGTTCTTCATTAAACTCCAACCAAATCCAATCTTGTTTGTTTTTTCATTTAGTCAAATCAGATCTATGGTTACAAAAATAGAACCTAACCTACATATTTTTAAAGTATAGAGACTGAGTGGGGACAAAAGTTACAAATTTTCTCAAAATCGACATGTGTGTTGGTTAGAGTTTCTGGGTCCAAGAGAGAGAGAAAATGTTCCCAGAAGCAAATCACTAGATGAAATAATTTGGGAAGGAGCAAGAGGGAAAGAGGAGAGTCTCTTTTTTCCCCCATCTCCCTCTCTGTCTTTCTTTTAATCTTCAGATGCAGTGACTGAATATGATTACTTTGGGGGAACAGATTCAGGCACAATCATGACATCTACCCTCTATAGAGAGAGAGAGATGAAAATGATATTTCATTTCAGGTCCACATTTCAGTTCAACCTCACCCTTCTTCTTGTACAAAGCATCCAGGGCACTCAAAAACTCTTACTTGCTCTTGTTCTGTTACCATGACAACAGGCATCTGCTCTGAATGGACAGGAAGAATAGGGAAACAAATATGTTTCAACCTACTTGAGAAATACTTTCTCGTTGATAACACAATGCTTCCAGTGTTACTGGCTCCTACATGTATTAAGTGGTTAACGCAAGTGCCTTCCGGAGCCTGAGTCTCTCCAGGATCTGAGCTATGTGGCTAAGGGACAACACATTCGATGCAACTCTTCTACCTGATGGACGGCAGCAGGTGGGGCACGCAGGGAGCCCTCTTTCAACTCTCAGCTGCACCTCCACATGGGGCTCAGACACGGCCACAGCCTACTTAGGCATGGCCCACAGTTAAGTCATGAAAGAGCTTTTTGGAGACAAAGCCAAGAACCCTTTGTAGAGTCTGAATCTCTGCTTATAAAGGGAAAATAACAAAGCCCGTCTCCTGGACACCCTCACAGCAGTTGTATTTTTGCACCCGATCCCATTCAATATTTTTTGAGTCCTGTTGTATGCTAGGCCCTCTGTATCACTATCACGTCGAGTCATCTCAACATCTTTCTGAAGTGCAATTATGTCTACTTTTCATCAGGAAAACTGATGCTCAGAGAGGTTAAATAATGTGTCCAGGTTCACATAGCCATCACGTGGGAAATCTAACCTTCAAATTCACATAGGTAAACAGGGAAGCCCGTCCTTAAGGTCCCTCCCAGTCTGGGAGGCAGGGGAGATGCTGAGCAGACCACTCACTAGCTCACCCCGCGCTGGTCGTCAGGCAACCAACAGCTTGGCCTTTGCTCTTGTGTAGCTGGCACACTGAGGCCATTCAGACCACAGACAAGGAAACAAAAATACATGTAATTATAAGTCATGGTCAGGGTTGTTAAGGAAACAGTGCCCTAAGAAAGAGCTGTGTCCTCACCCCGATTAAAAATTCCATCCTTGAAAGAAAAAGGCAGAGCTTTGGTCCACAGGCCTGGCTCAGGAACTACCCCACACGGTGACTAAGAACAGGAACTTGCGCTCAGTCCACCTTCAAGACCCAGCTCTACTACTACTTAGGTGAGTGACCCTGGATAAGCTTAAACTTAAAACTCTATGAGCTTCAGCAAACGAATATGTGCAAAGCACTTAGCCGATCCTGGCACACAACATAAATATGAGTTTCAATTGTATTATTATTGCCCTATTGTCCCTCCCACACCCAAAAGTCCTCCCAGATGTTGTGTGTGACGGCAACGGGAAAGGGTGGCCTCTAGAGATGGCATAACTACAGCCATGGAGAGTCAGCTCAACTGAATCAAAACATGGACTTCCCAGCCCCTTCCCTTCATTGCCATCAATAGGCTGATGCAGCAAACCCTGTCAGTGACCACCCACCTGTCCTCGAACCCCTTTACCATTTCCACGCTCACTGGCTCCCAGGGTACTTTCATACCCAACTGAAAGCTATTGTGTTTCGTTTTTTGTGGCCTCCTTTCCAGCTTTCTGAACCTGCTTTGCTGTCTGCAGAGACTGTCACAAGTGCCTGAGAATGTACACCCCCAGGGGAAGGCCTTAACCCATGACTGAAGGGTGCAGAGAACAAAATGGCAGCTTCTCTGCAACTGCAATCTGATGGAGGCAAGTGCAGGTATTCCGCTCCGGAGGACTTTGCTTTATTTCTCGGTATACCCTTGCTCAGCTTCTTCTCCTTCCATCACACTTCCCAGTACCTCATGAGGGGACATTTCCTAATAAATAAGCCACTTTCACAAGAACCCTCTTCTTGGGGTCTGCTTCTGGGGAACCAACCTGAGACAGGATAGTGTTAACTGGCCCAAGTACTTGCTTTAAAAGCATGGTTAGAAATAGAAGCCTGGGTGAGAAATGTTTCAGTCTCAGCAAGGCTTGACACACATGGCTTTAGTGTCCTCTGAGAGTTTGAGAGAGTAGCAATAGCCATCCTGACCTTCAGCATGAAAGAGGCAGGACTGTCAGAGTTGAGAAGTGTAACACAGTGATACATTTCAGGACAAGATGCCCCTTCTGGGCAGCAATCTCTCTGGAATTACAGCCATCAGATGTTCCATTGTTGCTTGTTCCCAAATGAAATATTTCCTAAACAAAATTCAGAATTTGCCAGAACAAGCACTGCTTCCTGAGGTACTCAAAATAACCAAGAAATCGTAACCTTTTAAGTGAAATGCAATTAAAAGGATGGGTGAAATATTCATCATTTGAATGTTTAATAAAATTCTAGCTAAGAGAATCTCTTTATCATGACTTTGGCTATAGGGCCTTAGATATGAAATTTCTGATATTATAGTCGTAGCATTCAGAGCTTAAAGATAAGCCAGCCCAATCTTTTCTTGTTAGTTTTCTACACTTCCAGTTTTTCCACAATGGGTAAATGGATATCTATAACATACATGTTTACATATACGGATATATACGGAAATGCATATCTAGACATAACATGTATATATAAATATATAATATGTATGTATGTAAATGTGCAAAGAGAGAGATTACTCTTACAATTGAAAATTTCTAAATTGGGGCATGTTCAACTCTATGTGTACTTTAAGAAATTTAAGTTAGAATAATGAAATGGTTTCACATATATTATCAAAGTACCTTTTTCTAAGTAACAAGAATGTAAGTTGAAATATTCCTTTGAGAGATCCAATCAAGATGGCGGAATAGATGGTCCCCACTGTCACTGTCTCCCACAAATCAAACAATTTACAACTATAAAAATGTAACATCAGCCAAGCCGGGGCAGCTGGAGCTCAGCGGAAGAGGAGGAGAGACCTACAGAGTTCATGAAGGTGGGAGAAACTACTACCTGAGAAAGAAAAAGCTGCTCTGAGAATTTCGGGCCGCAGCTGACTTAAGGCTCGAGCTGCTGAGCACATGGAGCAGGAGCCTGCAGAAGCCACAGATGTGCCCTTCAGATGGAGTTACTTGGAGATGGCGGGGGAGAAGAGGACCTTGGCAGCCCCCAGGACAGCAAGACCACTAATAGGGTTCCTGTGGACCCACACAGGAGCGAGGAGCCAGAACAACTGAAAAAAGGAGCCATTCAGAAGCCAGTGAGTCATTGCAAGGGACGGCACATGGCCTGTCCCATGGGAAGTGTTTGCAGCACAGGCAGTGGGGGAAACAGGCCCACCAGGGGAACACAGGGACACAGCAAGGACAGCTGATCTTCCCCCCAATCAGCACAGGACGACTCAGAGGAGACTGGTCAGAAATGCAGAATTGCATGGGGTGCGGTTTGATGAAAAAACTCAGGCCCAGATCAGAGATTCTACAGAACACAGATCCACCGGGTCTCTGGAGAGCCAGAAGTACCTATAAGGTCACCCATTAAACCCTGAGCTGCACAAAATGTCTTCCCTAGGGAAACAGCAGCAAAGCAGCAATTTAAACAACCACACACTCAAGTACTGGTTCCCACAGGAAGTTCCCCCGTGTTAGAAGCAAAGGACAAAAAATTAGTTCCGGGCCAGGCACACCACCAGCACCTTGGGGCCTGCCTGGGAACTGGAGGCTTGGATCTGGGGACCGGACCCCACTCCCACTTCCAGGCAAACTGCACCAGTGCCTTGGGGCCAGCCTGGGGACCTGAAGCATGGAGAAGAGGACTGGACCCGCCCCCTCCCACAACCAGGCACACCACGCCAGCACCTTGGGGCCTGTTCCAGGACCTGAGGCAAGAAGAAGGGGAATGGAACTCTCTTCCACAACCAGGCACACTGAGCCAGCACTTCATGGCTCCCCTGGGGAACCGAGGCATGGAGAAGAGGACTGGACCTCTCTCCCACAACCAGGCACACCACACCAGCACCTTGGGGCCTGCCCAGGGACCCAGGACATGGAGAAGGGGACTGGACCTCTCTCCCACAATCAGGCACATTGAACCAGCGCCTTGGGGCCCATCCAGGGACTCGGGGTATGGAGTTGGGGACTGGACCTCTCTCCCACAACCAGGCACAACATGCCAGCACCTTGGAGCCCACCTGCGGACCCAGGGCATGGAGAAGGGGACTGGACCACCCTCCCACAACCAGGCACACCACGTCAGCACCTTGGGGCCTGCCCAGGGACCTGAGGCAAGGAGAAGGGGAATGGACCTCTCTGCCACAACCAGGCACACTGTGCCTGTATCTCAGGACCCACCCAGGGACCCGGGACATGGAGAAGGGGACTGGACCCCTCTCCCACAACCAGGCACATGGCGCCAGTGCCTTGGGCTCTGCCCAGGGACCAGAGGCATGGAGAAGGGGACCAAACACACCCCACAACCAGGCATACCCCCAGTGCCAAGGAGCATGCCAAAAACAGCACCCCCACATGGGTGGCCCACCACAGCCACCACAATAACCATGGCTGCTGCAAAAGCAGCTAGACGCCACAGCCACCACGCAGATGGTCTGCCAAGCACTGGAGTGCATTCACACAAGACGAGTCACCAGCAGAGACAAAGAAAAGAAGAGGATGTCTCTTTACACAAAATCCATTTCAGAGTGACAGAAGCAGCATCTGCTCTATGATAATATTGGGAGACCTGATCACATCTCTTAGCATTGGACAGATCATCTAGGCAACAAGTTAACAGAGTAACCATTATTCTTTCAGAAGGAGAGAAGAAATCTAGGGTAATTAGAGGGGGGAGGGGGAAGAAATGGGGGAAGAGGAGAGGTTGGACAAGGGGCATAAAGAATAATTACGACTTGTAACAATGTATATGCTAGTAATACTGATTTAATCAACATATCTCAATGTTCAACCCCAAAAATATGTATAATCAATTTTGATTCAATAAATAAAATAAATTACTTTAAAAAAAAGAAATATTCCTTTGAAAGCGGTTTAGCAAGAGCCTTTAAAAAGTTTATCATCCGGTTATTCTATGCCTATAAAACTAAGCTTTAAAAAAAAAGCTTTGTGTACAAATATGCACATTTTGATAATATTTAATAATAGGTTTTCTACTTTGTATTAAAATATAACATACAGAGAAGTGCACATTTCGTACTTACGAAATTTATTGCAGTTCAATAAATTTCACAAACTGAACTCACCCATGTAACCATCACCCAAATAAACACAATATTACCAGCACCCCAGAATGGAAGGTGGGACAAACTGAGCAAATTTTAAGCAATTTAAGCAAAACCGTCTAGAAATCCCAAAGGCACCAAGGCAAAGCAGTAAATATGAAAATCCCTGTAGACCTCAGTTACAAACTTGCAAGAGAACAATCGCCCCTCCCATTGAAGAACTGTATCACCAGAGGTACAGAAAAGGGAAAAGGAAATTGTACTAAGTAGGCTTTATGAGGAATGCTTGGGAGAATAACATCACCAAAGGCACTAAGTATAAATTGGGGTCAGTCAGGCATCATGATTATACAAATGAGGTCTGGATAGATGTGCTCCCTAGACCCAATGCTAGACGTGACTAGGCAATCACAGAGGGAAGAGGCAGACTGGGTGGCAACGTGATTGAAGATGGAAAATACAGACATAAATCCTCCATGCTGAGAAAAGATGGAGTCCACCATTTTGAGTCAGAGAGTGAACATGACATCAAACCAGATTATAGCCAAAGACACTAATGAGAAAGCCAACCTTAACCATTGGTGTAGCTAGCTATTACCGTCTGGTTTATGAATAAGCATAACTAAATTAAACATGACCCTGAGGTTTAGATCAGAGCAAGTAAAAGAGTTTCAGAGGTCAGAGCAGAGAAGCTTCCAGATAGATAAAAGACGTATCAGTGACATTTCAACAAACAAACCTAATATTGTGCACGATAGTCAATGCACAATGGTTAAATGAATTGATAAGTGGAAGGACTTTAGTTAACTTTTAGCTGTCAGTATAGTAAATAATCGATGGCTTTTATGTTCCCAAATATCATTTGTTTCCTTTTTGCTTTCCCTCAGTCAAGGTCCTTTTTAAAATTCCAATCTGACCAGGTGGAACAAGTGAGGAATTGTTCATTCTTACCCAGACCAGGGTGCCATGAAGAAAAGAGCCTTTTTGTGGTGAGGTTATGGCAGCAAGAACCTCAAGTAGAAAATCACTGAGGCTTGGAGTTGCTGAGTCAATTAGAAAAGTGAAGTTCCTGGAACAAATAGTCTCCTCAGACCAACAATTCTCAAATTTTTGCATGCTCACCTGGAATGCTTGTTAGAACATGAATGGCTGGGCCCCACCTCCAGAATTTCTGATCCAGTAAGTCTCGGGCAGAAACAGGAAATTTGCATTTCTAGCAAGTTCCCAGGTGATACTGATGCCGCTGGTCCAGGAACCACACTTTGCAAACCACTTTGCCCTATACCACTGATGCTCAGTGTTAGCTGTACATTGGAATCACGTGGAAAGCTTTAAAAATGCTGATCTCAGGGTCCTCCCCTACCCTGAAATTCTGATTAACTGGCTTATAGTGCAGTCTGGCAGTTACGATTTTTTCAAGTTTTCTCAAGTAATTAATTCCAGAATGCAGTCAAGATTGGGAGCCACTGCCCTACACCATGGTACATCCAACATGTGAAAATGTGTGCAGGTCGCACATCCTGACCTACTCTTCACCTTACCAGAAGCGAGAGTATCTGAATCCTCATCTATGGAAGGTCTTAAGAATCAGTTAGAGAGGAATTTAAAGAATCTTAAAAGAGTATGAACTCCAGACTCTCCCTCTGCCACATCCACCCAGCCTCTCTTGGAGCAATCTGGCTAGAGACAATCTTTCTGCAGTTATACAGCCCCAGCTACTAAAATCCAAAGGAGACTCATCTAGCCCTGGCTGCTACACACACACCTTGTTTCCAAGCCTTTGTACCTATTGGTGACTGCCTGGAATGGCCTCCTCCACCCTGACGTCCATAAAATCCCTATCTGCTCATCTCTAACACTGTCTAGATCCTAGCATCCCCAGCTCTTTAACTTGGTCAGTCCCTCCTCCTGGTTCCTAGAGTAATTTTACAGACATACATTTCCTATTATATTTCTCTCTCTACTTCCCTGAAAAATGTGAACTCCTTGAGGATAATCTTTCTCTTCCTGATAGCCCTAGCACCTAGCTCAGGTATTAAATGAATGTTTTTGAATGAATATTGAACATTGTATTATTCAGATCGTTGACTCCTCTATTTTGGGCAAAAGAATTTCTTATTTTTCCTAATTGTCTCTTCATTTCCATATCCAATTGTTAAAGTCCATTACCTTTACCATAATTTAAAGATAAAAATCAACTCGGCAAAATCTCATACCATGAATTCCAAAGCAACAGAAATAAGCCCAAACTATTTGAATGGAGTCCCAAAAAAAGAACCTAAAACAGAGAGCTATATAAAGTGAACTAATTAAATAAGGAAAATGAGAGTTTTTGCTATTGCATTGCAAGTTTTTGGTTTTACCTAAGTGGATGATTTTTTAAAAAAAACAGTGTGGAAGAGCAAAATGACTGAACAGTAAGAATCTAAGCCCCAGAAGATCCCAGCATCCCTTCTGTTCTAAACTTAGCTCAGCCACTGGCCCACCATGTGAATGAGTCAGTGTTCTTCCTTGACTTAAGTCATCCCTCTTATAAAACTTGTTAAAGAAAGACGTCACTGCAAATTAGATGTTGTAGCTAAGTTTAGCCATCCTAAGGACATAAATATTGTAGCTATGTGACTTCAGTCATTTTTGCTTCGTGACTTATATTTGGGCATGTGGTCGAATATGTGTTTATATACATACTATGGCTAAATATATACCTTCTGCATAGACATATATTATATATATATATAAGTATATATATATGCAAATACCCACAGAAAGCACCTTGCACAGAAACATCCTTGAGCTATTTTAAGAGGCAGCATTATTTTACTGACAAATGTTCAGAAGTTAGCTCTCTGACTTGCCCCCAGCCTAACCTCCGTGGATTGACTGTTCTCTTCAAAGAGTCTGTGTATGAATGTGTGTGTGTGTGTGTGTGTGTGTGTGTGTGTGTGTGTGTGTGTGTGTGTGTGTGTGTGTGTGTGTGTGTGTGTGTGTGTGTGTGTGTGTGTGTGGGAAGACAGGAAGAACTGCCCTCCCCCAGCCCCTGGTTTCTCCTCAGACAGTGCCATTCACGCTGTGCTGAACAGACAGACGCTGCCTAATGTAACTTGCGGAGTAATGGGGTCTGTCTGCCAGAAATACTCCTCCACAGGCTTCCCAGAGAAGCATTTTACCTGAATCAGGACACTGTGTCATCTGGCAAAGTTACCCATTTAAAATTTGAGTGACTGGAAAGGTTAGTTTATCTGATCGATTCACTACTGCCCAGTTATTCTCACCTCTTTGAGATTAGGATCCTGAAAGAAGGACAAAAAAAAAGACTATATACAGAGAGTCTTGCTTGAGAGGAGGAAGTCAGAGACCTGGAGAGTCCAGCAGCCTGACCCGAGGCACCTGCAAGCAAGTAGCAGAGGAAGGTAACAGGGATACGAGGCCAGGCGAGTGAGAGCAAAAGGCCGGCTCTGGCCGGTGACCAAGACTGACTGCTGCATGGGAATTTTACAGTTTACAGAGAACTTTCTCATCTCATTAGAATCTCTTCAACTCCCAGTGAATTAGGTATTGTTATTTTCTTTCTCATTTTACAGGGGAAGAATGTGAGATTCAGAAAAATCAAGTGGCTGGCCTGAGGTCACTCAGCTAGTAAATGGCAGAACTGGGATGCAAAAATCCAGCAAGTCTTTTGACTACATTTTTCTGCCTACGTGTGTCCAGCCAAGACACACGTCAGATGTGGCTATGTCAGATGATTTTGTCCCCTTCAATACACACAGATCATGGCTATTCTCCACTACTGGGTTTCCACTTACTGTGGCCAGAACTAACTCAAGCGACCTAGCAATTGTCAACTAGCCTGCTCGGATCAGGAGAGCTGGTACACCCTGAAACATTGAGCAAATGGCTAAAGTGGAAACTTAAGAGGGAGGCAAAAATTAAGACAGGTAAGGAAGGTATGTTGCTAAACCAGAAGCGTATGTTGCTGACATCTCCCTGCGGTTCAAAGGAAGATCTGAGATCACAGAATATAGATTCTGGGAAAGGCCTCAAGGGTGCATCCTGCCTCTGGGCAGGCCCACAACTCAACTATCCAGTCCATGTGGCCATCTACTCTGTCCATAAATGGTGAAAAAGAAGCCCTCTTCAACTCCCTTAAGAGACTCATTCTCATGTTCCATCATTTTTCCCATTAAAAAGGTATTCTATTGTGTCTAATTTAAGTGTTTTCCATCAGCTTTCTTAAGTCTGCTCAAGAAGAGATAAGCAGTGCTATTTAAATAATACATTTAATATTTTAAAGCCTACTAAGAACCCCTCAAGTTTTTTTTTTCCCTCTCCCCATTAAAACAGACATAACTCCTTTGACATCTCCAAAGGCAAAAGTCCTATTTTTTTCATGCTTTTAATCAATTCCATTTCTCATCTGTGGTCCCTTTCCAATTTTACCATATTCACCTTAGGATGTGAAGACCACAACACTGTATCCTAGGTGCAATACTCTGAGGAACAGACCGATGAAAGCCTGGTCTTCTAGCTCCTGGAAGAAGATCACACAATAAAAGCCATGGTCATGTTCGTGCCAAAATATCACTACTACATAACAGCACCATGGTGCTAACTCATCCAGTGTGTGCTTCACTTGCTGCCCGCTTCCCTGGTGTGTCTCTGTGGTCTCCGTTGAGTGCTCTGGCACACAACCCTGTACTGACCCCTGCTGAACAGCACTGCTGGGGAAGAGAGGTCCACAGGAGCTCACAAGTGTAAAATACGATAAAAGCAGCCACTTCTCGTTATCACAGATGACTGGAGAGTCATAGAAGTTTAGAACAAAAGGAATGTCCAACTCAGCACAACAAGAGAGAAGGAAATCACAATATATATAGATGCCAAAAAAGTGGCTATAGGTACCAATAGTCTAAAGACATTTGTATGGGCCGAGCCCGTGGTGCACTCGGGAGAGTGCGGCGCTGGGAGTGCGGCAACACTCCCGCCGCGGGTTCGGATCCTATATAGGAATGGCCAGTGCACTCACTGGCTGAGTGCCGGTCATGAAAAAGACAAATAAATAAATAAATAAATAAAGACGTTTGTAGGTGATTTATACACCTAGGTCTGTCTATACAAATTTAAGCAGTATCCTCATTCACCAGCTCATAGGTTTGGTAAGCAAAGAGACCAAAACTGAGAAAGCCAGAAGTACCTGGAGCTTGTTAGAAAATGTATCACATCAGTCAGTTTCTCTCTTGTTTTCACTTTCCATGTGCATAGAAAACCAAGCACCTCCCAAAGGGAACAGCAAGGACCTGAACTTTCCTCTTTTTCTCCCTGAAGCAAAACAAGATTGTGTAAGTAAAAGCCCCAGAAACATTCTAATCAAGAATGAGAACTAAATCCCAACAACTAAGATTTATGCAAGCAAGAAAACAGATTCCAGAAGCAGCAAAGTTCCTGCAGCTGCTGCTAGAGTCATTACTAGCCCATGTAACTCAAGCCTGAGCTCTTAATAGAGCCCTGCTAGCAGCTGAATGCCCCGGGCCTCTCTGCCTGGAGGGGCTAAGGCCCTGCTGGCAAATATTTACTCAGTCTCAAAATGTCCCTTCTTTGTTTTGCTGATGAAATACAGCCCTGAGGAGGCCAATAGGGTAACACCATGTGCCACTGATCCTCACACAGCAGCCAGCATAGGGCCCAGGCCATCTCATGTGCTCCCAGAATGAGTTTAGTATTCTGGAATGTTGGTTCAATGCCCACATTGGCAGCTAGGTACAGTAAGGTGGACATTTCAATAGAGAAAGCCTGCAAAACCAGTAGAATAATTTGATTATATTCATTCAATACTTAAACTCTATTTCCAAAAGGATGTACGTTATTTGTAATACTTATACCTATTAAAATAAAATGAGGATAAGAGATGTCTGCACTCCCATATTCATTGCATCACAATATATTCACAATAGCCAAGATATGAAAACAACCATCTGTCAATATGCCTATCAATGAATCAATGGATAAAGAACATGTGGTAAATACATTCAATGGAACAATATTCAGCCATGAAAAAAAAAAAGGAAATCATATGCTACAGTATGGGTGAGCCTTGACATTATGCTAAGTGAAATGTCAGTCTCAGAAGGACAAATCACAAGTCCACTTATAGGAGGTATCTAAAGTAATCGAACTCACCATGGTTCCATCTGGAAAGTCTTAATAATTTTTTTTTTTTTTTCATTTTGTACTGGGCCCCACAAATTATGTAGCTTGGTCCTTCCCATAACTGCTTGTGTCTGTTCACACACTTATGTAGTTCATTGCATGTGACTGGAAATCGGTGGCATCTAGTCATTAGTATGTAATCTGTGCACAATGGAGAAAAGGTTGTAAAATATGAAAATATGTCAAGATGTTAGACACGGGTGGCTTACTAAAGGTAGTTTTTGTAAACAAAAAGTAATTAAGCTGGGGGTTCAGGGAATTGTACTTGGGGGTAAAAGAGATTTAGAAATCCCTTAATATGGGCTTCCTGCTACCTGGCAGGACCTACTCATGGGCAGGCAAATTACCATTGCTACCCTCCCAAGTACATCTCCCCAGAGGAATTGGGGAGGCCAGGGAAGCCATGCTCATCAAACTTCCTCTAGCCCAGTGGCTTCTGATATCCTTTGCTAAAAATGGATTCTTTGTGCTTACCACAGTATGGTAACTTCAAGAATATGTAGGTGACCTATGCACATTTTCACCAAGCCTCTAGCTCAGTTTCGTGAAAGATTTCTTCAGGGTCATCCAAAGGAACCAGAAAGAATAGATACTTTCAAAGACTTGAGTTGAGTATCCTTGCTACGATTAGGCAATCAAATTGCCTATAGTTTTTAGACAACTTAATGAAAAGGGAAACTTAAGTCTAGTCTAAATGACTTTAATTTATGTACAAATAATTTATTAAGAATCACTAAAAATTATTTATTTTGAGGTATAATCAGATAAACCCTTACTCCTTAAATTTGTTTAATTTTTCCCAAATGAAATTGATGTCAGGGCCATGAACAACTCATTAAGATAGACTAATCATTTAATCTATGTTAAAAAAAAAAAAAAAAAAGAGGGGTCTTTTCTTACTACATCTCACTCAAAGATTCTAGTAAGAAAAGACAGGATCCTCTCTCCATTACTGATGATACTAAGAAGGGAGCATTCACTGATTAATTTATGAAAAATCTAGGGGCCTTGCTTTGGCAGTTTCAATATCCTTTTTCACCAGCCCTTCCACCAGGATGCCTAGCAATCAGCAAATTAAACTGTTTTGCATTTTTATTTCTTCTCCTTCCCCCTCTCTAATTGAAGCACAATAAATAATCTCGTGATCAGAAGACAGAATCTGCAAATGGGATCATCAGCTCCTTACATAATTATGAAAGTTGTGTGAGCAAGATGTGTCCCCTGCAAAATCACAATCCCAAGACAGATTCTATCTAATTAATGCTGAGAGCATCAGTATTTCCCCAGCTCATTCTTGGACCAAGTATTTCGCTTCCATGGGCAGGAAAGCGTATGACAGCCAGCCAGTGAGACTGCCTTTCTCTGATGAACCCTATTTATGCTCAAAGTGGAATAGCCAGAGAGATCTTAGCAAGAGATCATCCAAGAGGATCTGCATCTACAAGTGAGATGGAAAATTCCCAACCACTTAAGAAAGTCTCATGTCTATTATTTGAATGTCTTCTTCCCCCTTCTCCTCCCCCTGACTCCTCATCAAAGTTTAAATTTTGTAATCACCCAAGTGGGGTCTTTGAGCAACTCAAAATTTGGAATTTGGGCTTCATATTTTGATGGCCTATATTTTCTTAGAAAACAAATTCATTTAGTCCATCTACAACTTTTAGTGAGCACTTCCTGTGTGCAAGTTTTATGTTACCATTTCCACCTGTCACCGAGGGCATAAGATTTATCACCTGCTGGGATCAGAAGGGAACAAGAAAAATGGAAAGGAAAATAATCCTTCAACACTCAGACAACCTTGGCACACAAATGCTTTGAATATTCAATAGAGTCAGCTTGACTCAATCATTCAACAGATATTTGTTGCTGCCCAAATCCTTCCTAGTATCTAATTAAAATCCTTCACGCTATATTTAAATTACATTTTTTCCTATGTCTGTGTGGAGAATAACTATTTGCCAACTTCCATGGAACTGATTTCAATTCAACATGGTGACTGAGTGGCCATTACATGCCAAACACTACGGGCCCTAAGGATAGAAAGTTGAATATTATGGTCCTCATCCTATCAGCAAAATATGTGTATGCAACTAAATACTAAACTAGTCGTATGAATAAATGCAGCAGGAATACAGAAAGGAGCTGGTCCTTCCTTGAAAGATTGGTACCTTTCACTAGGAAAAAAAGGATAGAAGAGCATTCTAGAGAAAGAGGGGCACAAATAGAAGGTGATAGATGAGAACAGAAAGGTAGATTGAAGGGTAATTATTAAAGACATGCTAAAAACTTTGGACTCCATCCAATGGGCCACAGGAAGCTATACAATTTTTCAGACCAGCGTAGGGAGGTAATGTGACCAGAGTCTTATTCTAGACAGATCAGTCTATAGGCAGAGGAGACTGACTAGGAGGAATAACAAGAGTCCAAGTGCTGAGAGGCCTCTACAAAATCAGCCGAAAGATGATATGGATGTAGAGTTCTGCAGAAAATAGGATTGGAAAATCTATAAGACTTATTGACCATTAAATGAATGAAGTAAAGAGGAGGAAAGGGAAAAAATACTCCAAAATATACAGATTGTGTGGTACAGTGGATAGTGATGCCAATAAAAGAGATGAGCAATAATTGTGGATACCCACTGGGCATCCAGGTGAATACGTCAATCAAACATTTGAACTCTGTCACAAGGACTGTGAGACTGGGAGTCATCAGACCATAAGACCATACTAGTTGAGATCATCCATAGGAGGAAGGGAAAAGGACAGAACTTGAGGCCATCCACATGAAAGCAGGAAAAGGGGGCAATGTAAAAGATTTAAAAAGAGGCAGAAAGGTATGAGGGGAAGAAAAACAGGAGAGTGGAGTCTGAGCAACTGAGTGAAAAGAAAGCTTTCAGAATGAAGGAGATGCTATAAAGAGATAATATAGGTTGTGAACCGTAAAGATATTGGATTTGGCAAGGATGTGACAATTGAATATGGCAAAAATTTCAGTAAAGTGTTAGAGGAAATACAGACAGCGGGAAATTGAGGTGGAATTTGATGTGAGAAAATATGTGGAGCTAGAGGGAAAGAAACAGAATTTTGTTTTGTTTTTCTTTGTTTTGGGAAAATAGGAAGCAAAGTCAACAATCAAGTCAGGAAGGTGGGTTGGGTTGGGGATCCTGAAGGGTGATACAAACAAGCAGAGGAAACAAGAACTGATTGGAAGTGAGTGCATTATAGATCCTCATGCACTTATGTATAGATTACTTATGCAGACATAAGTAATCATATATTTATCACGAGTGGGATCAAAACAGACCCAAGATTTTTCCCAGTTGCCCTCTCAGCAACCAGGAGAAAATATGTTTGGGTTTATTCCAGTTTGAGTTGGGTTTCCACTTCTTGCATCAAAGGTCCTAACTGCTCTTACAAATAAGCAACAAAAAATCTGGCTTAAGTAATGAAGGGAATGTATTGGTTTATTCAACAGGAAAGTCCAGTGGTAGTTCTGGCTTTGGGATTGATTCGATTCAGGGGTTCATTGATGATGTCTCTTCCAGTCACTCCTCTGTGTTTTTCATGGTGTCAGCTCCACTGTGAGGCTGGCTTCTTATAAGATGCATTACATTAAACACCACATCACTTAGAAGGAGAGGAAGAACTCCTTTCCCAGAAGCTTCCAGAAAAAAAAGAAAGAAAAATCCTCTGTAATCCTACTATCCTAAAATGGATCAGATGCCAAGCCATAATCTGTAGGCAGGGGATGCAATTATCCTGATTAGTTTTATCTAGAAGTGGAGTTAGCGTCCTCAACAAGTCAATGCCCTGCATGAGGAAGGTGTGGCTAACCAAGCAAAGATCAGCGTAGTTAACAAGAGAAAGGGAAGTATACACAGATACACATCATACTATTTTCTTTGTAATATTCCTCCTTGATTAGGATTCTGTAGTATATAGCAAAGACACAGCTAAGGAGAAAATTAATTTGGACCAGATGACATCATCTACAAAAGCGCTAAACTGTTAAAAAAATTTTTCATTATGTCCTTTTTCCTATCTATGAACTCTTGCTTCAAGTTACATTTCAGTTGATGGGGAAAGTTTCTTTGGTAGCTGTAGATAATTGCTCTGTTAATTATCACTTCGAGGGCAGTCCAGTACAGTCTTCATTTCAAGCTATCTTTTTTCATTTATTCTAGGAAAAAGTATTACTGTCTTGAGGCATAAGGTGAATTCTCTTTAGTTTGAAAATATAACCCTATTTTCTTTATCAGAATGAAAAAATAAAGGCCTGTGTGGCTTGAGTCTATTGCAGCCTTTTTTCCTATATGTGAATTTAAAGTTCATTTTATCCTATGGCAGAAGCACACTAATTAATTCAGCATTCTTTTTTATGTAGCTTTTCCAGGAGGGAGATCTAGCTTGATTCATGATGAGCACCTAATTAATAAGTTAATTTCACTTCCTATATATGCTTTGCAGCTGTCCTATTAGAATAAGGAGGAAATGTCACGGTGAATTCCACAAGTCCTCTGGTTGGTTCAATCATTCAAAAAAGGAATTTCTTATGTTCCCAGAAGTGTGTTGGGCACTATAGTGCAATATATCACCCATGCCCTCCAGGAGGTCATCTAGCCAGGGACACAAGCCATGCGCTACAGAACAGTTAAGGAACAGGGCAGAGCACTGTGGAATTAAAGGTCAGAAATGGCAGCACAGGGAGTAAGGGTCAGAGGCAAACAGTGCGGGGGTGAGGCACAGTGAAGATGACGGTAACTCTGAGAAGCTGAGGGAGGTTCCTAGAAAAGGAGGGCTTGAGTCGGACCTTACAGGGTATTGAGATTGGGTCAGTAGAGAAAGGACATTCAGGACATCGGGGAATGTTGGGAGTTGGAAAGGAGCATTCAAGTTTCAAAGACTAATAAGAATCCTTCCTTCTAAAGAGAAAGGATTATGTTGGAGAAAGAGAGGTAAGATGACTGCTGAAGAGGCTTGACCCTATGACAATGGAGGATACTCCAGAACATCTGACCAGAGGGATAGAATGCTGAGAAGGAGCTAAAATTACCTGGTTGAAGGGAGAATGACCGAAGCCAGGATGACCAGCTACAAAGCAATGTAGGACCCAGTGGTGAAGCAGTGAGCAGCGGCAAGGGGAGCAGGCATCTCCCCTCTTCAGAGAAGGACGACAGTGAGGGAGAACAGGGCGCGCTTTCTTGTGGTTTCCACTCTTGGAACAGTGGGAACAGTAGGGCTGATTTGAGGTCATAGTGGGGATCCAAGTGAAATCATTTTGTAAACAGTTGGAGGTTGTGGGTTAGATATACATTAAAAGCAAATTGGTATATAATGCAATTGGAAGCTGACTTCTGGATCCCCAGAATTACCACCCGCTAGCTGCACAAGTTCTGTCCATTATAGCATTAACCTCGTAGTCACGTGATTTAATTTTTTGGACTCTACTTAGAGAATCACTTTCCTTCCAGAAGCTCCTTTAAGAGAGAGAGGTCCAACCAGAATGTACAAGTAAAATAACACTAACTTGTGGCCTTAGTGACCTAAAGGAAGCATAGCAATCCACAAAGAGTCTAATGTCCCTCCTGGGAGAATACGGCTTATTGATTATTTATTACTGTGTGCAGGCAGCATGACCTGTTGCTTATTAAATACGAAAAAAAAAAAAATTCGGCCCCAGAACATATATATGCCTACATATGTCACAAAATTCTAAATCTAGGCAGTCTCAAGCTTCAGTGCACATTAATCTAAGGCTTTTATTTAAAATGCGGATTCACTGGATCTGGTGGAGCCCTACAATTCGTAACAGATGATCCTGTTACAGAAAAATACTTTTGGGAAAAATACTGCCTTAACTCCCAGATGTTAATCAAGCTCTCTCAACCAGTGTGCCTGGCCCATTTCGGGTATTCAGTGAGTATGTATTGTATCAAATCAATGAGTTCCCAGCCCTAACAGCAATAAGGCACACATTATGGCTTCTCGAATACCCAAATATGTTGTCTTCCTAAGAAAAGCCATAATTTGAGTTATCCCCCATAAAAGAATATAACAAGTTGCTATATATGGACTTCATCTGAAGTCAACCAAGTCTGGGGCTTTGCTTTCTTGACAAGCCTTTAGCACCAAACCAAATAAACTATCTTTCTTCATTTTTCCATTTACCACACCAGTGACTCCATGGGGGGAGGGCAGTTAAAGATGGAGAAGAAAACCTCCTTATCTAATAAAGTCCAATGTAGATATAAACTGTACTATATTCATTTTTCTTTTAATATTTACTATAAATGGGATTTCTAGATTGTGGGCTCCTCTCTACATGATTCCGGACCTTAAACACTGAGCCAAGTTCTGAAGATACTTTTTGAATCCTTGCTGGTTCTTTAATCCTATTGCAACAAATTTATTGATTTATTAATTGAACACACTAATTTTTAGTGTGAAAATCTGGCATCTTAAATTAAATGGTATGTGACTTATTACAAGTGATTTTCAATACCAAAATTTTTTTAACCTAGAAATAGTCAAGGGCTCCAAAAAACACAGCACTGAGGAACTTATGAGAATTTCATATGAAGGCTTTCTTTAAAGTTTGTTAATATTAACTAATAAAGCCTATAATCCACAAATGACTTTTCATGTTTTGTCCTAGCCTTCAAAGTTCATTTTCTTTTAAAGGTATCTAATTAACTCTTTACTTACCCATGTTCTTTTTCCTTCTACCCAAAGCATTTTAATCAGAAATAGATGTTTATATATTTCTAAACAAATTTTAAAACCTCCAAAACTGATTATTTAGATCATTTTTATACACAATTTTACTAAGACCAATTTGGTCTGCAGAATTTCTTATAAAAAACAATGTTAAACAGCTATTTTAGAAGTTTAAGTAATACTCTAGTATTGTCTCTCACCACTGCCTAGTAACTTTCTGAATACTGAGCAATGTATATATACACTAGGGGAAGGAAATTAATCTAAATTGTGTGTTTTATAAATGTTCCAACATCCATGCCTATTTATAAGCTTAATATCTTCTTAGGCATTTCCATCTGAGTAGCTACTTTAAATTGAATCCAGTAACCCATCAAGCAGATATTAAAGTATGGTTTATGAAAATACATGGATGCTTAGATAGATAGATATTCCAGACATGAATAATCTTATGGTTGCTAAAGAAATATAATACTTTAAGAGATTTTAAGGTAATTTCCTGTGTCTTTTTTCTCCAAACATTAGACCAAGTTGCATTGTTTACAAAAATTTATTCATACAAATTTTACACACTTTATATAACAGTTATCAAAGTCCTAGTTATAGATATCATGTGTGTAATAATACTTGGTTAAGATGTTTTTATAATCAGTTGCACACAAAATAGCTTCAAGACTAACATCTACCTAAATTATCACTATATCATAAATCTGCTCCAGTTTAGTAAGGCTCTTGGCATTTCTAAAAAGGATACAAAAGATTAAACTGGGTGATCACTGTAAAATGCTTGCAACTAGCCACAGGAACACTAACTTATACTTCATAAATGAAAGGTTAACTATAAAGCCCTATTTCACCACTAACAGCTGACACAAATACAGAAAACTCTGCCCATTATCCAAGAAACAAATAATTACGACTAAAATGCAAGCTGATGTGTTGCAGCATTGTAGGGCCACTAAATAGCCATCTGTGATTCGTGGCAATTTAAAAGGCGAAGAAAGGCACTAAAGCTGCAAACTGCATCCACGTTACATTGCCTGAGGAGACTGCAAAATTAAAGAAAGACTGATCCTGTACTCAGGACTCAGGCAGAGATCGAATGCCTCTGTTCTCACTGTTTGCAATGTGATCTCCTGGCAGCCTCTGTCCCGCCTGGGAATGCAAATCCAATTCTGTTTTCTTTGATTTATGACTTCATACTGATCAAATCGGTAAAGGAAAAGGAAAGGTCCTTTAAATTTTACAAGCTAATGTTTAATCTTTTGTTGTTCTTTTTTTTTTTTTTTTTTTTTTTTTTTACTCTTTTTCAAAAAATTTGTGCCTGAAATTTGGGAGATTGGCTGGCTGGTTTGTCTGTTGCTGCTTGATCTGTTTGCTGGGTGAAACTTCTTTTGTTTATAAAGATTACTCTATATGTTCAAAGAATTGACAGGAAACAGACATGCTTTCTTTATCCGAGAAAGGATACAAGGATAGGTTCTCAGGGTCTGTTGGAGCTTGCTTACCTCACTCTTGACCACAGATATAAGATAGTACTCATACATATGTAGATGAGGTTTAAATGATTTATCAGTTAGTAAAACTGAACAACATGTGAACACTACACATTCTAATATGACAAAGGTTGGTTTTATGAAATATATTTTACTAAGCAATAAGCCATAATGTAGAAAAATACATTTTACCTACAAACTCAATAAACAAGAAACAAAAGGTTCATATTTAGTGCATAATTACTGAGTGGTAGCTACACAAGTGTTCCTAAACCTTACAGTAGTGCTTGCATCAAACAACAACAAAAAGTAAGAAGCTTTCACAAGTTTAAGAGAAGTGAATGAAAAATGGTAAACGGTCCTTAAACAGTGCAGGAGGGTGGGAAAGAGAGGTCTCCAGAAAACTCACAAAGGAAAAGGGTGGCTCCTACAGAGCTGGGTTCAAAGGGAAGGATCCTGGCCATTTCACAAGATGAGAAGCATGAACAGCACTGGAGAAAAACACATTGTACTTTGCATCCGTTTCCAATACCCAGCGCCCAAAGTCAGGCAGGCAGCGGACCTACCCTGGGACTGGACTTGCCAGCTTCCCACATCTGGGGCAGCCTCAAATCAGTCCCCTCCAGGGTCCTACTACTACTGCTTTATGCTCTGCTCCTTCCAATATACCTTTATTTCCTTCACTTTGTTCCAATTGCCCTAAACATGGGATATTAGGTTCCCGGGTGAATCAGGAAGTACAGAAAAGAGAGCTTTGTACCCAAGCCTCCCTTCTCTGTACAATCCCTCAACTCTTCCCCCAGGGAATGGTGTGCATTCTAGGGAGAAGCACAATTTGGATTGAGCTGTTGTTTTATCAGGAGAATTTCCTTCTGGGCTGAGTCTGAAGAGAGACAAATATACATAAAAGTAGAATCAAAGAGAGCAGAAGTATTGGAATTGCCACCTAGCCAGGGGAACAGCGCCCAGTTGAGTTCGGCAGGGATTGAAGCAGCCTGCCTCGGAGACTTGCTGGGAGAGAATGCCCTTCAGCAATTCTCCAGATCATTGCTTCAAAGTCTCCCTGGAGCAGGCATCATTGTTTATATACAGTAGCAAATGGTCAGTATTAATATCTTCAGGCCTTTCATGGATAAAAATACTTTCCTTTTAATTCCAGTTTACAAAAATAGGAGTAATATTCAAAACAATGATTGTCTATTTTTCTATTTATTTTATATAAAAACATAAACAGCTCAGGCAAATTTTCAATCCTTGTGCACACTTTGTATGAATTGTTCTCTATTATATATATATTCTTAATATATATTTATAATATATATCAATAATTGGTCCACAAAGTATATCTGTGCATTCTCTAGTGCTTTGTAAAAAGAAAAACAATATTATTATCAAAATATTCATTTAATGGCTTTACTTCATACATAAATACATGTTTGGATAGAACACATGAGCGATGACTTCAGTCGGTTTGGAAAACGACTTTTCATTGTGTCAGGGTTGTATACACAGGGTAGCTGGTAACTCTTCGCTACAAATACGCTATTCGACGTCCTTTGTTTTTAACCCTTTGTTTATACCTTTTCCCTAGGACAGCTGCCAAGTATTTCTTGACAGCCATTTGTTTCCGGTAGCGGCTGTAGCTGTCCGTGAAGATTCCGTCCGAGTGGCGCTTGGAGAGCGGCTCCGAGTCGTTGTCCTCGCCGCCGCCCAGGTTCCCACTGCAAGGAAAGGGGTCGGGAAGAGGGTGGCGGGGCGGGAGACACAGATTCAACAGCTGCGGGGACCAGACAGGCCCCACCCCGCGCGAGGGAGCCTTCCCGGAGCGCACGGGGCTGGCACTGCGCACCGCGCCGCCTTCCTCTGCCTGGGAGCGGCCGCAGGGGGCGCTGAGACGGACGCCCCCCAGTTCCTCCCTCGCCACCAGGATTTCCTGGCACTAAGACCTGATGGAAGGGGCCGGGTGTGAGATCGGGCAAACGGCACGCGATTTAAGCCTAACCTTTCTCCAAAGTCTGCCCTTTGAGATTTGATTATCATCCGTGCGTTTGCGCTCAATGGTCCTAACTGTTCCTCTCACCCCCGACGTACAGAGAAAATAACCAAAGAGCCCTGAATGTCCCGTTGGCTGCTGCGATTCCTAGTCAAACACCAGCACTCCTCTCCTTCCGCACGCCACGTTGAAAAACGTGATAATAATATAAGTCGACAGGCTGTGGGCAATATTTTTCACCGCATGAATTATTCATTGCGAAAATGTCATCTGTTTTCCCTTGGGCTGTATTAAAACGTTGCCTTCTGCTGAGATATGCTTCACGCAAGCCCTGTGCTCTGAGTTTGTCTGGCGTGAGCAAAAACTGTTTCCCTAAATGTCCAAATTTGATGATTTATTTGTTTCCATTTGAATTTACAGTAAATGCACTGCCCACCCCTCACCCCACCCCAAAAAAGTCCTGCTTAGGGGAAATTATAGCAAATTCTCAAACTAAGCTTGATGGTTTTGAATGAATGGAGCGTTTTATTTGGTTTCTCTTTCTTTTCATTCAAAACGGATCAGACACCCCTCTTCTCCCGCCCCCTTTCTCTCTCCCGGATCTCCGGCCAGTTTTAAGGTACCACTTCAAAATCTCCGCCTGAGGCTGGCGGCCAATACAAGACCCCGGGCACCGAAGTACCCTCGGCCTCACGTGCACGCAGGGACGTAGAAGCCGCCCCGCCCGCCCCGCGCGCGCTCCGCACAGACACCCGCCCCGGCGCTCGCGGGTTAACCCTTTCACGTCCCGCGCCGGTTCACTCATTCACAAACTCTTACCCCACGCCCTTGGCCACGAGCGACTGCAGGTACTTCCTGGCGGACAGCTGGTCCAGCACTTTGCGGTAGGCCTTGTTAAGGATCCCGTGGGCCACATCTCTGACAGGGAGGCAAAGCAGGCGCCCAGGGTCACTGACTGTGCCCGCAAGTGGCCGCTGGAGGACCCTTGCTGGGCGCGTGTCCCCCTCGGCGTTCAGGGAGGCTATGGAGAAACCCCCTAGAGGCACAGGCTCGCGAATAACTCTCTTGGGACGTTGCTGCGAGTTGAACGCCAGGATCGGATCGGGAGTTAGTTCTGGCCTCCGGGAATGGCAGGTGCCACAGGCTTTTCGGTCCCCATGCGGCCCTCAGGTCCACACAGACCCCCTACCCCCACTACGAATTTTCTGCCGCTCCCCTGGGATCCAGCCAGAGAGAAGAGAAACTTGAGGATTTTTCTGACAATGAACCCACTGGGTGAGCCACCACCCTGGCCTTCCCGTCCCCTGAGCCCCCGCCCGGGTGCGCAGCCCAGGCCTGCGGCGGAGTCGGGGGGTCGGCGCGGGTCGTACCTCCGGGCTGCGGGGTGGTAGAGTGCGGAGGCGGGGCTCCCCACGCCCTGCGGGTCCGAGTCGTACAAGTCCTGCAGCGGGGTTCCGTCGTCGTCGTACGCCTCCTCCTCGGGCCTGCGGGGTGGCCGGGGGACAGAGGAGTGATCAGCACAAGTCCCTCCCTAGCTCGGCGACGACTCACAGAAAGGGGCTGTACTGACTTCCCTTCTTCCTAAAGGTCCCCCACGGAGAACTGTCTCTTCTTCCAGGACGGGGACGGGGGTAGAGGTAAGGAGAAGGGAATGGCACTCAGCAGCAATTCCTCCCCCGCCAGGCGGTTCGCCCGGCCCTCCTCTCGTTGACAGAGGGTAGCGTCCTCAACGAGCAACGGGAAACTGAGGCGTCCCGGCCGACCGCAAGCACCTGGCCACCGAAAAGGGCCGCCTCCCTCCCCGCCCGGCGCTGGAGCCTCTCCAGGTAGCCGCGGGCGGGGACACAAAAGGCCCGAGGAGACAAGGCGCTGAGCAAGGCAGAGAGCCGAAGGGAGAGGCCGGAGCGGAACCGAGAGGATGGGCGCGTGGAGGGCGCGGCGGCCGACTCCGGCAGCCAGCGCCACCCCAGCCTCCAAGCCCAGGGGAGCCCTTCCCCTCGCAGATGTAGGTCACGGAGAACCTCCGGCTTCTATTTTGGGCTGGAGAGGATCTGGCAGGAACATGAATAATAGATGCCCTAAACTTAGCCGGTTCGGCGGCGGTTCACTCTTTGGTGTGCCGGTGCCAGCCAGCCGGTGCCTCTCACCCAGGGAAAGTGCCAGGCACACGGGACTCCGAAAATGGCTGGGGATGAAATCAGGGGGCTTTTAAATCCACGAAATAAATAGTTGGCGCTAATCTGTTAGCAATGGCGGGGCCCCGTCTCAACCCAGGGACGCAGGGAAAGTGTCAAGAGAGGACCGAGAGCCAGCGCGCTCCCGGCGACTTCACAGTCGCCCTCGCTTACCGCCCTCCATCCTTGTATAGGACGGGAAAAGGTGGGTCAAAACACCCCCTCGCTTTGGGCCGCTGGAGAGACTCGGGATGCGACAAGTGCAAACAGCGCTGCCTAGGCGGGGTACGAGTCGTGCTCCGTTACTCCGCTCGTCTTCCAGCTTCGGAGACCCGGGCCAGGCCAGCGCGTCCCCCCGCACGCCCGCGCCCAGCCTTTCCTCTGTGACGCGCCTCAACCCTGGCCCTGGCACCCCAACCACGAGTCTTTCTAGGCACTTCCCGCCCTGGCCCGCGCCTAATGCTGGAATTCTAATACGGGAGCCAGAACCCATCTCTCCGGCCAAATCGTTGGTCAGCGGCCCTCCAAGACGAGCGTTCTTGGGCGCGGCGCCCAAGAGCGCTTTTGCGGGCAGCACGCGCGCTTCCACCGCCCTGCGCACGGGCGCGCGGCTCTGCGGCCGTGGCAGGGAACCCGGGCAGCGCCGACCGCTTAGACACCGGGGACTAAGACAACAGGCGGGGTTCCTCGGGTCCTGCCAGCCTGCCTGCTCTCTCTTCCTCCCTCACAGTCTCATTCACGTCGCTCTTCCTCAAACATACCCGGCCAACACCCTCCCTCCCCAGGAAAATCCGGGACTCAAATGCAGTCGGGACACGGATCGTTTGAAAGAAAGCTCTTCTGGGGAAAGGACTGGAATGAGGTGAAAAGGAAGGGCGGAGGACAGGGAGGGACACCCCGCCCAGACAGTCCAGAAGAAGCTGTAACAAAGCGAGGTCCGAGGGAGCTTCGCGCTCAACCCGGCCTGGCTCCTGGAGCCCAAGTTCTTTAAAAAAAAAAAAAAAAAAGTCAATCCGAGGGTGCCACCGGCCCCTCCCGCGGGCCAGGCTGGGGGAGGGGAGGTTTCTCTGGCGGCTAATTAGAAGGTTACTCGCTCGACCCGGGCCCGGGGCTGCCTAGGTCTGGGGGAGGGGCGCCGCGCTGGTCCGGAGCCTGCCCGGCCCTCCGGCTTAACGGAGGCCCAGAGCGGCGGCCCAGCCGAGGCTGGTGGAGGCGCACCGAGGTCGCGGGCTGGGAGGTGACAGGGGACGATGCTAGTAGCCTAGACCCAGGGAACTGCAGGAAGGCCACCGCAAGGAGGCGTCCGGGGAAGGGGCGCCCCGGCTCCAGCTCGGTCAGCACCTACCTGATCCCGGGGAACCGAAGTCCGGCGGCGGCAGGTGAGCAATAGATGCTGCTGTGCATTATGATCCCATAGACTAGCAGGGTCAGCCTCGCTCCGTTACACATGGTCATTCTGCGCAGTATGTGAAACAGGGCACACGGCTGTTAGAGCACCCCTGGCCTTACACCCTCCGACCCCAAGAAACTCCCTGAGCTGGGGGAGGGACGGAGCGAAGCTCCGGCTCCCTGCGGTAAACAGCATTAGTGACAGCCGGCGCGCGCCCTAACACTTCTTGCTTGCTATCTTTAGAAAAATATATATTCGTATGCCCAGCGCCCAATAACCAGCCAGACCTGGAACGAAGGAAAGCTAACTCTTACCCTGATGCCGTTCGTAGCGAAAGAATCAGCAGTCAGGTGAGTCGTTTGGTTTGCTAAGATTTTTTCCCCTGACCATTCAACTCTTACCGCTGCTAGGAGAGGCTTTGCTGCCAAGTGGGACAGCGAGCAAAGGGCGCCTTTAAGTTTCTGCGCTGGAGTCACAACCCGAGAGGCATCACCGTCTGGCGTTCCTGGCTGAGGAGAAGCCGCAGAAACGAACAGTAGCAGCAGGAGGAGCTGGAGGACTTGTTTGCTGAGGCTAGTATTCTGTGCAAAAGTTTGGAGACACACAGAACTAAGAGGGAGCGTGACACCGAGAGAAGGGGGCGAAGAGAGATGAAGAAGGAATAAAGAGGAGGCGACGAGCTAGGGCGGGGGGAGGGGGGAGCAAAGTGGCTGTAAGTCCACCGGGAGAAAGAAGCAACTGATGGAGGAAAAGAGGGAAAGTCAAAGAAGAAAAGGGAGGGAGGGAGTGGGCCGGCGGCGCAGCCGGCCTCCGTGGGAGCCGCCGGGTCAGGCTGCTGCGACAGTCGGCAGCGCCTTCTCTGCTCAGGTCTCTCTGGCTGCGTCGGAAGCTGCGACTTCTGCTGCTGCTGGTGGTGGTTACAGAGGTGACCGGCCTTCTGCTCGTATTTATATGTGCAGTTAGCAAAAATCTATCTGAACATGGTTTGGGGAGAGCTCTCTTTGTCAACATCTGTCTTCCTATTGCCTTTAAGTACAGAATATTTTGTTGCACTGTTGCGCTCCGATTTTTATTCATGAAATGACTTCCTTTTTTTTTTTTTTTTTTTTTTTCTTCAGTCACGTAATGATCGGGTATCAGAAAAAGACGTCAGCATCCTAGTCCCTCAAGGAACATATTAACTATTCTGTGCTGTCCTCTTGGATGATAAGATCCGGAGTCATCAACTTCTCATAAACACCTTTCACTCATACAATCCAATTTTTAAGTCCAATTATTTTGATGGTTTTCAATTTCACTCATTTCTCAAGGACAGGTAAAGAATTTGTAGAATTTTGAGGATGATGGAAGTCATGTTTTTAACTATATCCCTACTATTTCTCTTTACTTTTTCATCAAGCCCCTCCAATCAGAGTTCTGGTCTCTGGAATTAAGCACCATCAAGCTCTCCTATTAATAAATTTAATTTAGATCTCCTAATTTCTTGCGTATGTTCTTTCAGATGGACAATTAAATGTGGAAGTCGTTTTGTTTTTAAAGGGAAGTCTTGGAAGATTTTCAGTAAATCTCTAATGAGTCTGGCTGTCGTTGACAGTGTGGTTATGAGCAGATTGATGAGAGCTCAAGCTGTGTCCGGAGCGCGGCCTGTGGAGCTGTCCAGACTCTGGTGCTGAACTGTTTGATCGCAGACGATACAAACGCTGAAAATTGCCACTGGTTTAATTTTTCATAAGAGCCTCTACATCTGAAGATTTGGCAATGGTGCTATTAGTATGGCGATTCATTGTCTAAATCGCCCCGCTGATCAGATACAACCCTCTCCCTTGCAGTGTCCATGAATGCCCGAATGCTAAAGAACAGTCCCCATCCTTGCCTAGATTTGAGTAAAGAGCATTCTACGTCTCCCGTTAGTGCTGGGTTTTGGGTCTCTAGAATTGCCTGTTTGGACACCCTCACACTTTCTGTGGTTATTACTGATTTTAAAAATTGAAATTATGAAATTGTGTTTTCCAGAACAATTGAAATTTTAAGAATTTGGGGTAAGAAATAAGTTTTTTCCACTTTATTTACGACTTGAGTTCTGTTTTCTGAAATACAGACAGACTGGGAAAGCACAAGGATTGCCAGAATAAGTTCACTTGCTGAAGGTTTCTAATGGGAATCCCTCTATTAGGACCAGTTAAATTTGTTTAGCTGAAATGATGTGGGAAGAAGAAGAAAACAATAAAGGAAGACCACATCCATCCAGAGGCTTCCAAGTCCCTGAGTAATTCAAGAAGATTCGTAAAATTTCTACTCTAGTAAGAGAACTCCAGTCTGTTTCTCTTAAAAAGAAAATAGACCCATCAATAACCATTAATGTGCATTTTAATTATTTGGATCTTACACAAAAATTAGGGGAAATGACAATTGAGTGGGAGTGTTTCCTGTTACTATGATTTGTATCTAATATTTAAATAAGCTATATTAGTTCTGCATGCTTTTTCCAAGATATGATGTTTCTCATTTTCAGTGCCATTCCTGCTCTTATTTGAGATTTAATACTTCCTCCAAGAAGACAAAGTTTTGCTTATTCTTGGTTATGAATGGCCAAAAACTGCCTCCTTTTAGTTTATTCCTGGCCATGCTCCAGTTTGTCTGCCTTAAGCCAAGCTTCAACCTACATCTACATGAAGATGAATCTCTTTGTCTCTGCTGCATATGTTCACTGATTTATGTTGGAGTGTTTACATGCGTGCGTTCCGTGTTCAGCTCTGCCTCTGCAGCAAGCTTTCACACAAAGAGCGTGCGGTGAACCCAACCGGATAATCAAGCAGAGACGTCTTTCTCACTAAAGTGCCCAAAGCTATTACCTACTGTGGGTTTCCTGTCTTCCGCTTTGCTTCACGTCAAAGGTGAACCCCATTAAAATTCTTACTCTTTCCTCCCACGCGAATTCTGAAATGAGTTCAATCTGGAGAAATATTTGAAAATTTCCAAGACTCCTCGCACTATTCACTTCTCAACTTTAGTAAAGGGAGCCACCATGTGGGGAGTTTGTTGACTTCACGCCTATTAAAGGGGGAGAACCACAATCACCATTAACTTTGTGGGGAGGAGGACGAACTGTTGGCGCCCAGGGCCTGCAAGAACCTGCACGGTGCCTGCGGTTACAAAGGCTGTGCCGGTTGTGCTCTTCTCAGCTTAGGCGCTTTCGGCGTGGAACTCGGGGCCCAGCACCCAAAAATCACGGGCCTCGGGGCCTGAACCCATTCACTAACGTAAAATGCTACACAGAGAACTTGAGATTCTTGGTCACCCAACTCCAGAAAATCAAGCTTTAGAGACTCATTTGTTGCTCAGCTCACTCTAAAAACCCACCCAGCCCGCCTCCGACTCGAACCCCCGCCGAGATCATACCGGGAGATCTTTCGTTGCCAATGGCCGTCTCTAAACTTTACTTTCCTATTCTTGAAAGTTCTGGCCCTGGGCCCCTGGGCTGCGGGAAGCGAAGGAGGCCGAGGGAGGGCAAGAAAGAGATGCTGAGGACCTGACCCGAGGGCTCCCGAGAACCGCTGGAGTCCGGGCTGCACCCCGTTTCACAAATCCTCCGACTTGGGTGCGAGCCCTTTCTGCTTTCTAACGAGCGGGGGGAAATATGGGACGACCGAAGTCTCCAGCACCAAAACGACCCAGCATGTGCCCCCGAGGAAGGAAACTTGCGTCTAATCTCCGGGAGGCCCCAGTCGAACGTTAACGAGGCCTGGGGGGCGGAGAGGGGGTCGGGTTGGGTGGGGGGCCTCTGGGGAGCGACGAGGAGAAGGGGACTCCTCAGCCCGAAATGCCAGGCTGGAGAGACCGGGAGCCCCCCAGGCACGCAGGCCAGGGCAGGGTAGGAAACCGAGGCCCGGCGCGTGCAGGCTTCGTAATTACAAAGGCAGACGCCCAGCTGGTTTGCAGCGCGGAGCCTGGGCCAGGACCCGAGAGACCCTCAACCAAGGCTTCCTTTAGCTGAGGAGAAGGGAGAAGGGGGGGAGTGAGAGGAGAATTGGAGAGGAGCAAGACACGGGGGAGAGCCTTTCCATTTTTATTCTGTTCTTACCGCGTCTCTCAAAGGGATTTTTACATTCTCCTGCAGGGACTGAGGTTAAGAGCATGAGAGGAACCTTCAGATCTCCTATATACTGTATAACCGAAAATGACGTGGGGGGCGGAGGGGAGAGGGGAAAGGAACCGAAGAGTCAGAACTTCCCATTTACAGGTCATGCAAAGGAAATTCAAGTCTTCTTTCCAACAGCCCCATACCCTCCTCCCAACATTGGCCAGAAGACTTCCCAGGCTGGCAAAGTTTCTATCCAGGCTGTGAAAGTGGGTAATGTTATGTTAACTGGAATCACGTTCAGTTAGAAAAGTTAGAGGAACTACGGAAACCTTCAGAGAAGGTTTCACCCTTGCCCTCCCTGAGGCAGAGTGACCGAAGGTGTCTCAGCTGGGGCTAAGCCATGACCTACCCTGAAAAGACTGTTTGGAAATATTTGTTGAAAATGATAAAAGTTCCTGAATTTCAAGCCTCTAATATACTATCTCCTTTTTATCATGTTGGTTCTTCAGACGTGAAAATAATTTTTGGTCCAAAATGGTGAATGCTAGCTAAAAGCGAAGCCAACACTTCCCTGAATTACTTTTTCCTGGTCACTAACATATACTCCTTCGCTGAAGGTTGAAGCCTTTGAACCCTGAATCAACACTCCATTTAAAGAACTCTTTAGCCTTTGAAGAAGTGGATTTTTGTATTCAAACAGAAGCAATATGTCTTGTATATTTACTGAGAGTTTAAATTTGCAGATGGTTTCACAACATTAGCAAATACTGTAGTATTTGTATTGTCTTGTCTATGCAAGGTTCCTACTTTTTTAACCATCTCCACTTGAGAAATCTGCTTTCCCTCTATTGCATGGGCATCTTCAATACCTTAAGTCCTGCCTCTCTGCCCCCATATTGCAAATCAATGGTGAACTAAGTGCATCTTTGCCTTTAAGCAGACATGAGGCTCAGTTCCCTAGGGTAAGATTTCCACTAGTTCCCTTCTGACTTGGCTACAGTGTCCATAGTTTTCATGTGTTTACTTCCCGTTTCTTTGGCTATGTGGCTCTCCACATTGCCCTTTAACCACTACTACCTCTATGTCCTACCCCATCAGATTTTTTTAACCATACGAAAGGTCATGGTTGCACAAAGCATCTTCATACATTCCTAGTATAAATCATACAAAATCAAGATGGGAAAAGTCATACATTCTCATTCTATTCTTTTCTTCTCAGTACTTAGCATAAGAACCAGGCTACAGTGAGCTTTTGCAGTAAACAAGCTTGATGCAGAACATCGTCCTCTCCTATGAGTGACAAAAGTGAATTATAACACTGTATTCAATTTCACTCTAAACTTTTTCTCTTCTGACTCTTCCAGAAAATGCAATGACTAATGACTCACTTCGTACCGATTACACCTGTAGGGAAACCGAAATGTTCTGCAACAGAACATCATGACCGGCACTTACTGGACTGCCTGCATCATGCCTTTCTGAACTCACTGTGAAGTAAGGAGCTGATGAGTTTACCCATAATGTGTCACGACTTCTCTGACCTTCAGAATTTAGTGCTTCATATACTCTGAAAACAACCAGGAAAGGAAGCCTTTCCAAACCACATGAGCAAAGCATCTCTCTCTAATCCAAGAACAGAATTGCATATTCGCAGGGCCAAGAAATGTTGCTGGTTGTTTTAAGACGCAAAGCAGACACTCAAGAAACAGAAACCAGGATCTAAACTTTGCTGTAGGTTTGGGTGATGTCAAGTATTCCACATATATGGCTCTTCTAAGGCCTTATTTTTTGAACATTAGTTTACTGGGACTGAAAATACGTACACCAGACTTCAGTGGGTAGCATCTGCCAAATTCTCTTGAAATTCCCAGAACATCTCCTCTTAAAAGCCAAGAAGAAAGTCTTCCTCTACTCCGCCTAAAATCTCTACTCATATAAAGCTTAATTGCAAGAGGAAAAGCCTTGGCAGGATCCAGGAAACTTAATATCCTATATGAGTTTTTGAGACAGCTTCTGACAATGTTGAAAGGGGGATCTGTGTGCAAAATAAAGCAAGATTTTTATGTGTAAATCAAAGAGAATCTTGCTCAATGAGCTCAGAACATCCCAAATCCCTGCCCTCTGGGATCAGACTCAGCTTTATCTATCTGCAAATATAGGCCTAATTGTAATAGTTTTGGAGCCTTTGCTTTTCATTATCTTATTACTAGCACTGTGTGGTAATAATATCACTGCAAATACTTTTGAAATAATCTTTCTGTCTACCCAAATATACATAAGCATGATTATTTAAAATAAATTTTTTTTAAAAACTATCATTTGCTTGGAATATAATTATTTGTCATGGGTTTACGATTTTTAAATTTTAATTATTATTTCTTTAAATTGTTTCAAATCTTTCCTTTGAAAGGGGCTGCATGATCTTGCCACTTACCAGTTAATAACAGCAACAACAACTGTTCAGTGAACACTTACTGTGCTTAGTGCTTGACTAGAGTTATTTCCTTTACCTTCACAACAATCATCTTTGTAGACATTTATTACTTCCATTTTACAAATGAGAAACTGAGGCTCAAAGAGATTAGGTAATTTACCCAAAGTTACACAGCTGCTACATTGTAATGTTGAGATTCAGATTCAAGTCTTAATGACTCTAAACAGTCTTAATCACCATAGTATGTTATACTGGCTTACATATTTATTTTCTCTAGAGTTGCTATAAATACAAATTACCAATTTAATATCAGCTTTAATCTGTGACTTGACTCAACTGAGAAGAAAATCGGTTTCTTATTAATTTTCCTATTAAAAATCATGTTAATGCAACAGGAATCAAATGCTTTTAACACAGTTGAAACTGGCTACATAAGACTATAAATATTGACTTATGCGTGGATTTTGCTGTGTAGAACAAGTATGCTTCTAAAATTAGGTGCATTAAAAATGCACCAACTATTCTTATTTACATACATCAAGTTGTTGAAAAGGTAGAAAATATTGCCGCCCCAAGTCATTATTTAAAATGATTTCATGGGCCGAGCCCGTGGCGCACTTGGTAGAGTGCTGCGCTGGCAGCGCGGCGACGCTCCCGCCGCGGGTTCGGATCCTATATAGGACTGACCGGTGTACTCACTGGCTGAGTGCCGGTCACGAAAAAACGACAAAAAAAAAAATAAATAAAATAAATAAAATAAAATGATTTCATACTTGAGAATGCAGCAAAAGTTTGGTGATGTGTTTAAGTAAAACAGAAACTCTATTTTCTGAGTTCATCACTTAATATCCATTATATTATCATATGTTATTAAATCATCATGTAATTCAATGCCACAGAAACCATATGATTGTCAGTGAGTCAAGACTTGTGAGTCAAATGAGATGATGTATATAAAAATGTTTTACAAACAATAGATCCTAGACCAATAGAAGGGAAGTGAAATTAACGTTTATTAGGCTCCTTCTTTTATAGCAGCCATATGCACTTTGTTAGCAAACATTGCCTCATTTAATCTTCTTATTGCCCTTTGAGATCAGTATGGTATTATTATGCATATTTTTACTGATGGCTAAACTGGCACTTTCAAAGGTTAATTAACTTCCCCACCACACACAGCCAACAAATGATAAAGTCAGTTTTCAAACCCAGGACTAGCTGTTCCCAAAGTCAGCGTGCTTTCTCCTACCATTTGTCATCCCTGTTATTGCTGTATAATTACCATTATTAATAAAGGGAGAAAAAGCATAGCTTTCAAAGAAAAACATGATTATTTAACAAAAATCAGTTTTAAAGCAGTAATTTAAACAACCATTCTTGCTTTTTCCCAACATTTTAAAATAAATGAGGAGGTTACATGTAAGTATCACTCCCAAAAACATTTTAAGTGATAAGTAGTGAATAAGGTTGCATTCACAGGTATTTAAAAATGTGATAAAGTTGCAGCAATTAAAACAGTGTGGTGCAGGTAAAATAATAGATTCAAGGAATAAATATAAATATAAAGAAATAAATACTAGCATGTAACTTCCAAGGGAAAGAGAAGAATACTGGGACAACTGACTATCCATGTGGGAAAAGAGAAAAATTGGGTTGTTACTTTATATCCTGCAACAATATCAAATATATCCAAATGGATTAAAAACTTAAATGTAAAAGAAATCACAAAAATACTAGAAAAAAATAAATAATTTTAGAATTGTAAAGTACATTTTAAGGCTGGCAACTATAAAGAAACCATAAAGAAAGAGGTTGATAAATTAACTAAAGTATTTTTTTAGTTTCTCTGTGTTAAAAGAAAATCCACAAATAAATTTAAATGACACATGAAAACTCAGGGGAAATATTGGCATCGCTTATGAAAAATAAAGAATTCAAGTTTCCAAAATATAAAGAACATTTACAAATCCGTAAAGAAAAGATGATCACACATAAATGCAAAGTTGGCAAAGGACATAACCAGGCAATTCACAAAATTAAAAATATGAATAGCCAACAAATTTGCAAAACAATCTTCAAGAGAAATTTTTTCCCCAAATGGATAATCAGTTGTCACTATTCTACTCTTTCCATTGGAAATTACTTAATAGTGTTTATTTCTTTTATTTACATATTTTATATTTATTCTTTTGATCTATTCAATATAGTACAAATGATCATACACATAGAAATTAAAATGTCTTTTTTTAATCTACCAAATTGGAATAATTTTTTATATTCTACCATGTTGTACTGTCAACAGCACATGTGCTCTCAAGCACTGCTGGCATAAGCGCATATTGATTCAACTTTTCCAGAGATCAGTTTATCAATTATGCATAGATTTCACCTACTGATTTTACTTCTATGAATTTATGCTGAAGAAATAATTAAGCATGAATCTGTCCAAAGATTAATTACAATCCTATTCATAGCACTTGATTATAATGAGGAACATTTGACAACAACCATAAAATGTCCCATAACAAGGAATTGATTACATTTCTTTTAGAGAGAGCAGGTTAAAAACCCATATGTACAGTACAATACCAATTTTGCAAAAACAAAACATTTCTACCTGTGCGTGTGGAAGGATATATACCAAAACATTAGCAATGTTCATAGCTAGTGTTGAAATTATAAAGGGCAACACAGATTGTTTTTATTTCCATTTTATGCTGATCCATTTTATCTTAAAGTTTTTAAGTGAATATTTTTATAAGAGGAAAAAGGGAGGAGATTTATTTTTAAATATAATGCATGGCTTTTCTTCATTACATTTCCAATAAAGGTATACTCCCTCTTTGTTAAAATGTCTCTTGTCTTATGCTAAGCTTCTTCTCATCATGGTGACCTGTGACTTCCACTTGGAAGGAAAGCTAAAATCAAGCAGGGACAGAGGAAAGAAGAGAACCAAACAAGCATATTAAGGGAGCAAGGTAAGTATGAGAAGAAACATAGCAGAGGGGAGAGCTAAGCAACACAGCCATCAACAGGGCCCATTTCCAGTATAGATATTGAATCATCTCATGTGTAAGCCATTACTGATAAGATTAATTCAATGTGTTAAATCAAATTTGTGCTGAATGAGGTTGAGCTGTACCTTGGAAGTATAGTTTATCCTACATTATTCAGAGGTAGATCATCTAGCTTGTGATTTATTCAGTTTGACTCTTGTATGATCCAGTGCTGTTGTCATGTTTTGTGGGACCAAGGAAGTTCAGATACCTGATTACTGTCTCCTGACCTGCCCCCTATCAACCCCCACCATAAAGTCAGGTTTCAGGGCTAGTTGTTAATAGAGCTGAACAACATCTAGCAAGCAGGCCATTAGTCAGAAGTTTTAAGAGGTGGTGTTATGGGTTGAATTATGTCCCCCAACAAAGACAGGTAGATGTCCTACACTCCAGTACCTCAGAATGTAACCTGGCTTGGAAATAGGGTCTCTGCAGATCTAGTTAATATGAAGTCCTTAGGGTGGACCCTAACCCAATAAAACTGGTATCCTTATAAAAAGAGGAAATATGTATACACACATAGAGATGCACAAAAGGTAGATTATGTGAAGACTGGAGTCACGCTGCCATAAGCCAAGGAATGTCTGGGGCTACCAGAAGCTGGAAGAGGCAAGGAAGGGTTCTCCCCTACAGGTTTCAGAGGGAGTATGACCCCACCAACACCTTGATTTCAGACTTCTAACCTCCAGAGCTGTGAGACAATAAATTTCCGTTGTTCTAAGCCACCTAGTTTGTTGCCCTAGGAAACTAATACAGGTGGCATTGTCCCTCCCCTCCAAGAAAAGGTGCAGATAATTCCCAAGAGGTGCTGGAAAATACTCAGGAGCCCCTCTAGTGTGCCCAACTTGTCTGGCTGCTGTAAAGCTAATCAGAAGGAATTGAGGGTCTACTTCTGCCTGCCTGTGTAGGCAAAACCTATGCCTGTTTTATACATACCCTCTCCTCTCAACTTCCATATTGCCATCATTTTTCATCTTTAAACTGAGAAAAAAAGGCTGGTCTTCCTCACAGGATTACTGCACAGAGTTAATGTCTTAAAAGTTATTGAGAAACCCTTTGAAAAGGAAGGGAGTACATAAATACAAAAGAACCAGGTAAGACAACCATAATAAACATGCTGAACAGAATTAGCTACAGGGCATAATACATTAGGCCAGTTGTTAACTCTAATACTTTTTAAATAGCCTGCAATCTTCGGATGCTTCTGTAGTGTGTTAAAACAACAAACTACTATGCCGGCTCATTATCTGGCATGCAGATGGAGTGATCTGTGTGGAGCTGTCTGTATGGTCTAATAGGCTAGGGCAATAGTGTGTGGTAGCCATTCCCTAGAGGTTCGCACAACAGACACCCAGAAAATAAGGCTGTCCCAGGAAGGCAAACATTTTGCTAAATAAATAAATCTCTTAGGAAAACTGTATGACTCATAGCAAAAGGCAGAGAACAAAAGGAGACCACAGTCGCTTTCAGATGAAACACCTTGAGATGCCTCGAGACACTTAGGTTCTAGATTCAGTGAAAGACACCACTCTAAAAAAGTCAGTCTCATTCTGAAGGCAGGACCACTCATCTTTCCTCTCCAAATACCCCTTCTCTAGGGATAAACCCATGATGTATTTTAGAGCTGGAAATATTTTTACGTGTCTTCTTTTTTTTTAAAAAAAAAAAAAAAAAGAGGACACCCCTACCTCTCCTCTTTTAATGCAGCCTACTGCTAGGCTAACTTTACATTTAGAGGAAGCCCTCCCACAACGTGAAGCAAACGTTCCAACTTTTGAGCTAAGGAACCCAGGATTATATAAAAATCTTTCCTGGCTGTACATAAAGCAACCAGAACACTGAGGTCAATGAGTTAGCACTCTGTGCAACTGTAGTTGGTAGACCTCTTCCATAGCTTCTAAAGCCAAATCAAAATAAAAATATCAGCAAGTATTTGTCAATTAACAAATTGACAGATTGTTGAAGGCTCTAGAGAAGATGCATAAGACTTATAACCGTCTGCCATCAAGAAGTTTGCAATCAAAATAACTGAAATGAAAATGCTTCTTTATAAATTGTCTGTTGAGTCCCTTAAATCAGATCCTCTCTATTTCTCCCCTACTGTCCTCATTCAGAAAATATTTGCAGATGTACACAACTGCCACAAATATATTTTTTCGAAACCTCTAGCAAATATTTCAATTAGAGAAGACAGGTTCAGCAGGCAAGACATTGTCACTCACAAGGGTAAGTGCTATGCTCTTACCTAAGACAGCAGGCATGAATAGGAGGTAGGGCAGCTTTGCAAACTCTTTTTTAAAATCACTGTGCTTGCAAAGACTCTACTTGGCCTGCAGACTGTACACTCTCCTAACATAGATTTTACCTAGGCTATTCTCTTTTCATCCCACAAAAGAAACAACAGAACAGATATCTCTTTCTGTTACAAATAGTATACAACACACACACACACACACACATCCTCACTTACATTACTCTCACAGCACTTAGCAGATTGTATTAGTCCATTTCTGTTGCTTATAACAGAAATATCTGAAACTAGGTAATTTATAAAGAAACAATATTTATTGCTTACAGTTTCGGAGGCCAGGAAGCCCAAAGTCCACGGAACACATCTGATGAGAGCCATGTTGGTAGGTAGTGACTCTTCGCAGCAAAGCGGGGTGTCACAGGTGGATGGTAGGAGCAGAGAGAAAGAGCTGCTCATGTGCTCCCCTTTTAAAACCCTCAGAACTACACCCATGACCACCATTAAACTATCAATGGATTAATCCATTTACCAGGGCACAATCCTCACAGTCTAAACACCTTTTCAAGGTCCCACCTTTTAATTATCATAATAGGACTTACCACTCTCAACAGGTACAGTAGGGATTAAGTTTGGGGGGGATGTTCAATCCACAGCACAGATTCTTCCCAATAGATGGACAATTAAATTAGAATACACAGAAAAGGCAGAAATTAAATGTCATTCTACTTGCAACTTGATTTCTCTTAGATTTGTCTAAAGGTCTTATAGGGCATAAACATGTACTAAAGAAGATTTTATGACTGCTGCTTCCTTGCTTTCAATGAAAGCCATACCGCTTTTTTTGGCAAGCCATACCACTTTGAAATAAAAATAAGCAGACGGCCAGATACAGACGAATCTACAATGCTTAGAAATTTACTAAAATTGTGCCTGTTGGTGACCTATGCTGACAGATGTATAGTGGTTACCTTCGGAGGAGAGATATTGGCCAGGTAGGGGCAGGAGGGAGCCTTCTGAAACTGTGTTATACCTTAATCTGGGTGATGGTTACATGGATCTACACATGAGTAAAAAAATTATCAGGCTGTTAACTTTTTGTGCACTTTACTACAAGTTATACCTCAATAAAAATTTTTATTTCTGCCTGTTAAGTGTATTCATATCTTACTCAAAAGTAGGTAAAGCACTAGTACAAATTACAGAGTAACAATTTATAGATAAATATATTTAAAAGAGTTAATAAAATAGTTGTATTTAAAAAGTCATGAGATCTCTTGAAGCTTGTATATAACTGTTAAATATACACCACATGATCATGAATATGCCTATCCATACAACCAAATCTAACTATTTCTTGGCAGTATTTGAATTTGAAAGCCCAAAAGTTTGGGAAAAATTTGTTTCCTAAAAGCCAATTCCTTTAAATCTCAAGAGCACAACAAACACAGGGGGAGCAAGGCCAACCTCTGCTGAACACCAGCCTCACCTCACATTTAAAGCCACCTGTCACTGGCTCCTGGAATCTGAGGCCCCAGGACCTAAATACTGAATATTCGGCCACAGAACACACTGAGAGAAATATCCATCCTGGAAACCCAAAAGAGAGGTCAGCGTGGAAGAGAATACTTTTCTGACTTCTTGCCTTCCCCTTGTATACAAATCCCAGGAAAAAGGTAGACAACCAACACACATGTGGCCCAGGCTCCCAGGCCCTAACGCTCTTCATTCCTACCACTGTACACCTGGAGAGAATTTCCTTGAAGTTGGTCCACAGCTATGAAAACTTCAGGGCCCTTTCACAGCAGACCCAACCCTGTATGTTAGGCTAGGCAACCTTCGTTTTCATCTATATAAAATCTGGGAAAAAATGAAAAACTTATTAAGGAGATAATTTACTTTTTTTTCCACTAACTCTTCAAATTCCAGTGTGTACTCTACAATCATAGCACATCTCCATTAGAACTAGCCACATTTCAGGGGCTTAACAGCCACCTGCGGCTAGCTGCTACCTTCCCGAACAGCATGGATCAGGCCCTTACTCATCACTTCCATCCCATCCTACTAACTAGGCGTCCTCAGTGTACTAGAATTCCATAAACACAGCAGTTAGTTCTATATCTCTTTGCTTTTTCGAATGCTTTTTCTCGTGACAGAATGCTCTCTTCATCCCTCAAGAATCTCCTCTTCTATGAAAACTTCCTGAGAACTGATTCTCCCAAACTTCAGCAAAGTTGATTATTTCTTCTTTTGTACCATCTCGGGGATCACCATAAACTCAGTCCTGTTAAAGCACTTATCACATGGGATTGCAACATTCGTTTTCCTCTCTGATCTCCTTAAATAAAAATTTGCTCATACTGAAGCCATTGTTCACATTTTATTCATTCACATATCCCTAGCATTGACTAGGGGGCTTGGCGTATAATACGTGCTTAATGAATGATTCTGCCTGCATGAAGAGAATGCAGTAACAATGCAGATTTCAGATTTAAGTGTTATTAATTGAGTACCCTAAAATGTATTGGACACTGTAATTTCCTGTATTTTATCTTATTTAATCAATATTTTTTAAGCTTTATATAGACAATCCTGGAAACAAGAGCTTACAAAGTATTTATTTAAATGACATTAAAATTAGCATAAGTCATATCAAGAATAAAAAATACATTCAACAAATATTTTTGAATATTTATTTATAAACATTTTTAACTGTTTTTTGAATATTTTAGAACCTAGACACTGTTCTAGGTTCTGAAGATGGATCCATAAAGAAAACAGACAAGGCCTATGCTCTCATGGAGCTTAAATCCTAGACATAGGATAGCAGAAGGCAAACAAGTCAACAAATAAATTAACAGAAGAATTTTAGGTACTTGTAAGTTTATGACTCGTATATCATACTTTTTTCTCACTGTGCCATGGCAGATGTAGGTGATTAATCATGGCACTCTTTCCTCCTGGGCCCAGACTCAGAGTCATAACCCTTTTCAATACAGCATTCCAGGCATGTGAAATCCATCAAAGTTGTCACATCAGTGAAGTATATTTGCCATACTAGGCCTTGACCATTTCAAGTTCCAAGAACTAGCCCTCGCAGATATAAGCCAAAACCATCTTCACAGATGTAACCCCACAATTTCATAGCCTGTGAAATAGAGAAGTGCATTTTGGAAATGACCAAATTACATGTAAAATATACATATCAACTACTTTCACTCCCTTCAAATAACATCTTGTAAAAAATTTGTCAATATTTTAAAGACAATATTCATATAACAACATTACACATTGGCTCTTAACAGAAAAAAAAAAAAAACCTCCTACTGTATCACTCAGGATTTCCCAAAGTTTCCAAAGAATAGGAGATATATACATATATACATATATATATATATATATTTTTTTTTTTTTTTAATAAATTGGCTCATGCAATTGTTGGGGCTGGCAACTCCAAAATTCATAGCAAAGCAGATTGACAGGCTGGGAACTCTTGGCAAGAGTTGATGCTGCAGTCGTCAGGCAGAATTTCTTCTCTGGGGAACTATAATTTTGCTCTTTAGGCTATCAACTGATTGAATGAGGCTGACCCACAGTACCAAGGATAATCTCCTTTATTTAAAGTCACTTGATTACAAATGTTAACTACTTCTACAAAATACCTTCACAGCAATACATAAATTATTGCTGGATTAAATAACTGGGTACTATAGCCTAGCCAAGGTGACACATAAAATCAACCATTACCATCTACCCCTTGTCAACTTGGCATCCATGCACAGGTTAACCCATACTTAATCTCCAAATAAGGACAATAACAAAGTCATACTTCTGCCTAACATGAACAACTATCCAAAACATACAACTAAATATGCATGAACCTTTCCCCAGAAGAGGATACAAAATCCTTGGGTATATTCACTTTTCTCCTCAATATCCTTTAACTTAAGTACTGTGATGTAAAGTTAAATATTATTAATACATCTTATTTTATGTGGCAAGGGAACAAGAGAGGGAAGAAAACAAAGATATTTGAGATAGATTAGATAGACCGATGGATAGATACACACACATACCTATTGATAACGAAATAAGAAAGAAATACTTTAAACAATTACAGCACTCATTTTTACAACTGGTCATGTGGTCGTAGCTGGGATTTATAAATACCTTCTTTCACTACCCATTCCATAGGCCATTCACTCTCAGCAAGCACCTCAGCTGATCATGGTTCTTTACCTTATGGGGTGACTCAAGCCTTTATTTCTGAAATGTCTGGGCCATGAGCAGCCTGCCAGAATCGGGTCGTTATAGTTTTCCATTGACATTAATCACAAAGTACAGCAGTACTAAGAGATGCCCTAAGGGATCTCCTATATTCTAGACATACTCTTTATACTCTTTCTAACCTTCATTGTGTAGCAGAAGCCCAATTTCCCCTTCGTAATCATGATCAATTATTCAATCTAGTACAGTAATGTCTTTCTTTGCCTATTGATTCAGAGGCATGAGCAGCCCAAAGTGGCCTATTGCAGTCCTAATTTCCAGTTCAATGGAATCATTGTTTTGTCTCCTGGTCAAAGCATTCCTCCTTTTGAAATTAAGACTAGACCAGTAGATCATAAGGTCTTAGGAACAGGAAGCAAAAATTTTGCTAGTGGAACACTAGAAGTAATAGTGAGTGGTGCACTCTCATTTCCAATCCTGGATTCCTAGGGTCATGAATTCTGCCTGTAGAAGTAGCACCATATATTGAACACTGATGTAGAGCAAATACAGCCTCCTGGAGAATATTATCCCAGTCCTAAAGGGTATTGCCACCTAGCTGGTGCTGAATTGAATCTTCAAAAGGTTGTCCCACCATTTTATCAAGCCAGCTGCTTCAGGATGGTGGAAGACATGGTAAGATCAGCAAATTCCATGAGCTTAGGTCCACTGCTACCCTTCACTTGCTGTGGAGTAAGTTCCTTGATCAGAAGCAATGTTATGTGGGATACAATGACAGTGGATAAGGCTTTCTGTAAGTCCATGGATGGTAGTTTAGGAAGAAGCATTGCATGCAGAAAAGGCAAGTCCATACTCAGAGTAAGTGTCTATTCCAGTAATAACAAAGCACTGGCTCTTCCATGATGCGAATGGTTCAATGTAATCAACCTACCACCAGGTTCACCCCAAAAAATGGTGCCATATCACAAACTCAGGGTTTGTCTGTACTGCTGGCAGACTGGGCACTCAGCAGTGGCTATAACAAGGTCAGCCTTCGTGAATGATATTTGCTGTTGCTGCTCCCAGGCATAACATCCATCCCGCCACCAAGGACACTTTGTTTATGAGCCCATTGGGTAATGACAGGAGTGACTGGAGAAAGATACTAACTGATATCCACAGAATGGGTCATTCTATCTACTTGATTATTAAAATATTCCTCTGCTGAGTTTACACTTTGGTAGCATTTACAAGTGACACAAATATCTTCACGGTTTTTGCCTGCTCAGAGATGTATATCCATATACCTCTACCCCAGACCTCCTTATCACCAATTTTTCAATCACATTTCTTCTAAGTCATTGACCACCAAGCCAAATCATTGACCACATCTCATGAGTCAGTATAGACTTGTACCATTTCTTCTCCCAAGCAAAAAGAACAACCAGGTGTATCACTCAAAATTCTGCCTACTGAGATTTTCCTTCACCACTGTCCTCCAGGAATATCACAGACAGGGGTTATAGTCCTGCAGCTGTCTGGTCTCAGGTGGTGCCTGCCTATGGCACAGAGCCATCTGTAAACCAGGCCCAAGTTTACTCCTCCTCAGTCAACTGATGAAAGGGAGCTAAACATGAGGCCATAGGTGTGGGCTGGGAGAGAGAAGGTCATGTAGGGGGAGTGGGAGCCGTGGGCATTTGGGCCACTTCTTCATGTAATTTGCTTGTGCTTTCATATCCTGCTCAAGCCCAATCTCATATATACCACTTCTATTTGATGATGAAGTGCTGCTGTGCACGCCCAACTTTAATGGCTTTGTGGGTCAGACAACATCCAGCTCATGATGAGCAGTCAGGTTGCAGTCAACGTGGTTAACTGGCCTATGGTTAAGCATTGTCCCCGCTAAGGCCTAGTAACAAGTACTCAAAAGAAGAGTAGTTATCTGCAAAGGACAGCAAGTCTTTGCTCCAAATATCTAAAGGGACTACACTATAATTCACCTATGGGGACCTGACGAAGGCTCCAAATAGTACCTCTATCTGCCACTGACACTTCAGGCTCCATTGGATCTGCTGGATCATATGGCCCAAGTGGCAGAGCAGCTTGCACAGCAGTCTGGACCTGTTGCAGGGCTTTCTCCTGTTCTAGGCCCCACTTAAAACTAGTAGCTTTTCAGTGACTCAGTAGATAGGCTAGAGTAACACAGCCGAATGAGGAATATGCTGCTATTAAAATCCAGAGTCCCATTAGGCATTTTGTCTCATTTTTGGCTGTAGTAGAGGCCAGATGCAACAATTTATCCTTTGCCTTAGAAAGGATATCTCAATACGCCCCCCACCAATCAACCCTTACAAATTTCACTGAGGTAGGAAACTCCTGAATTTTTAACAGACATACATAAATGTTTTAGTAATAAGCTTATAGTAGTTTCTATTCCTTGCTCACTAGATCCAACCAGCATAATGTCATAAATGTAATGGACCAGTGTGATATCTCATGAAAAGGAAAGGCGATCAGGTTCCCCGCAGACTAAATTTTGACATAGGACTGGAGAGTTGATATAATCCTGAGGTAGGACACTGAAGGTGTATTGCTGGACTGCTGAAACAAACTATTTCTGGTGGCCTTTTGCTAACAGGTGGGAGGAAAGATATTTGCCAGGTCAATAGCTGCATACAGGTACCAGGAGATGTGTTAATTTGCTCAAGTGATAAAAATACATCTGGAAATAGCAGCTACCATTGGAGTCACTACCTGGCTAAGTTTAAGAAAAATTACTCTGTTCTTCAAGATCTATCTGTCTTATGCACAGGTCAAATGGACTAGTTTAATGAGGATGTGGTGTGAATCACCACCTCCGCATCTTTCAACTCCTTAATGGTAGCACTAATCTTTGAAATCTCTCCAGGAATGTGCTATGGCTTATGGTTTATGATTTTGTTAGGTAAAAGCAGTTCTAGTTGCTTCCCCTAGGCCTTTCCCATACAAATAGCCCTCACTCACATGTCAGGAAACCAGTATGGAGTTTCTGCCAGTTACTGAGCATACCTATTTCAATTATGCATTCTGGAACTAGGGAAATAACCACAGGATGAGTTTGGGGACCCACTGTGAAATGGACCAGAGCTAAAATTCCATGGACCACCTGACCTCCATAAGCCCCTATTCTAACTGGTGGGCCATAGTGATTTTGATGTCTTCTGGAATTAGCCTCAGTTCAGAGTCAGTGTCCAGTAGTCCCTAAAAGGTCTGATTAGTTTCTTTTCTTCAATGTACAGTTACCCTGGAAAAAGGCCATCCCTTTGTGGAAGGCTGGAAGAAAGAGTAATTATATATTTTTAGCATGTACAGGGGTTCTTCCTGAAGGGGACCCAGCCTATCCTTCATTCAAGAGGTTCTGCTCTGTCTGGGAATTGATTCAGGGACCATTATTCTCTGCTTCAGTGATTCAAGTGAAATTTTTGTTCACTTGACCTAGAACTCATCAGCTCATACAGGTCAAGTAACAATTAAGTAGACTGCCCACCTATTTCTCTTCTAGGGACACCATGATCAACACGTCATTACTGTACGTCTCTGTAAGTCAGACTAGTCTGATTTCTGCTTTGATCCATTGTCCCTTACAGCAGCCAAGCCAACCTTGTCTTTGGTATTAAGAACCCCCACTTGGTCTCTGCTACCCAGGATTCAGTTACTTTCATTGCATTTAAGGATTCCAGTTCAGCAGCAGTGGGGAACCACTGCAATTTCTGACCTACATGGAAGAGAGACCACAGAGCACTTCGAGAATGTGGGTACAACCCTCAAATATTTGTTTCTCTCAGTTGTGATTAAAAGAGGGTCTTCTCCAGGAGCTGAGGCATGGAGCCAGGGACTGGACCCCCCTTCCATAACTAGGCACACCACCAGCACCTCAGGGCCTGCCTGGGGACCTGAGACATGGAGCCAGGGACCAGACCCCTCTCCCACAACCAGGCACACCACCAGCGCCTTGGGGCCTGCCCAGGAACCTGAGGCATGGATCCGGGGACCAGACCCCCCTTCCACAACCAGGCACAATGCCAGTGCCAAGCAGCATGCCAAAAACATCACCTCTAGGTGGGTGGTCCAACACGGCCACCACAATAACCACAGCTGCTGCAAAAGCAACTAGATGCCACAACCACAGTGCAGATGGTTCACCAGCCATTGGAGTGCATTGACACAAGGAGCATCACCAGCAGAGACCAAAGAAGAGATGTCTCTCTCCACATCGCCCATTCCAGAGTTACAGAAGAAACATCTGCCCTACAGTAATAACATTGGGGGACTTGAACACACTTCTCAGCATCGGATAGATCATCTAGGCGACAAATCAACAGAGTAACCATTACTCTTTCAGAAGGAGAGAAGAAATCTAGAGTAATTAGAGGGGGGTGGGGGGAGGGAGAGATTGGACCAGGAGACATAAAGAATAAGTATGATTTGTAACAATATATATGCTAGTAATATTGATTTTATCAACATATCTCAATGTTGAAACCCAAAAATATGTATAATCAATTATGATTCAATAAAAATTTTAGGGCCGAGCCCGTGGCGCACTTGGTAGAGTGCGGCGCTGGGAGCGCTGCGACGCTCCCGCCGCGGGTTCGGATCCTATATAGGACTGGCCGGTGCACTCACTGGCTGAGTGCCGGTCACGAAAAGGACAAAAAAAATAAATAAATAAAAAAATAAAAAAAAATAAAAATTTTAAATAAATAAAAGTGTGTCCTCTGGACTTCCGCACCAAGGAAGGTGAGCAGATCTTACATGATAAATCCATTCTAACATCCCAATCTCCCTAAGCCTTCGAATACCTTTTATGGTATACCAAGGCAGTCTGGCATCTCAATTTCATTTATTGTAGTCCACCCTTTCGTCCATATTTCAGTCATGCAACCATGCAAACTGTTAGAGCCTCTCTAACCCCGTGAGCTACAACATGAAATTCAGAATCTCTACTTAGTGAGCCCATATCAATAAATTCAGCCTGATCCAATTTTCTGTTTCTTCCATCATTATTCTGCACGTTTAATATACATTTCCACACATGTTTCCTGATTTCTCTTTACAAATTGGAAAAATAATGGAGGAGAATCAGCAGTGTCTTGCAAGTCAGCTTCCTCAAGGGATGTCATTACAGGTTCTTCAGGCGAAGCAGGGTTAGCCTTCTCTGACAGGGCTGGAAAGCTGCTTCTATAAACAAAGAAGACTCAACAGAATGTAGAGGTTCAATGTCCCCAGATTCTTCACAACCTTCCTATATGTCCCATTCCAATTTTCAGGATCCCATTTACTCCCAACCAATGCCCTCACTTTAACAGAAGATGCCCTGCAAGACTGGGAATTCAATTTGTGTCGTAGTTCAGCCACTTGCAGGATGATACTCTGAGCTTGATTTTCAGAAATCTCAGCTCTGAGGCTATAGGAAATAAGGGGTTTTTTCCCAGGATAGACATAGGGACTTTCAGATCATTTATGCAGGGCTTGAGCTGGGAATTTAAGGCTTTGAGCTCATTATTTTCTTTGCCCACTTACTCCAGTGCAATTAGGAGCAACCAGCTCAGTGTTCTCCAAACGGGCAAAACCAATAGGAGATATATAAGTCAAGAGAGATTTATTGTAATGAATTGGCTCAAACGATTATGGATGCTGAGAAGTCCTAAGATCTGTCATTTGCAAGTTGGAGACCCAGAAAAGCTGGTGGTGTAGTTCAGTCTGATTGCAGAGGCCTGTGAACCAGGGTAGACAATGGGGTAAATCCCAGTCTGAGTATAGGAGAAGACGAAGGTCCCAGCTAACAGTCAAGCAGGGAAGGAATAAATTCTCCCTTCTTCCACCTTTTGCTTTATTCAGGCCCTCAACATATTGCATAATGCCCACCCACATTAAGAAGGGTAATCTGCATTACTGAGTCAACTGATTTAAGTGCTAATTGCCTACAGAAACACCCTCACATACACACCCAGAAATAATGTTTAGCCAAATATCTGGGCACCCTGTGACCCAGTCAAATTGACAAATAAAAATTAATTATCACACAGCCAATGTCATTATACTCATAAGTTTGACATAAATGTTCTAAGGTTTCAAATACATGGTCACCCAGAACCTTGCCTCTTACAACTATTTGATTAGGAGTACTCAATGGTGATATTTTGCATATCTCTTTTGCCACATCATGCCATAGATTATCAGTGTCCTCTTTACCACTGGAAATGGTCATTAGACCCAACCATATCAGATAAGCAATCCAGAAAACTAACCCTTAAAATGAGTTCCTCTAAAGTCACTCTCAGTACCAAAATCAATATCAGTCAATTGTTTCTCCAGAGAAACAGAACTAGTGAGAGGTAGATACACATGGAGAGACAGAGACACAAAGACAGAGAGGGACAGAGAGAGGTTTCAAAGAATGGGCTTACAATATTGCAGGGCCAGGCAAGTCTGAAATCATAAGGCAGGCTGGCAGCTGGAAACCCCAAGACAAGAGCTGATGCTACAGTCTTAAGACAGAAATTCTTCTTTCTCAGGGAAACTTTGACTATTCAACTGACTGAATGAGGTCCACCCACAGTACCAAGAATAATTTCTTTTACTTAAAGTCAATTAATTGTAACTGTTAACCATATTTACAAAATACCTTCACAGCAACACTTAGGTTAGTATTTGACTGAATAACTTGGGTACCATAGCTTAGCCAAGTTGACACATGAACTAACCATCACAATCTCCAATAGCGATTTCTGTTTTCATTATAATTAGCAAATAACATAATTCATTTGGTCATCCAATCACAAAAAGACATCACAAGTTTTGCCTAAACTGTATTATTTGTTCCTAAACCTCCCAAAATCATGAAAAAAAAAAAAACCTATCATTTAAATTTAATTTACATTAACATTTATATTTATGATTAAACACTACTTACAGAGAAAACAATCTCATATATAACCACTCTACCAAATAAGAAAAAACCCTTAGTGGTTTGTGGATAATGTTTTGAAAACATTTATTTATAGTCAAGAATTGCCAGGAATAACAGTCAAATTAATAATTAAATAGAAAGCTTTTATTGCAAAAGGAACAAAGCTAAAATAAATAGGAAATATCTGAAACATTTCAATACACAAATTCATAGAGCTTTTATTTAACTGAATAGTTATTACAATAATAACTTACAACCTGACATTTTCCAAGTCCCCAGGAGCTCCTGGCCTCTAAATCCAAGAAATTACAGGGATAGCCTAGCAAGTCAACCTGTGTGGGAGGAAATAGAGAAATCAGTGGAAAACTGTAAGAAAACATCGGGGCAGGTGGGAAATACTCTGATTTGTTTTGTAATATCACAGAGGGGAATGGATTTTTATAGTAATAAACTCAAATATACCAAACTGCATTTTTATTTTTCTATAACTAAATTTAATTTCTGCCCTGAGCTTCCATTACTATCTGATAGAATGTTTAATCTAATAATTTCTAGGTAAACTCAGTTAGATAATTTATTACTCAATCGTTCCATGTTTATAGTCAGTCAAGTTAGGAACATTTTTCCCAGTAAAATCCAGGGATCCCCTCCCTCTTCCACTTTTACCTAGGGGTATAAGTGCCAGAGAGCTTATGGAAGTGCCTGTATTTCAGCAAGTGAGGTATCTGGTTCTTGAAGGTTCTCCACCCTCCACAGGCCTCCACAGAAATGTCACTCATCCTGCTGGGTTTTAGTGATGAGCACAGATTCCAGCTGTGGTTTCTCTCTCAAATGGTCCATTCAGCATCTGCTGACTCCTTCCTCTCTTCGTGACTGAGAGGCCACTTCTACTCCATCAGTCTTCTCTCAGCCAATCCTGTGCCTCTCTTGAGGGCATGGGGATTTTTCTACTGCTTTCCCACACTTCTCTGGACCACAGCTGATGGGGGGAGCAGGGGAGAGGCCTCAGGCACTCTGCCTAGACCTCCCCTCCCACCCCCAGCCAGAGGCATTTCACAATGTCACAGCATACTGTGAAGGGAGGAAGTTTCTCTGCCAAGCTTGGATCACTCCCCAGGCACTACTTGGAAAGGGAAGCACTGACACTTCCCTAGCCTACCTGGTGTGCAATGTTATTACACACAGACACACACACACACACACACACACACACACACACACAGCCCAGGGAAGGGAGGACACTGGGACCCTTTTCACTCTACTCTCTGCTATCACTGAAAAAAAAAGTATTTTCCCCACTAGTTCATCCTCTGGGATGGGAGAGTGGTAGATGCACAGACCCCTGGCTCTTACTATTCACAGACTTTTTTCTCTAATCTATTTTTTCTGTAAGAGAAACTCTAAAGACATTTTTATAAAGACTATTTTTATTTTGGCTGTATCACCCCTCGCCAGAAATAAAGTTCCACTGATGTAAATGAGTAGAGAATTTGGGGGGGGGGATGAAAGTAGGGGAGACCTTGATTCAGCAGCCTTCCATGCCACTAGACTCACAATGTCCTACAGAGAAACCATGAATGTTCTGCATTGGTGATGGCACATATAGTGGGGAGACTTCCTTGGGTTTTAGGAGGTCTGACAAGCTTCTATTTGAATTACAGTTCCATTATGTTCTCTCTAGTTACTCTTGGACAAGTTACTAAACCTCTTCAAAACTCATTTTCCTCATTCCCCATACCTATCTCATTTTGTTGTGAGAGTAAATAACTAACTGTTGTCATCCCCAAAAATGTTAATTCTCTAATTCAATTAGGCAAAATTTAAAAGTCACTCTTGGTAAAAACTCAACATAAACTATAGCGTAAAAGCTAAGTTACTTTGTAGACTAAATACTGGTAAGATAAACATGATCAAATAATTACCTATTCAGGATGATTTTGAAGATATTTTAACACCTAAGTGTTCAGTGATGAATGACCTCTTAGGCTTATCACTCACCACTGCCCGCCCCTTCCTGCACAAACACCCACATGTTATATCTGTTCTGTAATTCTACTTCGAGTCCAGTAGAGCAAAATCTACCAGGAGAGGTGAGTTACTGCATAGCAGCAGCTTTTAAACATTGGCTTGGCCATGTCCTGGAAAAACCAAATCTGGGTCCTGTTGCATCTGGGAATACGGAAGGAGTTTCCTATGGTTTAGAGGTTCTTTGATCTGTGGATATCGAGTCTGCTTCTGCTCTTCTGACTCGCTTGCTCCTGACTTGGTACTTGCTCTTCACCTCCAAGAGAAGTTTATCAATTGATCAATTCTCAAGCTAAACCCCAAACTCAACTCAGCTATTCCAGTCTTGCTTCCAACCCTGTTTCCAGGATCCATTGCTGCCCCTAGTCTCCCTACCTTGAGAGATGACCTAAGACGAAAGTCCCATGGAAGCTGTAATTTAAAAGTTTTCAGAAAAAAGGATCACTATCACAGTAGAAGAGAAAGATCACTGAGAGACCCACCCACCATCCAATCTGCTGGAGGCCCAGAGAGAACAAAAGACAGAGAAGAAAAGTGAATCCCTCTCTCTACCTGCTGGGGCTAGGATACACTCTTCTCTCCTGTCGATGGACATCAGAGCTCAAGACCCTTCAGCTTTGCGTTCCAGGACTTACACCATCAGCTTCCCTGGCTTTGAGGCCTTTGGATTTGGACTGAGCCACGCTATTGGCATCCAGTTTGCTGATGGCCTATCGTGGACTTTTCTTCACAATCACATGAGCGAATTCCCCTAATAAATCCCTCTCATATATTTATAACATATCCTATTGACTCTGTCTCTCTGGAGAACCCTGACTAATACTATTACCCAGTCTTCGTTATAGCAACAGAAAATGGACTAAGACAGTTGCATTGGAAAACTTAAAAGAGGAAGGATGGTGCTTGAGTGAATACTGGGTCCTGAAATGGCACCAAAGACAAGCTTCACATACTTCATACATATGTCTAGAGCTGGCTTGGCACTGTGGAAGTCTCTAGAGATTCTGTTCTCTCCATAGTTTCTACGGTTCTTTAGCATTTTGTATTTATCCATTACCCAAGAATACTAAACAAATATTGCATGTTGGAACTTTTGTAATGACCTGACCAACATTACAAGTTTAGGAGTTGGCAAACTTCTCTGGTAATATCTTATTATTACTTGTTATGTGGAGAAAATATTACCTACAGGTGAACTTAATACAATTGTCCTTTAGGTTTTTGGGGAGTGTCTAAAATAACTGGATATTTGTTCTACTGTTTGAATGCTCAAATACTCAAGTCATGAGATTTCTTTAAATTTTTTGTTAGAAGGTCTATATGTTTAAAGGGTAACTTTTCATTATAAGGATGACTGACAAATATCAAGGAAACATATATAAATAGCAAAAGATCAGTGACAAGTTTGTCATATTTAAGATCAAAAACCACATGTCTACTCTGCCACACAGTATTTTTTAGTAAGTGCTTCACCAACTTTTCTGGTCCTTTCAAAATTACTATAGAGACCTCTTTCTATTATAGAGAGCTTCCGCTATGTCTTTTATGTTCATTTGACATAGTTGCATAAATTTACCACCAATTTTAGATACTGAATCTTTATTCCAATCTGTAATTAACAACAAAAAATAGGAAATCTTTAACTGTGCTAGGAAAAAACAAATGGCAATAAGGTCTCAGAACCGCATAGCCAGATACAACTTCTTGATAAGGTTTACCTTATTCACATCTCTTAAATTTAGCCAAGACAACACTTTGAACATGACAGGTGACTCCTCATTCAGTGTGCAACCAATTTCAGTGTCTAACCACCTTACCAAGATAAGTTCTTCTTACATCCATCTGAATTCCTTCTGCAATGCGATTTTGATGCTAACGGCCTGGAGTTAGCACAGATTTCTCAGGGTGAGGGCACAGTCTTACACAAGAACCTCCTCACTCCAGACACCAGCCACAAGCTCTGGAGTTCCCAGGCCACCCATGCTTCTATCCAACTGGCTAAAAATCTGGAGGTTCCTACTATGCCCCTCGGGTTTGATAATTTGGAAGGACAATTCACAGAACTCAGGAAAGCACTATATTTATGTCTATAGTTTTATTATAAAGGATAAAAATCAAGACCAGCCAAAAGAAGAGACCTGTAGGGTGAGGTGTTGGAGGGTCCCAAACATGGAACTCCCATGTCCTCTCCCTGTGGAATCAGGATACATCACCCTCCTGGTTCAGTGATGTGTTCACCAACATGGAAGCTCCCTGGAGCTTCACAGTCCAGAGGTTTTTATTGTGGTTTTATTATGTAGGCATGATTGATTAAATTATTGGTCACGTGACTGAACTAATTTCCAGCCCCCCTCCCCTCCATGATGGTTGAAATCTTCAACCCTCTAATCATGTGGTTGTCTTTCCAGCATAGCCAGCTGCCATCCTGACACGATCTAGGGGCCCACCATGAGTCACCTCATTAGTGTAAACTCAGGTTTGCTCTGAGGGGCCCACCATGAATAACAGACACCCTATCACTGAGGAAACTACAAATACTTAAAATTACAAAGACCAGACAAATTCTTTATGTACAACAACTTTTCATGTGACTTAAGATAATGATACAGACAAATGAAGACTCTTGAAATGTGTCTTATTAAACCCTATAGACTGCTTTGTTTTATTCCCTCTAGGTAGCATTTTACCAGTTTAATTACTTCTAATTCATGGTCCCAAAGCAGGTGTTAGCCACTATTAAATTATCGAATTACTTCTTATTAAAATTTTAAGAAAAATGTCAAGCCGTCTTTTATTATTCCATTATGTGAGTTTTATTTTTCCTTTGAACTATTAAGAAAACTTTTCAATAACTTGGGGATGAGATCTCCCTTTGGGTAATCATATTTCTTCAATTCTTCCTAGAACTGAAAAGAGCCAGATTTTCTGGTGTGATACACATTCTTAAATAGAAACAAGGACATATAAATGAGTCCTTAGCTTGATTGGTTATAGAAAGATACCATAAGTCCTTAATAACAAATACTAGAAAACTGCCCTGTCACTTATAACAAAGGCCTTACTTCTATCATTTTAAGTCAACCTGATTTTTATACTACGTTAGAGGTAAGGACCCAGCCAATAGAGTTGATTAAAGAAAAAGCAGTTATCTCAATTAACATGTGGTGGTATTGAACACGCATAATTAGGCCAGGTATGTCATGATTAATTTAAAGAGAACACATTATGTTCATTTCTTTTACTATGACTTCTAAGGCAGAGATATTTCACCCAAGGTTCATAGAACAGTATCTATAGATGGACTCTAGAGCTTCTGTTAAGTTCCTGAAATGATATATAAAATATTGTACATTTTTATAGGGAGAGAATGTATCATTTTCATCAGATTCCCAAAATCCATGGTGATGACCCTTAAAATCCTTAGGAATCACTTCTATAAAGGGGCCCTACATTAGGAACAGATCAGCCCTTAAGCCACACCCTAAATTTTCTGGAGTATCGAAAATAGACTTCCTACCATCATAACCCAAGGGCTGGCACTGGCTGTTCCCAACTCCCCCAGCCTTCTTGAGGAATTTGTTTTCCAAATAAGGTGACTTGAGCCTCCATCCCACATGATGTCCTTAGCCCTCCTCAGTACTTTTGAGAATTCTTGCTCAGGATTGCTTATGTTCTCCTGGCCACGTCTCACTCAGATTTCCACTCTACTCCCTTCATGTAGCAACATCTGCAACAGGATAAATAGCCCCGTTTCCTTTATTCTTCAAAGTACTGTTAACATAAGATATTTGCGTATAACAGAACTTTGCTGAAGGTTTAGAAACAGAGAAGAATCATGTATTAACCACATTACCAGCTCCTGTAAACTTGGTGTTTTAACATCTGTCCTATGTGCACATGCTGGACATGCCTTATTCTGTACAATCCAAAAACAGTCACCTTGCCTTGGCTTCCTGCCTCTCTCATTGTCCCTGACCCTTTGGGAAGAGTCCTCCTCCTGGAGGACAGGCTTTTCAAACACAAATCAACCAACCCACAGTGCACACCTCCTTTACTGGGCTCTCACCCTCTAGACCACTTACCATCTGCCCTAATCAACCCAGGGCCAGATCCCAGACAAGTGGGAACAGCCACTATGCCCAGAAGCTGCTGAAATTGTTCAAACTAGCCAGTCCTGCTTATCCTGACTTGCCCAGGCCTTCCCTCAGACACCACAGTGACAGCTGCCAGCCACAGTCCCGCCCCCTTCCTCGGCCTCATGACCAACCCCAGTGCTTTCCTGTATGGCCCCTTTGTGGTGTGGTTTGCCCTCTCCTCTTGGGGACCGTGAGTAATAAATCATCTTTTAATGGAAATCATTTCCTGATCTGTTGGCCTAACTATATGTCAAATTCTCTATTAGAATAGTGTATTTTACAAATCAGGAAATTAACTTACAGTTCAAAGGTATTATAAAACTATATTTCTGATACTTGTATACCAATGCAGTAATAATAGCAACATTATTCACAATAGCCAACACGTGGAAACAATACAAATGTTCATTGACAGATAAATGGATAAACAAAATTTGGTAGATATAAACAACAGAATATTATTCATCTGTAAAAAGAAATAAAATTTTAATACATGCTATCAAACTTTGAAACCTTGAAAACATAATGCTAAGTAAAATAAGCCACACACAAATGTTTGATGATTCTACTTATGTTAGGTATCTAGAAAATGTAAATTCATAGGGAAAAAAGTAAAATAGAGTTACCAGGGGCTGGAGGAAGATAGTGTAAGGATTAATTATTTAACGGGTACCAAGCTTCTGTTTGGGATGATGACAAAATTCTGGAAATGGATAATGACGATGGTTGCACGACACTGTGAATGCCACTTAATGCCACTGAATTTGTGTACTTGAAATTTGCTAAGAGATAGATCTTAAATGTTCTCACCACCAAACAAAACAAAAATGATAACTAGGTGAGGTGATCTATGTGTTAACTAACTTGACTGTGGTAACCATTTCATAATATATATGTATACAAGTCATCACACTGTACACCTTAAACTTATACAACTTTGTTTGTCAATTATACCTCAATAAAGCTGGGGGTAAAATAAAAATAAAACAAAAATAGGGATTTGCCCATGACATAGCATTATTGTGAGGACTAAAATTTAAAAAGGTGTGTTCCATGGCTATGACAGTAAATTCTTCGTAAATACAAAATTCCTTGTACTTTTTCCTCTTCCCTGAGTTCTGGCTGGAGCTTCACAACCTATCAGATATGTAACAAAACTCCTCAAGATTCAATTTTCCATCTGTAAAATAAGGAATTAGATTATCTTTAAAGCCATGTCCACCTCTAACACTCTTTGATTCAATACAAACACCCCTAAAATTGTCCCTGGGAGAAGGGGACACTATACATTCTGGTTTCTAGAATTGGATTTGGCACTTAGAAGGAGCCCAAGTTGTGGGAGTAACACAGAAAACATTAATAAAGAACAATATCAAACGTCAAACATTCTATTTGGGGAGTGAAAAGGGAAGTAAGTTGTCAGAATATATATATTTCAAATAAAGAATCACCATTAAAGTCAATTACTCATCAACAATGAATAGGATTTTGTAAATGTAATATTTCAATTGCATCAAAACTGTCCTTGTAGAAAATGCTGTTTTCTTTCTCCATTTACTTGAGTCTAGCTTGTGTCATCCCAAGCACTGTGGCATTTGTTTATTGAACTGTTGTCCTTCTCAAGAGATGGTTTTGTACCCCAACAAAAAATAACTATGAATCACTGGTTCTGTTTTCTCCCATCTTTGTTCACAGTATGAATGACAGATCAAGGTATATTAATTTCTTACATGAACAAAAGTTGCCATGGACCTGAAATGGTGTATATTGTAAGTGTAAACTGTTGCTTTTTAAATTTTAATTTGGGGTTAACTATGCAGTTCTAAATAGGGGTCGTAATTCTCCTAAAGAAAAGATATTCTCCATGAGTAACAAGAAAAAAGAAAGTTCACAAAGAATGGAAAATCTACTGGTATTTAAAAGGTTTTGTTTTTAGATGCAACTGTTTATATGACTTGAGAACTAAAAGACAAATATTACCCTAGCATTTACTTCTAGAGCTTTTCTATAGTGACTATGATCAACACGTTCAAAAAATCTTAGATATGTCTCAAGTTTCTAAAGAAAAAAAGTATTTAAAACAGACACACAACGCTTTTTTTTTTTTTTTCAGTTTTCTGTTAAAGGATTATTTTTCTATAAACACCCATGCATAATCTAATCTAACATTCAGTTTTTCCTTATGGGGTTGCTACAAATAGTAATTTTCATCTCTACTGCTATATTCTTTCAGAGAATCTTGTATTTCTCCACTTAGATCATTTACCAAATATTCTTGTAATTTGCTTGTCCAATTAATTGTCTAACCAGGGAAACAATCTACTTGAAGGCAGAGCTTATTATTGGTTCTCTCAATAAGTGAATAAATTATTTAAAAGAAAATTAATGAGTAAGTTACTTCAAAGGGAACTCTATATATATATGAGTGTGTATGTGTGTGTGTGTGTGTGTATAAAGTGCAAAATATATCATGTGCCCAGAAGAAAATTTTATATAATTATTTAATGTCAGATTTGTGATCCAAAAATTCTAATGCGATTTTTTGTTAAATGTTGCAAATAGAAGGCCAATGGTTTCTAAAACATTTACAGCAAAGATAAAGCACTAAAATGATATAACAGACCATTCCATTATCTCTTTAACTACAACTTCAAAGCTTTCTTTCTGTATCTTGGAATTTCAGGAATAAAAATTACTTGAGGTTAAACAAGAACATTGTTCACATATATGCCATATTGTAAAATTAAGAATTGAAATCAAATTAAACGGCATTCAAGATCTCCTACACTTTATTTTTTGCAACCGCTTAAAATCAGATAATCATAGGCTGATAGAATTAGAAGGGATCTTAGAGGTCTCCAGTCCAAATCTCTCATACTGTAGCTGAGAAGAGGTCGAGCAAGCAGATGCCGCACCCAGCCACTTCCCGCTCCTTATTCAGACCCAATGGGGGAGCTCGGGTTACCTGACCCCTCACGAACCACCCAGTCTTTACTTTCCTATTCAGCCACCAAGTGTCTTGAGTTTTAGGAAAATTTTAATCATCCAGTGGAAAACATAAGTTAATGTTAAAAATAGAATTTTATTAATAATCTCGACAAAATCTAAATTTTGTCCTTACAGTTCCTTTTCAATTTTTCAAGGGCCAACCCTGTGGCTCACTCGGGAGAGTGCGGCGCTGGGGGTGTCGAGGCCGCAGGTTCGGATCCTATATAGGGATGGCCGGTGCGCTCACTGGATGAGCGCGGTGCGGACGACACCAAGCCAAGGGTTACCATCCCCTTACCGGTCACAAAAAAAACCGAAGGCATCATAGCCTTTAAACAGACACAGACATAGTTGGTTAACTTAACTAGCTATAGCCTTAAAAACTTAACAGAAATTCGTTTACCAGATACATAACATATAAAGACCACTTCTGCCTGGGCAAACATAATTGCTGCTGGAGACAGTGATCTGAGCTCTCCCTACAAAAATATTTCCCAGCTCTGGCAGCCTAAAGGGCGAGCGGCGTTCTAGCACTTACGATGCTGCACCGCCACCTAGTGGCCCTTTTGAAACACTCTTTCGCTGCCAAAACCACAGCCCCGTGCTTGGCCTTCCTGGACTGGCGGGTTTTTTTAACAACGTGGGGACCAAGATATGATCCTGAAACTACTTCTACCTTATTACAGGAAATCCTCAGAGTCACACATTACAATTCATCTAGAAAATAGAAACCAGCTTTTATAAGGCGAACTGGGACCAGAAACAGTTTATAATGATGAGCAGGAAGGAACCTCAATCTTCCTATCTTTCATATTAAATAATCTCAATTATTTAAATTGCACTGTTCTTTTCCAGCTGCTGCCTACATAAAAGGAGGCAAAACTGAAATTTACAGCAGCTATTTGAAATGCACCATTTTACAGAAACCATCAATGAGACAGAAAAGAGAACACAAAAATGAAACAAAGAAAGCAGCATTTATCTGACCAATATGTATTTACCAAAGTTGGTATCTTGAGCAAAGGAGGCACTTGATTATCTCTGAATATAGTTAGGAAAGAAGGAAAATCAGGTCTTTTTTTCTAGGTTCGCTTGGCTGTTCCTGGCATGCTGACTTTGAACTTGAGTGCACTTCTGCTGTATGTTAACTTGGGTTCACGATCTTTGATGTGAGGCAAAATGACATTTTAAGAAGAAGAATCTCCTTGCCCTTAAGGACTGATTGTTGAGGGATCAGCCTGAAGGAGTCTCCATTGGACGGTAGATCACAGGGCGCCAGCCAAACTTCTTTGGTTTACATGTTTTACCTTCTGAGGAGTGCATGAATTCTACTCATAAAACGTTGCCGTTCTCTCCAGGGTGACATCCCACTGAGAAAGAACATAAGGGTAACTTGGAACAACCCTTTACTTGACTAATGTAGGAGTGAATTTGGTCATTTCAGACAGAAAAATAATAGAACTATCTAAGTGAGTACCTTAAGGGGAACTCATTAATAAGAAAGAAACCCAATGAGTTGTGTCTGGGTTTAAAAAACAAAAACCACGGATGCAGCCTGAGATCTCCCCCTTTCTGTGTGTCTGTGACTCTTTTAGACAATTTCTTGATTATGCCAGGTTGCCTCATGTTGAAAGTCACCTTGGGTGCTCATAAACTGGAAGATGGTCAAGCTGGATCTAAATTCTACAAGAGGAGAAGGTCCAAGAAAATCCTTTGCATATTCTGGGCTACTTTTTTTTTCTACATTTCATGAAGGAACAGCAAGGAACATCCTTGTTCAGAATGAGTCTTCTCATCCTTACTCTGCTTAGAAAGTGGTGCATCAGAAATACAAAGAATTGCCTGAATTATAAATGTCACTTAATGGTCAGTCTGTCACGAAAGGGTGAACAAAATCTTAAATATCTTGTCAGTGCAGATGTTTCCAATATAAGTGCAAATGGCCAATTCTAGGAACAAATTCTGTACTTACACAGGCACTAAAGAGAACCAAAGCAGATGTGGAAAATGGTTACCCAAAACATAGGAGCCACAAAAGGAAGGTTCTTGTTTTCTCACTGATCTCCCTCTCCCACTTTTCTTATTCACAAAATCAACAGGTAGCTCTGATCTGGTGGGAATTACTCATGTCCAGCTGCATATAGTCAGGAAGGTGCTTCTTTGCTGGCTTCAAAGTGAAACATTTGATGCAGTTTCCCTTAGGAGAAAAGGAGAAGGGCATTTAGTATCCTAAAGGAATGTAGAAAATAATAGCCTCTTCCTGAAAATTTTCCAAACCAGCTTATGAAAAAAGAACCACCATAAAGACTGGGGAATTTTTTTTAAAAGGAAAAAAAAGCAACAAAAAAGAAAAAAAAAACTAATACAAAAAAAATTTTTTTAAAGACAGGGAACTCCCTTTGAAGAAATCACTAATTTCAGAATAAAAATTAGAAAATAGCATCCGTGTTACTACTTCTCGATATTGTCATCTTAGGGGCAAATCAGTCTTTTCTCATGATCATTCTTTTTCTCATTACCATTATTTGTTCAATCATGACAGTTTGTGAGAATATACATTTTGCTTTCAGGTGAAATTCAATATGACTATTTTCATTCTGAATTTTTAAAATGTTCCATGGGCATTTTTATTTTCCCTTCGTTTTCCCTAGTGCCATAATGCAAAGCCAGATTTCCTTTTGCTGGGCAGCCCTGCTAAAATAGACTCGGTTGAAAGACAAGAAGAGGGCTGGGAAGGGAAGATCACCATGCACAGGGCCGAAAGTACTTGCCACTTCTTATTCAAATGCTAAGGCCCATGGGCGTTTGCCATCAGGTCTTTCCATCTGTGCTTTTTATCGTTGGGAAGGAAAAGCAAACTCAGTGTCAAGCAGCTGAATCTTTAGATGTTAAATGTTAGCCTGGGGTCTTTTATATAGCAAGCCAATGATCTTGGTTGCTAAGGATACCTTTTTACCACAAACATGTAAAATGGAGAGACCTTGACGAAAGGTTAGAATTTAATGATGAAGCTGCCTGCTTTGTATTATTTTTCTTGCACCTAAAGGTTGTTTTAAAATGGTGTTATATTTTTAAATGGCAACACAAGCCTAGATGGTTCAAAAATAATTCCAGAAATCTACAGAATCAATCTTAATAAAAAATCAAATTCTACAGCCTGAATTGCAAAACTGGAATTACCACAGCTACTGTTAGAATTCTTAGAATCTGTATACAGTTCAAAGTGAAGAAGAAAATGGGGCTGAACTCACCAGTCTGAATGCCTGAAAAGCTAAAATTTACTACAAATCTGCTAACTTTACCTTCATTTCCTCCTGCCTAATAGTGGCCTGAGAGAATACAAAATGAAAAGGAAGGGAGGAGAGAAAATAATTATGATGGTAATTCTCTTTGTGCATATTATATGGACTTTATTTCTTAGACTATAAATCAAGAAATGAATCCCTGAAAAGCCTAAAGTGTCAAAACAAAAGAGTAATAAGCTACAACTGGTCCAGCACATGCTACCAGTCTGAGAACATCTGCATGAAAGATAATGGGCACAAAAAGAAAAAATGAGAAATCATGATCATGTAACACATGAGTTTCATGTATTAAATAAAAGATTCATCCAAAAACACGTTGAACAGCATGTCGCTGGTACAAACTAGAAAAAAGTAATTCTTCAAAGTGAGAGTTATAGAGGAGGGTGTTTTAGCGATGGTGCTATAGGATCTCCTCTCGTAGAAGTGAAAACAGATTCAGAAGGGGAAGGGGCTTCTCTAAGGGGGTCAGGCAGGTCAGGAGCATAGCAGCACAGACCCTCCCTCTTTCTACTTCATGTCAGTGTCAAGGTCCACAATCCATTCCCCTTTAACACTTTTCACAAAACTAACAAAAGCTAACAAAATTAATGCAAAAAAAAAAAATCACAAAAATTGAGCCAACATTTAAACATTGGAAGATCTCATACAAAATAAAGCCCAGATTTCCTGCTTCTATTAAAAATGAGATCTGGTAGCCGTGACCAGCAATCTGACACAGCTGTGGCCACCACTAAGTTGGTTTTCAAAATTTTTCAAAGAACACCACCAGTGCCATGGGACCTGCCCAGAGTCCTGAGGCATGGATCTGGGGGACCAGACCCAAACGCCCTCCCACGATGAGGCACACCATCATTGCCACCTCTAACTAGGTAAGGAGCATACCAAAAACATCACCTCCGTGTGGGTGGCCCATGACAGGCACCACAATAACCATGGCTGCTGCAAAAGCAGCTAGACGCCACAACCACAGTGCAGATGGTCCACTGGCCACTGGAGTGCATTGACACAAGGACAGTCACCAGCAGAGATAAAGAAAAGAAGAGGATGTCTCTCTCCACAAAGCCCATTTCAGAGTAACAGAAGAAGCATCTGCTCTACGATAATATTGGGGACCTGATCACACCTCTCAGCATTGGACCGATCATCTAGGCAACAAATCAGCAGAGTAACCATTACTCTTTCAGGAGAGAAGAAATCTAGGGTAACTAGAGGGGGGAGGAGGAGGGGGAGGAAAAGGGGGATGAGGAGAGATTGGACAAGGGGCATGAAGAATAAGTACAATTTGTAACAATATATATTCTAGCAATATTGACTTCATCAACATATGTCAACATTGAACCCCCAAAATATGTATAATCAATTATGATTCAATAAAAATTAAATAAATAAATAAATAATAAAAATAATAAATTTTTCAAAGTAGTCATTATTACTGGAAGTATTCATGTACTATTGCTCTACTGAGGTGAAACCTATTTGAATTATGTTTAATCCCTACAGAAATGAATCCCCTATGATTTGTTTTCAAGATGGAATGTCAGTAAACAACTGCATTTTCAACACGCACGTTAGGTAATGTTATTATACAGCAAGACCCAACATTGAGCATGTTTTCTTTTTTGTAAAGCTTATTGATAAATTTTATTTTTCATAAAAGCCAGCGATTCACAGCTTCACTCTGAGGTAGGTATGTTATTTGCAGTTAGTTCTATACTTACAAATACTTATTAGAATAAAAGATAGAACATGTTTATATCCTATATATCACATATATCATCAAAACTAGCTTTTAAATTCTTGACAACACTAGTTCATATTCTTTTTTATTGAGAAATAATCATTATAAACATTTTTTTTTTCATTTCCAGTGAGTTCATTTATAAATTCTTAGAAGTATGAAACCAACTCATTTCTTCAGTTACTAAAAGTGTCCTGGGATTTTTTTCTAAATTGCTACTTTCAGCCAAACACAAAACATTTCCTCTTTAACAAACCATCCTGATTAGCATTCTGGGTGAATACAGGAAGGATGGTATTTAGCTCCATCTCTGTATTAAAGGACAATGCTCTCAGTTATGAAAATGAAGGTGTTCTCACTTAACTCGGGATGAATAGGCCTGCTTCATCCTAGTTCCACTGTATTACTACAATATTAAACCTCACTTTGAAAAATTGCATTTCTTAAGTTAATAAACAAGAAAATGAATCACCAAAACAAAAGTTAAAATAATACATAATTTATGGCATTACAAATAAATTGAATACTCTCTGTGCCTCAGAAAAACCAACCGCAAACACAAAAATCAGCAAATCTTTCTTCTTTTAATCCACATTTGTATTTGAAGTAATATCATGAGGGCCCTACAGATAACTTTTACTCAAAGTTGCTTCCCCCAAAGAATACTAAAATTACTTTTCCTATTAAAAATTCTGTGAATAATCAATTATCTTCTTCTACCGGTCATCATTAAAAATAGCTCATTTAATTTCTTATGAAATAACTCAGAGATCTAATTGCTGAAAACCCTAAAAAGAAGGAAGAAACATTCAGCTTTGGATCTTATTCTTCTGTGTGATGAGTACAGCAGCCAAATGTGTGACACGAGCTATGACACTGGCTCAACCATCAGTCCCAACGTGAAAAGAAGCACAGAGCTCCCAGGCTCTATCCTGACCCTCTGGGGCTTCTCTGGGGTTCCTTCCTAAATTCTCCTAGTGTCGCCCTCCATTCTGTTCAAGGCTGCCCTTTCCCAAAGGGCCCGGAGGGTAACTAACAAGAAAGTCTGGTGTGAAATTCCTCAAGTTCTGACCACAAATGTGTTTATGGAATAGACAGAAAACCTGCTGTGGGTGAACCAGTGAGAAGAAATGTGATTACAGCAGGTAGAGTTCTAAGAAGGCCCCCGAGGGCCGACCCCGTGGCGCACTCGGGAGAGTGCGGCGCTGGGAGCGCAGCAGTGCTCCCGCCGCGGTTCGGATCCTATATAAGGGTGGCTGGTGCGCTCACTGGCTGAGCGTGGTACGAAGGCCCCCAAGATCCTTGCTCCCTGTTATACAGGCTCTCTGTAACCCCCTCCCCTTAAGTGTAAGAGTGACTTGTGACTGTGATCGGACAGTTGCTCCCATGATTATATTCCATAATGAGGCACACAGAATTTTGCAGACATAAGTAGGCCCCTCAGCAGCTGACTTTGAATTAATCAAAAGGGAATGATCCTGGGTGGGCCTGACCTAATTAGATGAGCTCTTCAAAGTCACTGGGCCCTTCCTGAAGGAGCGGTTCAGAGTGTGACAAAGATGCTCCTGATGGCCTCACCGGGCAACTGACACACTGGGGAGAGGGCCACATGGCAGGGAATGTCACACAACCTCTAGGACATGAGAGGGGCCCTGGCTGAGTGGCAGCAAGAAAGTGGGACCTCCATCCTACAGCCTGTAAGGATGTGAATTCTGCCAACAACCAATGAGCTTTGGATGAAGACCCCAAGTTCCAGGCGGGATCTCAGACCTGGCCAAAACCTGGATTTCAGCCTTGTGAGTCCTTGTGCCCAGGACCCAGCAAAAACGAGCCTGGACTCCTGGCCCACGGAAACTTTCTCCATCTCTGAATGTGACGTCTGTCTCCATTTATTTAGGTCTTCTGCAATGTTTTCAATAAAGTTTGCAGTTGGTTTTGTAGCCTAAATCTACATGTAACTGATTTTAATGTTTATGACTAGTCCTTTATGCCTCTGTCTCTCAATTCTTAAATTCTAAATTTCATCTAAATGTTGGTTTCTGTCTTTACGAACGGGGTTATATGTCCAAGTAATTTCTTTTCAACACCAGTGTTTTATCAGGGCTTTTGCACGTATGATGACATCTTTCTTTAATCTTCCCAGACAACTATTTGGCCTAGCATAAAATTCTCTAAGTGCACACTTTTCTCTACAAGTAGTATTGGCACTGATCTGTTTTCTTCTGGCATTCACAGAGGCCTAAGCTTGTGGTTTGTTCCTTTTAGGCAACCTGTTTTTTTTTGTTTTTGTTTTTTTTTGTCGTTTTTTCGTGACCGGCACTCAGCCAGTGAGTGCACCAGTCAGTCCTATATAGGATCCGAACCCACGGCGGGAGCGTCGCGGCGCTGCCAGCGCAGCACTCTACCAAGTGCGCCACGGGCTCGGCCCTAGGCAACCTGTTTTTAATTGCGTGGGCCCTTGCAGTATTTCTTCTCCATTCTTGCCGAGAGGGTAAAACCTCTTTGGACCAGTGGTTGTGATGTGGTGCCATGTCACTGTAGGCCTTGGAACCAAGGAACAGAAGTAGTTCCTGTCCCTGCAATTTTAGGCTCCAGTGGACCACAGGTCCTGGTTCCTTGAGAGGGTACACTTTTACTAAGGGACTAAGTAAGGGTTGCACTGACCCTAAGGCTTCCACTTGGAATTTCTCATGGCAGTAAATCAGAAGGCAGAGTGCAGTTACTAACAGGTGGTAGTAATGGACACTATCATGAGGAAATAAGATCGCTGCTGCACAATCGAGGCAGGAAAGAATACGAGGAGTCTTCAAAACATTCATGGAAGGATTTATATTATCTTTTAATTATTTTTCTCCATGAACTTTTTTAAATACCCTCGTATACAGACAACTCAGGAATACTTACACACTAGCCCATCACCTGTTGCTTCCATACACAGCCACCATACCTGGCAAGAGCACAGGGAAAAGGTCTGGGTTTTCCACTGGGTGAGCAACCTAGACCAGCAGAAAGATTAGCCGTAGGCAAGGCGAATCTAGAATGGACAAGGAAGAAAATGGTAAGTATTTGTTCCAATTTGGGTATCAACTGCAGAGGAGGGAGCTGTGGTATGAGCTTCCAACTGTTCTGTTGTAAGACTATTTTTTAGAAATTTTGACTGGTCGACCCAGAAGAATTGGTGACAGGATGCCATGAACCTAATGCCAGGCATGAATGGGTTAGAGTGGTTCACATGGTGGACACAGCGATAGCCTGGGTGCAGCACCCCATCTCCCGCCTCTTAATACTTTGGTGCATGCCAGTCCCACTTCCACCTGCCACACCCATTCTGCTCCACTGCAGGTTATAAATGCCAAAGAAATTATGCCCCAGGGAGCAAACCTCAACCAGTGACGATACGCCCCAGTCCTTCACGGGGAGGTAAGTCCAAGCTTCCCCCTCTACGCTGTCTCCCCAGTCCCTGATTAGGATCAAGCACGTTCATTCCTTCCCTGCCTCACTTCCTCATCACTACCGGCGTTTTCTGCAGTTTCTTCCCATATCAACCACATACACTGAGATCTGCATCCCAGTTCTTCTTCTAGAGAAATCCAAACCCAGACACTTGAACAGATGTCCACGAAGCTAATGCAGCATCAGCGGCAGAGCCCTCACTTGCCTTGGAAAGGCCCTAGCGAATGTGTTCGCACAGTCATATGTTCTGTAAGATTTGCCACAGAAGATCATTTTGTTTTTCTTTCCTTAATGAATGCCCCAAATTTATGTAAGCTCCAGGCCTCACAAAACCCAGATCTACCCCGACTATCTGATATTCCATATATACTATTCACTTATTTATTATTATCTGCCTTTTTTCACTAGAATGTAACTTCCATTTGGGCATAAATGTTGTCCGATTTGTTCACTACCAGTACTCAGCACAGAGCAGATGCTAGTAATTTTGGTTGAATAAATAAGCTAGTGATCCCCGAATGAATCACACCCTCTCCTGTCGCCACCTCTCTACATATGCTCTGTCCTCTGATGAGAATCTCTTCCACTTTCCTTTCAGGGGCTACTCACTCAAGACCTACATCAAGTGTCCAAGAACAGCGTTGGTGGCAGTGCAGACATGAATTTAGAGAAGGATTTATGGCGACCCCAAATGCCTATTTCCCTTTCCAGGTATGATTTCTCAAATGCACCTATTTTGTTCTACCTTTCTATTTTGAATTTTCCAAATACAAAGAAACTAGAAGAAACACAGTAAATAATCATATATCCACCATCTAAATACAGTTGTTAACCTTTTGCCATATCATTTCACATAGATAAATAACATATTTTATATTTAAATGTACATAAAAATGTATATATCTATTTAATCATATATATTTTTAAGTGGGATAAAACAATAATTTATTATGTCTCATGATTTGTGGCTCAGCTGGGATTTTCCTCTACTGGCCTCATCTGGGTCACCTAGAAGGGCAAGCAGGTTGGAAAGCCTGAGATGGACGTGCTCCCGTGTGCGGTTGGTGCTGGCTGTTGGCTTAGCACCTCAGCTCTCCTTCATGGCTGTCTCACAGCAGGTTTCAAAAGGTGAAATGTGAAGGCTGTGGGGCCTCTTAAGGCCTGGACTCACACAACATCACTTCTGCCATATTCTTTTTTAAATGAGTGTTATTGAGATATAATTCAAGTACTATCAAATTTACTCTTTTCAAGTGTACAATTCAATGATTTTTAGTAAACTCACAGTGTGCAATCATCACCACAATTCAGTTTTAGAATACTTTCTTTACTCCACAAAGATCTCTCATGCTCATAAGTAGTAAATCTCCATTTCCACCCCTAGCCTCTGACAACCACTAATCTACTTATTGTCTCTACAAGTTGGCCTTTAATGGATATTTTGTATAAGTGAAATCATACAATATGCAGTGTCTTGCATCTGGCTTCAGGCCAAAACTTTTACTTAACATAGTGTTTTTGAGGTTTACCTACACTGTAACACGTATCAGTAGTTTGTTCCTTTTTGTGGCTGACTAATGTTCCCTCATGAGGATACATCACTGGTTATCCACTCATCAGTTGATGGACATTGGGATTGTTTCCAGTTTTTGACCATAATAAATGATGCTGAACATTCATATATAAGTCCTTGTGTGAACACATATTTTCTCTTGGGTAGATACCTAGGAATAGAATTGCCAAATCATGTAGTATATTTACATTTAACTTGTTAACAGCTTTGCAAAGTGGCTGCACTATTTTACATTCCCACCAGTAATGAATGTTAATCTAGTTTCTGTACATCCTCCTACGTCTTTTAATCTAAAACAGACTCTACCTCCCTAATTATTTTCATGAAGCTTACTTTTTTTTTTTTTTTTTTTTTTTTTGTCTTTTTCGTGACCGGCACTCAGCCAGTGAGTGCACCGGCCATTCCTATATAGGATCCGAACCCGCGGCGGGAGCGTGGCTGCGCTCCCAGCGCCGCACTCTCCCGAGTGCCCCAAGGGCTCGGCCCATGAAGCTTACTTTTTTAAGTGACCTGGTGAGTGGAAAAAAACACAAACTCAGTTTCTCCCACTAAACTTTCACAATACACTTCTGACACCAGATATGGTGGGGGGGGTGGGGGGGGCAGGTGTCTCTCCCCACCAGCAAGCAAGCAATTCTGCAGCAGACACCAGCTGGCTGTCCTCTAATTCAACTCAATTCTGATATTATCTACCTGGATATAGCATCAGATCCTGCAAGTTAAGGGCTCAGTCCCCAAGATTGCCCCCACTTCAGATGACAGTCACAAATCTGGGCCTCTGGAACTTCTGACTGATTGACTTCAAGTTGGGGTTCCCATGACCCCTTCCTTGGGTTCAATTAATTTGTTAGAGCAGCTCACAGAACTCAGGGAACTTACATTTACTTACATTTACCAGTTTATTATAAAGGGTATTACAAAGGATACAGACGAAGAGATGCATAGAGTGAGTTATGTGGAAATGGGCTCGGAGCACCTATGCCCTCCCCAGACGTGCCACACTCTGGCAACCTCCATGTATCCAGCTAACCAGAAGCTCCCAAAACTCACTCCTTACAGGTTTTCATGGAAGCTCCATTACATAGGCTTGATTGAAGCACGGACAACCACATAGAAATGTGATTGGACAAAAAAAGGTGTGATCTAACGTTAATAGACTGGGTGGGGACACCCAGCAAGGCCTGTCTGCTCAGGTTCTTCTTGGCCTCTCTGTGCAGCATTCCTTCCTCCTGGGCATGGGGCAGGACTTCTTCTGAAAAAGGGATTTTATGACCTACAATCAGATAACATAGGTCTGAGAATTTCTGTAAGGCCAGCTTCAAGACAGAAAGGTGGGGAAAGACTGGAACAAGAGGTATAGGAGTTAGGAGCCAGGAACCGTGGACGGAAACCAAAAAATATATATTATAATATCACACCTGACCAGTTGTATTGTAAAATCTCCCACATTCTGTTTTGACCTTATTTCTTTGTGATGTTGTTTAACTTGTTTCTCTGTCTCCTATATTTCCAGGAACTGGAGATAATATCTAAAGACTTGATTTCATTCATGTAAACATTTTTGGCAAGAAGTAATACGTACATCCTATTGCATACATCAAGAGTCACATATTGTCTAATTGTCTTGCCATTAGTGAATTTTATATTGATCACTGTGTGGAGCTGGTGAAAACCAGATCTCTCCATTGTAAAGGTATTTTTGCCCTTTGCAATCAGCAAGTAATCCAGGGGTGATTTCGTGCCTATTGATAAAAAAAGTGTGAGGGGATGTTCTGGATAACTTATGAAATATCAAAACTTAAGGTGACAACTGAAATTTAACAAGTAATTTTTAAAAGAACAATAGAGACACACTTAGCAACTGGAATGAATTAACCAGTGCACCTGAGCACTCATTTGACTCTGAGTTTTCTGGTAACTAAAACAATAAAGCAAAAACATTTAGTTAGAGGTCTCCCTTTCAAATGGAATAAGGAACATGAACTCTTCCACAGAAGCGAACTGGACCCCAGCAGAAATTTCTCACATTATATAAATACATTGAATAATGTAGTAGATAATTATTCTAATGAAAGCCTGGACATTTGTATACCTTACCTAAAGAACCAGCCTTCTGTATCTGAAAAGAAAGTCCTCTCTCCCCTAACATCCAATTTTATGAGGCAGACTAAACAGTGAGAAAAGGAGACACCTGTCATTCCCACGAGATCAATCGAAGCAGCCCTGGAAATTACTAAAATGACAGATTTTACAAGCATTTAGCCTAACAGTATTTTTTTGTTATTATTATAAAGATATATTCCTAAGGGAACTAGATTACACACACACACACCCCACCCCCACCCCCACACACACACACACGAGTCAAGAACGTTATTTTCTAATTACCTAATATAATAAAGGCAAATAACTTAGAGACCCCAGAAGACTAGATAAATATAACTCCCACAAATCTTCTTTCACATACTTATTTTCTCTCTCTCTTACCAGATGTCACAAGCTAACTTTTGGCAAGTGCTGAATTGCAATCAACTTGTAGTGACAAGTGACTAAAATGACAGTCATCTGTGTTGTTGAATAGAAGAAAATACATATGTTTTAGAACCCAGACATGCAATATGGCAGGGCTGAAAGTGTTGGGAAAATTTAGGAACCTGATTTATATTCTTGCCAGAGACAGAGCACCCTACTCCAAAAGGCTATCAGAGCCAATTATTTTTTCTTTCAAAAAAACAGCCTTGGGTCTACTCAGAAACAAACGAAATGCTTTGTTGATACATCTGTATCATAAAACATGGATGAAACTACTCTGTCTTTTAAAATGCTAGATGTATAGTCTTCAGAGTGCAGACAAACTGAATTCCAATTCTATTACCTACTTACTAAGTAGCCCTGGGCAAGTTACTAATGTCTTAAAATTTCTGCTTCCATCTCTTTGAAACGGGGATAGTGTCTATTTCTCAGAGTTGTTTTGAGGAGCAAAGAAGATCATGTCAATAAAGTGCTCAGCACGGTGTAAGCACTTCACAGAGGACAGTTTCTTCTGCTACCCGACACGACAGGGCTCAGGTCCGTCTCTCCAGCGCCTCTCTGCAGCCTTGCAGAGGGAGCATGCGCAGTGCAAAAGAACGGGGAGGAAAGACAGAGGCTCTTTGTTAATAGCTGAGCAAGCCCTTTACTCTGTTAAAGGCTCGATTGGAGAAAGGCTTAGGCCTGAAACTAGAGTGGGGCTTGCCGCTGCTTTTCTCCTAAATATCTTCCCATTTCACCTGCAAATCCAAGGGTAGCTGGAAGTATCGCCACGCAAGTAAAGTCCAGTGATGCAAAGCACAGCCGCAGCACCAGCGCCAACACCAGAGCAAAGGGCAAAATAGCACCCCGAAGAGTTAACACAAAATGTGTTAGTTATCGTTATAACCAAATCATTTAATTCTTTATTAAATATCGTTATAACTAAATCATGTAATTAATTGTTCTCTGAAAGGTTGAAACTTGTTCTGTAAATACAGTAATTTTGGCAGAATTCTCTGTTCCTCAAGGAGAATGCCAACGGCATTTGGGAAGGGACAGTATTTGGTTGCATGTAGATTCCATGTTTGTCAGAACATTTAGCATCTCTCCACCCAAGACGCTACAGGCCAGCTGTACCTCCTCATTCATTATGACAACCAAAAAGGGCCCCTGTGGGGTTCCAAATGCTCTTTGGAAAGTGGCCCCCACTCCCTACTGAGAATCACTGGCTGATGGGCAGATGTTCTTGTTGACAATAGTTAATAAACAGGTATCATTTCTTTTTTTTAGCCATTGGTTCGTGATAACCAAGCCAAACAATTTCATCATACGTGTCTTTCTACTTGTTATAGTAAGAAAGAATAAATCCCGTTTATGTAATAGCTTTACATACTTAACTAGATAACATATAAAGCACCTAGTATAGGGCTCTGCAAATTGTAAGCACTCAACAATAGTTAGCGACAATTTTCCTTATTAGTACCATTATCAACCATACTTGGGTATTAAATATTAGTCAAAAGAAAAGCAAAAAACAGCAATATTTTATATCATTTAAACCTGAATTTCACCTGAGAAGTATTATTTTTAAAATCCAATTCCTACATTAGCACTCTGATATTCCCAAGACTCAGTTTCCTTACCTATAAAGTGGCGATATTAATATTCATGCTATGGAGTTATTATGAGGCTTAGTTCAGACTGTGTTTGTGAAGGATCAGTGAATGATAACATCTAAACAGATACTTTTTCCTAGGTTATTTTAACAGGTTCAGGGGGAAAAAAGCAGGGTGGGGTGGGGTAAAAAATCTCAAATAGCTTCAAAAATTTCTATGTAATCTAGTCCCCAGCTTCTCAAACATCTGAAATGTAAATACTAATCACCTAGGAAATTTGTTAAAATGCAGATCCTGATTCAATAGGTCTGGGGTGGGAGCTGAGATTCTGCATTTCTAACAAGCTCCCAGGAAGAGGTTTAGAGTCTGATAGATCAGGATTGCATCTGATTCAATCAATAGTTATGTGACAAGTAACTTTTGAGACTCAGTTTCCATATTCGTAAAATGGTAATCATAATACACACCTTAATAATCAGTATGATAATTATATAATGCATATACAAAGATATTGTAGGCACTCAGTATAAATTCTGCTTTTCCACCCAGAAGAAAATTTGTAGAGTTTTAAAAAGGTTTATCAAACACAAAATTCCATTTCACTCTGGGTGGAAAAGTTAGTCATGTGACTGGAAAGATGCCTACTTAACATTTTTATCATCATTGTCTTACTATTTGAGTTGGTCAGATGCACTTTTGCAAAGCAACAATATTGAGGGGCAGAATATATTTAAAAAGAAAAATGATCACTTTTAATTTGGTCTGAAATATCTATCTCAAAATGAAAAAAATAAGGTGTGATTGATTACTAAATTGAAAATTTTTTCTGAAAAGCTAGCCCTTTAAGTCTACATCTTAACGTACAGTGTTATTAGCTACTGATAATTGATTCAGTTGGCCAAATAGTTTCCATTTGGCTCAGGCAAGTATTCCCAGAAAAATGGCCCATAGGCAAGCAATCTCACCACGCCAGGTTTCCTGTGGTTGAAACTTAGAGTGCTCTAAGTGTCAATCCTGTTGCCCAAGTTTCCTAAAATTATTAAGCAAGCTAATGAGTGCTTAAGGGGTTATTACATTTGTTCAAGATCTGAGGGTTCTAAATGCACAGCAGTAAGAGGCGTGTGTATGTAAAGCTAACCAAATTCAGCTTTCAGACTAATCAGAAATATAGTCTAGGAAAATAATCAGAAATATGGTCTAGGAAAAATAACATCTTCCTGGTGTAGTAGGGTCAGCCTGGCCACATCCAGCACTACCACCACTACTTACTTTTCCAGAAGAGTGAATAGGAAGAACCTAAAACTTCAGCTCTGGGATGTTGTTTGGCTTGGTTTGGTTTTCTAAATTTGTTCCTTTGTAAACAGAGCTTATTAAAGCTCAAGAGGAAGTTTAGAAGGTCAAGAATTTTGCATTTGCTTCCCTTCCTATCCCATTCCAGAAGAGGAAATCTTGTCATTAGGAAGTGAATTCCCAATTGCCCTCAATACTAGGAAAAAAAAAAAAACTCATCATTTGCCAAGGAGCTTGAAGGGAAGTCATTCCCCAGCAGCTGCATTACTGTTACAGCCATGACCAGAGGCCTCGTTCTCACCTGGAGTGGCAGGCAACATTTGCAAAGGTGGCAAGGGAAGCAGATGGTGATAAGACTGGTGAAACAGAATAAGGGGAGGGTTAGATCTGTTAAAAGGGTTGCATCATCCACAAGGAGAAATCTAAGGCAGAAGTCTAAGGTGGAATTACTGTAATGGACCAAGTTGTTAGAGATAGCTGTTTTAGTCCGTTTTGTGTTGCTATAACAGAAACACCTGAGACTGGGTAATTTATAAAGGAAAAAGGTTTATTTGGCTTATGATTCTGGGACAGCTGCATCTGCATGGGCCTCAGGCTGCTTCTACTCATGGCAGAAAGTGACAGGCAGCTGGCAGGTGTTAGGTCTGAATCTTGAAGATTTTAGAAATGTTAGGTCTGAATCTTGAAGGTTTTAGTCTCGAACTGGAGCAAAGAAAACCAGTAGCCAGGCAGTAAATTTAGGGTAGGCTTTAATGGGGGCGCTCCCGGGCGAGGTTCCACAGCCGGCAAGGGAGTGAGGCTGGGAAGTCACGCCTGGGCAAAGGCAGGTGGGGTTCTTATAAGGGAGGGCGCTGTTGGCCAGCAGCCCATATATGGTACTTTACACAGCCCATATGTGTAAAGTTAGGTTTTGGTTTCCTGCATAGGTTCTGTTTTCCCCGATGTGACCAGGCCCTGAGCCATTGCTCTGATGGCGGGAGATCTCTTGGAAGGTGACCTTCGGGTCAGGAGGGAAAGTCCCAGGGGCGAGTCCAACAAGATGGAGGCCCCGGTGCCATTTTACTGACGTTCCCCTATTCCACCCACCCAACATCGGGTACAAGCAGATCACATGGCAAGAGGAAGCAAGAGAGAGGAAGCAAGAGAAAGAGAAAGAGAGAAGGCACCAGAGTCTTTTTAAGCAACTGAGCTCTCGTGGGAACTAATAGAGCGAGAACTCACTCATTAATCTCCCCTCCCCCAGGGAGAGCATGAATCCATTCATGAAGGATCTGCCCCCATGACTCAATCAGTTTCCAACAGGGCCACATTGGAGATCAAACTTCCATGAGTTTTGGAGGGGACAACACATCCAGACTCCATCAATAGCTATCAAAGAGCATGTCAGGACTCTTGGGTTAGCTCAGTTGGTTAGACCATGGTGTCATAATGCCAAGGTCAAGGGTTCAGATCTGCTTACTGGCCAGCCACCAAAAAAGAAAAAAAAAAAAAAAAAAAAGAGTATGTCAAAGTAATTCCAGAATGCATACAAAAGTACCATTTAAGTGGATGTTTAAATGAAAATGTACAAGAAAACACTCATTGAAAAATTTAATTGGAGGGCCAAGCCCGTGGCGCACTTGGGAGAGTGTGGCACTGGGAGCACAGCAACGCTCCCGCCGCAGGTTCGGATCCTATATAGGAATGGCCAGCACTCGCTGGCTGAGTACCGGTCACGAAAAAGACAAAAAAAAAAAACTTAATTGGGATCACATGCCCTGAGGGAATTAATGTCACGAGGCAGTTTTCTGGTGAAGTCTCATCAGAAGCCATTCTATGACTGGAGGATATGCAAGTGTTCAAGTCACCTTCAACTGGGTCGCAAGACACAAGCTACCTCTTCATGCATTGCCTGTATCTTGTGGGCTCTGGACTTATAATTGGGTTTTGATTATCAAAAGATATCTGGGGGCTTTGTCTTCTGTGAATTGGGTCAGAATGATAGCAATTTATCATAACAACAGGGGTGGGGAGGGTGATGTGAAATGAAGCTGCACACATAGGCTGGAGACAGGCCATGCCCAACCCCATGGGCCATGTAAGGAATTTTGATTTCACCCTACATGCAATGGAAACCATTGGAGGATTTAAAATGTTAAGGGTGGGCCGAGCCCGTGGCGCACTTGGTAGAGTGCTGCGCTGGGAGCGCGGCAACGCTCCCGCCGCGGGTTCGGATCCTATATAGGACTGACCAGTGCACTCACTGGCTGAGTGCCGGTCACGAAAAAACGACAAAAAAAAATAAAATAAAATAAAAAAATAAAATAAAATAAAATAAAATAAAATGTTAAGGGCTCCTTGGTGGGGGAGGGGGAGGGAGGTCAGGAAGAGTTTGGGTGGAGCACAAGGAGAATAATTGCAATTTGTGGTAATGGCCCTGCTGATAGTATTGATTTGATCATCACATCTTGAGCACAGGTGGTGATGGTCAGCTTTGTACCCCATGAATATACATAATCAATAGAAAAAAAGAAAAAGAAAAAGGACTCCTTGGTTATTTCTAGTATAAGCCTGTCCTGTAGCTACATTAGTCCCTTTCATTCATTTGCTAAATGTTTTATGAGCATCTAATATGTATCAGTCACTGTTCTAGGCTGTGGAAATAAACTGTTGGACAAGACAGACAAGGTCATGTCCACTATCAGCCTGGATGATATCTCTTGACAATTTTTTTAAAGACAGCCCTTCTGGTAGGTAAGTACAGGCAGACTGGATTTTAGCCCACTCACCCACCTCAGCTGGGTACTCCTGTACAAATATTTATGGGGGCCCAGGACAAGTGGCTTGACTTCAGAGTGCTTATGTTGTAGAGAGAATGGACAGACAATAACCAAGAAAAACAAAGGATAATTATAAACGATAATGTGATCTAGAAAAACTGAAGAGGGAAAGAGTTGACAGACAGGACGGTCAGGGACGTTTCTATGAGGCAATGCCAATTGAGCTGAGACAGGAAGTACAAGAAGCAGCCAACCATGGTAACAATAAGCCATGCTAAGAATATTCCAGTAAAAGAGAACAGTATGTGCAATACAGCCTTGGAGCAGGAAGGAGTTTGGCGAATTTAAAGAACGTAAAGGAGGTGGTTGTGGCCGGAGTGCTGCAGGCAAGTAGAAGACTAGTGTGGGATGAAGTTGGAAGTGGGTGATATTCCCATTCTATAAGACCCTTGGGCTTTGATAAAGACTCTGAGCACATTGATACTGCAGGGGCTGTGGGCACGGATTTAGAGACGCGCGGCGGGCAGTTATTTGTGTGGAATGACAGTGCACACGAGGACTTCACAGGTATCCACATAAAAATAGTCATTGAATCCCTGGGTGAGAATAATACTCCCTAGGGAGAGTAAGAAGAGAACTGTGGGCAGCGCCTGCAGGAAGGTTCAACTTTAAGAGGCACGGTAAAGTAGAGGCAGCATCACATCGGAGAGTAAGACTTAACCTCTGAACAAATCTCTGGGTTTGAATCTGTTACTTGCTGTGTAACTCGGGCAAGTTATTTAACCTCTCCGAGTCTTGGGTTCCTTGTGTGAGATGGCAAATAAAAGGACCTATCTCATAAGGTCGTTCTGGGGATAAGATGAGAAAATGTATGCAAACTATTACAGTCTGGCACTTAGAAGGGGCTCAGTAAATGGCACAGGCAAATGCATGCACACGCATGCACACATTTCCCAAAACAGGAAACTGAGAAGGAATTTCTAAAGAGGAGCGTAAGAGTGTGGAGAGTAGTGTCCCTGAAGCCAACTGAAGAGAGAGTTAAAAGATGAAGGTGTTCAGTACCATTAAATGCCACAGAGAGGTCAGGTAAGAGGGGCTAGACATGCCTCCATTGAATTTGGTAATGGTAACTTTAGCAAAGTAGAATGGTTGGGGTGGAAGCTTTATCATCATCATTTGAGAAATGATTATGAGAGGTGAGAATAGAGAGAGAGAGAACATATACTACTCTGTTCAGAGGCTGGGCTCGGACAGGGAGAGGAGACCTGAGACAGTAACAAAGTGGAGAACAGCATTGCCCTTGGTTGTTATTTTTTATACACGAACCCTTGGAAGTGCCAAAAAATAAAAAATAAAGTGGAGAATAGGATTACATCTTTTACTTTGTTTAAAGATATGACTCACTTAAACATGATTATATGCTCAGGAGAAGTTGGAAGTACAGAAAAGAGATGACAGCTGATTTATGAGGTAGGAGGTAAGAGGTTGTAGGATATAAAATATAAGTGGAGGGTGCACTCCTTTTGTTGTGAAATGAGAAGGAAATATGAATAAGTCTAGATTTAGCACCCTTTTAAGAATGGGAATCGAGAATTTAAATTTCTAATGGTGTGCTGTATTTGCTCTGAGAAACTACATCTGAGACTAAGGGTCAAGGAGTTGAAAGGTAGGACTGAATTATAGATTTATAAAAGTGGGTGACTGGTTTGATATCAGCCTACAATAAATTTTAGATACTACTGTTTTTAATCCACCGATTTCTTTGTAGAGGAAATAAAATAACCCCAGAAGCCCTTCCAAACAGTTTTTGAGGTTAGCTCTTTGGAGGTCAAGTTTTAGTCTGAAGTTTTGCTGAACAAAAAAAGTTCAGGTTAATCATAAGGTGTGGGTATGTACAGTACAAAGCCAGAGGCATTGCATCTCTTTCCTCAAGGGTTCAAGGACTAACACAATGACAGAAGAACTCCCTCCCACTTCTGCTTTATCATTACATTGCACTTGTTTCATGACAGACTTTGTTGCAGATACCCCCTACACCCATGAGTAGGAAATTCATAATCCAAGGCCATTTCCAGAAGCTTTTGTTCCAATAATCCTTCTGAATCATATCTGAATCTCCAATATTACCAATCAGTCACTTAAAAAATCTGTTAGAGATAAAAGAGGTAGCCGTGGCTCAGTGTAAAGGGATCCTGACTTCATCTCTGCTCAAGTGCTGTTACATAAACAGCACACACATCAAATCAGTTTTACAACTATACTGGGAAACACAAGAGATAGGCCTGAATATGAAGATGGAGTCATTTTCAAGGTCACTGTTCCAATAAAGAAAAATCTAATTGAAGTGAGCCGATTCCAAGTAAGTTTTGGCTAATGTTCTTGGTCTCTCTTCAACAGGCTGAGCCATACATTATTCATGTGCGTTGATGAGTTATTCTGGTTGACATGATGAGATTCTGGTTACTGCACCATGTCCAGCTCATCCCAAATTTATTCCAGCAAGAGATCACTCTTCCCCTGGATAGGGGCCCCTGTCCCTGGAGAGAGTATTTTCTAATGTAAATTAAGGCCCATCTAGAAAGCTGCCTGGGTGTCCTCTCCACAACCTTCCCACTCCCTCCCCCCACGCCCCCACGCCCCCACAACCACCCCACCCCTCTGACCCCCTACAATCACCCCCCCACCCCTCTCACAACCCCCACCACTCCCACCCCTCACCCCCACCACTCCCCACTTCAGTCTCTCTGAACCTGCGGGCCGCACTGTTTGTTTCTACCACGAGGTGGCGCCCACAACCCTCCAAAGGCGCTACACGGCTGTGCTGCTGAATTCCAACCCTGGGCAAGCCAGAATGAAGGAAAGTTAGCGCGGAAAGCATCGGTCCAGCCCACCCATTTTACAAATGAGAACACTGCCACCCAAAGAAGGCGAGTGACCTAACCCAAACCACACTGCTAGTTTGGAGGAGGCAGGATCAAAGTCCATGTCTCCTCACTGTTAAGTCCAAGGGCGTTCCACCAAAAGGCAGTGGTTTTCAGAGCAAAAACAAAACAAAACAAAACAAACAACAAAACACCTTTTTATCTAACGAAAATTTACAAATGAAAAATACTTCTTCCACTGCTCCCATCTCTAGACAAATGAAAATGAAGTCATTCTTATTGAAAGACTTGTCCCTGAGGCATCACTGAAGAACCATCAGATTCCTTAGATGTTTGTAAATAATCGATGAGGTGGAATAAACTCAACTCGTAGCCCTAAACTGTGCTTTTCATATTGGCTCTCTAGCCATAACTCCCCTGCTGCTCTTCCACCTCCTTCACAGCCACGAAACCTCCCCTTGGACTTTCACCAGGGTTCAGACACCTGAAGTCCTCCCTGATCTTCCAGTTGACCAGCCCCAACCTGGACCAAAGTTGAACCACTTAGCCACAGTTGTGGGAACACCTGGAATTCCTGGGCCTCTTCCCCTTCTACCTACGCCCCCTGCTGATGGCTTACCTTTGCTTCTCCATGCTGCTGAATTCTACCAAGAAAATCAAACAGTCAAACAGTCGATTCTGCTGCAAAATTAATGGTTTCCAGCTTTAGCTGGGCCCCTTACACTACTCAGGAATCCCCTTTCAGCTCTGGTGGATTTCCTTTTCGATTCCCCTCCAAAGGCGGCCCAGCCATCAAGCCCAGTTCTTGCCTCCATCCCTGTTAACACAAAACTGAGTCCTTGCTGCATGCCAGGTATTGTTCTAAAAACATCATACGTTCTAACTCATTTTCACCTTCAAGACAGCCCTACAGGCAGAGAAATAATCCTGATTTTACCGATGAGAATCTGAAGCACCAAGATCAAAGAGCTGGGAACTGTCAGAGCTGGAATTTGAGCCTCGTCTGGCTCCAAAGCCTGTGTTCTTAGCCACCAATGCTGTGTGGCCTCCAATGACTGTGCCTGCAGCTCTGCTTAGAAAATAGAAGCTATCAGGCATTTCCATCCCTCTACCTATTTATTTGTATGAGATGAAGTCAGGATCCCTTTACACTGAGCCACGGCTACCTCTTTTATCTCTAACAGATTTTTTAAGTGACTGATTGGTAATATTGGAAATTCAGATAGGATTCAGAAGGGTTATTGGAACAAAAGCTTTTGTTTTTTAAGCCACCCATCCTTAAGTCCTCCCCTTTCTACCCATAATTTTGATCCCAATTTCTCCAGCATCCCAGAGGATTTGCTCCACCAATGACTCTTCCCTTCTGTACTGAAACTGCTCTTCAGAGGTTCTGGAAAAACCTGTTTGCCAGACCCAGTGGCTGCTCCCTGGTCCTTACCCTTGTAAACCCAAGAGACACTTTTTCCACTGTTGTCCATTCCGCTCACCTGTTGCCTCTCCTCTTTTAGCTTATGTGATGCTGTTCTCCTTCTACAACAGATATTCTCACTGGCTTTTGTAAATGCAAATGTCCAACCCCTTCCTCAGAGCACAGAACTCAATCTTTAGCTGCAGAGCCCAGATATATGTAGTTTCTCAAAGCTCTACAGGTGATTTTGCTACACAGTCAGGGTTAAGAACCACTCATCTTTTTTTTTTTTTTTTTTTTTTTGGCAGCTGGCGGGTAAGGGGGTCTAAACCCGTGACCTTGGTGTTATAAGGCTGTAATCTAACCAACTGAGCTAAGTGGCCAGCCTGAGAAGCACTTACCTTAATAAGCCAGATACAGTCATGGGTTCGGATCCCCATACAGGCCAGCCAACAACAAAAAAGCCAGACACAAAGATAAATACTTATGATTCCACTTATAGGAGAGGTACCTAGAACAGTCAAATTCATACAGACAGAAAGCCGAACGATGGCTGCCAGGGACCCTGCAGGCTTCCGCATCATCACTAGTTCCTCCACCTGGAATGACCTCTCATACCTTCTTGCCTGGCTACTTTCTGCCCATCCCTGCCGCTCGGCTCAGGCTGGGGCTGGCCTAAGTGGGCACCCTGCACTCTTTCTTAAGAATCTCATTTGCTCCACGGCTTCAGCTCTTACCAGATGTCACTGATTCCCAAGTCTGTCTCTAGCCCGGCAGTGCTCTGAGTTAAGTTCACATTTCCCACTGGTCATCTTGCACTAGGCACCTGCTTTCCTCAGGTTATAATTTTCCCGTTTTCTACTCTGCTTTTTCTCCTGTGTTTTCTATTTCAAAAACTAGCATCATCGTGTATTATATGTGTCAACTTAGAACAGTACCTAGTAGCTATTATTATTATATGAGGGTTGATAACATTATTAGCAATAGAATTATAAGAGTTCTTCAGAAGATTTGTGAAAAAATAGAATTGAAAGGTAATATTAATCTTTCTATGAACTTTAAGTACTCTCCTATAATGATAGAATTATAATAAAGAATTTCAGAAACATGGTGAAGCAGTGCTAACTTTTGGTGGCTAGCCAGTATGGAGATCCAGACCCTTGACCTTGGTGTTGCAAAGCAGTGCTCTAACCAGCTGAGCTAACCGGCCAGCCCAGAAGTGCCTAACTTTCTACAGCACTTCCATATTTAAGATAACTTTTAAAAAATCAGCCTTTTAGAATATCAGGGTAGAAAAGCAAAAGCTTAATGATGTAACATGCTTATGCTGGATGCCGAATACTGTAGCTTATTCTCTCCAGAGCACTATCAAGTCCAGTGAAGATAACTTTCTTTGAAAAAGGGAGCTTTGCAAGAAGAACTAATGAAAGATAGAAATATCAAGATATATATAGACTAAAAGGACACAGAGACCAAGTGTTGAACAACTTTCTGTCCCTCTAATTAAGATGTTCTATAGATTATACAAAGGTCTCAAATATGTATTAATGATTGACCAAACAAAGTAAATGTGATATTGTCAAAGATGAGCTATTATGAATAAATAAACAGAATGTAGTATCTTCGTTAATGGAATATTATTCAGCCTTAAAAAAGAAGGAAATTCTGACACATACTGCAATATGAATGAACCTTAAAGATGTTATGCTGAGTGAAATAAACCAGATGAAAAAGAATAAATATTGTATAATTCCACTTATTTGAGGGACCTAGAGTAATCAGATTCATAGAGACAGAAAGTAGAATGGTGGTTGCCAGGGGTGGGAGGAAGGGGAAATAGGGAAGTAGTGTTTAACAGGTACAAAGTTTCAGTTCAGGAAGATGAAAAAATTCTGGAGATTGATGGTGTTAATAGTTTCACGACAGCGTGAATGTACTTAATGCCACTGAACTATATGCTTAAAAATAATTAAAATGGTAAATTTTATGTTTTATATATTTTACCACAATAAAAATTCAAATAAAGAAGCAGGAGCTTAATAATTAATAGGCCACTATAAAGTTTCCTTAAATATATTTTTTCTAAGAGATACATTTCACAAAATTTCATAAACAAATATAATATACTTCTCCAAGATGGAATATCAGTAAGGACAACATAGGAAATAGCTTTCAAATTTCTCTAAATGAAACTTGGGAAGAAATAATTTTTTTTAAAAAGGTATAACTTACATCTAACGAATATATGCAGGAGGAGGATAGGGAAATAAGGGACGTGTTATTTTGTACAAAAGTCAATCAGGCAACATCTTAGAATGTAAAAACAATAATATTAATAAATAATTTGTTTTAAAGCCAATCAAAAGAGAAATTGTAATATAAAAATCTGCCCCTACATCGCTACTATTATAGAAATGGAATATTTGAGTTGCATATTAGAAAATGAAGAACTATGTATATTATAATTGCCATTATTATTTATTCTTTTTTGATTGAATACTCTCCCATTAGAAAACCTTAAAACAAAAATATTTTCCAAAATAATAAAGCTAGCATGTCCACTGTGTTTGTTCCCAGCTACTCTGGTAGCAGCTTTAGCTTCTGGAGCACTTGATTCTCCCAGAACTGATTCCTACCTGCTTCTCCATGTCCTCCAGGCTCCCTTGCCTCTAGGCTGGGGCCAGGTGACTAGCGCTGGCGAGTGGAAAGTAACAGGGTGACACGTATCACTTCCAGGCTGAAGCAGTTGAAAGCCAATGTCCTCATCCATCTCTTGGCAGGTGAGAAAGCCATAGAGATCAGAAGATGCAGGAAGCCTGGATCCACGGAGACACCACTTGTAGACAAGCACTGCCAACCTGCTCTGGACCTTCTGTGAGAAATAAACTTTTGTTTTTTAAGCCACTGAAATTTGGGGGTTTATTTGTTACCGTAACATAGCCACACTTGTACCGACTAATATAGTGAGTAGCCCGAAGATGATGTGGGAATCCTTAGCTTCCCTACTCAGAAGAGTCCAATTCTCTCTGTGACCACTTTTTAAAACTCCAAAGTAGACGTCACTAAATACGAAGAAACGCTAGAGGGCACAATTGAGTTGTAGAAAAGTCTGACCAATGTTGGAAATGAAGCAATGTATGAAATCTTGAGAAAATTAAACAATACAACAGAAAAGTGGGTAGTAAATATCATTAGATTTGAAAACAATTGCTTTCTTTGTAAATCTGTTGGCTACCTTTTGCCATCTGGGATCACTGAATTAAAATAGAATTTACAACACTTTAATTTTAATACAAAATGAATTCCAAAAACACAAAGCATTTACATTTACAAATATGAATACTTACATCGGAAAACTAGTGAGATTGTTCTCAGTCTAAGAGTTTGTTCTTCGTCTGTATTTTTCCATTTTTCTGCTATTTCTGTCTACTGGCAATGACGCCATGGAATCCATGCTTACCTTAACCTGGTCACTTGAGAAAGCTGAAGTTTCTAAAGGCTCCTTTTTAAAAGAGGTGACCAGATGTTTCAAACATCAAGCTGTTACAGGAAGCTCCCCACCCACTCCAAATGTCATGCTGAGTTCTCAACAGACTTCCCTTTCCCGTTTCCTTTTTCCCCTTTCTCTAATTATTTTCTTCAAGGTATATTCAAAACTGTTGCCAAAACCATCTTCCTCTATTGTTGTTCTGATGACATCATCCCCTCCCCTAACTCACCCTTGTCTTTAGTCTCATAGTCAGTTTGCCTTCATTTCCTTGGATTGCTTCTGTGCCTGCCTCTAACTCACTTTCCCTCCATGTCTTCCCTCCAGTCGTTACACAGGATTGTCATTTTTGATGTCCCAGTGTTGACGTATCTATTCGTTTTTATACTTCTAACAGAAAGAATATCCCCATTCCACTATCCTAGACTTCCCCAAGTCTCTTCCAAACTAATTTTGTTTACGTGTTCATTGCTCAAGACTATACTGAGCACATTCTGCATGCATGGCATCGTTCTAGATACCGTAAGAGGGGGTATAATAGAAGGAAAAAACATGATCCTTAAACTCAAAATTACCAGGAAGCCATTCAAATTGGGGCTTTTGGAAACCAACTGAAACATTGGCTCTTCCTGGTTCTTGGGCCCTCAGACTCCAACTGGACCTACACCATCTGCTCTCCGGGGTCTACAGCTTGCTAACTCACCTTGCAGATGTTGGGATTTCTCAGCTACCATAACTATGTGAACCAGTTTATAATAAATACATTCTATGTATATATGTATACTATTGGTTGTGTTTTCACTGGTGAATCCTGATGAATACAAACTTCTTAAGGTTCACCCAAGAAATTTTCCAAAAAGCCAAAGAAAATGGAGTAATAGTGATTCTTTAACATTTCACAGTTCATATCTGAATGGGGTAAAAACAAATGGTTTGTTTCAGTCATAACTCTGTCACCTACTAGTTGTTTGACCTTGAATATTCACTCAATCCATCTGAGACTCATTCATTCATTCAACAAATATTGCAGAATGCCTTTTCTGTGCCAGGCACTGAAAGTACTGTGTTAGGCACTGAAGGTATCCAGGGTAGATAAGATAAAGTCTCCACCCTTTCAAAGTTCAATAGAGTGAGAGCTGGAGACATTTGATAGAAAAATTCATGTTTAAAGTGTAGGAGTTTAGTAAAAAAAAAAAGAAGAAGAAGAAGAAGAACATATCCTACTTTTAGAAGCCTAACAATAGAATATTATATACAAAGATAAAAAGTAGCTCATGTTTGATAAATGTTAATGAAGAACCCAGGAAATAAAATCTTTGGGAATTTAGAGTAGAGGAAGTCTTAGTAGGCTGAAGCTGTTGACAAAAGCCTTGAAAAAGCAGTGTGACATCATGGGGAAAGAGAATTCCAGAAAGGGAAGAGGGAGGATGACATAGTCAGAGTTTGAGTCCTAAATATGTGTGAAATAGAGTGCAAGAGGAGAGGATTTGTGTAGGGTAGAGTAGGAGATAAAGGTGCTTGATGATTCCACATTTACAACTCCTACACTTTATTTTATTATTATTATTATTATTTTTTTTTTTTAAAGATGACCGGTAAGGGGATCTTAACCCTTGACTTGGTGTTGTCAGCACCACACTCTCCCAAGTGAGCCACTGGCCAGCCCTGGTAAGCATTTCTTGAGTAACAATAATGATTTTGTGCTGTTGACTCAGTATAAGAAACTGAGAAATCACTTCATTTTAATGTCCTGATTTTTCACAAGCTGCACAATGAAGAAAATACTTGGTGATGGAAATGTTATATAAAATGTTTTTGGTTTCCAAGTAGGAAAAAAGACCAAATAAGCTATAAATACTATAATTTGTTTATAATGGTATTATGACAATAAGTAATCAACATCTGTTGCTGAGATTAAAAATCTCCTGTTGATGGCAAATATCCAAAAGCACTCCTTTATGTAAGGATTCTAATCTATAATTAAGAACTAAATTCTAACTTTTGGAAAATGCCTAAACTATATACTATTTACATTTGAAATTTATTGATATGTGGTATGACTCTCGGGGGATTTTTATATCATTAATACCTAAATCTGCAGGATTCTTATGAGGGACTAATGAGTTATGATGATTTGAAGTACTAGTAATTTGCCTGGCACTTGGTAATTGTGAAATAAATGGTACCTGCCTTAGAAAACATATAAATGACCAGAAAGCTTGTATGTGGCTAGCCACACTAAGTTCTTCACACCGGTTCTGCATTATTCCTACTTGGGTAAAATCTCTGTTAAATGTGTTCTACCTGTGCCTTGAAGAAATTTATAATCTGATTTTTCCAAAGTAGGTTTTACAGATTAGAAGGCCATCTCTCATTTTATGTCTTAAACAAGTGCTTTTTCTCCACATCACTTCTATTCTTTGTGGGGATCATTATCTCAAGCATTGCTCCAAGGATAGGATTACAGTTTAAAAAATAGAAACAAACTCAGCCAAGGTTTTCCATTCCTCTTTAAATTCCAAGATGAATTTGCAAAAACCTATCAAATAGCTACATTGTCCTTGACCCATTAGGCCTTCGCAGCTGGACTTAAATTTAACAATTTATAGTGTAACATTAAAAAGGAAATAATGTGACACACTTGTATGTGACTATTATATATAATGTTAAATATTCAAGGTTTGAACTGAACCAAAGGTAAGAGAACAGAAGTCCCTCCAGTTTGACTAAATTTTTTAAATGTCCTAAAATAGTAAAATACAGATCCCATAGCAGACAAAAGCTAAAAAATGGAAATGTCTGGATATATATCTTACATTTATTTCAAATAATTGAAAAAATGGAAAACATACTAAATACAAATATACAGTGTATGTATGAGGGTGAATTTGGGAAAGGGGGCCATCCTTCAGAGCCATACAGTGGGAAAAACTAACAGTCTTGGCTCAGAGAAACTGGGAGCTTAATTTAAACTGGATCTCTTAACACCAAATTATTTGAATTGAGTTTCAATGTACTCACAATAAAAAACAAAAACAAAAACCTCTCAGATTGTGGTGAAGACTAATTTAAATGTGTTAGCATATAAAAGCAGGGCAAGGCTAAAGAACAAACTCGAAAGGATAGCGTCCAGTTTTTACTGCCAAGACACTGGAAGCTCCATGAGAAGCAGGGATCACATCAAAAGAGTTTTTCTGTGTGTTGAATTATTAGACTATAACCCACAGGGAAAAAATATTTTATGTTATGACTCAATATGCACTCAAATAAGGCAAACAAAAGTTTTGCAAAATACTACTTAGTCTATGCAGTGCACTCTGATATTTCTTTGTTTCATTTTTTAAAAGAAGCCAGTTGCCATCTACTAAACTGATTTTGCTACTCACTAAGGAATAGCAGCCCACAGTTCAAAACACATTTCTCTAGTACAATCCTTTCACTTTACAGTGGAGAAAACTAAAGTCCTAAGAAATTGGGAAATTTGCTTGCCTAAGATTACATAGCTACAAAAAGACATAAAATTCTGGAATCAGAATTTTTTTTTTAAATCATGATATAACAAAAATATAAAGTAAAATTCACCCTTTAAAGTACACAGTTTAGTGGTTTTTAGTATATTCACAAAGCTGTGCAACCGTCACCACTATCTAACTTCAGAATATTTTCATCACCTCAAAAAGAAATCCTGGACTCAATAGTCGTGGGACCAGAATTTATATTTTACTGCCAGTCCAAAGAGCTTGGCATTGTCACAGCCTTTTATGGATATTCAAACTGATTACCTAAGCTAAGTAAAGCTTAATAAGTGTTTATATGTCTAGATGATCAAATCTATCAAATATTTGCTAGGACTTTGCATAATTCTGTGCTGTTAACCATCTCATGATATTATAGAAGTTTCTGTATTCTTTGGGTGTTTTTGTTTTTTCAAAACCAGACTCTTGAGGGTACATGGCAAACACTTAGAAATGAGTCCTACATATTCTAACCAGACTCAGGAAATGCTTTGTTCTCTAGATATACAGCACATCACCTCAAAGGAAAGGAGACTGGTAATTTTTACAAAGAATATGTGAGACTTTAGAGAAAAGCTTAAATAAGCTGTTAATTCTGGAGTTGTTTATTAAAGGGAGGATTTTTTCGTTTCAAGGTTTTCAAATAAAATCCACATGACAATACGTCCTTCAGAGCCTTATGGAGAACCTAAATGTTTTCTGAACAGGACTTCAGATAAGTTCTAAAATGCTTACCATAACATAAACCAAATTTTCCACCCTGTGATTTTCAAAATATCCATTCCCTGGTCTCTTGCTTTGCTTCTATTTTAACTTGTTGGAATTAATTTTACATAAAATGAGCATGAGGGCCAATTTTCTATTTTAAGCCAAAATCACCAGGTTTCCAAAAGAAAAATCTTTCCTTTAGTCGTGTTTAGATTATTTAGATAGCATCCTCTAAATTGTGAGAGTCATGGTATACACTATGAATCTTCAGTGCATGGTTTTGATTCTTTAGTCAACATGGTTTTGAGTCTTCATAATTACATATTCTCATGCAAATTAATCATAAAACTCAGGGCTCAGGAAATTTGAAATGGTTGTAGGTTAGTTCACTATAAACAAATGAAAATTATCATAATGGTAATAAAGCTAGAAGATAATTTTTTAAAATACTGACTAGTTCTTTCAATCAAAACCTATAGCATTTCTTTTTTTTCTAATTTATTCATTATTATTATTTTTTACATTCTAAGAAGTTGCGGAGCAGTAAGGGGGTGGGGGGAAACGGAGGTGGAAGGGCGGGGCTGGCCCACGTTGTCGGCTCCTTTGCAGGCCTGGTTGCAAGGGCGGTGGGAGCATGGCTGAGGCCCTAGGGGGTGGTCCACCTACCCCGGCTCGGGGTCTTGGGGGCTTCCAGTGGTCGGTCAGTAGTCCCTGAGCTGGATGAAAACAAAAAATATCTTTTAACCAAATTGGGTATAAACTATAAAAATTGATTTTATTAGTCTCTAATGAAAATTTCCAAAAGAAAACTGTATTTTAACACAAAATTTGGTAGGATTTCTAATTTCTCTTTCTCTGGGGAAAATAAAAAATCCTAATAAGATCTTTGAAATTCTATTAATATATATTTACACACCTTGAATTTCAATAAAGTGTCCTGCCATTTATCTCCAGTTTCTCCAAGTTAATAAAATCATAAGATCTCTTTTAATATAAGCCAAAGTATACAGAATTTATTGGGAGACACTATAAGTGCTTTATGGATAACTGAATAAGCTTATTTTAAAAATATTAAACAAATTCACCTAGTGTTGGGCTATTATTAACTGTTACTGAGTCATATCATGGAGTTATAGTTACCAGGGTAGGCTTACATAGTTACCCAGACTAGGCAGATCAAAATGTTAACATTAACACTGACTTAACTTAGATATTTTTTATTTGATAAATTATTTATGCAGTACATATAGTCATTTCCCAGATAGTTGGTTCTTTGTTTCAAAACCATGGTTTCAGGGAGCTGTCAATGGAAGTTTGACTTGATAGCTGCAAAATACTAATTTCCAGAAAGTTATATTTAATACATGTTGTTTTTCTCTGAATTGAATTCACTCTTTTTAGGCTAGTCTCATACATCTTTCTAAGTTTGCCCCAACCCTTCCTTAGGGATATATGATTGTAATAAAAAGAAAGAGTTTTCTATGAATTTGTAGAATCTCACATGTCCTAGTTATGCATTCCATATTATAAAGACAATTTATCCACTTTTATTATTCCATAATTTGGAGAAATAAATGCTGTTTACAAGGTCATTGAAATAACATTTAAAAATAATTTCTTTTCTGCAATCACAATGACGTTAAGTAGAATAGGTTTTAGAGCATCTCTTCTTATCAGTGTGTTGCTTAACCCCTGAAAGCCTGAGGGATCCAATCTGTTACTTGGGATAACACTACCAGCCTCCAGAGTTATTATGTTAGGATTCAGTGAATGATACAGGTAAAGCACTTGGCATATGGTGAGGGCTCAATAGTAGACTGCTGTTGTTTTTGCTGCCGTTGTTTATCAGCCCTACTATCTGCACTGCCTATCTGATTAATTCATTCATTCACATGACCTAAAACATTTCATCAAAGCATGGGTCTTACATTAAATATTTGTTGTGTATTTCCCTTAGACAAATCCCTTAGAAAGAAGAAAAATTAAGTGGATATTTCAAGTTATCAAAAGCCCTATCTATACACAAGTCAAAGAAGAGTGAATATATTTTGCTAATGGATTAAATGCATTATGGTTTACATCACAAAATAAGATCTGGTAAGGTTTTAAAACTTGCTCAGATACAAATGTTAAAAATAATGATCTAAACAGCTGAAAATGGAAAAAGAAGGTTTAACTTCAAAAAAGAGATTAAAATAAAGTTTTCAAAAGCATGGATTTATTTATTTATTTTTGGTAGCTGGCCAGTATGGGGATCAAAACCCTTTCTTTTTTTTGTTGTTGTTGTTGTTGTTGGTTTTTCGTGACAGGCACTCAGCCAGTGAGTGAACTGGTCATTCCTATATAGGATCCGAACCCGCAGCGGGAGCGTCGCGGCACTCCCAGCGCAGCACTCTACCGAGTGCGCCACAGGCTCGGCCCAAAAAACCCTTTGACCTTGGTGTTATAATACTGTGCTCTAACCAACTGAGCCAACCCACCAGCCTCTAATAAACACATTAAAAAAACCAAAACAAACAAAAAAAATCCAGCCAGTGTTAACTTGTAAAAACGTCTAATAATGAAAAGTTCCTTAATACAAATCTTTGTTTTATGACCTGATGTCAGCTAACTTTAAAGAAAAGAGCCTGATTTATAGTTTCTTCTCTAAAAGTTCAATGCAGGTAAACATTCTAACATTAACTTCTTGCCTTCAAGCAAAGTTATGTTCTACTTTTCATAACCCATTTGTAAAGATTTCCAGGAAGTAGCAATCTGGTAGCAATTTTAGTGGTGTTTAACTCAATGTCAGAAGCACTGACATATTATGACTACCCATCAACTTAATATAGCAGAGAAGTATGGGCCAAACACTTGGTAATAGCTACAGGAATTGCAAATATAGATTTTAGGAGGAAATTACAAGCCTATAGGGCAGACAAATCAATTGGTTTTCAATATATTCTAACTCCAATTTTGGAGTGGCTGCTGCCTGAACTGTTTGTGTTGAGAAGGATTCTGAGGATGGGGTTAATGCTCTGGGGCAGAGTGTATGCTATGCCATGATCTAAAAGCCATGACTGCAGGGCCACCCGCCGCAGGTTCGGATCCTATATAGGAATGGCCGGTGCACTCACTGGCTGAGTGCCGGTCACGAAAAAGACAAAAAAAATAAAAATAAAAATAAAAGCCATGACTTCCATGAGCAGACAGGGGTGACTGACTTGCCAGCTCTGTTTCAGGTTTGGGGTCTTACATGTGGTACAAGGCACGTGAGTCTCGGTGTTGGGTTCCTACAATCTCTTATCTCCACGTCTAGCTGTGCATTTGCTTCATCCTTCTCTCTGTAAAAACTGGCTCTCCAGTTCACCCCCATTCTGTATCCATGGCAGGAGATGCTGCCCTCACAGCACTTGTTTACTGTCAGCAGTACAAGTAAGTAGCAGAAACAAGTAGTGGTTTTATTCACAAAGAACAGAAACAGTCCCTAGTTAATTTAAGCAGAAAGGGAATTTATTGTAGGAAGTTCAGAGAACCAACAGGAAGATTAGGGGAGCAGGCTCAGGCAGGAAGCAAGGAAGGCAAGGCAGAGTCCAGGTCCTGCCAGGAGGACGGTCTGCTTAGGATGCAGACACACCAGCACTGGACACTTTTTGCCTGCTGCTACTGGACTCTTCTAACCCTGGACACTCATCTTCTGCCATTTGACTCTCAACTCCACCATGGCCACCATGAATAACCTCTGAGTCATCTTGTGTCATTCTCTCAAAATTCAAAATTCCAGGCTGGAGCCTGGGATTAGCAGTACTCAGATAGCAGGCCTATGCTCCTGCTACTGGTAGAAGACTCTCAGAGAAGAGGAACTTGAGTTAAAACAGGCACCTTCAAAAGGTATCCACTACATGCTACTGCCTGGCAGAGGGCATATGAGAGAATGCCAAGTGCTCACCCAGCTTAGAAACTGTTGTCACAGAACAGAGTGAGGAACCAAGTGGAGAGTATGAAAGACTTAAGTTGTGGAATAGGCAGAGTGGGGATCAGAACCTAGAGCTGAAACCAGGGATGGACCTTGGTAGTTACAACAGACCTGGTGCCAAACTGCAGAACTGGAAAGAACTAAAGCTATAGAAATAAACCAAGAGATGACCCCAAAGAAGATTCCAAAAGCAAAGACCAGACTGTCAAAACAGTCCTGGAGCTGGGGAGGGACATCAGGCACAGGGTAAAATTCTAGTGTTGTAGACCAGGTAGTCAAAAAGGAGGTAAAAGGTAGAGAAAAAAACAAAAGCAAGCAAGAAGACGGGTTAGATTTGCTGAAGTTCACGTAAGATTGCCAATTGTGATACCTATTAATTGTAAAATGTGTTTGATTGACAGCTGTTTATTGTAGGACACATAATTACACTCATACCTCCATTGATTTGGCCCTCTTACACAGCCCTTGCCTAGCTGGGGGGTAGAAAAAACATGAGCCCCAGACCTTGAGGTAATGAAGACATCAGGAGCACTGAGAAATTGATGGGTTACTGCAATGCTCCACAATGAGCCTAACTAACACTCAAGGAGAAATACCTTCCTTTTGCCTGATCCTCCTAACTTTGCTTAGAGGGGTCCTCATATTCTTCTAATTGGGCCTAGGAGTAGTCTTGGCCAGGTGGAGGAGGCAAGGCTAAAGTGGTGTAGATAACTTCAGACACTGAGTGGATCTGAGGAGATCCAGTGGATCCAGAGGAGTGGTGGAAGGCATTTTGAGGAGGTTAGGTGGGGGTAGGTATTGTTGTTAGACAGCAGAGAGGGTGCATGCATTGTGTGGGGCTGCAGGCTTTCTACTATTACCAGGAAGAGAAACTCATCATCACAGACTCAGTGATGGAAGCAGTAGCAGCAGCATATCTCTGATAACAGGTAGGAGAAATTTACCCAAAACATTTCCTGGCAGAATCATAGGTTCCAGGGAGATAGTGAGCGGGCCCCAGCTCAAATTCCAATCTTTCAAACTTCCAGCCAAATAATTTTAAACATTAATAAACTTAAATGAAAACACTTTACTGTTATAGGGACCTAACATATCATAAATTTTGTTTATTTAAAGCTTCCCCCTAGCTTTTTCATCCAGCAGACTTTCCCAGGGGTTATAAGACTTAGGATCCTTTTCACTCCCTAACACACATATACGTACCAGACCTCTATATTGTGCATGAGGGAAACACAGGTGGGCTTCTTCATTTGTCCATCTCAGGATGAAAATACTTTCAGTTAAAAGCAATTTTCTATTATACCAAACTCAGTGAGACTTTCCAAATTCTCTCATTTTAAAAAAAAATGTTTTAAATATTCCTGGAAGTAAGTGAGCCATTAAGTGTAAGACCGAAAACTTGCCAGGTTATTTACAGACTGACCCTTGGCACTGGACAGTGAATATTCTAAAAAAGAAAACGGAGCAAGGTAATAGAAAAAAAATCAAAACGAGGATGAAGAGAAGCAAACTCAGTATGTCAGTATAACCTATAACTTGTAGGTGAAATGTTGACATCCTCTTCCCAACTTTAAAACACCATACAGAACATCTTCAAAGCCACCTCACCCCTGAAACAGGGATAAACTAGTATTTCAGAGTACTTTAAACCAGTGTTTTATTTTTTGAGACTGAGAGTTTAGGAAAACAAAAATATTTTGTTTAGAAGTTTAAGGAATTTATATTCTAGTTTTTTCTTTTTTTTAAAGATGACCGGTAAGGGGATCTTAACTCTTGACTTGGTATTGTCAGCACCACATTCTCCAAATGATCTAACCGGCCATCCCTATATAGGGATCCGAACCCGTGGCCTTGGTGTTACCAACACCACACTCTCCCGAGTGAGCCACGGGCCGGCCCTTATTTTCTAGTTTTAAGAAAAGCTGGATATAAATCTACACGAACATTTTAATGCCCAAGACAGTCAACAGCAAATGAAGTTTTAGTAGCTAGCTAAAATGAAGCACTGCTCTACACTATACGTACCTTTTTGTTAATGTGAATTCCTATGCCTACCTTTGGCTTATTTAATAAGCTGAAAAAATTTTGTCAAACCCTTATATGCATTTTCTTAAGTTCCTAGAATACCGGAATCCTGAGGCATATGATAGTGCTGTTTCCTATGTGTTGAAAGTGATTCTGTACTTTGTTAAAAACCACAAAGGAAACCACCAGTCCCACCAAAGAGGAAGCTACTCTGAGTCTGACAGGGCAGACGTGACTTCAACGGAAGAGCCTCAAAGTTTAGCCTCATCTTTACCCCAGTTCCTCGGGATCCTCCCCCTTCTCCTTCAGCGGCAAATAGGGAAGGTTCGTGGGTTCGGATGAACACGACTCTAGTTGTAACTGCTCCACTTTCGGGGTCGCAGCCTCAGTTTCCACAGCTGTCACACGGGTAATACCTGTCCCAGTTCCTTCACTGGGGAAGTTGCCAATATCACATAAGAATACGCTGTCCCAAGATAAGCCAAAGTCACCATTCCTGGGAGAGTCGCCGACACAACTCAGCTTCGGTTCCCCTCCCGGCAAGGCTGGTTGGAGCTACAGTCAACAGGAAGCTCCCGGGCTGGGACGAGATCCCGGCTCGGAAAGACGCGAAGGTTTTTGGACGGCGGTCAGGGTGGTGATGAGAGCGTGAGTAACGCCCCCGGCTCACGCAGCTGGGCTGAGATTTTACTATCAAGGACAAAGGGGCGGAAGCCTAGTACCAGGAAGCAACCAGCCAGCCGAGAACACTCAACGCTGTCCTCCCCACAAAACAAAGCTCGACGCCCTCGGCAAGAGCCGGGCAAAGGAAAAAGAGAAGGCAGAGGGCGGGCTCGGCGCGCCCTATTCAGTCCCCGCCGCAGCCGAGCGAGCGGCCCGAGGGGCGGTGGGTGGCAGGGGCGCCGTCGGCCGCTCTGCGGGCGGAGAAGCACCTCCTCCTCACGCCCCTCAGCCTGCGCCGCCCCGGCCCCCGCCGCCATGTTGGGCCGGGAGAAGTGACACGGACTCGCCACCGACCCGGGCCGCAGCGAGGTGGTCCGGGGCCCGTGTAGGGGGCAAGGGGCGCGGGCACCGGAAGGCCGCGGCCACTGGCATCGGTCCCACGCAGCGCGAGTTCCGGCGAGCAGACGACCCCATGCGCAGGTAGCCGCAGCCCCCGCCCCCGCGCCGCCCCCGCCGGGAGGAGAGGGGCGGAGCCTGGAGGGAGGAGGTGGGGAGTGAGGCCAAGGGGTGGGAGAGCCCGGGAGTTCCCGCCTCCTGAAGTAAGGCGGTCCGGGCCGGCTCTGCCGTCGTCGCTGCCACCCGGCGCCCCGGGACGAGGAGGTGGAGGAGGTAGAGGGCCCCGCGGGCCTCGCCTCCGCCCCCTCCCCGCCACCCCGTGCTGCGGCAGCAGCGACTCATGCGAGCGCGGCAGGAGGGCAGGTAAGGACCCAGCGGCACCCCGCGGGCGGAGGCGGCCGACCCCGGCCCGGGCGCCGCTAGGCCCCGGACCTGGAGGCGCCGCCGCTCCCCGCCCCCGCCGGCCCCGAGTCGGGAAGTTAGGGAGAAACTTGTCCCCTCCCCCGGCGTGGCTCCCCGGCGGGCGTGGCTCCTTCCCCGCGCTACCTGCTCGCCCCCTGACTGGGTCTCCACCCCGGCCAGTCCTTCCCGATCCCGCCCAAGTCCGACTTGGGTCCACGGAGTGTTGGGACGTCCCCGCCCCATGTCTTTAAGGTCGTGTGAGCCACCCGGTGAGGTGGGGGCCAGGTTTATTTTTGCCCCCACGGCCGAAGTAGGGGGCGAGGGAAGCGGCCTCTTTCTGTCCTGGAGGTTGGGGGTCTGTGTTTCGGTCGACGCCGGTGGCAACTGCTGGGGAGGGGACGAGGGTGTGTGGAGCGAAGGCTGAGCCTCTGGCTTCACTTGGTTTGATTGAAAACCGCAACATGTTAAAGTTTTCCTTTGTGTTTTTTGGAGGTGGGGCGGAATATAGCATTCGGCGTCTCCTTTTACCGTATCATGCCACTCCACTTCCCATTTGGTTCTGTTCTCTATCTACATGTGTTAAAGAAAATTTTGTTTTCAAGTCTGTTTTTCTTGATAATTGCTTCCAGCGTTTGCTTTATTGGGCATGAGGCAGAGTTGTTTTAAAAAGCTCTTCAAAAATCAAGTCTGGTGTAGAGACTGCTTTAGTTTTCGTTTTGTAGTAAATGTGACACAACGTAAGTCGGATTTGGTTGAATTATTTTATGCGTAATAAATTGAAACAGGCATAGAATAACATGGTCTGATAATTAATGAGTTATTAAAGTAAATAAGTGAAGAGTCTCTGGTAGAACCACAACTTTATGTTCATGCGGTTTATTATATATTTATGTTCCACCGCTGTGTGTTTTCACATAGATGATTTCACATGTGTATAACGCTCTTATGGTATATTTGTGCATTGTAACTGTAGGATTATAGTGCCAAAGTATCTTGATAATTTTAAGTTTATTTAAACCATCCTGTTAAGTTTCTGAAATTAAATCACACACAAAGGAAAATATTACTAAATGTGTATATGTCCCTGCATTTAAGACGAAGGACATGGTTATCTAATTTCTTAAGTATCATACATACCGCTTGGCTGTGGTGGCTGGGAAACATTTGGACCGGTAGTAGAGGAGGATCTTGTATGCATCACATCTGATTTTCATGTATTGTACTGTAAGAAAGTTGTATTTCACCGAACCGTATATATGGTGTTTTGTTTTGTTTTGTTTTTTTACTTACACATATGAGACCCCTGCCATAGTGGACATTTAAGAAGAGAAAGTTTAATTGCATTTTAGTTTTTGGACATTAGCTAAACCTCAGTGGAGATTTTAAATGCTGGTTGACAATTCAGAGGGTCCTAAACTTGAACAAAAAATTCCTTTGGCCTGAATCTAAATACAATACAGTTCATATCCATGTTTTCAGGATGAAAGATAAAAGGGCTCTTAAAATAAGTACTCTGCTGTAACCACCATAATATTAAGTTTTAAGCCTCAATTTTTCAGTTAGTCTTTGCTGACTTCATAAACCCCCAAATTGACTCCTTTCTGTTCAACCGTAAGTTAAGTTGCAGCTTCGACTTATCTTCCTGGGATAGGTGGATTTTGTCTTATGGTGAAGGTATACCAATAACACATGGACTGAGATTTTTTTATTTTTTAGTTTAAGGAAATTCTCAAGCTGAAAACTTAATGTCTATCTATGCAAATAAAACTTACTTGGTATGTAATGATAAAAGAATATGCTAAAAGCATAGCAGTGACTCAGTATAAGTGAAATATTACCAACACGTATATGATATAGGAATATTTATTCAAAGTTCAAATTTGCATCATTTTAGGAAGTAAATAGTTTGTTTTTGTTTTTTACAAATTCAGTGTAGGCATCATTTATTAGCTTTACTAGCATTTTATTAAGAAAGAAGCCTAATCTCAAAAAAATTTTAAAAGCACTGCGAAGCTCTGGTGTCTATATTTTTTAAAAACCCCTGCAATGAAGTGATTTCTTTCTTTCTTTTTTTTTTTTTTTTTTTTTTTGGCAGCTGGCCGGTAAAGGGATCTGAACCCATGACCTTGGCATTATCAGCACCACACTCTAACCAAGTGAGCTCGCTGTCCAGCTCTGAGGTGATTGCTATAAAAGTAAAGATACGGGAGGGGGGGGGGAGGCTGTGCTTGAGATCTGACTGCTGATGTGGTGGCAAAGTTCTTTAAATCTGGTGGTGGTGGTGGTGGTGGTGGTGGTGGTGGTTCCAGTTGCAAGGGTGTTGGCCTTGGTATAATTCATTATGCCATACTTTTGTTTTGGGTGCTTTTCTGTATCTGTGTGTTTTGTGGCTGTATCTGTTATATTTTACATGAAACTTTTTTTTTTTTTAAGAAGCCTGTGTGTAAAGTACTATATAAGTGCTTCGATTAAGAACTTAATATTTGGTGACTGACTTTAGAACACGGCCTGGGCTGTCCTTTGCAAACAGGATTAGTCTTACTAAATCATAATATACCAGCTAGTGTAGATAGCTACTCTGAAAATGTTATGTACTTCCAAATGTACAATAGAGAATTTGGGGGGAAAAAAATTCCTAAATGAAGTTCTACTGGATTTTTGTTAATATGTTAATTATTTTTAATATTTTAAGGAAAGACACTAGGTTTTACTAATTTTAAATCCTCTTCAGCTTGCATGTTATAAGTGACAAATAGTAGGTAATCAAAATAAGTTTATTGAATAAATGGATACTGTCCTGCTATCAAATACCCTATTTTTCATAAAATTACGTAAGTTCACAATTAAAACTCAAAACTTGATTATGGCATTAAAATAGTCTTAACTTTTATCCATTTTCAGTTTTCTAGAACAGTAATTCTTTAGATCAGTAATTTCAGCCTTTGTTTTGATATTCTTAAGGATGTCATGAAATTCTTAGGATTAATTAAGTTTTTGTTTACTTGAACTTTATGCAGGTGTATAGCACCTGAAAGAACAATATGTTCTGTTTCAAAAGAAAGCAAATGACGATGTGGTGTTGGAGTTTCAGAAATGCAGAGAATCATTGCATTATGCTACTTTACTTGTTTTATATAATGGCTTGCTGTTCAGTTGTGGATGTTGCTTTGCATTTTGTGGTAATACAGAATTGAAGTGATCGCATCTGTGCCAAGTTCTTATATCACAGGAACTTTCAGTCAGCGTTCTAAAGGTGATGTTTGTGATGCTGGCTTTGTGTGAATATAGGAAGTTTTAGTAAGATCTTCCACTGTTCAGAACCCTGCATGGCTTACGTAGGTCACTTTCAGTTCACACTTAAACAGGTTTATAATATAAGTACAAGTCCTCTAGCAAGGTACAAGTGTTTTTCTTTAAAGGAAGTAATCTGTTCCTATTAAAGTATCTTGGTGTCATCTCGGTAGGGTGTGCGGCAGTTCGTGTGTGGCTGTGGTAGGGTGTGTATTAGCTCTTTTCTTCCTCTCAGCTGCTCTAGTGCCACAATTAGGCTGAGTATTGCTCAGCTGCAGCTGCTGGGTGATTATGAACCATCAAGCTCCTGTCTAAACTCAGAGGCAGATTTAGCAAAAGGAGCTATAGTAGCAGCAGAGGGTGAAAGAGAACAGGCAGTGCTGCTGCCAATATCATTTGAACATGTCTGTATGCCAAGGAATTGTTGGCTGCAGCAGCACTACTGTTGTCTCAGAACTAGCAGACTTGATGGCAATATCTTCTGGTGTGGGTTAAGTTTACCCTGAAGATCTTGAAGCCCACTCCAGGAAAGACAGAGAATCCTGTAATTTCAGAGGATAGGATCGTATACTGATGAGGCACTGATGGACTGAATCACAAGCCTCTGTGCCTCAGCTCTTCTCCCACCCCCCACTGCCCCCCAACCTGGGGTAGCAGTGCCTTTCAGGTTCCCTTGTTTGACTGTGTACAGTAAGTTATGAGACTGCAGGTTCCTTGAAGTATATGCCGTATACTCCATTCTGCTTTAAGCTGTGATTCTTAGTATTCCTGCGGTTACTGTTGTCTGGGCAGTAGTAGGATTGCTGATGTGCGGGTTCTTTAGACTCCCTACTTTCTCCCAGGAAGTGGAAGGCCCTCAAGAGGGATTATTTTTAGGACTATCTGAACATCACCTATCCCCTGTGGCTGCCTGAATTTTGCAGGTAGGAAACTTAGGTTCTTTTATTCTTTCTTTATTTTCAACGTGTGAGAGGATGGACATCAACAAACACAGATACAGTATTGGCTATATATGGCAAGTCCCAGACTGGAAGATGCCATAGACAAATTTTGCTGCTTCTGAAATGTTGCTCAGCTTTTTTTTTCTTTTTTCCTTAAAAGATGACCGTTAAGGGGATCTTAACCCTTGACTGGGTGTTGTCAGCACCACGTTCACGCAGTGAGCTAACCGTCCATCCCTGTATAGGATCCGAACCCGTGGCCTTGGTGTTATCAGCACCACACTCTCCCGAGTGAGCCATGGGCCGGCCCGTTGCTCAGCTTTATAGACATACCAAGCAAATAGCAGCAGCATCTTGTCTTCTCACTACTACTGTCTACCGAAAAACCAGAGACAATTCCTTTTGCTGATCCTGGCTTTGGAGCTTGGTGGTGCGGGGTTTGGCTAATTTGGGTTGGAAGTTAGAGACTATTGAGAGAAGCAGTGCTAAAACTTGTATAACAAGAAGCTAGGAAGAGGTACAGGAAGACTGTACACTTGAACATTAACAAGTACACATCGTCATTGTGTCACATACTTAGCAAGATGTTGGTGTGATGACCTTGTTCTTTGTGCTCCCACAAAACCCCTCTGAAAGCACATCTCTCCCTTGCATTGTAATTATTTCTTTCCTTGACTGTCTGTTATCCTTTACCTAGTGTTCACTGTGGCAAGGAGCTCTTCTATGTTAATCTTTGAGAATAGCCCCTAGCACAATAAATACTAAATGAATTTTGAATTGCATACAGAGCTATGGTTCTGGGTATATTTATGTGACTGTAACTACAGACTTTTTCTACATACAACAAATATTTTAGGTACACCTCTACTAAAATCTTATACAGCTAGCTTAGTGCTTTTCATAGGTTAAAGTTAAATAAATTCTTTAGACTTTTGCTCTCAAGATTTGGTTCTAGAAAATGATTTTATAAAATAGTTTAAACAATCCTGCAAACATGAATTTAAAGTTCATTTTGATATTTCTAACATAAACTGGAAATTCTTTGTAGTTGAAGTTAAACTAGTCTTAAGTAAGGTTTATTTTAAATATTTTTTACTATTTTAGTGATTATAGAACGTCCAAGTTATGCAAAAAAAAGAAAAAAATCCAAGATTTTCCTAAAATACATATGGTATTATCATGTTAGTAGTGACAATTATGACTTATGTTTGTATCTGCCTAGGACAGAAAGAAAAAGTCTTGATTTTCTTGCTGTAATGTGTATAAAGGAATGTGTAGTTTATAGGATATAAACTGGGTTATTGGAGGTGGAGGCAGGGACAGGAAGTGCTGAGAGGAAAGGACTGACCGCTGAAACTTCAAGATTGGTTTTCAGCTTGTGTTCCTAGCAATGTGTGGACTCTAGGTTTTCTTCAGCTGACCACGAAGGAAAGTTACTTCTCTAATTTTTAATATAACTTTCAGTTTTTTAGCATTATGTGGGAGTCGGAATGAGGTGAGAAAGTTGGTGACTTGTGTGTGTAAGTTAATACTTATAATTGTTTCATGGCACATTTACTGATTTCTAACATTTGCTCTGATGTGATCAGTGTTTTATAGATAAGGACCCTTTTAAAGTAACAGCAATCAGGCATCATTTGGAAAGAAGGAAAGAAGGAAACATGGTATAATAAGGACTAGAAGGTAGAAGACCATCTGGATTTTACTTCCATTTTTGACGAGGAGCTATGTAGCCTTGGTCAATTCAGTAAACTCCATAGGCCTGAGTTTTGCTGTTTGAAAAGAGGTGGTTGGGCCGATGGTTTCTTATAGTCTTCCAACTTTATAGAAGGGTGTGCTTCTGCTATAGTCAACGTTTTTATAGTATTGATGAAATTTTAAGGAAATGTTTTGGAGCGTAGAATTTAGAATAAAATTAGATATCAGGTGAGTAAAGATAGTAAAAAACTGACCCTTGGACTTGACACTGAACTTTCTGAGGCAAAGGCAGTGTTATTCTACTCATTAAGCAAACATTTATTAAACCTGTGGTGTGACAAATACTATGCTAGTTTTGATGTTATAAAAATGATTGCAGCAGGACTGCTGCCCTCTAGGAATTCACAGTTGGGATGGAACTGGCTGTGATTATGAGGCTGTTAACATTTTGTAGATCAGTAGATCTTTTCAGTGTGATAACCCATTATAATACTTATGGATTTTGATGGCATTAAGTGCATGATACCTCTGAAGTAAATCCCTTTGCACTGGATAGGTTTAGCCTCATGTAAATGGATTTAATTCTCGAGGCAGGAAGACTTGATTTAATGTGGTTTTTTTTGGACATTAGTTCATTACAGATGTTTGTGACTCGGATATACAGGCTCCACAACACATACATAGAAGTTTTATTATAAGGGGACATATTTGAAAGCAAGACTTTTAAAAAAATTTCAGAGTTTTTTGCAATACGATTAAACAAGTAATGACTTATTTATTCTGTTGAAGCAGATAGTTATGATGTCAGTTAATAGGTAATCATGGCTATTTGGATGAAAACTTTGTCACATTGTACCAAGAAAACCACTATGATTAAAAGTTACATTTAATTTTTTTTTAACACATATGGTTAATATTTAGAACAAAACATGCATGGGCATTCGAAACTGATTAGTTTTTTGAGGTTTGTAAAATAGATTTACTTAAAAAAAAAAAGAAAGAAAGAAACTAAAATTATGAGTAGATAGTATTCCCAAAGTTTGTCAGTAGGTTCTTTGAAAATCAAAATCTAATTTCCCAGAAAAAAATCTTTTCACGTAAGCCTTTTTGGTTTACTTTCTAGGGAGCCCTTTAGAGTTAACCTGTAAAAACCTAACAAACAGGTATAATGATGTTTTGGTGGTAAACTACGCTCTAATTGATTTTCAGTTTTCGTTTTTTTTAAATCTGCTGAGCTCTTTGAACAAATGAAATATTTGGCCTTACAAATGCTGTGATTATGTGGTGGATGAACCTATAGCCTTGCCAGTCACCCTCCCTTCTCACCTTCCCAGCTCCTCACTATTTAAAAATTGTTCTGTTAGGAGTTCCATATTAGGATGTTAGGACTCTCCCAGTGAGGCCTCGCTGGTAAAATGAAGTACAGAAGCTTCCGTAGTTTCTTCTACCTGTTTGCCAGGAATTGTGAAACCTGCCTTCTGCTCTAACCCTGTGAAGGATAGAAGAGCTTCTAAAGATTGGGAATGAGACATAAAAATAGTAGAAAAGGGCTTGGGAAAATGAGGAGTGACGTAATACGGAGTTTATCACTTTCCCTTCTGTGTCCTTTTCTATTTCTCTTCCATTCTCTCTTAGGCATTGGAGAAGGAAAGAAGAAAGCCTGTTCTGTGACGGTGCTGTGCTACACTTTCATATGCATTGTCACATTTAACTTGAGTCTTTGAGATGTGTTTCCAAAATATACAGAAAAATCATGGACGAGATAAGTAATTTTACAGATGATGAAGAAACTGAGGAACAGAATGTATATGTAATTTTCTGAGGTCACATAACTAGTGATTGACAGAACTGGGATTTGAATCTAGGGCTGACTAACAAACCTGTTCCCGATACCATAACTTCCTTAGGAATAAGGAGCAGTGATAGAAAGAAAGGGAGGAGGATTTCTTATCTTTTTCCTTCTCCATTAAACTGTACATTTGAATAGGGGGCAGAGAATTTTCAATAACTCACACTTTTCTTTTTAATGGAAGTAGCTTTGTGGTGCATGTACAATAATAGATGTCAGATATTAATTAAGGTCAGATATTATATTCACTAGCTGAAAAAGATGGGTTATTACACTAAACTGTAGCAAATACTGCCCTTAAGTTTGGTTTTATGGTGGAAAATGATATATGAAGTCCAAAGCATTATGTTTTTATAACATAAGATGTTCAGCCCAGATTAACAGAGAGACAGTGTTAACATGTTTTTCCAATCACATTTCTTTTCTTTTTCAGTCCAAATTTAATTCATCAAAAGAACAAAGACACATACAAAGGATGGGTTATTACACTGACTAAACTGTAGCAAATGCTGCTCTTTTCTAGATTTGGGTTTGTAAAACATCTATATGTAGTCTGTATGTATATAGGCGGTCTCTCCACAGACACACACACACACAGTATATGTGTGTATGTATATATAGTTTGTGCTCAAATCTGAGTCTTCTAACTCAAAACCTGGATCAAACTGCTACTGCACAATATTGCCTTCATTTCTACTAATTACGTTATTTATTCTTAGGTGAGTTAGTAGAAATAGATGGAAGGTCTCCATTGTCTGATTTCAGACACACGCTGCAGAAAGACATCTACTTTCTAATTTGTCTTATCGGTAGGATAACAATTTCCTACACCTTGGTACAGATTCACCAACCATTCAAGGCTTCACTTCCTTCTGGGGGAAACAGTAGGATTCCTCCCTATTGACTTGTTGCTAATTCTTACAGTCTTCCATACTGCTTTATTCCTATCAATCTTATTGTTACTTGAATTCCTCGCTATCTCAAGAAGCGTCTCATCTAAAGCTCCAAATGAAATTTTAATTTGCTACTCTTGCCATTGTGCCAAGTTCTTGCATTGACAGTGATTTCCTTCACCACCTTAGAAGCCTTTTCTTCTTTGGTTTCCTTTTATTTTTTCAATTGTATCTAAGAATGTACCCTTTGTCCTCTCTAATAAACTGGAGCATTGTTTTCTGGTGGGAATGCTAGCTTGATTTTGTAGCATTCTTATCCTACAAAGAATATCTACTATACAACTCCTTCACACATCACTCCAACAGTGCATCATTGCCCATGTCTATTAAATCTTTACATGAAGGTTGGCACATAGGTTTTAAACTGTTGTGGCAACTCTAAATGACTAGAATGGCTGCCCCTGGAGTGTAAGCTCCATAAGGGTAGGGATCCTTATTTTGGTTACCGAAGTTATTCCAAGCATCTAGAACAATGACACATATTATTCACTTTTACTAAATCTTTTTGAATGTAGGAAACTGCAAGAGTCAGAGGCATGAGAGAAAGGAATGTCAACAAATAGCTCCTCACTGAAAACTGGTGTGGTAATCACAGATATTTTTTAACCAAGACTTCTTGGAGTGGAAGACGTAGTGCTAAATTAGTGTCATTAATGCTCAGGATGAATTCAAATAAGTATTCTACTTGAGTCTGATGGAGAAACTGAGGTTTGATTCAGCAGTGTCTTGTAAATATTAAAGAGCAGTACTTAACTGTTCCTAAGGGTAATTACCCACTTACAAATAAGGCATTTCTATTTCTTTATTCTTTATATCTGATTCTGTAAATATATTCATGTGTCTAGCAACCATGCTTCTCAAAAACTCTGGCACATGTCAGTTCTTCTTACATTACATTGATGTAAGCGAGTCATATGTATATATCTGGGTGTAAGGAGAGCTGGGAAAAGTAGTCCCTGGTAGCGCAGCTACCTCCTAGTGAGAACTTTTCATACCATAGAAGGGGAGAATGAATTTTTTATGGACAGGTAGAAGGGGACACCACAAAAGGGGACAGGAAGTAACCCAATAAACAAGTTAGACATCTGTATGGAAATATTCTATTTGGTTGTGTAAATAAACATGCTTAGAATATCTATTTGAAAGTTGTGGACATAGATGATATCTTCTTAAGTCAGGCTACTTATAGGCCTAGAAGCAAACTGGTTATGATGGAAGACTTCAAATATCCCAATACCTTCTGGAAGTTTGTTTTGTAAAGCAGAGCATCTTATAAATTTGATTTTGTATTTTAGGTAGTAAAGGAAGCTGTAAAGATATTTGCTATTTTGAACCAAACTAGGACTATTAGGAAAAAAGTTAGTGATAAGCAAATTCTAGAAAGAACCTTTGAGGATGGGAGCCATGGCATCTTGGTCTTATTAAAAGTAGCAGGGAAGGCAATTCTGGATTTTAAGATGTGTGCCATTGACTTTAGGAAACATTAGGAAACCTGTAAAAGTATGATTAAGATTAAGATTCTAATGGACAATATACCACCTAAATGAATAAAAAGTCTAAAAATTCTAATTCTAATGGGCAGTATACCACCTAAAGGAATAAAAAGTCTAAAAATTCCCCGTACTTTTTATATGAAAAGCGTAGGAAGCACTCTGCTGGGGGAGGGGGTCAGAGTAGAACCAAATTTTATCTGTGTTTACGTAGCACTTCTAGTGATTGAGAAAAAATGTTAGTCAGATCAAAAATTTGGTGGGGGTAATGGCAGGTAGAAATTATAGTGGAGCTAGAGCCCCCCACCCATGTCATCTCACCACCTCCCCTTTCCCCTAACCCTATCCCCTTGGCTACTCCAACCTGGGCATATATTTTATTTTTGTTTTGTTTTAATATATAGAACATAATTCAGAAGGTGGAACTCGTAATGAAGGTCAAGTAGAAGAGAGGATCATGAACCTTTTAGGATATTGTCAGAGGATGATTAGGATTTTGAGAAAGACTGATGTTTAGGAGAAGGAAAAACTGACAATATAGACAGTTCTTAGAGATAAATTCACAGCTAGCATAAGAAGGAAGTCACGGATCTACAGTTTAGGAAAGTTGAAATAGTAGTTGATAGAGAACGCCTAATATATCTCCTTTTTATCTTCTAGCTTCTGTAACAAGAGGTTGCTCTTAAGATTGGAAAAGCTAGAAGAATAAGAAAATAGATAATAAATGGTAAGAGGTTATCTAGCTTTAAATGATTTCAAGTCTCCAGGTCCAGAAGAATTCTGTCCCAAGGTTCTGAAAGACATTTCTGATATTCCCAGGGTGCCATCAGTAATGGAGAAATCATGGAGACAGGTAGACATTTCAGGAAAAAGAAAATTAAATGATGTTTTAAAGGGTGAATTTTAATAAATGCAGACACTGAAAGTTGCCTTTGATTCCTGACAAAATTCTAGAACAGTTTATTGAACAGATGTTTGTTATTTATAAGCAGTTGGAAGATTATAAAGTAATTTTAATAGTTGTCCAGCAGTGCTTTATTGACTCATTGAACCAACTATCTCTGGAGTTTGAGTAAATGCACGTATACATCATCTGTCTCTGGTACTTTCCTGTGCTGGTGAGTGGTCTGACTTGATAAGCTTTGTTTCCTTCTAGTGGTGAGGTTCAGTGATTCCTTTTCTTTTTTTTTTTGTCTTGTTTTATTTTCTTCTTTCCATAATTAAGTCTTTTAGTGACATGATAGGCATTGCTTTATCTTTTTGGTGACATTTAGAGCCAGGGATATTAATAGGTTTAAAGCTTTTTTAAAATATCTTTCCAGATTTTTTTTTTCTTTTAGGAGATTGAACTGGAATATGTAAAGCATGCTTGCTTATCCGTAATATCTGTAAACGTTTTATTTTTGTTAGCAGCTATATATGTGAATAAAGGTAACAAAGTTATTTTTAATTTGCTTTTTCAATTGAAGGCTGCTGTGCGTTTTTCCAGGTGAACTGCTTGCTCACAACCTTTGCCAATTTTACCTTTTTGTTGTCTTTTTCTTATAGATTTTTAGGGACTCTTCTTACACTATAAATATTAATCCTTTGTCTTTATGTTGCACTCTTTATATCTGTGCTTGTCTTTATTTTGTCTAATATTTTCCTTATATCTTTTTTAAAAAGTGTTTAAAATTTATTTTCTTTTTATAACTTCTGGATTTTGTGTTCAAGAATACTTTCTCCACCGGAAGATCATTTTAAAAATCCTACGTATAGGTTTTTGTTTTGAATTGCAAATCATTTAGCTATTGACTCTGGAATTTATATGTGTCGTGAGGTAAGAATCCAGTTTCCTTCAGATTGGATAGCTCACCAGTGCTAGTTATTAAATCTGTCTTTTTCCCACTTCAAAGTACCACCTTTAGTGTTACGAATTCTTTTACTCTTGGGCCTGTTTCTGGGCTCTCTTTTCCAGGGATTTAGTTTATTCCTATGCCAGTACCACATAGCTTGATGCTCATGATGATGACCATGACCAGTTGCAGCAGCAGCAACTAATGTGTATTGAGAATTGACTATATGCCAGTCACAATGATAAATACTTCAACATATTTTAGCTAACTCATTTCTCATAAAACCATTTATGAGTTAGTCTTAATATCCTTATTTTTACAGATAAAGAAATAGGCATCAAGAGATTAAATTTACTCAAGTTACAAGCTAGGACTGAAACCCAAGTCTCTAACTCCAAAGCCTGTGCTCTTAACCGTGAGGTTGTGATTCCTAATGGGGGAAATTTCCTCAATTTTCTTTTTCAAAAATTTCTTGGCTATTCATATGCATTTACTTTTCTGTATGAACTTCATTGTGATTATGATTTAGATAATGTTAACTATTTAGATTTCTTAGGAAGGATGGACGTCTTATAATAATGGCTCTTACTATCTAAAAATAAATTGTTTTCATTAATTGAGATTGTCTTATACATCCAACATTTTTCTTTTCTTTTTTTTTTTTTTTTTTTTAAAAGATGACCGGTAAGGGGATCTTAACCCTTGACTTGGTGTTGTCAGCACCACGCTCTCCCAAGTGAGCCATGGGCCAGCCCTCAAAGACATTTTCTTACACAACCACAATATAATTATTGAATTCAGGAAGTTTAACATTACAATAATACCCAATTTCTAGTTGTGGGTTGAATGTTCCCCAGAAACGTCCCAGCCCTCGCTACCTGTGAATGTAGTCGGGTTTAGTTGAAGTTATCCTGAATTAGGGTGGGCCCCAATCCAGTATGACTGGTGGGTATCCTTAGAAGAGGAGGAAAACACCATGTGAAGACAGAGACACCCAGGAAGAATGCCACGTGCCCACAGAGGCAGATGCTGGTGTGATACAGCTGCAAGCCAGGGGACACCAAGGATTGCAAGCTCCCTGCCGTCAGAAGCTAAAAGGAAGCAAAGAAGGATTTCATCCAGCGTTTCAGAGGGAGCAGGCCCCTCCTCACACCTGGATTTTGAACTTCTACCTCCAGAACTGTGAGAAAATAAACTTCAGTTTATTTAAGCCATTTGTTTCCAGCAGTGCTAGGAAACTAATATAGCAGTCTATAATCAATTTTTTCCAGTTGTCCTAATAATGTTTTTTATTACAGAAATCGAAAATCCAATCTAGGAACACAGGTCACATTTAGTTGTCATGTCTCTTTAGTCTCCTTTAGTCTGAACAGTTCATCAGTGTTTCTTTATCTTCCGTGACATTGTTATTTTTGAAAAGTCAGACTGCTTGTTTTGAGTAATGTACATCAAGGAGGATTTGTCAGATAATTCCTCATGACTAGATTCAGATTATGAATTTGAGTCAGGAATACTATATAAGGGGAATTGTGTCCTTCCTAGTACAACACATCAGTATGCACACTGTCCTATTATTGGCAATGTTAATTTTGATATCTCATAGTGATATCTGTTAGGCTTGTCCACTGTAAAGTTATTTTTCTTGTTTTAATGTTATGTGTGGGGAAATAGTTTTAGCCTTCATTGATGATTCTTGTGTGGATTAATTATTGCAGCGATGGTTTCTAAACAATTCTAACATCATTATTCCATCTACATTTATTAGTTGGGATTCTGTAAGAGGAACCTTCCTCATTTATTATCAGAATGACTTATGGAGTCTTTTTTACTCAACAGGTTATAATCTGTTATTTGGCCAGCAAGAACCCCTTCAAGCTGGCTCCTATGTACTTTTGATAGATCTCCATCATTTTTGGAGTACTACTTTATTTTTTTGATGTAAGATGTCCCAGGCTCATGTACTCACTTTACTCTAGCTTTGGAATCTGTCATTTATTCAAGGAGTGCTGGTTTCTTTTAGCAGGTATGCGTGGTTTTGAATGGTTCATTTTAAAATTATATTTTATAACTGGCCATTTTGGTACATAAAAAAGCTACTTTTTTCTGCATATGTTTTTGTAACTGCCCTATAAAAAATGTCTTGTGTCTAATGGCTTTTCAGTTCTCTTAGGTTTTTCTGTGTAATATTATGCAGAAATAATGATTAAAATCCCAATTCATTTCCAGTATTCATCTATCTTATTTTGTTCTCTTCTCTAAAGTAGGATGGATGTTGATTAAAATTTTTTTCATGGCTTTTATTGAAATAAAAGGCTTTTCTCCCTGTTTTTAATACAAAGAATTAGTATAACTAATAGACCCTAATACTAAACCATCCTTATATTCTGAGAATAAACTATATATATTTTTTTAGTAGAGAAGCACAGAACAGTGGTTATGAGTACTGTCCAGTGTAGTAGCTACCAGCCACTTGGGACAGATGAATACTTGAAATGGGGTTAGTCCAAATTGAGACGTGCTAACAGTGTAAAATACACATCAGATTATGAAGACTTAGTATGGTAAAAAGAATGTAAAATAACTCAATTTTCTATATTGATTACATGTTGAAATGAAATTTTGGATATTCAAGGGTACTTTAAAAAGTTTGTGGAAAAATAGAATTGAAAGATAATATTTTTCCATGAACTTTTAGGACCCTTGAATTAGGTTAAATAAGATAGCCTATTAAATTAATCTCACCTGTTTATTTTTTACCTTTTTTTAATGTGGCTGCTAGAAAATTTATAATTACATAGTGGCTTGTATTTGTGGCTCACATTATGTTTCTGTTGGAGAGCACTGCTCTAGAGCCAGCCTGCCCGGGAGTATCTGTGATCTTGGACAAGTTAAATAATGTCTGTGCTTTAGTGCCTCATCTTTATGTTTTATTGATTGATTGATTGATTGCAGCAGCTGGCCAGCACGGGGATCCAAACCCTTGACCTTGTCGACTCATCTTTAAAGGGAGAGTAAAATTATCCCTTAACTCATTGGGTGGTTTTAAGGATTAAATGGGCTAAAATACACAAGAGTACTTAAAACAGTGCTTATTAGCACATAGTTAGCTAGCTGCATGAGGACTGGGACTTTGCTGTAGCTCTACTTTATAGGCTTTAAGTAAATATTTTATGAATGAGTGAATGAATGAATATAGAGAATTTCTGAGTAACCTAGGTAGTGGTTGGGAAGGAGCTGTCTTGATAACTCAGAATGTCTGTTGAAACAATACTGCAACCAAGAAAGCATCACATAATTTACCCATGAAATATATAACATTTGTGCGTTTTGGATAGTCTTTTAACAAGATTTAAGCCATTTTCATGATTATTTATTTATTTAGGTCGCCTGTCTTTTAACTGAGTTGGTTTCATTAATTTTTATTTGTAAATCATATTGGAAATTTTTTCTATAATAATTATAAAGTTTAAAAATTAAATGAAAAAGTAATGAGTTAGAAACAACAGAAAAGAAATCCCAGTGCGACTTACAAATAAAATTCTTTTGGGGGGTTTCTTCTCCCCGCCCCTAAATTTATTCTTTTTTTTTTTTTCTTTTTTCTGGTGATTGGCTGGTATGGGGATCTGGTGTTATCACTGCATTTCATTTGTTTATATTGTTTCCTTTTTATTGTGTAAGGGCTATGAATTTTGCTCTGAATACAGTCTTTTCTAATTCATTGAGGTAGAAAGATGTTATTTTATAATTGCAGTTTTTCCTTTTTGATACGAGTGTTGGATCATGGAAAGTTTTATGTATCTCCCTTAGGAAAACTTGAAAAAAGCACTACAATTTCTTTAGGCTTCATAACATATATTCTATTATCAGTACTCAGTAAATGCTAAACAGCAGTGTAAGTAACTTAGTTCCACTCAGAAGTAATTCAAGCATGCATAGGTAATTTCATGGAATTTTAAATATCCATTCCCAAAACAAATAATATTATAAAATGTGGGCCATAGTAATATGACAAATGCTGATATTCATTTGAACAAACTCTTCTATGCACTTGCTCTGAGCAAGCAAATACTGCTCGTACTGTAGTGATATTCTGATAAGGGCACAAAATAGTATCAGGATTACAAAAATTCTTAGCGTTGTTGGGTTCTAACATAATTTTCCACAGAGTATTTGTACCCTCTCTAGTTGGAAACTCCCTCATCTTTATATGATAATCTTTGAAAATCAAAATGAACTTTCATGTTTTTATAAGAGTTTTTTAAATGATGACATATGTACATACTTATTATGTACATGTTTTAAAAAATATCAGGGTTGAAAATAGTATAGCACAGAAGAAGGAACATTTCAGAATTAGTGTACCAAGGTTCTGGCTTTAATTCTTAGGTCATCCTAAGGAACTACAGACTGAGTATAAATGATCACATATAGCCCATTGTAAATGGCTCCTCCTGTAATATGAAGGTAGGAATAAAGGAAATATCAACTTTTCTTTGATAAAAACTTATCCTTTTATAATGTGACAGCTTTATCAGAGTGAAACAGAGTAAGGCTAGGCCTGTGAACCAAACTGACTCCATTTTCCCTGCAGAGGACACTTTGTTACTTTTCTACTCCTCAGTCATGAGACCCCTCAGGGCAAATGATTACTGCATGGGCTGCACTGACAAAATAGACTGAGATAAGAGAGGAAACAGATGTTTACTGAGTTGCAAAACCCCTCCCCAAAGCTTGTTTACTATATTGTAAAAGTTACAGATTAGGGCTGGCCTGTGGCTCACTCGGGAGAGTGCGGTGTTGATAACACCAAGGCCCCAGGTTCGGATCCCATATAGGGATGGCCGGTTCGCTCACGGGCTGAGCGTGGTGCTGACAACACCAAGTCAAGGGTTAAGATCCTCTTGTCGGTCATCTTTTTAAAAGAAAAAAACATAAAAGTTACAGATTAACCTTAAAACCCCTTTAGGAGGTCCCACCTGCGTGCAAAGCATCAAGGTGACTGCTACAATGACCCTCCTGAGGTGACAATGATGAACACCACTGCCTACTAAGCATGCACCCATGATGCAACCAGGAAGAACAGAACGGACCCCCTCCAGTGACGCTGGCCTATACATACCCTTAACTCCTTTCCCTATAAAAGACCCTGAACAGCTCCCCTCGAGGGGCCTGCTTTACTGTTTCTACTGCCTTATGCATAAGTCTATCTCCTCTTTTAATAAAGCGTTGTTTGCTTTACTGTTGGGTACATTGTTCATTTGTATGACTTTGGAATCCGAGAGCCTAATTTAATCACTAGCAAAAATTGGAAAGCTTTGGGCACTGGAGAGGACTCTAGCTGTAAGAGGCAAGTGGCCACTGGGACTATTTTGCTCCCATGTCTCTGCTGCTGGTAGATCTCTCCTGGAGTCCCTGGCCTAAATTCTGACAAGGCAGTGCTTTATTCTCTTTACCTTTCTCTGATTTTCCAAGCCCTCTTCTGTTTGGTTGGCTTGTATCCACTTCTGTACAGGTGCACCCTGGAGGGCTCTTGGCTATGCTGTTTTTTTCTGATTTAAATCTAGTCGATACTTTTCTTCTTTATGCTGAAAATGGTGGGGAGAACTGCTTTTATCAATCACTGTTAGTGAAATAGGTTGGCCCAGCTGATTAGGACTAGGCTAAACTGGACTCCACTGCTCCTCTTTTCTCTTTGTTCGTTTGCTTGGTTAGACATTTAGTTGAGTACCGGTAATCTGAATAAACCATCCAATCCTTGCATCAACTTTGTTATATAATACAATCCTATTTTTCCCATAAATTTTCATTTATTCAAGGGTCTCTGAGGTTCCTACCTATTTCTAAGAGGAAATAATAGCAGTTGCTAAATCTAAGAGGAAATAATAGCAGTTGCTAAATAATCAGCAGTGCAAAACACTGATATTATCAATTGTTGCTACTACCCTGAACTGATAAAATGATGCCGGCAAAGGCAGGAAGTGGTCAGCATGCATTCTGCCTTTCTCGTATAGCTGTTGTTTTCTTGTCACCCACCATTCATGCCTTATGTTGACATTTTGAAGCTAGAGCAGTTTTTGAAGCCATAGCATTATCAGGTCTTCACAGTTTAAAAGCAGATGCCGATAACTAGTAAATTAATTTGATACATGTTAATCTACTATGGATTACATTTGTTTTTACTTACAGTAATTTTTAAATTATATTACAGTTTGGGTATTTTTTATCTCCAGTTCCCTCAGTTAAAGAAACCAGATCCAGCCATTAATTTTTTGATCAGTATTTATTGTTTGGGTCAAGTCCTAAATGTTGATGAGGAAAAGATTCTGTAACTCAATTCAACAAACTTTTAAGACAATTACATATCTACTCCATGCAAAGCCCCCTATTAATTAAGCTTTTTAGGAGATTAAAAGGGAACTCTGCCCTCTCATGTTTATCAGTGAAGTATACTGCTTCTTCAGATTACCTGGGAAATATTGTATTGGATGTTTAAGATTCAATGACAGATCAAGAGAAGAGAGAAATGCACATTCAGGAAATGCCCGGTGGAGATGGGATTCGAGTAGATTTTGAAGGATATATAAGGTGGACATTCCAGAGGGAGCTGACAGTGTGAACACGGACACAGAGAAGATGGAGAAGACAAGATGCGTTCTGGTTTTAGCAAATAGGTGTGCACGGAGCATAGAAATAAGGGTCAGTCATATACGTAAAACAGTGGCTTTCAAATGTCACAATGCCTACATGTCACCTGGGATGCCTGTTAAAATGTAGGCTCCTAGGTGCTACCTCCAGAAATTCTAAGTCAGTAGACCTGCACTGAGAACCAGGAATCTTTGTTTTTAATAAGCACCTCAGGTTATTTTATTGTATGTAAAGTGGAAAAATTGAAAATAGAAACACATTAGTGTCTTAACCCTCTGTGCATCAGACACTGAAGACTGCATCTGTAAATGAGGAAAATAATAGTAATTGTTTTGTAGGGTGTTCTGAGAATTTAATGAGGTAATCCATTTTAAGTGCTAAGCAATAGTAGCTGTCACATAGTAAACCCTCAGTGTTAGCTATTTTTATAGTTATATTATCATCTAATTAAGAGAAACCTTTTTTATTAGATTACAATTCATTAATTAGTTTATACTTTGTGCTTAATCAAACTGCTTCTTGGTGTATTACCTTTTGTTTGGTTTCTTCCTTTACTCATTCATTTATTCATCAGAGCATTTTGAAATGTAATGAATGTGCACAGTATTGGATATATATAAATGGATGTCATAATACCTGCTCTCAGATTGCTCATACATTGATTTTTGTTTTAGTAATGGATAAGTAAATATATAGTCAGTACATTCACTACTTTCTGTTTGGGGTCACAATATAATGTGACAATTCATTTGAATGAATTTTAATTCTCTTACAAATGCGAATATTAGTACAGAAATTGTCAGAAACCTTGAATTCATTTAAAGATATAAAATTTAAAAATAAAACAGGGCCGAGCCCGTGGCGCAGTTGGTAGAGTGCTGCACTGGCAGCGCGGCGACGCGGGTTCGGATCCTATATAGGACTGACCGGTGCACTCACTGACTGAGTGCCGGTCACGAAAAAAAAAAAAAACGACAAAAAAATAAATAAATAAAAATAAAACAAAAAGCTAGGCTTTAAAAAACATTTTTAAAAGAACAGCATCTTAGATTTTTTTTTTTTTTTTTACAGAATACCTTATTGGAGGGAAATTTGACAGTATGTATCACAGTTTTTTAAGGAAACATAACTTTTGATTCACTTAAGAATCTTTTTTATTGAAATATTCATATATAGTCAGTTCTCATTATTTGTGGTAGTATGTTCTATAAAGTCACAGTGAATACTAAATTATCAAAAACTGAATGATTGCTCCTAGGGGAAATACAGGATTAGGTTCCTATGAGCTTTTGTAAACAAACCGTAACTTTGTTGTATGTGTGTTTCTGTTTAAAGACACCTTATTTAATATACATCATTGATTGTCAACATTGAGCTCACAAACAGCACTGTAACTCATGCCCAAATGACGCTTCTCTAACATGTATTTTCTCCATAAGGCACATTACAGCCTTTTTGCTTGCACTTAGGGACCTTTTGACAGCACTTCAGCATTAAGCAGGGGATGGGGGGCACTTTAAACAGCAAAATCAACAAAAATGCAAAAAAAAAAAAAAAAAAAGTAGAACTAAAGAAATGAGACTTGTTTACAGTACAAGGGCTGAAACAAGAAGGCAGAATGTCACTTTGTTTTACATGCGTCCGGCAACTTAAAATTTTTGCTGCTCTGCTAAAGTGCCATGAGTACTGACTTGAGGATTACAAGTAAATTTTAGCAAGAAGGTGAATTTGCAGTTACAGAATCCATGATAATGAGAAGCTATTCTGTGTGTGAATATATATGGATTTATTTATGATGACATTTATAGGGTGTGTGTGTGTGTGTGTGTGTGTGTGTGTGTGTGTGTGTGTGTGTGTGTGTGTGTGTGTGTGTGTGTGTGTGTGTGTGTGTGTTTGTGTGTGTGTGTGTGTGTGTGTGTACACAGCAGGATGCCTTCTGGGCTAACCATAACAATAGACAGAGATCCTATTTCAGGTTTCCTTAACTCTCATTAATGTATCACTCAACACATATCAATCATCTCTCCCCCTCCCCCTGCCCCTACACACATGCTCTAGGGAGGGGGAAGAAAGGGAAAATGCCTCCATGTTTGGTGTTGTGATAAAGAAGGAAGTCACCCCCCACCCCCAATTGCCCATCTTTGGTGATTTTGGTAATTGCTCTGTGGAGACCAGTTTTCTGCCAGATTCCCGTTAGGGATATTCAAAGAACAGTTGGGTCCTAGAGTGTCTTAGTCCGTTTTGAGTTGCTAACAAGAGAATACCACAGACTGGGTAATGTATAAAGTAGAAATTTATTTCTCACAGTTCTGGAGGCTGGGAAGTCCAATATCAAGGTGCTGGCATCTGGTGAGGGCCTTTTTGCATCATTCTGTGGAGAAAGGCAAGAGGGAGAAAGGGAGAGAGAGAAAGGGGTGGAGAGGGTGAGTGAGTGTGAGAGGACTGAACTTGCTTTTGTAACAAACCTACTCCCTTCATAATGATGTTAATTCATTCATGAGGGTAGAGCCCTCATAACCTAAACACTTCTTAAAGGTCCCACCTCTCAACATCATTGTGTTGGAATTAAGCTTCCAACTCAGGAACTTGGGTGACACATTCAAACCATAGCACAGAGTATCATGTGAACAGGCTGGTTGTAATGCCAACCACAGCCTTGTTGCCTGCACTTATACCTTTTACAGTGCTTCTCTCCCCTCCCAGCCAGCTTTACTTGTTCCTCTTTCTCCCCCCATAATGCTAGTCCTTCAGAATTTTGGTAAGAGAAGGGGAGGATGGTATCTCTTATTTCCTTTTATTGCTTATTTCCTTTTAAGACCTAGTTAGATGAGTGAGTTGTTAACTCTGTTGACTCACTTTGTTAATTCAATTAGTAAGTTAAACCATTCTCCTAATTTAGCAAAGTTATGTTGCTTAGTACAGAATTAGCTTTAAGTCGTGGTACATTTTTGAGCCCAATCGTGCTGGCTGACTGAACCCTAACAGATCAGCATAACTTTTGCAATATACTGATTACAAACATGGGCACTGTGGTAGGCAGAATCATGGCTCCCCAAAGTTGTTTACATCCTGTGAATTTATTATGTACACAGTAAAGGGGAATTACAGTTGTAGATGGAGTTACGGTTGCTAATAAACTGATTTTAAAGTATGGAGTTTATCCTGGGTTATCCAGGTGAGCCCTGGGTAACAAGAGTTTTTAAGAATAGAAGAGGAAGGCAAAAGAGTCAAAGAAATGTAACCATGAAGCAGTGTCAGAAAGAGACAACATTGCTGGCCTTAAAGATGCAGGAAGGAGTCCTTGAACACCAAGGAATGTGGGCAGCCCCTAGAAGCTGGAAAGGGCAAGAAAATTTGATTCTTTTTTTGAGTCTCCAGGAGGAAATGCAGCTCTGCTGACACCTTGATTTTAGCCCAGTGAGACCTGTGTTAGACTTCTAAACTGTAGGGTAAATAAATTTGTATTTTTTTAAGCCATTAAATTTGTGGCAATTTGTTATGGCAGCCATAAAAAACTAGTGGGCACTGAGACAAGATTGCTTGAGTTCACAAATTCTGGCTCTGTCTCTTACTAGTTAACCGAATAGAACCCAAGCCTATTTAACCGTTCAGGCCTCAGTTTCCTCATCTGTAAAACACATATAATAATGCTGGTTGACAATCTTTTTTTTTTTTTTTTTTTTTTTTTTTTGGTGGCTGGCCGATAGGGGGATCCAAACCCTTGATCTCGGTGTTATCAGTACTATGTAGGTTTAGTATTTCATCCAAAATGTTTGGGACAGAAGTGTTTTGGATATTTTTTTAGATTTTGGAATATTTGCATTTTTGCTTACCAGTTGAGCATCCCTAATTCAAAAATCTGACATCCAAAATGCTCCAATGAGCATTTCCTTTGAGTGTCATGTTGGCCCTCAAAAAGTTTTGGATCTTGGAGCATTTCAGATTTTGGATTTTCGGATTAGGGATGCTCAATTTGTAGCATATATCTTCAGTGATTATTGTCTAATAAGTTAGTGCATTCAGTATATTATATACATCTATATTTAAATTTTAATATGATCATGTAGAAAATCTATAATTAGAAAAACTTAATACAAGAAGAAATTAGATATATTTTAGTAAACGTCCTGGGGACATTTGGAATTACTGGAAAAGTTGGGCCATATGTATGACAAAATGTATCTTAAAATGGGCATATTTTGCAGTATGAAATTTTATTGGGAAGATTTCATCAATACCATGCCTGTTTTGTTTAATGTAAGAAAATGGGTCTCTTTATTATCCTCAAAGGAAAAAAGATAAGTAACCTTTAGTGTTAATTGTATGTTACAAATATTAATACCAGATGGATAATTAACCGGCATGTGCTACATATGGAAACTTACAAAAATCTGTTGGGGAGTGGGAGATGGGAAGCAGAAATGCTATGAACTGACTTGCTTCTTACTGTTTCATCCTGGTTTTTCCAATTCAACAAAATTGTTGTTATAATATTGCACCCGTATTTATTGCTAGAGAGCTGTAAAAAGGTAATGTGATGATATTTCCCATGTGTTTTTTCCACATTAAGAAGGATTTTCTCTTCTGTTCAGTTTGGGACAAAGCTTGGGGAAGACATTTTGTATGCTAGTTCAAATTTAAAACATGTTTTTGAGATATTTTCCCAAGTTTCTCTTTGGGTCTTTGGTTAAAGTATGCTGTATAAGTTTTGAAAACTTTCTTAGAATATTCTTAAATCCTTTTCTTTTTTTAAAAAAGGTTATATTTATAGTCTATTTGAAGCATTAGCTATTGAGATCAGAAATTCAGAAAGTTAAAATTAAAGAGAAAAAATAATTCTTTTTACATGTTTTATATTGATATGTTTTCCATTCATATGAAACTTAAAATCATAGAAGTGTAACTTTAAACTTGTGACTAATTACCAATATATTCTTATTGTAGCTAATTTACTTCAGTAATATAATTCTCTTGAAACGTTAATAGCTTTTATTGAAAAGATGGAGTAGCGAGCCCTGAGTGATCTGATTGCTCAGACTCCCTCATTTTCTAGGACCTTTCCCACCACCTCATGGTTAAAGTGAGATCTGCCATGTTCCAGCAGTGATCCTGCCTCCTGGCTGGGAGGATTGACCCAGAGGGAGGCGGCTGACCCAAGCTGGGCCAGAGTCCTCTAAGAATTTGGAATTGATACTTAGGGCCCCTCAGTCTAGCTCTAAAATGATCATCACTCTGGAACTGTTGGCAGCCATGTTTTACCATGTGAAGTAAAAAGCTGAAAAATCCACTCTGCCACAGGAGGGAAGAAGGAAGTAGATGGGCATAGTAACAGAGATTAAAGATGAAGAGAGACTTAAACAGACACATGGAGGGGATGGAGAAAGGGGAGGACGGGGGCGGGTAACAAATACATGGGGAGAGGAGAGGAGATGGCAAAGGGAGGGGGGTGTTAAAGGGACCAGGAGAAAAGAGAATGTGAACAAACTAAATTTCCAGGACATCGGTTCCTTGTTCTAGTTTTCTCTTATGACCTTGAATTCTATGACACACTCCTGTAACCTTTATAAAAATTCTTCTTTTTGCTTCAGCTACCTCTAGTCAGATTCCATCCTTGCAGCCAGGAGTCTTAACCAAGTAAACACCTGCATGTTTTAGGATACGTGCTGGTGGTTCTACATAAGATATCATTTAATTCTTACAGCCTTGCAAGATAGGTATTATTTCTCCAGAAAAAATGAGAAAACGCAGACTCAAGAGAGAGATTAAGTAATTTGATCAAGGATCACTGTAGTTAATAAGTGACAGAACCAAAATTGAAAAGTTGGTCTAATTCCAAAGTCAGTTTTTATTCATGCACTCTAAAAATATTTATTGGGCATCCGCTATGGGCCAGATACGAGGCTAAGTTACAACAGAGACAAAATTTGCCGTCCCAAAGCTTGCAGTTCAGAGGAGAATACTGACAAACAGGCAGTGAAAATTTAGTGTAGAAAATGTGCTATAAGACCACATGGGAGACCAGGGAGGATTCTTGGAACATTTAAGTTAAGACCTGAAGGTTGAGTAGTCATAAGCCAAGCATAAGGGAAGAAGTACGCTGTGCCAAGCATTTATGAAAACAATATGGTGCAGTTGAGGATCTAAAAGAAATTCAGTGTACGAGGAACATAGAATGCAAGGGGAGGAAGGGAAAGAATCAGGAGAAGTAAGTTGCTTTAGCAAGTCAAGCAGGGCCTTCTGTTGCATGTCAAGGGGTTTGTACTTTATACTGGGAGAAAGAGGGGGCAAGCCATTGAAGGCTTGTAATCAGATTTTCTTTTTCTTAGAAAACACAAACATTCTTTATACTACAGCCAGGAAAGATTGGAGAACTAGCACTAACACTAGAGGCATGGAGGTCAGTTAAGTCTTTTTCAGTAATCCAGACAATAAACAATTAGTAGCTAAGGGAGGTAGTTATTAGTTGGGGGAGAAGTGGAAGAATTTTAGAGATTACAGACAGGATAGTATGGTCAAGTCTTGGTGACTGATTTGATATATGGGGCATGAGAGGGGTAGGAGTTAAAAATGACATTCTAGCGTGGATGGGAGCACTGTGCTTACCAAGTTCATTGAGACATGGGTGGACAGAGAAGGAAGAGTGAGTTATGATGGCAAAGACGACAGTCCCATTTTGGATGTGGTAAATTTGAGATACCTGGAATATATCCCAATAGATGCCCAGTAGACAGCTATGCCAGCTAAAAGAGCCTTCTATAACGAGTGTATATTTTGACAAAGTGAGAACTAATCTTTCATTTTCACCCATTAGGTTTCTGGAAAAGAAGGCCTGTAGGCATCAAATCTTTTTTGATATTTTAGAAGATCTGAGACACTTTTTTCCATTAATTTAAAAAAGTCATGTTCTTTCGCAACAAATTGCTAGAAAATCATTGCTTGTCTTTGTCCTTCTACTGTGTAATTATCATTATTCTGTAGACTTTTATTTTTAGAAGGAAAAAAAGGCCTATTTAAAAAGCAAAATTGGTACTTTACATGTCCTTTTACCTAGGAGGTATCCATGGAATTAAACTGGCTTTGATTTTGAATGAAACAAAAGTAAGAAAATTGAATCATAAACTTTTTTTAAGTACCTCGTGTCTGCCGAAGCCATAGCTTTTTAATTTATTGATGACAGAATTTTCTAAATAAAAGTTAAAAATTGAAATAAAAAATATATTTTTACATGTTTGGCAATTTAAATTTTGAATCAAACATTTTAAAACTTCGTATTAAACACTAACAAAACCAAAATAAATTATTTACTTCATGTAATAATATAACATCTTATTTGAAAAGGAAGGGATATTAGGTTGCAAAATAAACTATTAAAGGACATGTTTTAAAAGAAAGCGGTTACAACTCTTCTTTACATCTAAAATTATTTCAAAATAAACAGGTTTTTTTAATAACTAGAAAAAAGAAAATGGGTTTAAATGCAGGTAATGTGCACAAGTTACAATTAAATTCTTGGATACCAATCAGAACTTATTTTTAAGAAATTCTTTCTTACCTCTATTATTAGAAATATTAGCTTGAAGATGAGAGGCAAGGGTACAGTTCCTGCTAATTCCTGAGAAAAGGTTAATGGTTTTAAAAAATATAAGACGTGCACCAAAAGGTATCAGAGGTCAGGAAGGTCTGTAACCTCTGAGACCTGTAAACTGATTGACTTCTTGTCTTTCCTCCCCATACTCATCTCCAGCCATGCTCACCATCATGTGACTTATTTTGGTTTCTGAAACACACCTGGCTATTCCTTGCTTGTTGCTTCCATTGCCAGAAACTCCCTTTTCCCAGATCTGCTGCATTAATTTCATGTTTACAGTTGTGTACATTTTACTTATATATCAAACTTTTTAAGTTTTAAATCTGTTGAATAAAACATACATTGAAACTCAAAATATTGTCACAGCAAAAGCATGGTGGAAATAAAGTATCATAGGAATTTGGGGAAAATTGAAGAGCTTTGGATCAATTTTATAAACTAAATCTAATTTTTTCTGCTCATTAATCTTACTTAAAGAGATTTTTTTAAAAAGAAGGGATACATACATTATTATACAAGTAGTTGCATGGTACGTTTTTAAGGTTTAAAACCCCAGTTAAAGAAGAGCCCACATAGTGTCCCAGAGCATTTAATGAGGACTTGAAAATAGTATCCTAATTGTTTACTGTAATTTGCAGGTCAGAAATCATGACAAAAGACAAGGATATAAGGTGTGAACATCTGAGAGTATAAGGATTCTTAAGACAGGTTTAGCATCAGCTTAATTTTTCCACAGTTGACTGAATTCATAGAGGGAATGATACCTAATAATACTTTGCAGGTGCCTTTTTTTTTTGGAGGCTGGCCAGTGTAGGGGTCCAAACCCTTGACCTTAGTGTTATAAAAAGCTATTTTTAAAAATTGCCTGAAGTGGCTAAAAGTAGTTAACTGTTACCAGGGATCAAGTTTTTTAAAAATCTTGAAGCTTTAGTTTGTTAATTATTTTTATTACTGTAATCCATAACAAAAAAAATTTAAGTATTCTTTATGATTTTTTGGGTTTTTTACAATTTTTTTAATTTTTATTTATTTATTTTTTACATATTCCTTGTGTCAGGCTCTTCTCATGGCTGATCCTAATCATCTCTGTTTCTACAAGACTTCATTATAGAAACTATGAGGCTTCAGGAGTTTAGAATGAATTGGCTTACTTTAAGGTCAATTGCTTATATATCTAAAGTGCAAAAAGAGAAAAGAAAAAGATGGTACAGAAAATTGCTAACGTTGGCAAACTCTTGCAAATACTGGTTTCCATTGCTCACATTTTCTGATCTCCCTTGACTTTTGGAAAATTAAGTTCTTTGTTTGCTTTTACAAGACAAAGTGCATGCCCTTTAGTAGTCTGCTGCTTCCTCCTCTCCACCTATGTTTTCTGTTCTTTTATGGTACTGCCTATCCTCTGTGGTTTATGCTAAAGGGAGAGGATTTAAAAATGAAAGTTAGGGAAAAATCACTGACTGTGTTTATGGCCCATAGAGAATTGTGACCTATGGAGATTATTTCATATTTTATGAAATTAAGTCTATAAATTAATTTCTCTAGGATTTCTTAAAGATTTAAAACTTAGTTGTAAATTGGAGCTGTCTAGGCAAAATGCCAAACTAGGGCTTTTTTTTCCCCTCTAACTAAAAATAGTTTATAGAAATAATGTAATTTTAAATCCTTTTTATTTTAAATTTTTTGGTGGCTGACTAGTATGGGGATCTGAACTCTTGACCTTAAATCTTTTTTTTAGGGGGGGGTGGAGCGGTTGGCCAGTAAGTGGCAATAAATCTTTTTTAAAGTCCAAAAATGTGTTGAATCATTTGAGAATTTTTAATCAGCATTATTCATCATAAGGGAATATCGTCATGGTAAGGGGTGGGAGGCTGTTTTCAAAGTTAGTAGACTTGTGCTGTAGGTCAAGCAGTGAAGCTAGCTGCCAGTAATGTTCTGTTTGTAACATTTCCTAAAGGGCTAGTACTTAATAACACCATGAATAGAAAATGTAATACACAGGGCTTTCCTAGGGATTGTACCGGTGATGGGGAGAATGTGGCATAGACGTCAGAAAATCTGGTTCCATGGTTGTGCTCACTTTTAGCCTTATATCCTTGGCTTCAGGTTCTTCAAATATACCTACTCCTCCTGGTAATATATTAGGATTATTATGGGATCAAATTAAATAATAATAAACTACTTTGAAGACATAAAGCAGAATCAAAGTGTAAAGTAGTATTAAAAAATGCTTTAACACGTTGTGTAATGTAATATTGTGTTAGCTGCTAATGATTGAGCCAGATACATTAAAAACTTAATTCAAATTTGTTCCAGCTTTACTACACATGTTGTTATAAAGCAGGTTCTAATACAGTATAGGTAATTCTAATGTATGACCACATAGTATAAAGTTGAAAATCTTGACTTGGGGAATTGATAAGTTAGGAAATAGTTTGGGCCGAGCCCATGGCGCACTCGGGAGAGTGTGGTGCTGGGAGCGCGGAGACGTGCTCCCGCCGTGGGTTCGGATCCTATATAGGAATGGCCGGTGCACTCACTGGCTGAGTGCCGGTCACAAAAAAGACAAAAAAAAAAAAAAAAAAGGAAATAGTTTGAAAACCTACAAATATTTCTAGAACCTTTGCTATGCTTGGCTCTTTGAGGGGATATAAATATTAGGTACGTTGCTGGATAGAAGTAATCAGAATCAAGTTACAGTTCAGTGATTTTTTTTCTTTCAACAGAGATTAAATGAATGTCCATATATAAAATGCAATTTGTGTTAAGTAGAAGGAAATACACAATCCTTGTGGCATATCCCTGTTCCTATCTATTCTGGCCAAATCTTTCTCCTTCTTTCTCTCTTATGTTGTACTTCACCAACACCAAACTCCTTACAATTTAAAAAACCCACTTTGTTCTCTCTTGTCTGTGGGCTTTTACGTAACATCCTGCTATCTCTGCTTAAAAGACAGTCTGTGCCTCCTGATTTTTGCTTAATATCTAATTGGCCTTTTTGTCTTCCGTGACCCCAAGTATGTGTTCTGGAAGATTAGCAGGTGACAGGGAAAGCAGATTGGAAAAGTAAATTGGGGAAGTTAGCCTGGAATAAATACCAAGTTAAAGAGTTGAGATTTTATTCTGCAGATAGTAGGAAGCCATTGAAAGATTTATATATCCAAGAGTGTTATAAGAAAGTGCTGTGGCCTGAATGTGTCCCCCAGAAGTTCATGAGGTGGGGCCTTTGAGAGTTGGCTGGTGAGGACTGTGCCGTTTTGAGTGGATTAATCCATTCATGGAGTAGTTATCATGGGTGTGGACTGGTGGTTTTATAAGGAGCACATGAGAAAACTCTTGTGATTCTTTGCCATGTGTTACCCTGGATTGCTGCAGGACCCTGTAGAGAGTTCCCACCAAGAAGAAGACACTCCTCAAATGTGCCTCTTGGACTGTGGACTTCCCCCCATCCAAAACTGTATGAAATAAATTTCGTTTATTTATAAATTACCTAGTTTCATGTATTCTGTTTTGAACAACAGAAATAGACTAATACACAAAGTTCTACTTTATAAAGTCAACATGTTAGAACCTCCTTGGGTTGAATTGGATGTTGGAAATCACCATAAATTGTAAAATTATGAGGCAGAGTTGTAGAAATGGGGATGATTAGGATCTGAAGAAAAGCAGGGCAAGCATTAATTTATTTTAAAAATATTTAATGATGCTTATTTCAAGCCCTGTTCTAGGTTCTGGGAATACAGGAGTGAAGAAGATAAAATCCTACTCCTCCAATGTAGAAAATATGTAAAATGCCTTAGAAATCAATGAGAAAGGGCAGACTGCCCTATAATAAATACTTTTTTTTTTTTTTTTTGTCTTTTTCGTGACTGGCACTCAGCCAGTGAGAGCGTCGCTGCGCTCCCAGTGCTGCACTCTCCTGAGTGTGCCACGGGCTCGGCCCAATAAATAAATACTTTTAACAGACCTTTCACTAAAGAGAATGGCCATTAAACATATGTAAAGGTGTTCACTTCATTAGTAATTATGAATATAAAATTAAAATCACTACCCACCTACTAGAGCACATAAATTTTATAAGATTGAATATACCAAGTATTGATGAAGATGTAAAGCAATGGGAACTCTCCTACTCTGCTGGTGACAGTATAAACTTACAGCCACTCCAGAAAACTGTTTAGCGGGGCAAACGCTTTGGCCCAGAAGTCTAATGCAGGGGCGTACTTCTAGTAGGATGTGTATTTATGCATACCAAGAGAGAGCGCAGCAGTATTCATTACTGTCATTATTATAATAATAGCAAAAAACTGGAAACAACTCGAATTCTTTACCAGTAGAATGGATTAGTAAATTATGGTGTATTCATATAAAGGAATAGTGAAAATGAACAAAGTACAGCTATTCATGATAAAATAGATGAGTCTCACAAAAGTTAAGTGAAAGAAGCCAAACATAAAAGAATACATGATGTATTTCATCTTTTGGAAGCCACAGAAACAGGAAAAACTAAACGATAGCATTAGAAGTCAAGGTGGTGGTTACATGAGAGGAACAGACTGGACTTAGTGATTGGGAGGGAGATGAGGTAAGCTTCTTGGGTGCTGGCAGTAATATCTTTCTTGATCTGGGTGGTGAGTACATTGGTGTGCAGTTTGTGTAATTCCTTGAGCTGTATGTTTACTATGTGTAGCTTTCTGTATGTATGTTATATTTCAGTAGAAAATTTTTGTGCATACTTCTATAGAGGAGAGCCATCATGATCAAAATCATCACTGTCATAGCAAATACTAGTGCTTAATATACGACAGGCACTCTTTTAGGTGTGTTAAATTTATTAACTGAATCCTTACCACAGCTCTTTGAGGCTTACTTTTACTGTTTCCATTTTACAGATGACGAAACCAGGGGACAGAAGGTTGAGTAATTTGCTGAAGCTCGTTGAGCTAAAGTGTTGGACTCAGACTTCGAACGCAGACATTCAGTTTCTAAAGTCTGTGCTCTAAACCACGGTGCTATATGTTCAATAAACAACAGAGCAGTCTGTTTTCAACCACTGTGCTTTACATAGTGGTAAATGCCATGAAGAAAAATAAAGGGGAATAGGCAGTACCCTGGGGAATGCTGTAGTGCTACTTTATATAGGTCAGAGACGGTCTCATTGAGAAGGTAGTAACGGCACAAGGACATAAAGAAGGTGAGGTGATAAATCATGCAGGTGTCTGTCAGAAGAGCTTTCCAGGCAGGGAGAAGAAGTGTGATGGCCTGAGATGGCTGCACGCTTGGCCTGTCTGAAGGAGAGCAAGAAGGCCAGTGTGGCAGACGGGCAAGTAAGGGCACAGTAGTAGAAGATGAGCTTAGAGAAGTAACGGGGTCTACATAGTAGGATCTTGAATCTTGAAGGCCATTGTAAGGACTTTGGCTTTTACTCTTAAGGGCAGTGGGAAGTCTTTGAATGGATAATGGCAGAGGAGTCCTATGAAATGATTTACGTTTTAAAGGATAACTCTGCGAGGTCAAGGGTTCAGATCCCTATATGTGCAAGCCACCAAACAAAAAAATAAGTAAATTAAAAAAAATAAAAAAACAGAATAATTCAAATACTTTGAGAAAAGCCTGTAAAGGGTACAAGAGCAGGAACAGGGAGACCGTTTAGGCTCTTAAAATAATTCAGTATTGTTGAATTAGTGAGAGATGATCTGACTTAAACCAGGGTAGCAGCGGAAGTGGAGAGAAGTTTTTAGATTCTGGATATATTTTGAAAATTGAGTCAAGGGATTTACTGAGAATTGGAAGGGTGTGAAACAAAGAGATGCTAAGGATGACTTCCAGCTTTTGGCCTGAACAGCTGGGGGAACGGCACTAATATTTACTGAGATGGGGAATATTGCAGGAGAAGCTGGTCTGGGGAAGAAGATTAGGAGTCTTGGAAGTGTTAAATTTGAGATGCTTTTAGATATTCAGTGAGGATATTGAGTAGACATTTGAAACACTAATCTGGAGTTCAAGTGAGAAGACCAGAAGTTTGTAAAGATATGTTTAAACATCACCAGATTTATGATTGGGTGATATCACCAAAGGAATGAATGCAGATAGAGAAATCCTTCCTGCAACCCTCCAGTATTTAGATGTCAGGGAGATGAAGAACCAGCAAAGGAGATTGAGAAGGGGCAGCCAGTCAGATAGGAAAAACAAATAGTGTGATGTCTGAGAAACCAGGAGGGAAAAGCGTTTTAAGGAAGAGAGAGTGTTCCCCTGTGTCAAATGTGGCTGATAGGTCAAGTAGGATGAGAGGACTGAAAATTGGCCATTGGATTTAGTGATGTGGAGTTATTTGGGGACCTGATGGGCAGTTTTAATACAGTGGAGGCAGCAAGCACAGTCAGAAATAAAGAAAATTCAGATTATACTTTAAGCAAATGTGATTAACATAGGAAAGGTACAATAAAGTTTGCTAAAAGAAGTGGGATATGTGGAAAGAAAAAAGAAACGTGAAAGTTGCAACGAATAATGTTACAAATGGCCAGAGGTTTGGAAAGAGAGTAGAATGCCTGACCATCTTGAATACCTGGTAGCATTTCTTAGTGCTGTCACTGCCTTACTAACCTTTCCCTTCCTACAGGGTTTGAAACAAAAGACAAATGCAATGGCTCAGGTTTTTGAGTACAGTGATTTATCTTCTCTTTTTGGAAGTGGGGGGTTGTAATAGGAAAGGGGCCTATCTTTCCTGCCCCTGAGAACTTGCCCCATTTCCTGCCTTCTCTTGCCTATTATCTGGGAAGATAAGAAAGTTGTTAAGGTGTAATGAGGAAACAAGATAAAACTTTCTATGTACTGACCTGACTCTTCCCTCTGGTAATGGGCAAGTGACTTCGTGGAGCTAGATCAGCATTAAACATTGATCTTCCAGGGCTGGCCGGTTAGCTCAGTTAGTTAGAGTGCAGCCTTGTAACACCAATGTCACAGGTTTAGACATACCAGCCAACCTCTAAAAAAAACCCCAAAAAACCCCCACAAAAAACATTAATCTTCCAGATTTCTAACTTCATTTAAGGGGAAAAAAATCTAATGTAAAAATTTGTTTGAATCTGTGAAGTTTTTACTTGTAGTGCTTTTTTGCTAAGATGTGTATATACACTAGCTATTAAAGCAAGATCAGTCCAGGAAACCTATGTTAAGAAGGGCTTATGCTAAACAGAACAGTCGTCATAGTACTTTGTAGGCCCACAGTTTTTTGTTTTCGTTTTTTGGGTTTTTTTGGTGGCTGACCAGTACAGGGAACCGAACCCTTGACCTTGGTGTTACAAGGCCACGCTCTAACCAGCTGAGCTCTAACCAACTGAACTGAGCTAACTGGTCAGCCCCTTGCTCAAAGTCTTTTTAAGGAGGCTATGGAACAGGCTGATAGCCAAACCATAACTGGTCAGCAGGTTAGGGCAATTAGATAGCAATTTATATTCTTTTGCTTTTACTCTTGTTCATACAAATGCAAACTCAGAAATAGGCAAATCAGGCAATGGCTGTGGAAGATTGAAGGAACCTGGAATAGACCACAAATGAATAAAAGTTATGAGTATGTAGAAGATATGAGGTAAGGAATAGCTATGCCAGCAGAGAGTGAAATAGTTGCTTAAAAACATCAGAAGTACAGAAATAGAGATGCTGAATCCACATTATGGTAGAGAGGCAGTCTGCTCCTGACAATTAATCAATGATTCTCTAGTATCAAGACCTGCATTCAAACTTGATCACGCTTTGGGGATTAATCTGTACGATCAGACTGTTCTGTAGTTTCTGATTTTTATATGAGATTCTTGCCTCTTCCCTGTTACCATTTTTATCTTTACTGTAAAACCCCTTCATTAGTCCAAAAGAGCCTAGCAACAAGCTGAGTATAAAATTTAGACTTAGCAAGCAGATACATAAGGAAATACTTTCTTAAATGTTTTCTTTCTTGAATTTATACAAAAGAAAAATACTACAGAATACTTTGCTTATAAGAAGACACTTAAAATGCTAATTTATTTGAAGGTGATCATTATTAAGGAATAAATGGTATATCTGTTACATAAACTGAAGCACAAATTTATTTTAGATATTAATACCCTCTGCACTTTTAATGGTATTAAAACCAAAGAATGAAACATTTTTCTAGGATTTAACTTTTAAGAATATTTTAAATCGCCATGATGGATTTACCATCTGTATTAGTCCTTTTGTGTTGCTATAACAGAATACCTGAAACTGGGTAATTTATAAAGAACAGAGGTTTATTTAACTTATGATTCTGGAACAGCTACATCTGGCATGGGCCTCAGGCTGCTTCTACTCATGGTGGAAAATGGCAGCCTGTAGCAGGTACAAGCAGATCACATGGTGAGAGGAAGCAAGGTTGGGGCAGGATGCCAGGGTCTTTTAAACAATCAGCTCTCGTGGGAACTAATAGAGCAAGATCTCACTCAAGCCCCCCTCCCCCAGGGAGAGCATTAATCCATTTATGAGGGATCTGCCCCCATGACTCAAACACCTCCCAACACTGACACATTGGGGATCAGATTTCCACATGAGTTTTGGTGGGGACAACATGTCCAGACTCTATCACCATCCTCCCCACTCACCAAACACACACACGCACACATGCATGCATACACACACACATATACACACACACATATACACACACACACACACACACACACAGACACACACACACACACACACACAAGTGAAAATCTGGACCAAATTATTGAAACAATGGTTTTTAGACATTGGACCACAGCAATGTGGGACTGTGATCACTGTAAGAAGGAAAACTAACCAAGTGAGTTCTTCAATCACCTGACCACCCCAGTTTTCTGCCTGGAGACACATGACAAATTGAAGAGCAGGGAATGGGGGGTATCTTGAGCAAAGAACAGTGGTCTTACCAAGTTGAAGAGACAGACATTAGAATTCATGGAAGCTGAGGCAGGTGGAAGTTACAGGACAAAGTTTCAGCAGAGGACACTGTAGAAAAGTAATGCTACAAATGTACATAGAAGTCTCTGACTTTTTGCCTAATTCTAGAGTGTGTATGCATAGAGTAAAAGTATAAAGCCAGACCAAGTTGATTTGAGCTGAGGGACATCACAGGCCACAGAGGGCAGGGAGGCAGTTGAGTTTTTACTGTCAAGAGGATCAAGTCTTTGTTGATCACTCAGGACACTTAGTGGAAACTCCCGAAGGGCCATGGGCCTTAGTGGAGAAGGGTGGGGCTAAATTAGATTAAGAAAGGAATGTTATGAACAACTTTATGCTAATACTAATTTAACAGCTTGGATTAGGCAAATCTTTGAAAGATGCACGTTACCAAAGTAACACAAGAAAAATTAATATGAGTGGTCCTATATATTAGAGAATTTGTAATCGAAAACACCAGGTCCGTATAACTTCACTGATAAATTCTTTCGAACATTTAAGGAAGTAATACCAATCTTTTTTAAAAAGTTAGAGGAGGAACAGAACACTTCATGAAGTCAACATTACCCTGCTACCAAAAGCAAACACAGAAATTATAAGGAAACTAAAGAACAATATAGTTTTCAGGAATATATAAAATAGGTAACATACCAAGACCAAATGGGTTTTATCCCAAGAATGCAAATGTGCCAAGGTTGATTTAACATTCAAAAATCAATTAGTGTAACTCACCACATCAGTTGAGTGAAGGAGAAAATCTAAATGATCATCTAAATACATGTAGAAAAGTTTTTGATGAAATTCAACACTCGTTCATGATGAAAACTCTCAGCAAACAAAGAATTAGGAAGGAACTTTCCTCAGCCTGATAAAAGTCAGCTATTAAAAAATCCTACAGCTGGTATCATACTTAATGGTGACAGACTGAATGTTTTCCCCTTAAGATCAGGAAACAAGGCGAAGATGTTCTCTCTCTTCCCTTCTGTTCAGCATTGTAATGGAGGTGCTTGCCAGTGCAGTAAGGCAATGGGAAGAAAGGCATGAACATTGGAAAGGAAAGAGTAGGGCAGTGTGTGCTTGTACACGTGATCTCGAGTGTAGAAAATCCTATGGAACCTATAAAAAAAACTACTAGAACCAAAAAGTGAATTTAGCAGGGTCACAAGAACAAAGTTTGTATATATATAAGCAATGGACGATTGTTATAGAAATAAAGTAATACCGTTTATAATGGCATTAAAAAAACATGAAATGCCTAGAGATAATTGGACAAAATCTATACACTGAAAACATACAAACATTGCTGAGAAAAAATTTTAAAGTCCTAAATAAATGGAGTGCCACCACATTCGTGGTTTAAGAGGTCAGTATTGTTAAAATGTTAATTTCCCCCAGATTGATTCTTTAGATTCAGAATAATCTCAATCACAGTCTCAGCACGGGTTTTTTTTGTAGAGATTGACAAGCTGATAGTAAAATTTGTGTGGAAATGTGAAGACTCTAGTTCATGGTTTGGCAAATTGAGACTTGCAGGCCAAATCTGGCCCCCTGCCTGGTTTTGGAAATTGTTCAATTTTAACATTGCCACACTTAATGTGTTTGTGTATTGTCTGTGGCTGCTTTCACAATAAAATGGCAGAGTCTAGTAGTTGTTACAAAAACCATATGATCCCCAAAGCTTAAATTATTTACTGTCTGTTTCTTTATAGAAAAAAAATTTGCTGACCACTGCCCTAGAGTATACAAAACAATTTTGAAAACTATGAAAAAACTGGAGGACTTAAACTGTCTAATTTCAAGATTTATTGTAAAGCTATAGCATTGAAGACAGTGTGATAACTGACATAATCATAGACATATGGAACAGTGGAACAAATAGTATAGAAATAGACCCACACATATGGTTAATTGATTTTTGACAAGGTGTATTAGTCCGTTTCCATTGCTTACAACAAAATGCTTGGAACTGGGTAGTTTATAAGAAAACAAAATTTATTGCTTACAGTTTCTGAGACTGGGAAGTCCAAAGTCCATGTGGTGGTGGTGACAGTGACTCAGGGGTCTCACCTTACAAGATGGTGGAAGCAGAGAGAGAGCAAGACAGACTCTTCTCTTCTTTTAAAGCCCTCAGAACCACGTCCCTGACCAGCATTTTTAATCCATTCACTACCTCATGGTCCTACAATCCAATCACCTCTTCAAGGCACCACCTTTTAATTACCATAATAGGATTTCCCACCCTCTTAACAGTCACAGTGGGGGCTAAGTTTCTAATACATAAAACTTAGGGAACACAGTTGAAGTTTCAGTGAGTTTTGGGGGGGACATAATTCAGTCCACTATACAAGGTAATTCAGTGGGGAATGGATAGTTTTTTCAACAAATGGTAGTAGGAGAACTGGATATGTAATTTTAAGAAATTGAACTTAGACTTTACAACATATGCAAAAATTAGCTTAAAGTGGCTCAAAAGGCTTGATGTAAGAGCTCAAACCTCTCCGTGAAAACATAGGAGAAAATCTTCTGGTGAAAAATTCTCAGGATACATAATGCATAAATGGTAAAATTAAAAATGTTTAATTTCATCAAAATTAAAAACATGTCTAAAGATACTATTATAAAAATGCAAAGGCAACCTGTAGATTGGGAGAAAATATTGCAGTACATACACCTGACAAAGCACCTGATTCCAGAATATATAGAGAATATATAATAGTGTTATAGATGTAAATATTATGTTTACAGACTGTAATAGAAAGAAGACAGCCCAATTAAAAAATTGAACAGACACTTCAATTAGAAAACTGATTTGAAGACTTCACCAGTATAGATATGGTAGCAAATAAGCACATGAAAACATGCTCAATACAGGTGCTTAGTCATTAAGGAAATGTTAATAAAAACACAAGGAAATATTACTACAAATCTATTTGAATGACTTGTTATTTATTGTCAGGTTGTTGGTTTTTTTTAAGCATTGATGTGGAGCAACTGAACTCGTTTTGATGGTAAGAATGAAAAATGTAAGAAGAGCTGCTTTAGAAGAGTTTTGTGGTTTCTCATGAAGTTATACATATACTTCCCATACAGCCCAGGAGTTCCACTTTTAGTGAAATGAAAATTCATATTCACAGGAAAAAACCTATAGGTATATGCTTATATGTTGCTTTGCCTCCAACGGATTTGTCACCCCTTTTCCCTCCCGTGGGTGACGGAGCCACCAAAGATTACTCAAAGCCCATCTCTTCTGAGCAGTGAGAAGCCCCAAAAAGGGGTTAATCTCCCAGAACCCTCAAGATAGAGGCATTCCTTCCATTTGGGAAATTAACCTCAAATTGGGGTTCTCTTCCTGCATTTATTCTCCAGCCCAGGAAGTTACAGGAAGAGAACATAGGTGGGGTTTTTGCTAACTGTAGTTTAACAAGCTTAACAGTAGAAGCTGGTAACATTCAGTAAAACAAGCAAGGTGACCTTCCATGATGCAATTTTCAAGAAGTTAAGTTGATCCACAGACAAAAGCTCGATCTTAGCAAGCATTCTCTTCTTACAGCAATTTCTCAGTATCTTTACATATCAGTCAGTAACCTGTCTGTCCTTTGAGCCAGCAACCTTGCTGTGCTACAATTCTTTATCTTACAACAGAGACCAGCCTGGGGAAAGTTTCCTGTCCCCTGCAGGGTCAACATTTTATATGTACTTTTAAGAAGCTAGGCCATACTGAAACCTGCAAGGCTTTGGAAAACCAGGCCCTGTAAAATACATTTGGTTTATGTATACTCCACACTTATAGTGGCTCCATTTGTGATTTTGAAAAACTACATCTCAAATGTTCCTCAGTTGGGGAATGAATAAACAAACTGTAGTGTATTACATACAGAGGAATAGTACTAAGCAGTAAAAAGGAATGAACTGATACTGGAAAAAACATCAACAGATCTTGGATGCATTATGCTAAGTGAAAGAAGCCAGAATTGAAAAGCTACGTACTGTACAATTCCACTTCTATGGTTTCTGCAAAAGGTGAAACTCTGAGAGCAAAAAACAGATCAGTGGTTACCTTGGGTTGGGAGTAGAGGTTGACTACAAAGGGGCATGGAGGAATCCTGGGATAGGACTGCTTGCTGTTCATCATTATTGAGGTGGTAGTTGCACAACTGCAGGCATTTGTCAAAACTTATAGACCCATGCATTAATAAAGGGCAAATTTTACTTATGTAAATTGTACCTTAATTTTCTAATGGGATTTTTAAAAGTGAGAAACTGACCCATTAAAGCATTACAAATGTAAGAGAATTCTCATGGTGTCTTAGTAGTGTGTAATCTTAGGTTGCCATTGAATCTAAGTGTAGTGATAATAATGTACTTCATTCAGATAATAAGCTTGTCATTGAAATGCTCTTGATAGATTTTGGCCAATTAGTGCTAAGGAAGGATGTTTGGCAGTTATTTATTATTATCATTATTTGTATCAGTGATTAATTTGCTGAACTTATGAGTTTTGTAATACTTGTGTGTAGCATGAACTCAGCCAGATGCATTTTATGCTGTCAGTTATTTTTTGGTAGCAACAGATTTCAGTTGCCAATGCTTTCTATATAAAATAAAATGTAAAAGATAGCTATACAGAATATTTGGATCCTAACCTGACTCATGTATACACATGATGGGTTTCTGAGAGAAAAGAAAAACTTAGAAGTGTTATCAAGGATGTGGACCAGCTGAAATTTACATTGATTGCTAATGGGGATGCAAAATGGCGCAGCCACCGTGGAAAACCGTTTAGCAGCTTCTTATGGTAAGGATATATTTAACTTTATATGACCAAGCTGTTTCATTCCTAGGTATTGCCTTGGGCAGGGGGGTGACACATGCCCACCCACCCAAAGATATATTGGAATGTTTATAGCAGCTGTGTTTATAGCTGCCCCAAACTGGAATATCCCAAAAGCCCATCAGCAAGTGAATGGATAAACAAATTACGGTATACATATGGTAGAATTCTTTTTACCAATAAAAAATTAATGAACTCATACCGTGGGGCTTCAAAATGTTCATGAGAAAATGGAATTCAAAGATAAAAATAAAAAATATAAAATTTATTTTTCAACATAAGCTCCATCAAGTTGAAGAGATTTTGTAAGTGATGATACCAGCCATTTAGTCCATTCCTGAAGAACTGAGGGTCCTGGAAATTTAACCATGTCAATGCAGTCTTTTTTCTGTTATTAACTGAAGAAAAGTGGGAGCCCTTTGAAGGTTTTTTTAAGATTGGGGAACAAAAATAAGTCAGGAGGAGCCAAATCAGGACTATAAGGTGGATGCTTAATGATTTCCTATTGAAACTTGCAAAATCACCCTTGTTTGATGAGAAGAATGAGCAAGAACATTGTCATGGTGGAGAAAGAGATTCTGGTGAAACTTTTCTGGGTATTTTTCTGCTAAAACTTTGGCTTACTTTCTCAAAACACTCTCATAATAAGGAAATGTTATCATTCTTTGGCCCTCCAGAAAGTCAACAAGCAAAATGAGCATCCCAGAAAATTGTTTCCATGACCTTTGCTCTTGACTACTTTTGCTTTGACTGGACCACTTCCACCTCTTGGTAGCCATGGCTTTGATTGTGCTTTGTCTTCAGGATCATACTGATAAAACCATGTTTCATCAGTTCTTTGAAGAAATGCTTCATGGTCTTGATCCCAGTTGTTTAAAATTTCTGTTGAAAGCTCTGCTCCTGTCTGCAACTGATCTGGGCGCAACACTTTTAGCACCCATCAGAAAGGATGCTCAACTTTAACTTTTCAGTTAGAATGTGTAAGCTGAACCAGTTGAGATGTCTGTGTTGTTGGCAATTTTTACTGCTGTTAATTGCTGGTCCTCTTCAATTAGGGCAAGAACAATATTGTGTTTTTCCTCATAAATTGATGTGCATAGTTTGCCGCTGCAGGCTTCATCTTCAACTTTGTCTTGTCCTTTTTTAAAATAAGTTATCCATTTGTAAATTGCTGATTTCTTTGGGACATTGTCCCCATAAACTTTTTTTTTTTTTTCCCATAAACTTTTAATAAAGCATCAGTGATTTCAGTGTTCTTCTACCTGGGGTTCACCGTGTATTTGATGTTGTTCTTCCTTCAATTTTAGCAGAATTCATGTTGCTCTGTTAGGAGCTCTTTTCAAGCAGATGTCTTATCCTTCTTAATGTCTCAAACTCGATACTGTTTCAGACATGTTATAACAAGTTGGTAAAAGTTAATTTTGTTCCAGACAAAAACTTTGCAATCCATACATAGTTTTTTTATAATCTTTTCCCATGAACTTTTGAAGACCTCTTGTATATGCAACAATATGGAAGTTTCTTAGCTCTACAGTGTTAAATGAAAAAAGACAGATACAAAAGACCTACATATCATATGATTCTATTTATATGAAATTCTAGAAAAGATAAATCTTCAGTTAGAGAAACAAGATCAGTTGGATTTTCTAAGGACTGGGGTTAGGGATTGACTAAGAAAAGGTATAATAGAACTTTTGGGAGCCCTAAAGAATTCCCTGGACTTTCAGTGTACTAGAGATGTGGGGGGAGGGGGATTGGGAAGGGATAGGTTGGGTAAAGGGCGTAAAGAAAAATCACAATTTGTAATAATGATATGTTTATTATAAATAATTTTTTTAAATGACAAAAAACAGTAAATGGGTTTCTATTATTAAGATGAATTTCAAACTTATCTCCCTTTTTAAAAAAATGTTATTTGGATCAGTTCAAACAAGTACTCTAAATTGTTCCATTAAATAAATTGGTTGAAATAGAAATGGAGGCTTTGTAGATAAAACTGTCACCTTGCAATTATTGGCTGAATTTAAATTTCACATTGAACTGTATGGTTGTGAAGATGATGCATCAAATATGGGTATTGCAAATAATCTTTACTACCTGCATTGTTTTCAAAGACTTATCTAGAAAATTAAATAACGAAAGGGTGCTTTTTGTTCAAATAAAACCATGCATTTGTTGTAAATCCAGGAAATAAACATCCATTCAACAGAAAAAATAAAAAATTAAAATAACTTTTGGGGATAATCAAAACATCATATATTGTGATTATAGTGTTGATTGCACAGTTTTCTACATTTGCCAAAACTCACTGAGCCATGTACTTAAAACTGGGTGCATTTTATTGTATGTAAACTATACATAAAAATGGATTTTTTAGAAAAGAACATGTCAGGTAAAGAATTTCTGATAGTGCCTGAAAGAAGTGGTCCCATCATTTTAATTTCTAAATAAGTTCATATTACTCAAAAAAATCTCTGGAATAGCAGTAATATTCAAAGTGACAGTTAAATCCTTGTTTTCCAGCAAGTATTTAAGTGCATATCTATATGAAATAGTTTGCTTAAGATTTTAATCTTATCTTTGTAGGCTATGAATTTTACAATTTTAAGGATATCTTAGATTTATGTAAACACTTTAAGGGAAGTTTGGGATATTTTTGTGGTTGTTTTGCTAGGCTGTTAAATCCTGATATGTTGAAAAGAGATCTCAAATATTAAGCATTGTCATGTGATTTGAGTAGTATATGACTTAAGATACTTTCAGCTGCAAGTAACAGAGAACCAAACTAAAACTGGCTTATACGTAGGCATTCATTATCTCACATAGTAAAATTTCTGGAGCTAACGTGTGTCTTAGGGTTATTTAGTTCAGTACTTGAACAGCACCAGTATGGACCCAAGTTCCATTCGTGTGTCTGCCCTCCCATTCTCAGTACACTGATGTACTGTTTTCTGACGGGTACTTGGTGGTCTCCAAATGGCTGTCCCAGATTTAGGCATCACAGATGACAATGTCTAGGGAAGGAAAACAATATTCCCATCTTGTATTCCTTTTTATAAGTGAGGAAAACTTCCTAGAAGCCCATGCTCATGGCTCAACAAGGTATCTGACAAAAGGAATAAGACTGCATGAGTGGCTTAAATCAATGATTACTACTACCTAGGCCTGGACAGACGCTGAACCTCCCCTGAAGGACTTGGCACCTGGAAGGAGGGCGAGCAAAATCAGGATTCTTTTGTCAGAGGAGGAGGAGAGTGGCCATTGAGTAACCAAGTGTCTGTTGTATGAGATTCCACTAAGACCGAAGGAGAGGATCAGTGAATTAGACAAAGAAATGATAGAAAGTATCTTGATAATAAGTGTGTGTTCCCAACTTTTGAAGATATTACGTTCCAAAAATTCTCCATGTTTTCATGACCTAGTCATTAATTTATTCTTCAACTTACTGTGGTTTTTTTTTTATCTTAGCTTTTATCTTCATGTTGTTAACAAATGCTCTTGCTAAAGTTGCCAGTGAGCTCCTAATTACTAACCAGTTGGCCTTTTAAAATCAATTTAAATGCTACTTGATTTCATTGTGGTCTTTAATAGTGCTGTATTAGCCATTTTCTTCCTGAAATTCTGTCTCTTTATTCTCACTGTACTATTCTACTTGATAAAACTTTATTAAATTATAAAATACTTCAACATACAAAAAGAGTAATATCTATTATCCACATTTGACACAGAAACATTTTTCTCTATTTGCTTCAGGTTTCTTTTAAGGAAAAAAAAAATGCAACAGATATAGTTGAAACTCTTTCCCAACCCATTCCACTGTCTTAAAGTTGATTATCATCTTTTCCAACTATGTTTTTATATTTATGGAAGTATTCCAACTCTAATTGTAGCTTCCTAATTTCTTTCCCTGTCCATCCTTGCATGTAGGTGACCTCCACATTGTATTAATTCTTTACTTCTAAATCGGTACCTTGGGTCAGTTTTATTATCTTCAAAAGGTTTAGTTGAAAGTGTGGAAATATTTTTGTTTAGTCTTTCTTTGGTTTCCACCTTCTTCTGAGCTTTGAACTTATTATCAATCCCTCACTAGACTTCATGACACGATGCCCCATAAGCACCCAAACAAATATCTGAAACTGAACTCATTGGTCCGAAAAACTGTTCTTCTCTCCTCTACCTCAGTTGTGGTGTAACTTTCCACCTGGTTCAACCTAAAAACTTGGAGTCATCAAACCCTTAACACATATGTCTAGTTACTGCTTTTAAAGTGTTCAATAAATACTGTAGAGTGAACAAATGACTTTTTCTTCATGTTGCCTCTCCCCATATTCACCTGATCATCTAAACTTGATTATTCTGCTTATTACACACTTCTCATTTTCCCCTCATCATTGGCCCCACAGTGTTCCTGATTTGTCCTTTCTGACATGGGTCATTGCAGTAGTTTTATAACTTGCCTGACTACTACTGTTACTTTGCCTTTCCAGCCTATGATTCACCTTTCTGTTATAGTTATTTAAAAACAAGTATCGCCCCCCCCCCCCCCCCCCCCGTGGCGCACTCGGGAGAGTGCAGCGCTTGGGAGCGCAGTGGCACTCCCGCCGCGGGTTCAGATCCTATATAGGAATGGCCGGTGCGCTCACTGGCTGAGCTCGGTGCGACCGACACCATGCCAAGGGTTGCGATCCCCTTACCAGTCACAAAAAGACAAAAAAACCCCAACCAAACAAAAAAAAAAATAAGTATCTTCTCTTACTACTTATATTTTTTAAAATCCCTGAATAGCTTCCTAGTGCTTACTAGGTAAAGTATAAAAGTTATTGCGTAGTGAACTATCCTTTATAAATTCTCCTCTGTCTCTAGCTTCCTGTCCTGCTATGCTCACAAACACCCCCTTACACTCGTGCCACAGAAGAGTTTTCTGTTCCCAGAATACACCGTGCTTCTTCAAGCATCTGAGCCATTCTGCACATTTTTCATTCTTCCTGGGATATCCTGTTTCCTTTCCCTAAATATCCAACTCTTCAGGACCTAGCTCAGATGCTATTTCCTTTGCAAAACTTTCTTTCCTAAGTACCCACGGTAGAGCTGATAACTTCTGTTGTATTCCCGTGGTGTTTTGTACATACCTCCAGTCTAGCATGTTTTCTCACTCTAGCATTTTTCACATTTTATAGTACTGTGTTTCTTACACTTATTTGTGACCTTTTTAAAGAAAGGGGACCATTTATTGCCATCCTCAGCTCCTTTTACAGTGTCTAATATATGTTGTTAATAAATGTATATATCTGTCAGTCAGCAGCTTGAAACTGAGAAGAGACTTTCCCATGTAAGTGTTTTAAATGATATGTTTCTAAGACAACCCGTAAAAATCTGTTGAACTCATCTTGCACCTGAAGTTTACTTACAAATGTAGGCTGTGATTTACATTTTTAGTAACCTTTCTAAATGTGATGGGCAGTAATGATGACTCCTTTGTGTTGATACTGGGGTGCTAGTGGAACTGGGTTGAAGATGGTGGTCTGTCCCAGAGCTATTGAAAAGGGTAACTGGGTGTATGTGAGGAGTTGCGCCAAAGACTCTGGATTAAGAAAAAGAGGCTGGAGGACAGGTTAAAGTAGTAATGGAAGACTTGATAGTGTGAGGAAAAAAAGGTGTGACTGTTGAAGGAAGAGGACTTGAAGGTAGGTGTGGTGTCTTACAGGGAGGTTACTCAGTAGAGAAGGTTCCTACTGGGTGAGGAAGAAGGTGAGGATGAGGAATTAAGGAAGCTGGGAATGGAAACAAGTGGGCGGGTAATTATAGTAGTCTCTCTGTTGTGATTGACATGGTGTTTTGCAGTCACCTGCTATCAAATTTAAAATAAATTACAGTAGTTGCTAGCTTTTCCTCATAATTTTTTTTCCTTCATACAACTGTTATTTTTTCAAAGTCTAATTTATGTCATTGTTAAAAATATATTTTTAATGTTTAGACTTTGGATATAGGTAATTTTGAAAATTCCTTTTACTGATATTTTCATATATTTTCAGTTTAACATATTTTGTGGATATATGTTGATTGTTGGTTAAAATTTACCTTCAGCCTTGAGATTTGGGTCAGAATTTTCTAATCTGGTAAGCAAAAAAGGTATTTTGCTTTAATTTGCATTCATTAAAAGACTGGGAAGTTTGCATGTGTTTTCATATGTCAATTGACCTTCCATATTTTTTTGTGAATTGCCTCTACATAGGCTTTCCTGTTTTTCTGTGGAGCTATCTTCTTTTCTTGCATAAAAGTTGTCTATTAATATCAACCAGTTTTCTTTCATATGTGTACATTTATGTGTATATTGAGAGAGCAAGAAAGAGCATGAGCAAGTACAAAGATATTTTCCCTATTTCTTATATCTTTAGTTTCGCTTAAGAGGTTTTGTCCCCACCTCTGCCCCCATATGGAAGTTACATGATTGTATCTATTAATCTTTTCCTTTAAGGTTTATACTTTTATATTATGATTTTAAAGACTTTTCCAATCCCAGATCATGAAATTATTTACGTTTACTTTTTTCTAATACTTTTAGTAGCAATTGCCTTTTATATATTTAGCTTATAATTTCCTCATAGTATTTCAGTATATATTTAAAGTCTTAGACCCAGTCATGTTTAATACTTGTACTTAACCGTCCCATATTTAGAATATGCCCATTTAAGAGAGTGTTCGGAAAACCTTCTGATCCTGAGATTCAGAGACTGCTTCTATTTTAATATTTACAACTACATTTAAAATTAATATTATACAGCCGAGTTTGTAAATGTTTAGTTTTTCAGAATTTATGAGTTAGTCATCTTATTACTCACCTACCTCCTTTTGAGTGTCATAGGAAGGGGAAAACTGCAAATAGGAGTGACTTTTAAAAGTAAATGAATTAGTGAAATCTACATTAGTGCTTCTGTAGGAGTTCGATAGACTGTTGTAGATTTTGTAATATTAGTAAACCTCTGCTGTGTGCACGTCACACTGGTAGACCATACAGTGGGCAAGAGATGAGTAAGGTACAAAGTGCAACTCTAGCATTTAAGGAATGTACTGCCATTAATTTGGAGGTGGGTTGGGAATTAGGTCAGTAAGCAAAAATTAGGATACAAAACAGAATAAAGTAAGAGTCCCATATGAGAATCTCCCCAAATATACATTGGTGGTTTTAAGGAAGTAGATATTTTCCAATTATAGAGAAAGCCTGAATGGAAAAGCAACACTTGTGATGACCATCAGTGAATGGATAGGATTTTAGCAGGTAGAGATGCGGGAAGAGTATTTTGGACAAGAGGCAGTTTTAGAGGGAAAAACTCATTAAAAATGGGAAAGCACAGGGCATACGTTTTGGGGATATAGGATTTTTTTTTGTACGTGTTAACATAAAATAAGTATGAGAAAATAGTAAGGGATAAAGTTGGAAATATTGTCAAGATATCTTTGATAAGCATTGGGGTTGTGTCTATTGATAGGGAAGGGAAAAGGTAGAGATCTACTTTGTCTTATATGGTAGCCACTAGCCACATACAGCTGTTGAGCCTTTGAAATGTGTCTAGTCCAAATTGAGATGTGCTGGTAGTGCAAAATACATACTGGGTTTCTAAGACTTAGTACAGAAAAATAAGAGACTATGAAACATCTTATTAAAAATTTTTATATTGATTACATGTTGAAATGATTATATTTTAGATACATTGGGTTAAATAAAATATACGGTCATCTCTGGGCGTATGTGGGGTATTTGTTCCAGAACCCCTGCCTATACCAAAATCTGTGGACCTGTAAACAGGAAAAATTGCTCTCCGTGTACGGGTACCACATGGAAATATTATGTTTTCGATCCCTGGTTGGTTGAAAAAAATCTGTGCACAAGTGGACATGTGTAGTTCAAACCCATGTTTAAGTGTTAACTTGTGTTATTAAAGCTAACTTACCTGTTTCTTTATACTTTTAAAATATGGCTATTAGAATATTTTAAGTTATGTATGTGGCTCCCATTTGTGACTTAGATTATATTTCTATTGCATAGTGCTGGTATAGATAGAAAGAATACGAAATAGTGGGTAATTGCTAATACCCACGATGTAGCCGTATTGTCTAGAACTTGTAATAAAGTTGAGTTAATCCTCATGGTAAACCATATGAGGTAGGTGATACTTCTTCAAGGTAACTGGGGTGCAGAAGGGTTAAGCAATATACCTGAAATCACTCCGCTACTAAGTAGGAAGCCAGGATTCAAATGTAGGCCTCTCTGGCTCAGAGCCTGTGGTGTTCCCGACATGCTGTGGCATGTTGTCATTGGACTATTAAAAGTGGTTGAGTTTGTGAATGACGTGAATGGAGTCGGGCTTTAACAGAATTGTAATAAAAATAAATGAGGGAAGAGGCTTCATTTTCAGCTGTTTGTGGTTTTTTTTTTTTTTCTGTTTTATGTAATTCAAAATTTTTGCTGGAGAAAGTGCCTTGTTTAAAGTCAACTTTTGAATTGTATCTTTTTGAAGTATTCTTCATGCTCACTGACTCTTAAAATATTTGCCTTATTGCCTCTGTAGATTTGATAATGGGCTGCATTAAAAGTAAAGAAAACAAAAGTCCAGCCATTGAATATAGAACTGAAAACACTTCAGAGCCTATCAGTACAAGCCTCAGCCATTATGGAGCAGAACACACTGCAGTGGCTCCGTCATCTTCAGCAAAGGGAACATCAGTTAATTTTAGCAGTCGTTCCATGACACCATTTGGAGGATCCTCAGGGGTGACACCTTTTGGAGGAGCATCTTCCTCATTCTCAGTGGTGCCTAGTTCATATCCTACTGGCTTAACAGGTGAGATTTAAATGGACAAATGTGTTGTGTGTTTGAGAGCACAGCCTTGGGCAATACACACTCAAGGTTTGTCTGCCGTTAAGAAAAATATCTTACTGGAGGCATTCTCAAATAATTATATGTGAAAATTAGAGTCTCTAACATGAAAACTAAAGTCTTACTGTATACATGGACATGGTTCTGAATAATTTGGTTATAATCTGATGGTGATTATGTACTGAGTTCTACCATTAATTATTTCACTAACTCATTATTCAAATAATTATTGAGTACCTGCTGTGTGGCAGACACTGGGAATATAAAGATTAAAAATATATACTTCCCCCTCAAGAATCTTATAATTTCTCAGGATTGTAAAGTAATTTCCGGTATTACAGTATTATAGTAGTTACTTAATAAATGTTAGTTAAAGGGCATTGTAATAATAATAATACTATGTTTCTTTCAGATACTACTGATTTAAAAAAGAAAAATCTTGAGGCTCAGAGAGTTTAAATGATTTTTTATTTTAGAGTCACAGATAATAAGTAGGAGAGCTAAGGTTTAATGTCCTATTCTAGAACTCCGTTTATTACGTTATCATATTCTTTCAGAGAACAACCACCTTTCATGGAAACAAAGTGCTCCAAAAAAAACAGATTCAGAAATTTTAAAAAGAGAGAAAATGAGCTATTTTGTAAAGTGTTCCATATCAAGATGCTTTTCCGTTAAAGTAACAAAGCACAGCTGGCTTAAAAAGGTAGGGTTAGCTCCAGGATTCCTTGATCCAGCAGTTCCATGATGCCATCAAAACTTGGGTTTCTTTCATCTCTCTCCCACAGCTCTTGGAGTGTCCGCTTTATTCTTAGGCTTGGCAAGACAGCTGCCAGCTGCAAATTGAGCAGCATATGTCCTTATTAACAGCCAGTGGGGGCAAAAGAGAAATCTCTTCTATAAGCCTGGACTGTAAATTTGTCTCTTCAGTCTACTCTCCTCTGGACGGATAGCAATGGCCAAAAGACTACCATACACTAATTCTGTTAGACTTCATTTGGGGAGTTATGGACATCAAAGAATCTATTACTATCTTTATTTCAGCCCCCTAACTCTAAATACTTCAATAATAGAGGACAACAATGATATTTCTCAGTCACTGGCAAAAGTTTAATTTTCAGGATTATGTGTTTGGGAAAGATGGTAATCCTAAGTGGTTAAAATAAGTGTTGATACTTAAACACACCCATTAGTTAACCTGAAAAAGTTTACCTATGTGAAATACTCCATTCACGTGTTAATTTATTAACTCAACAAATACGGAGTGTCTGTTTACCAGGTATAGGGAGGAGAGCAGGACAAATACAGTGTCTGCCCTGACTGAGTTTACATCATAATAAGGGTTGGACAATAATTAGTGAATGAACAACTAAACACGATGGTTAATTGGCTCTTAAGTGCTATGAGGGAACTTAACTAGAATTATTGGTAAAGGCCCTGTAGTTGATCAGGGGAAATCACCTCTAGCAGAGATCATTTGAGCTGAGATTTGATTGATGAGAATAATCTACGTGCAGAGTTGAGAAAAGGGCTTTTTAGGGAGAGGGAATAACAAATGCAAAGTTCAGGAGGTACAGATGGACTTGGTAGTTTTGAGAATTAGTGGGGAGGCCAGCGCAGGGAGAACGAATTGTATGTTATAGGATTGAAGAGTTAGGAGACCATGGTTACTCAGAACCTCACAGACTCTGGTAAGGAGTTAGGGTTTTATTCAGAAAAAAGCTACTAAAGAGATCTAAATAAAGGTTTTACATGATTAGGTTTCCTTTAAAAAAAAAAAAACTAAACAAAACAACACCTCAGTCTGGCAGCTGTGGGGAGAATGGATGGTAGGAAAGCAATACCATAGAAGCAGAGTGGGAGGCTAGTACCGTCAATAGTCCCAGCAGTCCCAGAGAGAGGTGACAAGGACTCGGGTTAGGGTGGCAGGAGTGGAAATAGAAGGTAGATAAATAAAATGTTTTGGATATAGAACTGAGTAGGTAGACTTGGCTTTAGTACCTGATTTGTATATAGAGCCATTTGCTTAGATAGGGAAGACTTGAGTAAATGTAGGTCGGAGGAGAAACAGCAACAGCTTCATTTTGTATGTAATAAACTTTAAGTGCTTATCAGACATTCAAGTAGAGATGTCAGACAGGCGATTGATATATGACTGAAACTCAGGAAAGAAGCCAGGTAAATAGTATTGTGCGTGATTATATTTTTTACCTTTGATTTTCTATTACTCTGTGCTTGGAGGTAGTAGGTTTTATACTGTTTTATACCTTTCATAGCATTTGGACTTATTAGTCTACTTGTAGTTTTACTACATGCCTTTTTTCCTATCATTTCTAAAGAATATTGATGGATGTTTTGAAATCTAAGACTTGATCTGGCAAGTCAGTGGAATTATATTGAGTAGAATATGTTCAAATTCTATTTGATACATATTCACTTGAGAATATGTTGGTCAAACGATAGAAAATTTCGGTTACATAGGAGGAATAAGTTCAAGAGATCTGTTGTACAACGTGGTGACTATAGTTAATAATGATGTGTTGTATTCTTGAAAGTTGCTAACAGAGTAGATTTTAAGTGTTCTTACTACAAAAAATGGTGAAAGTATCTGAGGCAATGCATATGGTAATTAGCTTGATTTAGCCATTCCACAATGTATACTATATTTCAAAATGTGTTGTGCATGATAAATACATACAAATTTTTTAAAAAGAATGTTAGTTATGGGATTTTAATGAGAATATCTGCCTTGAATAATTGTAAGTACTGCAATGCATATTGTATACAACTGTTCTACTGTTATTTATTATATTTTCAGATAATAGTTTGGCTATTCAGTGCTAATCTTAAGCATCTGCATATAATGCTAAATATGACAGTTATTTTTGGAATTTATACTTTATAATTCATATCAGCCATACCATTTAGTTTCTGAGACAAACATGACATTCTTATTTTTAAGTGTTAAGTATGTAACAAATACTCTTACTAAAACCCTCGATATTACTGTTAATGATTAGGCAGAAATGTCTGTCAGTTGTTTAGAAGTTGAGAAGATCAGTGCCAGGACTTTCCAGTGCTCGTTAGTGCTTTTTCTGCCCATCGGTTTGAAATTTGACTCTTTTCAAGCCAGACATGTTGCTACCATGAGTCAAAATTAAATTTGTTTCTCTGAGTCTACAGAATTTTAGGATTTGTAGAGTACAGTGTTAACATGGAAACTCCAGGTGCCCACAGCCCCACCTTCTAAAAATAGATTCTGGAGCCTAGGGAGAAAACTGTCTTTAGGCTTATGTGCTGGCAATAGTTTTTTATTTCTCTTTTGTTAATTTATCTATATAATTTACCTTGGTCTTTTTTTCCTCTGATAGGTGGTGTTACTATATTTGTGGCCTTATATGATTATGAAGCTAGAACTACAGAGGACCTTTCATTTAAAAAGGGTGAAAGATTTCAAATAATTAACAATACGTAAGTGTTGTGAATATTTTGTGAGGGAGAAATACTGAAAGAAACCTGAAATTTACACTGAAATCACTGGGCAGGTTGCAGATCTGGAGATGGGAGTGGTGGGGGATGGGTCTCTGCCCTCTGGGTCAGACAATGCATGTGGCTTCTTTAGACACATGGCGTGATATGACTGCTGTAGCCAGAAGTTATTACTGCTACAAACTGTGCTGCTGTGGTTCTGCCATAAACAGTAGAGATTTAAGAATGAAGAGGTATTGAGGGGTATATTACTTAAAAAAAATTAAAAGTCTTTAGAGGTGGGTGAGTGGGAAAAAAATATAAGGAGAATTCTATGTTTCTATTTAAGCACCAGATGATTTAAAGATCTTATCTCTTTCTCCTAGAAAAACAAAGGGAAAAAGTTGGGTAAGGAACTCCCATACTCCCAAACTGACCAAATGAGGTTGATTTTTCCTTATGTGACTCTTAGACTTTTTGTCACCTAGTGGCCCACTACAGAAAATTCGATGCTTATTATGGAAAATAGATTCCATGATTCCATTAGCAAGCATAACACCCACTTTGTAACTTCTCAGAATGTATCTTTGTGGTCTCTTTGCTTCCGGTCATGTTTCCTTCCATCTTTCTTCCCATCTGCCACCAGTTACTGTTCCAGAACAGAAAATAGGGTCCTGTCTCTGCTTTAAAATCCTTCAGCAGCTACCAGTTGCCATCAAGATAGAAGCAACAGCAATAAGCCATCATTCACTGAGAATTTACTATGTGCTTTCTCTAGTTTCTCACTCCACCACCCAGCCATACTGAAGAACTTGCAATTTTCTGAGTACACTAGGGTTTCTCACCCTCTCTATGCCTTCAACATAGTATTTCTTTTTTCTGGACAGACTTCACATCTTTCTGTTTCTTTCCTTTGTCTGGCTAACCCCTCTCATCCTTCAAAATATAGTTCATCTATCTCTTCTCAAGGATGCCTTTCCTTACGTTCTTCCTCTTCTGCCTGGCCCAGTCACCAACCCCTGCTATGCTAGATTAAGGGTCTTTCTTAGATATTTACATAAAACCCTGTGCAAACCTCAGTCATAGCTCTCATCACATTTTGAATTGTAATTTGTTGCCTGCTTGTCATTCTTCAAGACCAGTGGTTCTCAACTTGGGGCAGAATCACCCAGGGGACATTTGTCAGTATCTGGAGACATTTTTGGTTGTCACAATCATGATGCTACTACCATCATCTAGTGGGTAGAGGCCAGGGATGATGGTAAATAAACATCCTACAATGCACATAACAACGCCCCCAACAAAGAATTATCAAGCCCAAAGCGTCATTAGTGCTGAGGTTGCAAAACTATACTCTAGAGTTCCTTGAGGTCAAGGACTGTGTCGTATTTTACCTCTGTTTCAAGCACACCCTTTTGTAAAGTCTGTTACTTACTAAGTATTCAGTAAATGTTTGAGTGGATCAATGAATTCTTAGCAGAATCAATTACTAAGTTTTCAGTTTGTGTATCTGAAAGTACTTAGTATATACTGGGAAACCAAAGACTAAATGTATGAGTTTGTAAATATTTGAATTATCAAACGATTTTCCATTTCATTTCTGGAGAGCAGATTCACCATGAGCGTTTAAAAATTTCAGTTTACGGGCCAACCCCGTGGCTCACTCGGGAGAGTGCGGCGCTGGGAGGGCAGCAGCGCTCCCGCCGCGGGTTCGGATCCTATATAGGGATGGCCAGTTCGCTCACTGGCTGAGCACGGTCACAAAAAAGGACAAAAAAAAATCAAAATAAAAATTAAAAAAATAAAAATTTCAGTTTACACAGCTTATTTTCAGTTCTTATCTCTGGTAAAGTAGTGAGTCCCATATATATCTTCCTTATTAGAAACTGATAATATTTGCTCTTTTCACTTTAATTTTGGAGAAGTCAAGGCTTATATATTACATACCACATGTAGTTTTCATGTTCTGAATTGTAATTTAATTTGAGTCTTACTAGAATACTTATGGATAAAATTTTTATAAATATACATTTCTGAAATTCAGTTTTTAATTATTATTGCTTATTATCAATTGTTTGGGTGCAGGAGTGCTAGGGCATCGTGATTTTTTTCTTAAGATGACTAAAAAAGAACATTACGATTTTATGTATTGTTAAAGAGAAAAGCATTTAGCAGCAAAAAAAAGAAGAGAATGAACTACTCATACATGCTACAACATAGATGAACCTTGAAAAAATTATGCTAAGTGAGAGAAGCCAGTCATGAAAGACTACATATTGTATGATTCCTTTTATATGAAATGCCCACAATAGGCTTCTTAGAGAAAGCAGATTAGTGGTTGCCAGTGGTAGGATGGGCGGAGGGTGAAGGTAGGCAGTGACTGGTAATGGGTGTAGGGTTTCTTTTTGGGGTGATGAAAATGTTCTAAAATTGATCGTGGCAATAATTGCACAACTCTAAGAATGTATTAAAAACCACTGAACTGTACATCTAAATGGGGGAACTTTATTGTATGCGATTATATTCCAATGAAGCTGTTAAAAAAGAAAAATTCAGTCAAAAGTGAGTAATTCAAAAGATTTACCTCCCAGTTGTTTCATTCAGTGTAGTTTATTGTCTTAAGTTGAAAGAATTACATAAAAAAGAGGTCTCATAACTAAAAGTGTGCAGTATTTTCTTTTTTTTTTGGTTTGAAAAGGATGCAATTGTGCATTTGCTTAGTCTTATTCCTTTAATTCACGTACCTATTTCTTAATATCGTTCTTTGTGTTTAATTCTTGATCAAAGCGTCAATAAAAAATGGAAGGTAGTACCTTTTGTCTACTTCAGAGAGAAGACAACACTGGAATGTATTGTACCTTGGGCAATAGTCTACCTTGTGGTGATTGTTCTTTTATGTGTTGCAGGGAAGGAGACTGGTGGGAAGCAAGATCAATCGCTACAGGAAAGAATGGTTATATCCCTAGCAATTATGTAGCGCCTGCAGATTCCATTCAGGCAGAAGAGTATGGCACCGCTTCATATTTTATTAATTATTTTTATTTTTAAAATGTTTTAATGCACATTCCACTTAGCCACAACTTTACACACACGCAATTACATACCAGTCTTAATACGGCTCATGTATCCTATTAATAGATGCTATTTGAAAATTAATAATTAATGTCATAGTATCTACTTAGAGTAGGGTCATAAATGAGTCTGCATCAGTCATACTGCGTTATGCCTAGTCTCTCTCCTTTTGCTTCTTTTTTAAAATTATATTAACCCTTTTCATTCTCTGCATACTCAGTCACTTTAAATTTTACCTTCAGTTAGTAGTATTGTATCAGTGTTAACTTCTTGATTAGGTTCTTGAATTATGGTTATGTAAGAAAGTATGCTTGTCTTTTAGGAAGTACACCCTGAAGTATTTAGGGGTAATGGTTCAGCATGTTTGCACCTTACTCTCTATCAGTTCAGAGGGGAAAAAATATATGTGCGTGTGCGTGTGTGTGTGCGTGTGTGCACACACGCATAAACACATACATATATAGAGGGGGAGAAAGAGTATCACAAAGTGAAATGTTAACCAAGTTGGGGCTTATGGGGGTTCTATGTACTGATCTTGCAACTTTAAAAAAGTTCACCTTCAGTTCACCTTTAGGTCAAACTAGTTTATCTGGAATCCATAAATGCTACTTCATTTTTACATCATAACACTTAACAAAGTGCCTTGTATATAATAGGTGCTCTGTCAATATTTGTTTGCTTTTACTAATGTTATGTAATTTGTCTCATTAGCTCTCTGTTCTGCTGTGGCATTTGACACTTCATGTTTTTTCTTTTGTCTTATGCCAATATTCTTTGAGCTCTTCCACAGCAGAGACTGTCATTTCTATTCACAAAATTTTATTAAATAATAAAATCCACACAAATTTAGAGTTCTAATAATGTGGGTGTGGTATACTTGCATCTTACTGAATACAGATGATAACACTGTTAATGCAGAACCACCTCTGTTCTTCTTACTATAGTGTTAGTATTTCCTTCTGTCGCCGACAAAAGGATTTACTATTTTTAAGCTATGTTCTATAGCTATGCTTTATCATCCACCCTAACCCACTTTGTTCTTATTGATACTAATATATAATTTTTCTTACCCTCATACCTTTCCAGCTGAGAACACTTTTTATTTTTTTTCCAGATGGTATTTTGGCAAAATGGGGAGAAAAGATGCTGAAAGATTGCTTCTGAATCCTGGGAATCAACGAGGTATTTTCTTAGTGAGAGAGAGTGAAACTACTAAAGGTATCCATATTGTTATATTAATATAAGGATAAAAATTTCCTTGGGAAGTATTTTCAGAAAAATATAGTAAAAGGATTCATTTTCTCTCCTAGGTGCTTATTCCCTCTCTATTCGTGATTGGGATGAGGTAAGGGGTGACAATGTGAAACACTACAAGATTAGGAAGCTTGACAGTGGTGGATACTATATCACAACCAGAGCTCCGTTTGATACTCTGCAGAAATTGGTGAAACACTACACAGGTAGGTGAATATTTCAAAGGTAAAAATTATTTTCTTATGTTCTGTTTTATGAGGGCAAAATCTATATCTTCATTTCTCTTAAGGTTTAACACAGTTTTTACACACAGTACGTGCCCAGTAAATGTCCGTTGTATTCTAGTTTTAAAAAGACAAGTGATAGTACCTTAACTGAGTTGTTGGATAATGTGCTAAAATCAAATTATGATCATTTGAGTCCTTTGTTTTATTGGCATAGTGTTTATATTGGAGTTTCGTTTCATAACGTGTAAATACCAATATAGATAATGAAAATAAATTTAAAAACATGCAAGCAAATGTTTTATTTATGGACACTAGGTAGGTAAAACTAAACACTTAACTTAAAAGCTATTTAAGTTGTCCTTTTGGATTACCATCCCCTGCTTGGGCTGCATCATGTAAGTTTTCCTAAAGTATAAATCCAGTGAAATTTGGTCTGGAGATTTGTTTTTCCCATCCTAGAAAATGCATCTATAGCAACTATAGATACTCCTGTCTTTCAAGGACCTTTGAAAGGTAGTCAATATTAGAGTCTTGTGTCTCAGTTTTTCAATACAAATTTAAGATATGAATGCATCTAAAAGTCTTTAAATGATTGATACTAGGGGAGGGAAAGTATCCATGATAATTTCTTCTTCAAGGACAGCGAGCTGCAACCTGAGTCTGTCAAGTCAACCAGTAATCTTGACATTGATCACGCAGTAGTCTTGACATCACTTTTGATTGCCCTTGTTAGAATGAATTTGTGTGGTTACTGGATGAGAATGACAGCGAGTGTGTCATTTACAAAAAGAAAGTCTGTCTAAGCAGGATTCACAAGTAAAGCCGTTATGACTCGGGGGGTTCCTGCCTTTGTGTCTCCCTTATTTAAAAAATCAGTCCCCTAGCCAGTTAGCTCACTTGGTTTGAGTACAGTGTTATAACACCAAGTCAAGGGTTCAGATCCCCACACTGACCAGCCACCAAAAAAGAGAAAAAAGGTCAGTCCCCTAAATAAACTTTTCCCTTGATTTTTGGTATGCCTCTAACAGATAAGTGATAGCGTTCTCTTTTGTAATTAATGATAGCATTCTCTTTGGTAATAAATAAAGTCCAGTAGTCAAAAGCAGAAATTAGAAGGCAGACAGACCAGGGTTTGAATCCCGTCTCCATCACTTACTAACTGTGGGAACTTGGGAAGGTTGCATCAAGTTTTCGAAGCCTCATTTATGTGAGATACTTGTAAAGTGCTGAATTAGCACAGTAGGCTGGAACACAATAAGTATTTAGGAATAATAATAACTTAAAAAATGTATTTAGCATTTGGTCACACCTGTCTCAACACTGGACAGATCATCTAGGCAACAGATCAACAGAGGAGCAGTTAATTTCCGAGATGGAGAGAACAAATCTATGGTTATTAGAGGGGAAGGGAAAAGAGAGAAGAGGGAGGAGGGATTGAATGAAGGATCTAAAGAATAAGTATGACTTGTGATAATGATTGTGCTAATAAAAATGTTTTAAAAATCCTGTAGCTGATATTATTTAAAAAATTGTATTTAACAAAATGTTTCCCTTCTTATATATACCTTATGTATTGCTTTGTATAGACAGTTCCCTTTTTGTGTTTGTTTTTAGAGTAAAACTGATAGGACATTATGCTTTTGTTTTTCTACAATTTAAACTTTTAAAAATGTTGACACACTTTATGTACCTTAATTTTTGTGTAATCCATTTCACAGTGTAGTTTATTTATTTGTCTAGAACATGCTGATGGTTTATGCCACAAGCTAACAACTGTGTGTCCAACTGTGAAACCGCAGACTCAAGGTCTAGCAAAAGATGCTTGGGAAATTCCTCGTGAATCTTTGCGACTAGAGGTTAAACTAGGACAAGGATGTTTTGGTGAAGTATGGATGGGTAAGAAGCCTGAACTTTTGTTTTTTTGTCATTGTTTAGCCATAGATTAAATTGCCACAGTTTATGATTAAATATGTTTAAATATTTAAGGTAATTGCTCTTCATCGAAGTTTGGTCTGAAATCCCTTAAAATATAGATTGAAATAGTAAAATGCATTGTTTCTCTAGGAACATGGAATGGAACCACAAAAGTAGCAATCAAAACACTAAAACCAGGTACAATGATGCCAGAAGCTTTTCTTCAAGAAGCTCAGATTATGAAAAAATTAAGACATGATAAACTTGTTCCACTATATGCTGTTGTTTCTGAAGAGCCCATTTACATTGTCACTGAATTTATGTCGAAAGGTATGTGTATATTAGTTCCTTTTAGGGTATTTGTGTTGATGAATTTTTAAAACAAGTCTTTATTTTTATTTTTATCCATGTACAGTTGGCCCTTGAATAACATGGGTTTGAAGTGCGTGAGTCTACTTATATGCAGGTTTTTAAAATAAATATATTGGAAAACTTTTTGGAGATTTGCAACAATTTGCAAACACTGACAGATAAACCATGTAGACTAAAAGTACTGAAAAAATTAAGCAAAGGTTAAATATGTCGGGAATACATAAAGTGTATGTAGATACTAGTCTGTTTTATCATTTACTACCACAAAATTGCAATTGATTAATTAATTTATTAAAACTTACGCACACTAACCCAGACCAGACATGTTGCCATTTGCAGTTGAGAGCAATGTAAACGATTGTAAAGATGCAGTTTTAAATTCTAACTGCATGATACGGTACTACTGTAGTCGGCTCCTGTTGCTGTAGCCCTGGGCTCATGTGTTGTGAGTATCCACTTAAAATGCTTTGTGACGCTAATCATCTCGACAGTAGCAGTTCTCTCTCCAGTAAATTGCTATCGCAGTGAAAAGTAATCTTTCACTCTTTCTGTTCCTTATTATCTTCTTAATAATGTTTCCTTTTCTCTATCTTACTTTCTTGTAAGAATACAGTATACGATGTACATATGACATACAAAATATGTATTAATTGACTGTCCACATTATCGGTAAGGCTTCTGGTCAACAGTATGCTTTAGGTGGTGGAATTGAAAACTTAGATTTTCAATTGCTCCAGGGGGTCGGCTCCCATAACTCCCCCCACCTACCTCACCCCTGTTGTTCAGGGGTAAACTGTAGATTTTTATTGTATAGTGTTTTTTAGTTTCAGATTTTTATGTAGACATTTGAAAAGAAGAAATCTGATACTTTGTTTAACAGAATAGTTACTGAATAGTTCCAGAGGACAGTGTAAAATTTAAAACAAAAATTAAGAAGGGAAAATTTATTTTTAATGTAGGCTTGAGTAAAGGAAATGGAATAGCTTGGAAAGTGAAAAATAAGAAAGTATTTGCAAATTGAGTTAAAATGATAATATCAAAAAGATATCTTTAGTACAAAAGCAAAGAAATAGGTAAAGGAAATTAGTTTCATCTCATTTTAATATAAACATAATCCCCTTGCTCAGGATTCCAAGAACCTGCTGTTTTCTGCCACTGTCAACTGAAATTTATCCATTCTTTCAAATCCCAGACCACAGGGGTGGGATCTTCAGTAACAGGGTTGGTTATGGCCAGGACGAAGAGAAGGGAAAGTTGATGCTCTTTCCTCTCTTTCCCTTTGCTAATGATGCTTTAAAACAGGACCCAGTAAGTCAGAAAATATGCCAACAGGCCTGATTTTACCTATGTTGAGTTTGGTCATTTTTTTTTTTTTTTTTAACTCTTTTGGATTAGTTGTCCAATGATGTAGTTCCATCTAGTGGTGACAGGGGTAACTACAACCTGTTTGCTATAGGAAAAATTTTCCCCTCAAAAGGGCCTGAAACCAAAAGTGAAGTGACATAGCCTATTAATTGATAGCCAGAGCAAACCTAAAGCCCTCAATCACATGGCACTCTTTTGATGGCATTTCTATTGCAAACAACTGCCAGATATGCCATTTCAAAGAATACATTGGATGAACTAGAAGAGAGAGACAAGGAGGAACTTTTTTTATTTTTATTTATTTATTTCATTGAAAGATAATTGATTGTACATGTCTGTGAGGTACGGTGTTGAATATCTACACTTGTGTGCAATATGTGATGCTCAAATCAGAATAATTTCAACAATAATATTCAACATTATACAATGTAATCCTATTTTGTGGCCCTATACCAATTTCTTGCTAACCTCCCTTCACCCTCCCCTTTCCCACCTCTGATGGCCTCAGTTCTCTTTTATCCTTTTGAAAATCCAATGAGTTATTGTGATTCTTTTATGTCTCTTTATTTATTTGTTTATTTCTTTAGCTCCTGCTTATGAGTGAGGAACTGCAGTATTTCTCTTTCTGTGCCTGGCTTGTTTCTCTTAACCTAAGTTTCTCTAAGGTTGTCCATATTGCTATGAATGGCAGAATTTCATTCTTTGTTATGGCAGAATAGTGTCCCATTGTGTATATAGTCTTTATCCAGTCTGTTGGTGGACATTTACATTGGTTCCAACTCTTCGCTATTGTAAATAGAGCTGCGATGAACATGGGAGTGCAGGTATCCCTTCAACATGATAATTTCTGTTTCTTTGGGTATGTACCCAGAAGTGGGATTGCTGGATTGTATGTTGGTTCTATCTGTTGTTGTTTGAGGAGCATCCATACTGTTGATGTGTATATCACATTTATTGACTTGCGTCCGTGTAAATGTTGAATCATCCTTGCCTCCCTGGGATGAGTCCCACTTGATCCTGGTTTATAATTTTTTGGATGTGTTGCTGAATTTTATTCACTAATATTTTGTTGAGGATTTTTGCATCTATATTCATAAGAGATATTGGCCTGTAGTTTTCTTTTTTTTGTTTTGTCTCTGTCTGGTTTCTGTATCATGGTGATGCTGGTCTCATAGAATGAGTTTGGGAGAATCGCCTTTGTTTCAATTTTTTGGAATAATTTGAAGATAACTGGTATTAATTTCTCTTTAAAGGTGTGGTAGAATTCAACAGTAAAGCCATCCGGTCCTGAGTTTGTCTTTGTTGGGAGACAGCTGAGTACTTATTCAGTTTCATTGGTGGCTGTTGGTCTCTTCAGATCTTGTATTTCTTCTTGGTTCAGTCTTGGTCGTTTATGTGTGTCCAGAAATTTATCCATTTTCTTCAGGTTTGCAAATTTGTTTGTAATAGTCTCTAATGATTCTTTGTATTTCTGTTGTATCAGTTGTAATGTCTCCTTTCCCATTTCTCCTTTTTGTTATATGGCTCTTTTTAAAAAATTTACCCTTGGGCCGGCCTGTGGCTCACTCGGGAGAGTGCGGTGCTGATAGCACCAAGGCCCCGGGTTCGGATCCCATATACGGATGGCCGGTTCGCTCACTGGCTGAGTGTGGTGTTGACAACACCAAGTCAAGGGTTAAGATCCCCTTACCGGTCATCTTTAAAAAAATAAAATAAAATAAAATAAAAAATAATAAAAAATTTACCCTTGATGATGGCTTGTCAATATTATTTATCTTCTCAAAAGACCAACTTTTTGTTTCATTGATCTTTTGTATCGTTTTTTGGTTCTCTATTTCATTTAGTTCTGTTTTATCTTAATAATTTCTTTCCATCTACTAATTTTAATATTGAATTATTCTTTTTTAGTTCTTTGAGGTGTAGTGTTAGGTTGTTTATTTGAAATCATTCTGTTCTTTGATGTAAGCATTTATTGCAATAAGTTTCCCTCTTAGTATGGCTTTTGCAGTATCCCATACGTTTTGGTATGATGTGTCTTTATTTTGATTAGTTTCAAGAAATTTTTTGATTTTCTGTTTAATTTCTTCTTGAACCCATCAGTCATTGGAGGAGCATGTTGTTTAATTTCCATGTATTTGTATAGTTTCCAGAGTTTTGCTTGTTATTTCTAGTTTTAATCCATTGTGGTCTGAAAAGATACTAGAAAAGATTTCAATTTTTAAAAATTTGTTGAGACTTGATCAGTGACCTAACACGTGGTCTGTCCTGGGGAATGTTCCATGTAGTGATGAGAAGAATGTATATTCAGTAGTTGTTGGATGAAATGTTCTGTAGTTATCTACCAGGTCTAATTGATCTAAAGTGTAGTTTCAATCCTGTGTTTCTCTGTTGGTTTGTTGCCTAGATGATCTGTGCAATGGAGAGGGGGGGGGTTCAGGTCCCCAACTATTATTGTATGAGGTCTGTCTCTTTCTTTAGGTCTGATAGTGTTTGCTTTATATATGTGGGTGCTCTGGTGTTGGGTGCATATATATTGATAATTGTGTCTTCTTTCTGGATAGATCCCTTTATCATTATACAGTGTCCTTCTTTGCCTCTTTTTATGGTGTTTGATTTAAAGTCTGTTTTATCTGATAGAAGAATAGCTACTCGTGCTCGTTTTTTATTCCCATTTGCATGGTGTTCCTTTTTCTGTCCCTTCATTATTAGTCTGTGTGTGTCTTTACAGATGAGGTGAGTTTCTTGTAGACAGCATATATTTGGGTCTAGCTTCTTAATCCACACAGCCAGTCTATGTCTTTTGAGTGGAGAATTAATTCATTCACATTTCGGGTTGTTATTTAAAGTTATTGTCATACTCCTGGCATTTTATCTATTTTTGTTTGGATGTTTTAAATATATTTTGTTCCTTTCTTTCCCTTTTATTGTTTGTCCTTGGTGTTTATTGGTTGATTTGATGTGGTGGATATAGTTTCTTTCTCTTTCTTGTTTGCATTTTTGTTCTCCCAGTGCATTTTGTTCTGTCTTATATATTCAAGGTAGTGATTATCATTTTTTGGACTCCATATGCAGGACTCCCTTGAGGATTTCTTGTACGGCTGGTTGTGTGGTCGTGAACTCCCACAGTTTTTGTTTGTCTGGGAGATACACTGTTTCTCCCTCATTTCTGAAGGATAGTATTGCTGAGTATAGTATTCTTGGCTGGCAGGTTTTTTCATGCAGTATTTTGAATATATCATCTAATTCTTTTCTGGCCTGTAGACTTTCTGTTGAGAAATCTGCTGTTAGTCCAATGGGGGCTCTCTGATAAGTGACTTTTCACTTTTTTCTTGCTGTTTTTAAGATTTTTTGCGTCTTTGAGTTTTGCCAGTTTGACTATCATGTGTCTCCAAGAGGATGTTTTTGAGTTGAGTCTGTTTGGTGAGTTTTGAGCCTCCTGAATCTAAAGGTCCATGTCTCTCTTTACACCTGGGACATTTCCTGCTATTGTTTAATTCAGTAGTTTTTCAATGCCTTTTCCTTTCTCCTCCCCTTCCAGAACACCCATGATTTGGATGTTTGTGCATTTATGGTTACTGCTAGCTCTCTAGATTTTCTTCACTTTTTGGATTCTTTCTTCTTTTTGTCTGCCTGAGTTATTTCAAAAAGTCTGTCTTCAAGAATAGAAGTTCTTTCTTCTGCCTGCTCTAATCTGCTGCGTAAGCTCTCAAATTTTTTTTCTTCCGTTGATTGAATCCTTTAGTTCAAGGAGGTTCTGCTACATTCTTTTTTAAGGCATTAATCTCTTTGTAAATTTCCTCCTCATGTCTTGGATAGTTTTTCTCATTTCATTGTGTCATCTTAGTCTTCTTGTATCTCATTGAGTTTCCTTCAGATTGTTGCTTAGAATTCCTTTTTAGTCATTTCAAGGGTTTCTTTCTGTATGGGGTCTGGTACTTTTGAATTATTGTATTCCTTTGGTGGTATCATATTTTCTCATTTTTTTCATATTTCTTTTATCTCTATGTTGATGTCAGGTCATCCCGTAGAGCAGTTGCTTCTATTACTCTTGGCTGTGAGGAGAGAGACTTCCTCCTGTATATATGTTTTTAAATTTTGACCATTAAGCAAGGTGTTTTAGTATTGGTCCCAGGTAGATGGAGTAGTATAGTCTCTGTGTGGGTGCTTTGGCTGTATTCAGTGTTAGAGTTGTGCGTGAGTGCCTAGTGGTTTCTTGCTGAGGTAAGTGACACTGTGTTGGTTCATCAAGGACATAGGCAAGCTCTCAAGTTTTTTGGAGAAGCACCTGGGTGCCCTGTCACTCTTTGGCTGGAGTGGGTGACCCTGGGCAGGTTTACTGGAACCCTGGATGGCATCACATAACCCTGATGGGTGCACTGGGATATATTGGAGCTCCTCAGTTTGAATGGGTGACCCTGGGCGGGTTTTCTCTTTCCTTTTTCCTACAGGCAGAGGCTCTTCCTGGGCCCTTGCTTCCCCCAGTTGGGGGATGGGTTGGTGGTGATTGGGAATTTTCTCCCTTACTGTATTTGGGTATCCTGGGTTTCCACACTCTTTGGGATGGGGGTCTGTGTGTGTCTCCCCAGTCAAGGCAGTTGCATAGGCTGTGCACATACTTCTCACCATTAGGTGTGCTACTGTGTGTGGCAGCATAGTTCCTCCTCTGGGTTGGACCACTGGGTCTTGGGTCAGCGCTTGCTTATCTCTTTCCCTGGGCTCTGCTGGTGACTCTCTGTGTCACTGCAGTCCAGTGGGTTGTAGGCCACCTGCACAGTGGCTATGGTGGCTACTGTGGTGGCAAGCCCCCTTGCATTGGCAGTGGCTGTGAATGTGGCGGATCACACCAGGCAGCAGTGTCTGTGGCAGTGGCAGGGTCTGTCCTTGGCTCCTGTGGTCCCACGTCCTTCTGCCATTTCTCCAAGGGGAACTTTAAATCAAGATATTGGTAGTATAAGAAATATAATGGAGGTAAGGTCTATTTATCTCTGTGTATTGATTTCAATAATTATTTAATTGGGGGAACATGGTAGAATTCCGTGTCATCATATCACTGGGTTAGGATAATTTCCAGAGGTGGAAGATTTAGAATACAAGATAACGGAAGGCCTTTCTAGTTTTAAGATTGTAATTCCCCATTTTGGTATTCAGTTACTTCGCAGCTGGCCATCTGTAATGCATCCCAAACTCATTGCCTCTTGTTCTCCAACATAAAGCCACTATTCTGGACTGATAGACCTTGTTGCCCCTGGTTTCTGTTACTTGTTCATGTTATTTCATTCACTTTGGATTTGGTTTTCCTATCACTTGACCAGTCCACCAACTACCCTTCACTGATTCAGTGTCTAATCCGTGGTCATGTGTTGCATTTAGTTGTCATTTTCCTTTAATCTGGAACCATTCCTCAGCCTTTTTTTATCTTTCATAACATTGTCGTTTTTGAAGAGAATGGTCCAGTTTTATGTTTTATAAAATATGCCTTAATTTAGGTTTGTCTGATATTCTTGATTAAATTCAAGTACATGGTAAGCTTTTATCCAGTAACAGAGATGCAGCAACCAGACTTTTCTAGCCTTTCTCTTTATTTTTATTGATAGAACTTTGCTGTTCCATGGTACCTTCTGTTAAAATTAACAGAAGTTGGTCAGACCAGCACTTCCACAGCAACTCATTTAGCCATGTGTATTTATTTTTAACTACCATAAGATATTCCTAGTTGTCTGAATTCTTGATTCAGATTGACTTAAAAATCAGTAAGTATCTTGATGAAAGCAAGGAAAGAGTGCCTCTGATCAAGCGAGGTAATTGCATTTCCCCTTTTTTCAAATGTTATCAGGAGGAGTTTTCAAAATTTCTGTGTGGAGACCTCTTCTAGAATGTTTAAAATAATTATTCAGAAATTCCAAAAGTACAAAAAATATTAACGAATGAAAAGCTAAGAAGTTTTGTGTTGTGCTTTGGTGATTTGTTTGGGGGTGGAAAGGAGTATTTGTTTCAATCCTAATGTAAGATTTGCTTATTTTCCATGAATATTTTACTTTGTCTTACAGGGAGCTTATTAGATTTCCTTAAGGAAGGAGATGGAAAGTACTTAAAGCTTCCACAACTCGTAGATATGGCTGCACAGGTATTTTCGTGTGTGTGTGTGTGTGTGTGTGTGTGTGTGTGTGTGTGTGTGTGTGTGTGTGTGTGTGTGTGTGTGTGTGTGTGTGTGTGTGTGTGTGTGTGTGTGTATTTATCCATTTGAATTGAAAGTATACACTTAAAATGTAAAATAATTTTAGTGGAATATTGTAGTTTATATAGTGAAAAAATAGAATTTTAGAACAGGAAGTAACATCAGAGGATAGACCATTGTGAGTTCCTAATGTTATAGATAACATAGTGTCTGAAGACCAGAGGTATCTAAAACTCACATCACTTGTTGGTAGCAGAATCAATAGTAGAATCAGTTATTTAACTCCCAGTCCAGTGCTGTCTTGAATCATATGGCCTTTTAGAAAATGTGTGCTTCCACAAATATAAAGTCTATATCTATTTACATTTCAATCGATATATTTTAAGAAAATTTAAACGGATGAGTGCTATTCCAAAGAAAAGATTAGGCATCTAAAGTGTATGGTGAATTTTTTATTTAAGATAATCCAAAACAAGATGGCAATATAGTTATAAATGGGACTTTTTTACTCTTCTGAATTTGTGTTTTAGCTATAAAGTGAAAACCGTTAAAAGTTTCCACTCAGCTATGTGGTAGGTATTCAAGGGGCCTTTTATTGGCTTCAGTTCACATGCTAGTTCTGGAGCTCTTACCTCTCAGCCAGAATCCAAATGTCCACAGAATCTGGTGCTTTGGAGAAACTTTATACCAAGAAACTATACCTATGAGACACGCATATGCCAGACCTGGTTCATGCTCCCGAGTTCAAGGCTCTTAGACATTCTATGATAGAGGGGTCAGCAAATCTTTTTCGTAAAAAAATAAGCCGGGTAAATGTTTCAGGCTTTGTGGACCACATACAATCTCTGTCGTATCTCCGCTTCCTCTTCCTTCTACAGTCCTTTAAAAATGGGAAAACTATTTGTCGTTCTGAGGTCATACAAAAACAGGCTGCATGCCACATTTGGCCTGCAAGCTGTAGTTTGCCAACCTCTACTTTGTAGTGAGGTTTTACACCAGGACATCTTAGGTTGTGCCTAACATGGATCTTGATGGGCTTGTGTCCAGAGGCACTAATTAACTCTGTGATTTATCCCTTTTCCTAACCACTGACACAAGAAGACATTAGGACATTATGCTGCTAATGGTGACTGGATATACTCGGGGGTTGAAAGTCTTGGCTTTCAAAGTAGGCGTCAGATTTTCGAAATCTAAATTTAGCCTGCTTTTTTATTATAATGTTTTTAATTTTTCCAGTTATGTGTTAGACTGTGCCCTGTTACTATCATCTCCTTGTGAGATATATGATCTTTCAGTGATCTGATTTAATATTAACCAAAATTTTCTCCCTGCTTTCCTTTGTATCATGTTTTGCCTTTTTTTTTCTTTCCAAGATTGCTGATGGTATGGCATATATTGAAAGAATGAACTATATTCACCGAGATCTTCGAGCTGCTAATATTCTTGTAGGAGAAAATCTTGTGTGCAAAATAGCAGATTTTGGTTTAGCAAGATTAATTGAAGACAATGAATACACGGCAAGACAAGGTATATTACTTTTACATAAATGCTTATAACCTAATGTTCTGTGTTTTTTCTTACTTAACACTCCTTTGAACATACAGGGTTTTATAGAATAAGAATACTTCTAGGTCACCTCAGAAAAGTCATAGAAACATTGATTTTATTTGTAAAATTATATACACTAAGTACCACTATGGCTATCTGATAGTTATTTCTTCTAAGGATGAACTTGACTAGGTGTTCTTTACATTATAAATATAGCAAGTAATATCCTCTTTACCCTTTTTGTTGGCATGGCAACAAATAAGCGTTTTTTAATTCCTTTCGTAATAAACTTCATGAACCACTGAACTATGGCCTTAGACCAGAGGTTCTCAGTCAGGGGCAATATTTTCCCACCCTTCCCCCAGGGGACATCTGACATTGTGTAGAGGCATTTATGGTTGTTACAACTCAGGGACTTCTACTGGCATCTAGTGGGTAAAGGCCAGGCATACCACTAAACATCCTACAATGTACGAGCAGACACCCTACAACAAAGAATTATCAGGCCCAAAATGTCAGCAGTGCCAAGATTCAGAAACCCTGCTTTAGACACAGAGCTTCCTTTTCAGCCTCCATACCTTTGTGCCGTTACCTCCAGCTGGAATATCTTCCTGTTCTTGTGTAATCTTTATGTATAAAAATCCTAACTATTCTTTAAGGCTTAACTTAGCTGTCACTTTTTAAATGAAACCTTTTGTGATTGCACCAGTGAAAATTGATCTTCCATTTGTTTAAATATCTAAAGAACTATATTTTACAGCCCTATATACACATATGTGAATAACTTCACACATGTAAGACACCTATAATCTTAAATATTTGAGTAAATTAACATAGACTTTTAAAACTGATAATAGAATAAAATTTTCTAACAAGATATCATAAAATAGAAAAGAGATTATGCTCAAAAACCAGTAGACATTAGAACCCAACAGAATATGCCCTCATGAGCCAATAGTTATCTACAGTTGTTAGATGCCAGACTGTTTCTTAAAAGTTACAGATCCTACAATCCATATTTTTCGCTTACTAGACCCACTACCTCTCTTTTCTTGGGTGGTGGTCTGTCCCTACCACCGTTTTTTGGGGGGTTTTTTTGTTGTTGTTTTTTAAATGTTATTGAATACCAGGTAGAAATGGGATTTATTTTAATATAAATTTCTAAAATTAAAGAATTTTTCTCATGTATCTTGTACCTTTGAAGAATTTGACACTGAGACACATACAAGAGGTATATTAACAAGAGATTAGCCTTGCTCATGCTATATTTACACTAATAGTTTTTTTATACAATTAACTTAAGCAAGATTGTCAATATTGTTTTAGGTGCAAAATTTCCAATCAAATGGACAGCTCCTGAGGCTGCACTGTATGGTCGATTCACAATAAAATCTGATGTATGGTCATTTGGGATTCTACAGACAGAACTGGTAACAAAGGGCAGAGTGCCTTATCCAGGTAAGCTTGCATTTCATTAGCTCTTGGTTATCCCATTAGCGACTTTAACAGGAGTTTATTAGGAGCAGAAATGTAAGACGGGAAAAGGCCTTTTTTCTTCTCTCCCTAGCCCTCCCTCCCCCCATCCTTCTCTTTGCTGTGACATTGTATGGACAGCAGCCAATGAGAGCCACAATCGGTGACATAGGGCAAGCACAGGAGGCACGCCCTGCATTCACCTCTGCTTTCTCCCTTAGGACATATTCCACAAGGGCCTTTTATCTGTACTGTTCTCTCAGATAACACATGTATCTTAATTATCCTGCGTCGTCTTTTCCCCCCACAAGTAATTCTTCTTTTCTAATAATGTGACCAGTTTATTTTCGTAAATATGTATAAGTATTTGCCTTGTTTTTCCTCAGTAGACTACTGTATTTTGAGAAGATCTTTTCCGTGTTTTATTTTTCTTAGCAAAGCATATTTATAAACCATACTTTAAGAAGTTTATCTGTCATTAAGATGAAAAATAAAAAAGTTTCCTTCTCAAAAAAAGACATATAGCTTCTGGAGGCTTTTCAGCTCACTTGAAATTCAGCTACAAGTGAATATTCTTTTAGTCTGTTACTTCTCAAACTCTTCTACTAAAGTATCCCAATAGTTGAGGCTAGTGAAAGCCAATCTTCAGGAAAAACTATTCTGATAATCTTCTGGTTTTTGCATGTTATCTAACATATCCCTCCTCCCTAATACCTCCAAACGTACATCTAATGCCACTGTGTATTATCACCCACTTTCCCTTGTTGCTGTTAATTGCTGATACTTACACTCACTGGGAGAGGCTAACAGGAGGTGGTGTATTGTCTACATAGGAACAGCAGTTAAACAGACAGCTAGCTCTTCCTCAGGATATGGAAGCCAGAAAAGAGTGAAATTCTGTCTTTAAAGTGCTTGCGGGAAAACAGCTGACCTAAAACACCAGCAATGAAAAAATGCTGGCCAGCTACCAGAAACAAAAAACCACTTATCGAATTTATAATGTATATAAAGTAAATTTTATGACAGTAATAACACAAAGGACAGAGGGATAAAGGAGCAAAAGTGTAAAAGTGCTTATTTCTAAGATTGTAGTAAATTAAAGAAGCATGTTGTAATCTTAGGGATTAACACTGAAATAATAATAGAAGGTAAAATAAAAAGCTAATAGAGGAGAGAAAAAAATGGAATAATGAAAAATGCTTACTTAAAATAAAAAGCAAGAGAGGGGAAAGGAATACAGAAGCTCCTTACTTATAATGGAACTACATTCCCAATAAATCCATCATAAGTAGAAAATACCATAAGTCGAAATCCATTTAATACCCTGATAAATCCATAATAAAGTTGGAAAACATAAGCCAAACGATCGTAAGTTGGGGACAATCTGTGGGTGGGATGAACATTAATTAAGGATAGTAGAATTAAAACCAACTGTATTCATAATTGTATTACATGTAAGTGCACTAAACATTCCAATTAAAAACAAAGGGATAAGACTGGATTTTATGTACACAATACATAAATGCTGTTTATAAGAGGCATACTTAAATATAAGATATACAACATGATTGGAATTAAAGTGAAGGGCATGGCCCTGGTAGGTTTGAACCACCAACCTTTTGGTTAACAGCCAAACATGCTAACCAGTTCTGCCACAGAGACACTGACTGGAATTAAAAGGACGGAAAAAGATACAGTATTCAAATGCTAACCAGAAGAAAGCCTATACGTAGCAGTAGACTTTAAGGCAAGAAATATTACTGCAGACAAAAGGGGACATTTTATAAAGGTAAAAGAGTCAATTCGACAGAGAAACATAAAAATCCAAAATGAGTATGCAACTAACTTCAAAATATATAAAACAAAAATTGATATGATTGGGATATTCTAGTTCAATGTTCAGATGAGAATCAGAATATAAACAAGGTGTAGATTCCCAGTCTTTAAAGAAGATAAAAGATATACTACATAAGCATCACTGTCTTTCTTTGGTGATTTGAAGAGGATTCTGAAAGAAGTTTACACATGTGGCACAAACCTGTCCACTGCAGGCTCTTCTCACAACATGCTGTCCATTTTAGAGCAATAGCTTCTGTTCACTAGTCTTATTTTGGGACAGTAACAAACTTTGGCAATTGCAAATAGGTATGAATGTTTAAATTTATTGTCAGATTGGTAAATGATTACCATTTGATTTTAAGTATTGACGATCTTAGAATCTGTCTCCTTTTTTACCAAGGAGCGGGGAATAGAGATCTGGCTTCCCACTGGGCGCAGGGAGTCATGTCTCACTTGGAAGCTCAGAAGTTCTCTTACAGGAAATGATTCTTTTCCTGAAGATAGAGTTTCTCTTAGAGGCCATCTCTGCTGCATTTTACTTTCGTAGCTGGTGGCATAAAATAATTAGATAGTTTCTGATTATCAGAAAATTCTGAAGGGTCTGGTTTTGAATGAAGGAGTTTATTGGTAATTAGAAGTTATTTTTGCAGGTTAAGGCTTATTTATGTTGATTAATTTTAATAGTTAATTATAATAGTAAAGAAGCATAGCATAAAAGAACAAAGGCATAAGACTGGAAGAAAAGTTTTCCTATTATAGTAAACCATCGTTGAATGTTCATTCCCTTGCTTCTTTCTGCTTCTCCTTTACAACTTCTGGTTATATTTCTGTGGTTGGTAAAGACTATTGGATTTCACTTCTAGAGATGATACTGCCTGCTCAGATGAAAAGCTCAGAAAACTTTCAAGTATTTGTCCCCAAAGTCATTCAGTTTCCTTTAATAGAAAAAAAAAAAAACCCAAAAACCAAAAAAATGTATTTTGAGGAATACTTATTCCTTAGAAATATTACAACTACAGATAGAATTAATGATTTAACGCCCTCCATTGGCCTAAGGAAATCATAGTCTATGAAAAACCTCATTGCTGATGATCAGTTCAAGATTGCAGGGGACGTGAGGGGTGGCATGACTTGCAGATAGGGAAGGTGATGTGGAAGACAGCAAGAGTGTTGTGATCGCCAGCTTGCTGAAACAGTGTCTGGAAGAAAAATTGGAAAAAGATCCTTTCTGCTGGCCTGTGGTAACACAGGGTGAGCTGCTGCTGAGGGAATGTGGGTGGGGGAAGTTACAGAGGGATTCAGGAGAGGAGCTGTGTGTAACAGCTTGAAGAAAATCAAGCAGGTAATAGTAGATAAGGAACCTGGTCAGGGAATTGGCTTGGTATAAAGTTGTGTAGTTAGTATATTTGGCAAAACCAGGACTCTTTCTTCTGGATCCCTATTTGAATGTTCTTCCAGACATTATCTTGCTACCATTCCTCATTGTTAAATGACCAAATGTTAATATCAGAATGTGTCAAAGTGGCACCCTGAATTCTCGTTAATCAAATGGGGTTAGCTTTTGAAGGTATTAGTGTCAAATGTAAGATTTTAGGTGAAATTAAAAATCTATGTTCTATGTTCTAATTCTGTGTTGAAACGTAGATTAGCATTTTCTAAGCTCTTCTTGATGTACTCTGATATTTCAAATTTATTTTGTTTCTTTGTTGAAAGAATCATTTCACCAAATAAACTTATACCTTGAATCAGTTAGTGGCTAGGGGGTTGTTTTTGTTTTGATAGTGGTGGTTAGGACTATTTTTGGTCTTTGTTTTGGTGGCTGGCCTATACGAGGACCATAGCTATTTTTTTTTTTTTTTCCTGTTTTTCAATTTTTTTAAATTTTGTTTTATTGAAACATAATTGATTGCACATATCTGTGGGATACAGCATTGAATATCAATACCTGTGTGCGGTATGTAATGCTCAAATCAGGATAATTAGTATATTCAGCATTACACAATGTAGTCATATTTTGTGGCCCTTTACCAATTTCTCACTAACCTCCCCTTCTCCTCCCTGTTTTGTAATGTTTGAATCTTGTGTATCAGGTATGGTAAACCGTGAAGTGCTGGAACAGGTAGAACGAGGATACAGGATGCCCTGCCCTCAGGGCTGTCCAGAATCCCTCCATGAATTGATGAATCTGTGTTGGAAGAAGGATCCCGATGAAAGACCAACATTTGAATATATTCAGTCTTTCTTGGAAGACTACTTCACTGCTACAGAGCCACAGTACCAGCCAGGGGAAAATTTATAATCCAAGTAGCCTGTTTTATATGCACAAATCTGCCAAAATGTAAAGAACTTTGTAGAGTTCCTCACTTACATACAGGAATCAAAAGAAGAACATCTTCACTCCGCGTGTATTTAATGGTAAACTGGAATTCCAGATATAGTTGCACAAAACCACTTTTTTTTTTTCCAAGTGTTAAACTGTAAAGTACCAATGATGATTTTCCAACTTATTTACTCATGCTCCAAAGAAAGTAGAGCTAAGATACTGATGATAGCATGGTAATGAAGAGTAACAAGGCTATTGTTTATAAATCATTTCCTTGCTTTTCTTCCCCCAGCTGAAAATAGTTAAGAGAAAATTATTTATTGTTATAGACAAAACTTGGGAGAGTAAAAGTTATACCATAATGAAATCTAAAATTAAGGATCTTAATGGGACCAAATAATTTCATTCCAGTTTTTAAATATCTTTTGCATTTATTATTCTCAAAAGTTTTTTTCTAAGTTAATCAGCCAATATGCAATCTTAATATATGCCTCCTTTTGCATGGAAAAGGGTCAGGTTTTTCAGAACCAAAAAAGGAATATAAACGTCATCTAAAACTTGATTAAATGTTAGACCACAGTAGTAGAATTTGAAAGTAGATTGAACTATGTTGATACTCATTCGTGGAACTGGAAAATAGAATAAGAAATTTTTCACTTCAGTCATTTTCTGAGTAGTTCAGTTTAGAATAATGAAGGTAACTAGAAACTGAGTTGATCTTTCATAAGGTGCATTAATTTTTTTTTTTTTTCTTTTTTTGACTGGTAAGGGGATCACATCCTCGGCCAGGTGTGGTCTGCACCACGCTCAGCCAGCACGCGAACCAGCCATCCCTATATAGGATCCGAACCCGCGTCCTCGGTGCTCCCAGCGCCGCAATCTCCCGAGTGAGCCACGGGGCTGGCCCTTAATTTTTTTTAAAGGCAATATATAATGGAAATTGTACCATCCAATCCGAGGGGAAGTGTTTTAATTTTTAGATAGCATGAAATGTAAGACCACTCATTTAAACAGTCCTTTTTTAAAAAATAGGACTTGGTACTGTGAGATGTTGCTAATATGTTCTTATGGTGATGGGTGCCACAAATAGAAAATGTCACTGAATCAGGGACTTGAATGCACTTTTGCTTGTATTGAATATAGACTAAGAGAGGAAAATGTATTTAAAAGAAACATGAGAAAAGAATGTGAAAGTTTTACAGGTAGAGGGATGGAATGTAATGTTTAATGTAGATGTCATGGAGTGACAAAATGGCTTTGCTGGCACTCAAAGCTCCTCACTTAGCTGTTTTCTGAGACGTCAAGAGATATGAGGTATGACTGTAAAACTAGCATACACACTAAATGAGTGTTACATCCTCAAAATAGTGAAGTTAAGGCTTCACACTAATTCCAGTGATATAGCTTTTATGAAAAATATTTTTAGAATTCCAGTTTTCAAATCCATGTTTGGATCTACATTCACTTTTTAAATATACTTAATGGTCATTATTTTTCTCTTTTAGAATATAGTTAATTTGAGGTGGGAAAACATTCTGAATAATAACAGTAGTAGTAAAAAGGGGAACAGTTTTTGCCCATTTGAAATGCGGAAGTGAAACACAAAAAAAGACAGATTTTTATGACTTAACTCAGAAAGAAATTCCAAAATATGAATTCGAATAGCAGCATTACTGGTTTATGTGTCTAGCAAAGGAAGAACTGACTCTGATAAATAAAATAAACATCTGGTATTTATATTTTAAAATACTCTATTTTATAGTCACACTTTAAGTCAAGCATTATGTTAGGTTCCCATATGTTTAAGATGTAATTTTTAACGATTATTACCTGATTTAATCATTAAATTTAAAATTCTGTGCCATGATATATGTTCAAATTCAAACCATTTTAAAATGTGATGAATGAACTTCACCCAAGTTGGCAACAGTTCTGGTACTAAAAAACGTGGTTGTTTCTTCTGTTTACGTAACCTGCTTAGTATTGAATCCCTCTCTACCACGAGGGTCTTTCCTAAGAAGAGTGCTGTTATTATTTACCCTTAATGTCTACAACCTGTGACATGAGATTTTAAAAGGGCTTTATGTGAACTATGATATTGTAATTTTTGTGAGCATTTTAAAAAGGGTAACAAAAGTATGTTTATGTACTAATTCTGATCAGAACATTAAGCACGGAAAAATAGATGGTATTCATTAGGTTTTAAGTGAATGAAGTAGTTCCTTATAATAACCATTGTACAGTAAGGATAAAACACTAACTCATTGTGTATTCATTTAAAATTGTCTGTATTTTTAAATTGCCAGAAAAAAAAAAAAAGACAACTTTGTACATTTGAAGATTTTTTTTCAACAGCTTTTCATCTTCAGTGTCTTAATATGGAACTTAACCCTTACCAAAAAAGGAAGTTGGCAAAACAGCCTCCTGGCACAAACACTTTTTTAATAATGGTAGCCTAAAACTTAATATTTTTATAAAGTATTATAATATTGTTTTGTGGATAATTGAAATAAAAATTCTCATTGAATGCACCTATTTATCTTTTTAGTTATTTATATTTTCTCATTAATTTTTAAAAATTTGGTATATTCTGAACTTATTCTTCCATCCCATTTATGTAAATCTTCATTTAGATCTCATAGTAAAGTTCTTCTCCACACTTTCTGTTTGGAGTTGGAAGAGTCTCGTCTTGTGTCTGATTACACTGTTCTAAGGATGTCATGTCAGTGCTGCTGGAGACCAGGTCCCCATTTTGTTATAAAAGAAGCAATGTGCAGAGATGAGAAACAGCATGTGCCCCAGTAGCATTATTTCCCTAAAATCAGCTCCTCCCTGCCCTTACTCCAGTGTCTCCTTTTTTAGTTTAAACTACTTCAACTTGAGTTTTTGTCACCAGCAACCAGAGTCCTCATTAATTAACTGAAAACAGTTAATAGAGAAAATTATTCTGATTAAAGTAAGCAGCTTGTGCCCAATACCATCTGTTTGCCCTCCACATCCAGACTCTGCCCTGCTCCTGCAGAAAGACTGAGCTGTGCTTATCAGGGAGTTCAGTTGCTCTCCGGATTTGCATTGTGTCAAGCCAGTGAGGAGCTCTATCTAGCAGATCAGAGGAAACCGGAAGGAGAGGTCAAGGTATTTATTCCCCTGACTCCCTCCCTGTGAGTTTGGGCTGGCTGTATCCTTCAGCCAATCAGAGGTTCCTCTCAATAGGACCTCCCCCATACATCTCTCCTTTTGGGGACTGGTAGCAGCTCTCATTCTGTATCTTTTCTGCATGGTGACGGTTTTGCTGCTACTGGATTATACCTGGTGGTTCCCCTATCCTGCCAACCCCTTTGTAAATATCCTTGATTTATCTTTTAATTTGAGCATTTATCTTTTAATTAAAGCATATCTTTTAATTTGAGCATGTCATCTATTTCCAGTTGGGATCCTGACTGATCCTTGTCCTAATACCAACAGCTGTATGAGTAGAAAATAGGAAACAGTTTATACAAAACAGGAACATTTTCAGTACCATAGCAACATATACAAATATTGTATTAAATGTAAAATTACCACAAAGCTTGATTAGTTGTGGAGATAATCATACCAAATCTTGAGGCTATTTGAAACTCCAAAACTAGAATCATAAGAGGTTTGCAATTAAATTTCCATTTTTCAAAAATTGGTGAACTATATGTGGTAAGACTCCGTTAAACAGAATAATTAGATGTTAACACCCCAATTCAAGAATGAATTATTCAATTCATTAATTGAATAAAAAATAAATAGGAATGAGAGATGGGGTGCTAAGAAGAGGAAATGGAATTTTAAAAATGAGGCACCCAGATACCTAGTAAAACAATAGAAGCTAAGTTAAATAGATAATGTGTGAATGGCCCCCAGATCTTTAAGAAACAGATGTCTAATTTTCAACTCTAAGATGCTTGCTGGGCCCTTCTTGGTTACCCCAACTTTCCCTTCAGATCAGCTGTACACAGCCATGGGTTAGTGGTGTTTAGGGAAGTAAAGGGTTTGGGGTAATGGCCAGAAGGAATGATGACTTGGTATAAAAAAAAAAAAGGATAGGGGCAGATTTCACACCTTAGTTTAAATGCAGTGAGGAAGTAATTTAGCAAATACAGAAAATGAATCCAGTGAATTGAAGAAAAATAAGTCCCCCAAATATTTCCAGGGGGGGGACTTGGAGAGACAATGGATTTCAAACATACATGGGATAGGGGTTCAATCCAGCTTCACTTAGATCTTAAAGGTCAAGTTAACTTGAGCAAGCTGGAGGACTTTGAGAATCCAAAGTTAAAAATTGCCTCTAGCTTAAGTGCTAATAGGGATGAGAGAAATAAAAAGCAAAACTTTGCAGTTGGCCAAAAGAATTGAAAGTGATTCCAACAACTGAATTATTTTAAGTGGTGTGTCCCCTAAAGGTTATCAAACTCCTATTACTCATAATTGCTCTATTTTCAAGGAAAGCCTTGGCCTCTTAAAAACATTGAGAGAATATACTGTGGAACTAGTCGGCAAACTGACTACATGCTTTTGTCTCCTGTCCTAAATCCCTTGAAATGCCCAAAGGTCTGGGTTGTTGGTTTGGTGGTTTGTTTTTGTAATTCTTACCATAGTTAGAAAATCAGAAAAAGGTGGCATTATTAGTTCAGCAGAAATTTCAAGAAACTCCTGAAACCAGCAGAAACCGAGCCAAGGGAAATACAAGAGAAAATTCTGCAGTTCTAAGTGCAATCCCAGAGAGAGTTCAAAGTTAGAATCAACACACTTAAAAGAGAAGGGAGCCCCAAAGCACATTGTTTCTTTGTTTTATTGAGGTATAAATTACATGATAAAATTCACCATTTTAAATGTACAATTAGATGAGTTTTGACAAGTGGATACAGTCATGAAACCGTTGCCACAATCATGATACAGAACATTTCCATCCCATAAAGTTCCATCACGTCCCTTTACAGTCAATCTCCTCTGTTCACCCTGTCCTCTGGCAACCACTGAGTGCTTTCTGTCACTACAGTTTACATTTCTAGGCTTTCACATATATGGAACCACACAATAATATGTCACTATGTCTGGTGCTTTTCATTTATCATAGTGCCTTTGAGATTCATCTTTTTATCACTTAGTAATATTCTATTTATTGTATGGACGTACTACAGTTTGGTTTTGTCCACTTACCAGTTGATGGATGTTTAGGTTGTTTCTAGTTTAGGGCGATCACGGATAAAGCTGCTATGAACATTCAAGTACAAGTTTTTCAGTGTAAACAAAGCCTTTAAATTCTCTTGGATAAATACCTAGGAGTAAGTTTACTGAGTTGTATGGTATGTGGATGTTTAGGTTTCTAAGAAACTGCCAACTTGTTTCCGAAGAAGCTGTACCATTTTATACTCACACCAGCATTGTATGGGAGTTCCAGTTGCTTAAAATCCTTGCCGTATTTGGTATTACCAGTCATTTTAATTGTAGCATTCTGGTGGATATTAGTAGTATGTCATTGTGGGTTTTTTAATTCTTCCGTCCCCCTGCCTCCCCCAACAGCATCATTGTGGTTTTAGTGCGTATTTTCCTAATGACTAGTAATGTTAAGATCTTTTCATAAGCTTATTTCAAATTTATATATCTTCTTTGGTGGGGTGTCTATTAAAATATTTTGCCCATTTTTTTGCATTGAGTCAATCTTACTGAGTTATAACTTTGAGTATTCTGAATACAAGTCCTTTATCATATATGTTTTGCAAATATTTTTCTCCCATCCTGCAGCTTGCTTTTTCATTTCCTTAATGGTTTCAGTCGAGGAGAAAAAAATCTAATTTTGAGGTCATTTATAATTTTTTTTTTCCTTTTACGATTCATGCTTTTTGTGTCCTAAGGAAATTAGCCTTATCCAAGTTCACAAAGATTTTCTCTAATGCTTTCTCTAGAAGTTTTATAATTTTAGCTCTTACATGTAGGTATGTATTCCATTTTGAAATAATTTTTGTGTGTGATATAAGGGAAGAGTCCAGGGTTGTTTCAATTTATTTGTTCATATGAGGGTCCAGTTGTTCCAGCAGCATTTGTTGAAAAGTCTATTTTTTACCCATTGAATTTCCTTGACACCTGTTTTAAATCAACCAACTACTATGTGTGGGTCTATTTTGGGACTCTCTTGTTTCATTGATCTACATGTCTCTCTTTATGCCAGTATCACATTGACATGATTAGTGTAGCTTTATAGTAAGTCTTGAAATCAGGTAGTTTAAGTTCTGCAGCTTTGTTCTTTTTCAAGATTGTTTTGGCTATTCAAATTTCCATATAAATTTTAGAATCAATTTGTCAATGTCTTCAAAAACTCCTGTGTGGGATTCAGATTAGATTGCATTGAATCCATAGTTCAATTTGGGAAGAAATGATATTTTAACAATATGCACTCTTTCAATCCAAGAATATAAAAATTCTCTCCATTTATTTAGGCCTTCTTTAATTTTTCTTAGCAATGTTTTATAGTTTTCAGTGTACAGATCTTGCATATTTTTTGTTAAACTTGTCCTAAAATTTCATATTTTTATACAACTTTAAGAGGTGGTGTTTTCTAATTTCAATTTCCAATTTTTTATTGCTAGCATATCAAACATGATTGTTTTTAAATTGACTAAATTAAACTAGCTAAACTCAATATTAGTTCCAGTAACTTTTTATGTAAATTCCTCAAAGATGGTTTTCTACAAAGACCATCAATCATGTCATCTAAGAAGTTTACTTCTTCCTTTTCAATCTGCCTTTTATTTCTTTCCTTGTGGTATTATACTAGCTAGGACCTGCGGTACTATGTTGAATAGAAGTGAAAGCAGACATCTTTTCTGGTTCCTAATCTTCGGGGGAAAGCTTTAATCTTTCACCATGAAGTCAGCTGGTAGCTCCAAGTTTTCTGTAGATGCCCTTTATCGGGTTGAGGATATTCCTTCCTATTTCTACTTTGCTAAGAGTTTTTTTGTTTTGTTTTGTTTTTTACTCATGAATCAATGTTGAATTTTGTCAAATGCTTTCTCCCTTTATTAAAATGGTCATATAGGGTTTTGTTAGTGTATTACTAAGAGAATTGCATTGATTGATTTTGAAATGTTAAACCAACCTTGCATTCCTGGGATAAATCCCGTTCAGTCAGGATGTATTGTCCTAGTACGTATGTCCTGCTGGTACTTTGCTGATTTTTAAAATGATTTTTGTGTCTAAGTTCATGAGGGATACTGGTATGCAGTTTTCTTGTGATATCTTTGTTTTAGTATCAGGGTAATGCGAACTTCTTTCAAAAAGCTGGTTTACAGGGTTTTCCATGGTTTACATCAGGGTTTACTCTTGGTATTGTGCATTCTATGGGTTTGTACAAATGTGTATAAATCTCTGCTCTGCTAAAGGTACTGTAAAGAGAATGAAAAGGCAAGCCACAGACTGGGAGAAAATATTTGCAAAAGACGTATCTGATAAAGGACTGTTATTCAAATATACAAAGAATTCTTAAAATTCAACAATAAGAAGACAACCAAAGACATTAAAAAATGGGCCAAAGACCTTAGCAGACATCTGCCGATGAAAATATACAGAGGATTTTTAGGGAAGTGAACATATTCTGTATTTTTTTTTTTGAGGTGTTATGTAAATAGTGTTCTGTTTTTAATTTCAAATTGCACTTGCTCATTGATAGTATATAGGAAAATGATTGATTTTTGCATATAAACCTTGTATCCAGCAAACTTGCTATAATCACTTCTTACTTCCAAGCATTTTTTTCTTGATTCTTTCAGATATTTTACACAATCATGTTATCAGTGAACAGAGACAGTTTTATTTCTTTCCATTATGTATACCTTTTTTTCCCTTTCCTTATTGCATTAGTTGGTACTTCTGGTGTGATGTTGAAAAGCAGTGGTGGGCTTCCCATTTAGCTCAGTTGGTTAGAGCATGGTGCTGATAACACCAAGGTCCAGGGTTTGAACCCTGAACCAGCCAGCTGCCAAAACAGAAACAAACAAACAAACAAAAAGACAGTGGTAAGAGGGGACATCCTTGCCTTGCTCCTGTTCTTGGTGGAAAGTTTCTAGTTTCTCACCATTAAGTATGATGTTAGCTGTAGGTTTTTTGTAGATATTCTTTATTAAGTTGTGAAAGTTCCCCCTCTATTCCTAGTTTACTGAGAGTATTTTGGTTTTTGTTTTAAAATCATGAACGGCTGTTGGATTTTGTCAAATGCTTTTTTTCCATCTATTGATATGATCATGTGATTTCCCTTCTTTAGCCTGTTGAGGTGATGAATTACACTAATTCATTTCCAGTGTTGAACCAGCCTTGCATACCTGGGATAAATCCCACTTGGTTGTGGTGTATAATAATTTTCATACATCGTTTGATTCTATTTGTTAATAGTTTGTTGAGGATTTCTGCATATATGTTTATAAGAGATAATGGTCTGTAGTTTTCTTTCCTTGTAATGTCTTTGTCTGTTTTTGGTATTAGGGTGATACTGGCCTTGTAGAATGAGTTAGGAAGTATTCCCTCTGTTGCTATCTTCTGAAAGAGATTATAGAGCATTGGTATAATTTCTTCCTTAAATGTTTGGTAGAATTCACCAATAAAATCACCTGGGCCTGGTGCTTTTTGTTTCAGAAGGTTATGAATTATTGATTCAATTTCTTTAACAGATGTAGACCTGTTCAGATGGTCTGTTCCTTCTTGTGTAAATTTTGGCAGATTGTGTCTTTCAAGGAATTGGTCTATTTCTTCCAGATTATCAAATTTGTAAGCATAAAGTTGTTCATAGTATTCCTTTACAATCCTCTTCAAGTCCATGGGATCTGTAGTGATGTTCCCCTCTTTCACTTCTGATATTAGTAATTTGTGTTCTCTCTTTTTTTTTTTTAGTTAGCCTGATTAGAGGCTTATCCATTTTATTGATCTTTTCAAAGAACTGGCTTTCTTTTTCACTGATTTTCTTTATTCATTTCCTGCTTTCAATTTCATAGATTTCTGCTCTAATTTTTATTATTTTCTTCTGCTTACTTTGGATTTAATTTAGTTTTCTTTTTCTAGTTTCCTAAGGTTGAAGCTTAGATGGTTGGTTTTAGAGCTTTCCTTTTCTAATACATGCATTCAATGCTATAAATTTCTTTCTAAGCACTGCTTTCACTGCAAATCTTTTTTTTTTTTTTTTTTTTTTTTTGGTAGCTGGCCAGTAGAGGGATCTGAACAAATGATCTAAACTGTCTGGCCTTCCCCTGTGTTTTGTTTTATTTTTGCCTTCCACAAATTTTGGCAAGTTGTGTTTTCATTTAGTTCAAAATATTTTAAAATTTCTCTTGAGATTTCTTCTTTGACCCATGTGTTATTTAGAAAGGTGTTGTTTAATCTCCATGTATTTTTGGATTTCCCAGTTATCTTTCTGTTAGTGATTTCTAGTTTAAACCCATTGTGATCTGAGAACAGACCTTGTATTATTTCTCTTTCAAATTTGTTAAGGTGTGTTTTATGGCCCAAAATGTGGCCTGTCTTGGCGAATGATTCATGTGAGCTTGAGAAGAATGTGTATTCTTCATTTGTTGGATGAAACAGTCTATAGGTGCTGATTATATTCAGTTTATTAATGGTGATACTGAGTTCAGTTACATACTTACTGATTTTCTGCCTACTGAATCTGTCCATTTCTGATAGAGGGGTGCTGACGTCTCCAACTATAACGGTGGGTTCATCTATTTCTCCTTATACATCTATCAGTTTTTGCATCACATATTTTGGTGCTCTGTTGTTAGGTACATACACGTTAAAGATCCTTAGGTTTCTTGGAGAACTGAACCCTTTATTATTATGTAATGCCCCCTTTATCCCTAATAACTTTCCTTGTTTTGAAGTCTGCTCTGTCTGACTTTAATGTAACTACTCCTGCTTTCTTAGTGTTAGCATGCTGTATCTTTGTCCATCTGTCTCAGTCCATTTGTGCTGCTATAACAAAATGCCACAGACTAGTTAATTTATAAAGAAGAGAAATTTATCTCCTCACAGTTCTGGTGGCTGGGAAGTCCAAAATTAAGGCCCTAATAGGTTCAGTGTCTGGTGAGGGCCCCAGTCTTTGCTTCCAAGATGGCACCTTGAACACTGTGTCCTCCCATGAGGATGAAGGCTGTTCCCTCCAACCCTTTTATGAGGTCCCTAATCCCATTCATGAGGGCTCTACCCTCATTACTTAATCTTTTCCTAATCCTACTATCTTAATACTATCACACTGGCAAATAAGTTTCAATATAAGAATTTGGAGGGGCACATCCAGACCATAGCACCATCCGTTTACTTTTAAACTATATGTGTCTTTATGAGGGTGCTTGAAAAAGTTCATGGAAAGATTAGTATTATCTGCTAATTCTACTTTTTCAATAACTTTTTGAAGAACCCTCATATATTTATAGTGGGTTTCTTGTAGACAACATAATGTTGAGTCTTGTTTTTTGATATACTCTGACACTTTGTCTTTTAATTAGGGCATTTAGACTATTGACATTCAAAATGATTACTGATGGATTAATATCTATCATATTTGTTACTGTTTTCTTTTTGTTTCCCTATTCTTTGTTCCTATTTTTGTCTTCTACTCTTTTGTTCTACCCTTTGTGGTTTTGAAGATTTTATGTGATTCTGTTTTCTTTCCTTTCTTAACACGTCAATTAAACCTTTTTTTCTGCTTTTTTAGTGTTTGCCTAAGAGTTTCCAATACACATTTACAACTAATTCAATTCACCCTTCTGGATCTTTCTTTAACTATAAAATGGAGTAGATAATCTCTGCTTACCTCACAGGGTTGCTAGGTTTGGTTAAATAATATATCTATACTCTATACCATGCTACCCAAATTTATTGATTCCAAGAGGACCTTTAGGCTCTTCCCATCCATGAGCAGTGCAAACTTGATCTCAGAAATAAACTTCTAGATCTTGAGGCAAATATGGCCAATGACACTTAAAGGGTTAGTTCTCCAAGGGCATATATTATATTGGGAGACAAAATCCAGTCAGGGCAAGCAAGTGACCACCAAGAAATGGGGCCACAGAACTGTTTGTTCAGCCTGCACAGAGTTTTGGGAGAAAGAACTCAAGTTAGATGCTAATGTTTAGAAATCAGGATATTTCATATTAACATCTGTATTTCAGACTTCTAGAAAATGAGAAGATACAGCAGTCTGGGCTGTAATTTCCATACGACCACAATCAGCTGGAGTGAATATCTGGATCCCCATTTTTTTTTTTTTTTTTTTTTTTTTTGCAGTTGGCAGGTACAAGCACCACTCTAGCCATCTGAACTAACCGGCCAGCCCCTGGCTCCCCCTTTAAAAAACAAGAGACATTCATAGCTGCCTCTTGCCTCACTCACCCTTTGCTCCCTGTTACCACCCAGGCTGTGTAGGCATGTGAGTTGACCTTCTTAGCCTTAAGCCGAAGGAATGCATCTAATGAGGGTCATATGCATCCCTGAGCAGCAGAGGTGACCTGGGTGTTCCTAGAGATATCCCTGTCATCCCTGTCACAGGAACACATATTAATAGAATAATACCTATAGCAGTACTTTCCAAACATTTCATTCAGTCTTCAAAGCATTCCCTAGAGGTAGGAACTGTACAGCCCACCGCTGTAAAGCGAGCCTCTAAAATGGTATGAAAATGTTTGTGTGCAAACTTTTTTTTTTTTGGTGGGGTGGGGAGAAGAGAGTGTACATAGCTTTCACCTTGTTCTCAGCACCACGTTCTCAGAGGGATCTTAAACTTCCAAAATAAGATGCCCTGCAATCCAGAGGACAGAAAGTAGGCTTTGCAGCCAATTAACTAGCTACGTGGTCTTGGGCACGTCACTTAATCTCTGGATCCCCATTTTTCCCCCGGTAAAATTAAAATGACCTACCTACCTTGCAGGGTTAGGCGGATAAGAGAATCGATTTAATGCACTGCACCAGGGGTGTAATAAATGGTGACCTGCCTCTCAGTTTATCAGACGGCAAGCAGTCAGTCTCAGGGCACTTGAAGAGACCTAGGATTTTCTAGCCCACTGCTCTCCTGGCTGCTCAGGAGTTTCTACCCGCGGACTCGGGGGCAGGAGATGAGCCATTGGCCCGAGTCGGCTTCCGTGCGGTGGCACTTGGGTCAGAGCCGCTTTCTTCGCTGAGAGCCCAGCTCCGGCAGGTCAGTTCGCCAGTCTCCAGTCCAGGCCGGGCAGCGTCCTGCAGAGGCGCTGCCGTGGCGCGAGGCCTCCCACTCGCCCAGGCTCCACAGCTCCCCTGCGCGAACCCGCTGGAGGGCGGTGCCGGCCGGTGCTGGCCGCAAACGAGCCCGGCCGGCAGCTCCCGGGGCCAAGTTCACGTGTGCGGCCCTCGGCCGGCGCGGCCAATCAGCGCCCGCCCTGCCGCCACTACGCCCCGCCCCCGCCGCCCTCTGGTTCCGCACGTAGGGTCCCCACGGCGCCCGGGCACGCAGGCCAAGCGGCTCCAGGACGCGGGTGACATGGCGCACGGTAGGATCTCCCGGCTCTCGGTCCGCGACGTGCGCTTCCCCACGTCGCTCGGGGGCCACGGCTCGGACGCCATGGTAAGCGCAGACCGACGGCCCCGGACCCCTCCCGGCCCGCAGGCGCCCGGGCCCGCTCATGCGCGGGAGGCCCGCGGGTCCCCTGGAGGTTCCCGACTTTGGAACCGCTGCTTTTGTAAAGTGGGAGGTGGACATGGGGAAAGAGACGGTTTTCCTGCCTCTGAGTGTGAGTATCCAGAAACTTCACCCTCTTGCTTCTTTCTTCTTTCCTCCCCCTCTTCCTTCCCGCCTTCCTTCCTCCTCCTCTTTTTCTTCCTCCTCGTCTCTTTTTTCTTTTCTTTTCTTTTTTTTTTCCTTTGCTGGCGTTTGGAATGTCCTGGTTTTGCATTTATGATTCACATTTTGCTGGAAATGCTAATATGCAACAAAGGCAGCATGGTTTTGCCGAGTCCCCTGCAGGGAAACCCTAGAACACAGCGCGGGCTGCTTCTGTAGCGAGAAGTTGTTGGGGTTCGCCTTGCCAGAGGTCGGGAAGCCCGGAGCTGGGAGTTTGGGGTGGTGATCCTGCCTCCGCCACAACTTGTGTGTGATTTAGAGAAGACCCAAACCTCTCCTGGCGTCGTGGCCCCATCTATGAAATGAAGGTGTCACAGTCAGACTGAGAAACCAAGCGTATGACAACTCCGGGTCACGTGAGAGGGCACGGTCATGCAATTACTTGTGCAGGGTCTTCCCGGGGCGCCCCCGCTCCTCACTGACCCCTCGGTCCACTGAGGCGATGGCCACACTAGAAAACACAGTTGCTGGGAGTGTAGTCGGTGCATGGAGAGACGCCGGGAAGGGAGAAGCATCAGTGTTAGGAAATGGTTACCTGCTGGGAGGAAGGGCAGTGGGTCAGGGAGGGGTCCCCAGGACTCTAGTCCACACTGTAACGTTTTACTTCCTAAGCTGGGTGAATGGCAGACTGGTGTTCATTACCTTATCTCCGCTGTTGTGTACCTGAAGTGTTTTATAAAACTAAGCCTCTCATTAAAACATGCTAAATAAAAGGTTGTTAAATGCATGGGGCCGGCCCGTGGCTCACTCGGGAGAGTGCGGTGCTGATAACACCAAGGCCACGGGTTGGGATCCCAATATAGGGATGGCCGGTTTGCTTACTTGGGAGAGTGTGGTGCTGACAACGCCAAGTCAGGGGTTAAGATTCCCTTACTGGTCATCTTTAAAAAAAAAAAAAAAAGAATGTTATTAAATGCAAAAGAATGTCCTTTATTCTGAGATTATGTTCTTCCTGCTTTTAAAAATCCTTATGTGTCTTTTTTTATGTAGTATTATGATAAATGACTTAAAAAACACCTAGTTGGCAATCCTTCATGGATCTCCAAATAAATGTTTGAAATTTTACTAGCTTGTAATATCCAGTCACCTGATCTAGTACAAACTGCCTTTACCTTTCTGAGGGTAAACCACGCACTCTCTCCAAGCCTACGTCTTCTCATCTGTAAAATGGGTATAATAATATCCACTTCATACATGTAAATGTGATTTCCGTAAACACTCTGACACAGAGAAGTCTCTCAGTAAGAGTTGGCTGTAATTACTGTTTAGATATGAGAAAACTGGAGCAGAAAGAACTGCGACCTAGACTTGACTTTGAATTTGTGAGGTGTTAAGATAGCCTGGTTTACTGTAGAATAATTCAAGAAATGGAATTTGTCTCTAGATCTGAGTGGTGTCTGACCTCTGGGTGATCTGACGTCTGTGTTGCAAGCTCATAAATACTTTGTCTTGGGGAGACAGGGCACGTGTTGTGGGCTGATTCTCCAGTGCCTTCTTAATAGAATGTGCTGCTTTGCAGGTTTGCCCGGTCATTGCTTCGGCCGCCCTCACAGCATGCTGGATCAGGCAGTTCAGCTGCGGCCGCGTTTAGCAGCTGAGTGAGCCTCTGATCAGAAGTAGGAGCTCATATTTTCATGAAAGAGTCCTGCAGGTGTCCTCAAAATCTGTTAAAGCAAAGGTTCCCATTATGATTTCTATGGGCCTTAAGAGAATCATGGAGTGCTCAGCTTTTGTGCATCAGCTGCCTGCTTGTTTGTCCCTGCTGTCACCAAGGCTTCAGAGAGCGCCAGGGCAGTGAGCTCACAGCCTAGCTCCTGCTGACACCTGGCCACCTCTCAGCAGCACTTTTCCTCTTCTTTCCTCATTGCCTGTGAGCTCACCAGAATGGCTGTTCCAGACCATTCTGTCTCCTCCAGCCCCAGTCCTGTCCCCTTAGCAGTTAGGAGAGTTGTCTACTGCATCACTGAGATGACTGAAGACAGTGCACCCTGGGCTCCATCTCTGTGCATCAGTCTCCAAACCCACCCTCTCACCCTTTCCTTGATTTTCAAGTCATGTCCTGCGCCACAAGTAATCTATTGTCCTGTGTCCCAGCTCCCCAGGCGTATCTCCCTCTTCTCCAGCACTTTCGTCTTCGGCCTCTCCTTTCCCAACTGTTCCTTCTCGATCCCACGTGGGCAGGGCCTCCCGCTTCGGAATAGTCTTTACTTGACCCCGACACCTCTCCTGCTCCCTTCTGTGTCCGCCCCTCACCACACTGGAAATCACGGGTCCTGTTGCTGCAGTCCTTTCCATCTACTTCTTCCCTAATCCGAAATCAACTTCTGCCTCCTTCCTTCTCTTGGAATTGCCCTTGTTTTTATTTCTGCTTCCAGTGGCCTTTACCCCGCACTGCCTGTCATGCTGTCTGCCACCTCCTCCTCCTGCCACCTCTCTCCCCTGGCCTCCAGCTTTCCGGACTGTTCCTCCTTCTTACACTGATCCTTCTTCCCTGTTCGAGGCTCAGGCCTCAACACGTTCCTGTCCCACTGCACATTCCCCTTAAGACCCCTCTCTGTGGTCTCAGCTTCACTCCCCACCTTTATTCCAGAGACTCCCAGGTCTCATTTCTGGATCTGCCTCCTCACCTCAAGTCCAGCTGCCACCTCAAGTCCAGCTGCCATATGGACACTTCCTGGTGGATTTTTCACATTTGTGCTAAACACAGTCCATCTAAATCACACCTCATCATCTCCCTGTGCTGCTCCCCTCTCCCTCCTAATCCTACTGGGATCTTTCTGCCAGTCACAGGGACTCAAAAGCCACTTTTGGCTCATTTCTTCTTTTTGACCCTCATGTAAAGCTTCAGTGGAAAGTTTTCTTTTTCCATTCTTCCTCTCCTTGTAACCCAGAAACTGCCGATGGCTCTGTAATTGTTGGGAGTCTCCCTCTCGGCCTCATCTCCAGCTGACCCTTGAGGAACCCAATGGCTAGGCCACACCAGGATGGTCACCAACCCTTGTCTACACTCGTCTTTCCCTTTTCTGTCCCCTTTATTGCCCTCACTGCCACTGTTACCTCACCAAAGACATTTTCCGTCCCAGATCCTTTGTGCCCCTGCCCTCTGCTGAAAAGCTCCCCATCCTCCAGCAACCAGCTCGGACTGTCCATCAGCAAGCCTCCTCCAGCTGCGAGTGCGTCCAGCTGATGGCGCTCTCCGCCTGTCTGTCGTAGTTTGCGTCTCCCAGGGACTTAACGTGTTCTGCCTTATACGGTTAGAGTTTGTGCAGCCATGTCTTCTCAGCTATAACTTCCTCAAGGACAGACATATCTGCGTCGCCCTCAGCAACCTGCAGCATCTCTGATGCATAGGTGGTGCTCAGCAGCGCGTCACACAGGATTCCCTCCACTGGGGTTTGACACCAGGCTCAGACCTCCCGTCCGTCATGTACACCTCCCTCCCCCTCCCCCAGTAAAGGGATTTAATTCTGTCTCCACAACCTACTTATAATGTGACCTTGGACGAGTTGCTAAATCTCTTTATACTCAGTTTCCTCATCTCTAAGATAGGGATGATAGCACCTACTTTATGATATTGTTGTGAGGATTAAATTAAATCACGTAAAGCTCTTAGAATAGTGTGCCTGGCACAGTAAATATTATATACCAAGAGCAGCAATAAATTGTTTGTCATCGCCTTATGCAAAATTCTGCAATAGTAGCATCCTACATTTCTTATTAATGATTTCAGATCTACCCAGTTTTTCGGGGTCTCCATTACCTGCCCCCACACCACCTCTCCAATCTGGTCTTCGTTCACTTCCAAACCAGGGCCCTCTGGCGCCTTTTGCTTCTCTGGCCCACAAAGGCCTCTGGTTTTTGTATTGCACTCCCTTGGCTGGATGTTTCCATCTGTCCTTTTGCCCGTCCAAATGGTCTTTGCCCCCTTAGGAGTTCACTCAAGTTCTCCGTCCTCTTTGCTTTGCTCCCCGTTGAACTTCTATGCTACTTGCAACCGGGCGCACCTGGTTCTGTGTGTTGGCTTTTTGTCCCCACTACATGATAAAATTTTAGAGACAGACTTTTTAAACTTCTGCATCCTTCCTATCAATAAGTAGTGTTGAGTTTTATTGACAGTTGGTAATAAATACTTTTCAAAATACGATTTGATAGTAAAAAGTTAAAACAACATAGAACAAAACAAAAAAATAGATGAATTTGTCCTGAAGCTTGCTTTCTTCATTTTCCCCCAGTGACCTCTGAACTGGTGCCATTGTTTTCAGCCTTGCTATAAACTGCTGAGAAGGAGAATGTCCAGTTTTGTGCCAGAGCTTTCTGAAACCTTGGCTTGTTCAATGTGAAGGTGCTTGTGAATGTGATTCTGTGCAGAGCTGACAGACTCTGTGAGCAAAACTCGTGGGTTTAAAATGGAGCTCAACACTGATGGAGACGTAATTGCAAACTGACATTAAAAATACGTACGTTGCACTTGTTGAGATAATTTGAATCCTTCAGGAGGACGTTGCTTTTGTCCATTCAGAGCTGCTGCGTTCTCTGTGGGGTCCATCGACAGCTCCTTCAGCTGGAGCTCTTCTTCCATATCCCTGTTGCATTTCCGTTCTTCTGTGATGTCATTCTTGTGTTCACTTCTGGTTTCTCATGTTCGATTGCTGGGTGGGGGCATCTTTCCTGCAGCACACGGACCCTGACTACTCAGCCGTCTACGTCGTCTTAGAGACTGATTCAGAAGATGGTCTCAAAGGATGTGGAATTACCTTCACTCTGGGAAAAGGCACTGAAGTTGGTGAGTTGAAGATTCTCTTAAGGTTCCAGAGTGCTTAATTTTCACTTAGAGACTAGATCTGACCTTATTTTTCTCTGTGTTTACACTGCTGAAAGTGAGTAAAAACAATGTTTCATGGTTTGTTATTTATTTCTCTGGGAGAAATTGATAAGTGGCAGAATTTGGCCCCTCTCCTTGCAGTTATCTGAACACTGCTGGAAAATCTTTCGTGCTCAGTCCATTTCTTTATGTCAAATGATAACTACGAGAATGTTATTCACCTGCTTGTAACTCTCAGCTGCTGTAGAGCTTTCAGGACGTGAACTAGGCGAGTGAGCAAGGGTGGCGAGAGGGAGTAGGTGGAGCCCGCGTGGCCAGGCTTACTGTGATGTGCTCAGGGAGTCTACTCGCTTCTCGAAATACTTGCATCGAGGTGGTTTCGAGTTCACTGATCTTCATGGCAGGAAAGGCCTTTGGCCCTGCCCAATTTCCATGGTCTCCACTGGGGAAGAGCCATGTATGAGTCATTCTTATCTCAGAGCTGGATGAGATCTCAGCGGTAATCTTGAGCCACCTCGTTTTTTAGAGATAAGGAAACTGGGGCCCTGACAGCTACTCAGCGAGAGCCATGACAGAACCTCCTGGCTGCCCGAAGCACTTTCTCAAAAAATTTTCAACATTTTTTGAATATATAATACATGCACTTGGTACAAAATTCAAGAAGTACAAAATTGACCTTTGCCAGATCAATTTCAGTAGGTCATTAGGGGCTGAAGCCAAATTATGAATAGGTGGAAGAGTAAGTGTCTAGGAAGGGAGGAAACAGATTCGCTAACTTCGGTGGTGATGGATATTTGCATTGTCAGCCCTTTTGCTACTTGTAGAATAAAAGTCTTGCCCTATTGAAAGATTTTAATATGGTTGAACATATAAAAGAAGTGTGTGTGAGCATGTGTGCATGAGTGTGTGTATGAATGACAAGGGGAGCCTTTCTCGAACTTTGAATGGACACCACTAAGGTGGCTGCAGTTCCACCTCTTGCCGAGGCTGGCGTTCAGTCATCTAGCAAGCGAGTCCTTCTACAGACTTCTCTGGAGTGCTGCTATGTATCAGGTGCTCTGCCAAGCACTGGAGAAGTAATTCTATTTATCTATTTATTTATTTATTTTTAATTGTACATGTTCGTGGGGTACAGTGTTTTGTTTCAATACTTGCATATATTGTACAGTGATTCACTTAGGGTAGATAGGATATCCATCACCCAAGCATTTAGCTTTTCTTTGGGTGATCACAGTCAAGATCCTCTTTTCTAGATATTTAGAAATATATACTATAATATTTTTAGCTATAGTCAGCCTAGAACACCAGAACTTATTCTTCTTATCTACCTATAAGAGAAGTAACTTTAAAAAGAGAGAGGGAGATGAGGAAGATCGAGTCCTACATACAAGGAGCACACAAACTGAATTGGGGAGACAGACATAAAACAAGTGGGTGTAGTGCAGAATTAGAATTACTTTTTTAAAAAGTGTGTACAAGTTACACAGAGAGGGGGTTACTTCACTTGTCCAGGAGGCTCAGAGAAGGCTTCAGAGCAGAGGTGATGCATTGAGGGGGTCTCGAAGAGTATATAGGAATTTGCCAGGCAGACAGAGGAGCCAGGCAGTGGTTCAGTGCCCCTCCCCCATTAAGTCAATGATTTACTGTGAAAGTTCTCTCTGAGGGAGGGACCTCTGACTGGGTTAGATTTGTGAGCTGCGTTTTAGCTTCTTCTGCGACTTTAATTGTCTCGGGTTGTACGTTGAGCACTTTATGAAGCTGCTGTCCTGCTCCATACTGCAAACCAGACAGCCTGGCCCCCAAAGGTTGTGTAAAACACAGTGAACTTACAAAATATTTAATGGGACAGGCCGTTGGAACCACTCTGGTAACAGTCAAGACTTTACACTTTGCTGACGTGGGTGCACCATGGGGGGACCTGAGCACTAAGACAGGTCAGAGGCTCTTCTCCGATGACTGCTGAGTTCAGTGTTTAGGGCCTTCACTGGCCGTCCCCTCCGCCCTACCCAGCCGTCCTGATGGGCGTCTCGGGCAGGGGTAAATCAACGTCCATCTCTTTATGATGTTAATAAATGGCTCTCTTGCACTGATGTTGTTGGCTTTGCCTTTTTCAGACCACTGTATGACAGAACCCATTTTAACTTTAACTTGCTACATATTTCAGGTGACTCACTGCAGTCTCACTAAATGTGTTACCCGGCTTTCACACTAAAGATGGAAAATTCCATTAGCTCATCCCAGTTCTCCTGCAGCCTTTACCAGCTTACTTACCTAATCATTCTTTTATGATCCAAAAAAAGAAAAAAATAGTGCTTTTCTCATTATTATGAAGAGACGGGTCGGCTTTAGCTCAAGCGGTTACTTCCTCAAGCCAGACTTCAATCTGTCATTATTATGAAGAGAGTGCTTGTGTATATGGGGGTGGGGTATAGGAAGGGTTTTTTTTTTTTAATGTATAGAATACACAAATGTGGTTTTTTGTTGGGTGGTTTTTCTTCAACTTATGTCTTTATTAAATTTACTTAACCATTTTCTCCTGCTTTCTCTTTTTTAAAGACTTTATTTTTTCAGGGCAATTTTAAGTTTGCAACAAAATTGAGTGGAAGGTACAGAGAGTTCCCATATCCCCCCTGCCCCCACAGAGGCACAGCTCCCCCTTATCAGCATCCCCCACCAGCGTGGGACATTTGTTACAGTCGATGCACCACACTGACACATCACCCAGAGTCCATAGTTTTTGCCTTAAGGGTTCATGCGGCCACTTTGGCTCAGACACCCACAGTCATCCACAGGCTTTACTTGAGTGTCCATTGACTGAGTGCTTGTAGGGCTTCAGGGAACTGAGGTCCATGCACAGTCACAGGAGAAGACCCTTGGGTTTAGTCAGCAAGGAGCTGCTTTCAAGGGCCAGTATTTTCCAGATGAATTTCACATCCATCCCATCAAACATGCAAACCTGAAGTGGACTGTTCACCATGCTGGAGTCAGACCACCACAACCCAAATGTCTATTGAATGCAGCAAATTTTATTTAACTTCTTGCAGCGGCCTCATGTTGAGCAACGACAAGCCACAAACTATAGATGAATATGTTAGTGTTGCTTGTGCATCTCTTAGAGCTGTAAAAGATGAGATCATCCTTAGCTTTTGTTAAATGCATTTGCTATTGTGATGCAAACCCGAGGTATGTCCAGTCAGTGATTTATAGCAACCATCAAATCCATGAGATGGAGGTTTGATATGGATAATAATATACCTCACTATGAGTCACTGACTTACTCTTCAGATGTTCTTTCAACCCAAAGCATCAACCATCGAGGAGTGGGGAGGATTCTGTCTTCTCACTGTCCTAGGGAACGAAGATCTGAACTGGAATGATGGTGTGTCCCATCGACGAAAGCCCTAGAGGACCTGGACTGGCTGGTTCAGCCCGAAGTGCTGCATCCCACAGCAGGTGCGCCGTCATCTGAGAGCTGCTTCACAGAGGCCAGGCCCATCCTACGAGCACGTGGTGCTGCTTTCAAAATGCCTTTCGCATAGGATCTGACTGATGGGAAAACTGCAGCTCGACAACTAGTCCATGAAATGACCCAAAAGCTTTACTATTGAAGCAATGGCAACACCTGAGAAAAAGTTTATTTAAAAAATTTTTTTTCATTTTTATTTTATTTTTAATTTTTATTGAAAAATAATTGATTGAACAGATTGTGGGCTACAGAGTTGAATATCAATACCTATGTTCCAGGTGTGATGATCAAACCAGGATAATTAGCATGTTCCTCAAAAAAAAAGTTTATTAAAATGTTTTGTAATAAAGTAATTGCTTTGGGGCTAAGTCGATGATTACTTTGGTCATTTACATATAGACCAATTGTGTCCTAGAATGAGGAAAGGATAGGAGGGGCTTTCCCATACAGTTTGTTACTTTACTTATTCTTCATCTTAAATAACACAATAAAGCCTTTTAAGGCAAAGCACCAAAAATAAATAATTGATGGTAATGCTGACCCAAATTAAGTTTAACCTTCAAACTACTTACAAAAAATGTAGTATTTCATAAGTAAGTCAATAATAAGAAATTTAATATTTATGGAAACCGTGTTTTCATGTACTTTAACATTTTACATATAAGTATTATGCTAATTGCTAATTTATTTCATTTAATCTTTAATAGTTTGTTATGTTGGGAATTCTAGGTATTTTCTATCCTTGACAATAATGAAAAGGCGTTTTTTTTAATTCTGCAAGTTAGAATTTCTCGGGAACAATGCACTAGCAAGGTTTGGCTTTGAACCTGATTTTCCAATCACTTTACAAAGTGAATAGGAAAATAATTTGGGAACATTGTTTAAATTTGCAGATCTGTGGTTCTGTTTTTCACATGACAGCCAATCAAAATGTGTCTGTTCTCAGAAATTAAGCTCAGTATATGGATTAAAAGCTACTCTACTTGTGTGATGTTCGTTATGACAACCACAGAAGACATATTTGGGGCAATTTTAAAAAGCATATACCTTTCATATTTAGTTTTTCATAAAAATGCCCACATTAGTTTGTTTCTGATGTTTTCATGTCTTGATTTCTTGACTTTGTACCAAAATATAAAAAAGAATCAAATCCTTTTGTAACAGTTGTCTGTGCTGTGAATGCCCTTGCCCACCATGTGCTCAACAAGGACCTCAGGGACATTGTCAGTGACTTCAGAGGCTTCTACAGGCAGCTCACGAGTGATGGGCAGCTCAGATGGGTAAGGGACCTATTTGGTAAAATGCTTTTATAAATAATGCTATTACAGTCTAAGATGTCCTTTGATGGCAACAAATAAGAAAATAGAGATTGGTTTACAATTTTAAGGTAAAATATTTTATTCCGATAAATAGGGTTTGGCCCATTTAGATAATGAGTATTTTGAAGTAATCGGTTCTTTTCTGTAAGACTTGAATCTGGACGTATTTGGATCCTGAATGAGCAAAGACTCTGCACTTGTGGACCTCTTCTCCCACGTGTACACACAATTTTTTTTCTGAACCAGTTGAGAGTAAAGTTGCAGAGACTATGCCCTTTTAGCCCTAAATATGTATACAAATACAGAAATTGAGAATGAGAGAGAGGAAGAGACAGGGTTTTTTCACACTGTTCTTGCTACTCTTCTATAGGTTATAAACTATTTTAAAAAACAAAAACACTTTAGGTGAGTTGCCATCGCTGCCTTTTAATTCTTGAAATGTCAACGTGTCAGTGGCTAGAAGACCTGAGTATCTTTTTCATTTCTAAGACGTGCTGCTGTGCCTTGCTTCCCACCAGATCGGTCCAGAGAAGGGCGTGGTGCACCTGGCTACGGCGGCTGTCCTCAATGCGGTGTGGGACCTGTGGGCGAAGCAGGAAGGGAAGGTAACTCGTCAGCTTGGTGGCTTGGTGGGACAGTGTGGCGTGGGACTTCCTCTACAAGCAGCCACCTAAAGGCAAAACACAAATGCACCGCAGGCTCCCCAAAGGAAATAAAAAGATTGTTTTGATTACTTTTTCCCCTGAGAGATTTCGGCAGTAGTTAGGAAATTGTGGGAGTGAATTAGAAAGGAGGAGGGGAAGGGACAGCAAGGTGAAGGGCCGCATGGCCATGGGAGGTGTGGGTGGCACCAGAGACAGTGGCCCAGATGCCTGGGGGCATGAGTTCACCGGTACATTCACTGTCAGGAGAAAAACACGTACGTTTCATGTACGTTTTACACGCCTTTTCTTTCTTTCTTCAAGCCCCTGTGGAAGTTACTTGTGGACATGGTAAGTAGATTCTGTCATATTACAATTGTTCCCGTAAATGAAATGGGCTTCACAGATTACTTGCCTTTTGATATTCAGTAAATATATTCACGACTGTCAGTTACTGTAGTGATGATAGAGCAAAAAACCAGGAAAATATAAAGTTCCTTTCCTGGGGTGTGAGTAACAGGTGGCCATGCTCGTGCAGGCAGGTGGTAGCATGGGAGGCAGGGAGTTTAGGTCTGTCCTCCCACTGCGGGCCTGTGACACCTGGTGCAAGTTCCCTGTGCCTCCATGGCCCAGCTGTGAAAAGAGGACCATGTTGCTTCTCTAGGAGCCTCATAGAATTAGTTTAAAGACCAAATGAGAAAAGTAAAGTTCATAAACTCTGAAGAGCAAGATATTATTGGGCTAGTGTCCACTCCCTTTGACCACAAGAGCAAGATCAGACCATCGTGGTCTCTGCTCTACAGCTCCAGCAGGGAAGGAGCTTGACGCTGAATTCTAAAGATACGCACTTGGCTGTTTCCTTTCTCCTCCACCTATTTATAGCAGAGATGAGCTCCTGGCTGCTGAGGAGGAAAAACTCTGGGCAAGTTAAAGGGGAGTGGACTTCAGACCCAGGCAGGCCTGGCTTTGATTCGGGCTTACTGCTAAGTGGCCAAGTGACCGTGAGCATGTCACTTACTCTTCTGAGCTTCAGCGGCTCAGTGTGATGCCTTGGATGGTGGCTGAAAATCTGGTGGCCCACAGATGTGGGCTCTTGTTATTATTCAGCAGCAAAATTACAGGAAAACAAAGAGCACCAAGACTATTGGGCCAGTGTACTTTGCTCCCCCTCTAGAGGAAAGTGAAGGCCAGAGGCTGTCACATCTCTCAATGTGGCTGCAGGCGACATGGGGGCCATCTGAAGGGGAAGGACGTGGACCTCCTGAACCGCTTTCCAGGCTCGAGATCAGCCTTTCACAGGGGTGTAGTTGGTGGCCACCAAAACAGAATGATTTGAGGGTGACCAGAACGGCGCCTGGGATCCCACCTGTGGACTTTCCAGTTTTGGATTCTGTTCCCTGTTTCAGTGCCAGTACTCCTACAAGAAGTAGAATCTTCGTGATGAAAGAGCTAAGATTTTGAACGGCCATAGTGGAGTGTTGTGGGTCACTTAAGACATCAGTGGGAATGGAACTGCTGGTTGTTTTCCCACCGACTGTTCTGGTGGGTGGGAGCGACGTCAGCGGGAGGCGCAGCCGAGACTTGGCCCTTCCCCGTGTGGCCAGAGCAGGGCGGCCAGGGCAGGAAGAGCAGAGCGGGGTGTGGGGAGCACAGCCAGCGGTTACCCAGAGGGTCAGTGCGCCTCGCTTCATCCCCTCTTTTGCTGTCAGTGAAGCCAGTTATCCCCAGGTGACAGAGGAAATTGCCCAGGTCATGCTGCTGGTGAGTGGTGGCCCGGGGCTGCCCTGGGTGGCCTGGCTGTTCAGCTGAGCTGCTCCAATGCCACCCTCTTCCCACACAGTCACCGCAGGCAGCCCTGAGGCGTGGAGCAGATGTGGAGTGGTGCCAGGTCCCCCTATGGGGCAGCTGTGTTAATTGAGAAGAACAGGGTGGAGGTGGGGGAACAAGGTGTCAGAACATGAGGGGCTGAGGACATTCTCAGGGCAGCAATGAGTCTCTCTCTGAAGGACTCTACACCAAGGAAATGACATAATCAGACGAGTTTAACACAAATCCCGAAGGTCCCTTCCCCGAAAGGATCAGCTGCATTGTCATGTAAGCAGCTTCTTAGAAGCACAACCCGCCTATGCATTGATTCTCTCTCCCCTGTCCCGCTGCCAGGACCCCAGGACGCTGTTATCCTGCATCGATTTCAGGTACATCACTGATGCACTGACCGAGCAGGAGGCCTATGGTGAGTCGTGCTGTGTGGGGGACCTGGAAGCTCTCGGGTATGTGCCCAGGTGCACACACGGTCACGCCAGGCTCTGTTCTCTAAGAGGGAGTGATGCTTTTGATTTTTTCCAGAAATACTGCACAAAGGTCAAGTTGGTAAAAAAGAAAGAGGTGGGTTGTGAGTACATTTTGTTCGTTGTTTTTGCTATCACTGTGCACTTTTGAGTGTCCCTGTCTTGTGGGGGCACACATCGTCCTCCCAAATGCCCCGTGCCGAGCAGCAGGGCCCTCAGACAGACAGATGTTTTAGTCTTGGTGAAGAAGCCTCCTGGGAACGCCCCCGACTGCAGGGTTCACTTCAGTGAAGAGGAAGTTTGGCTTTAGGGTCACACCGTAGGGTACGGGAGGGCCCTTGGGGAGTGGGCAGCCCGACAGGGCATCCTGATCACCCGGGTTTGACATCCCAGGGGCCGGACTGGCGGCTGGGTGCGTGCGAAGGGCAGGACCTTGAGAACAGCTGGGCTGTCCACGGGAGCAGCTTAGCTATGGGCAGTTCTAATTCCGAAGGTCCCTGGAAAGTGCAGTACGTTGATAAGTGTTGTGTTTTCACAGAAAAGCAGATGCTGGCACACGGCTATCCTGCCTACACCACGTCATGCGCCTGGCTGGGGTACACAGATGACACGTTGAAGCAGGTGGGACTTTTAACCTGGTATTGTAGACACGCCAAATGGGGAAACAGTTCTTGCTTCTATACTCACACCACAGCTCTCCAGATTTCACTTCTGACATCATCTGTGTGTGGTCTTTTCCAACACCAGTCAATTCTCCAGTTCCCCGTGGACACCAACTGGCTGTCCTACTGTTTCACTCAATTCTGACACTGTCTACCTGGAGTTAGCATCAGACCCCACAGGTGAAGGGTTCAGTCCTACAGGACAGCCCCCATGTCAGACACCGATCACAAGTCCAGGTTGTCACCTGTGCTTCTGACCAACAGGCTGTAGATTGAAGGTTCTCACACCCCCTTGGAGTTTGATGATTTGCTAGAGTGGCTCCCAGAGCTCAGCAAAACGTTTTACTTATGTTTACCCATTTATCACAAGGGATACGACTCAGGAACAGCCAGATGAAGAGACGCACCAGGCAGGGTGTGGCAAGGGGCGTGGGGAGGGGCGTGGAGCGTTCTTTCCCTCCCAGGGCTCTTCACCCTCCGGGAAGCTCCACGTCTTCACCAGCCTGAAGCTCTCTGAACCAGTCCTTTTGGACTTTTGTGGGGGTTTCATTACATAGTCAGGGTTGACTAAATCACTGGCCATTGGCCATCAATTCGACCTTCAGCCCCTCTCCCCTCCCCAGAGGTCCAGGCATGGAGGGAAAATTTCCAACCCAGTGATCATGGCTTGGCCTTTCTGGTGACCAGCCCTATGCTGAAGCTACCTCGGGGCCCTCATTAGGGTTCTTTCACTAGCATACAAAAGACACTCATCACTCAGGAGAGTCCAAGGGTTTTAGGAGTTGTGTGCCAGGAAATGAGGCTGGGGGATGGGGCAGAGACCAAATATATATTTCTTATTATGTCACACAGGCTTTATATTCCTGGCTTTCTGGGAGAGGTGGAATATTTTCTTGTTAGCCATTCCAATCATTTTGGATCCAAGTCCTCTTTCTGAAAGTGCTTATATACAAGCAAAAGTAAAGCCGCTCACATTGTGGACACCGGGATTCTGTGGCTTAGCGAGTCCCACCTTGGGTTCTGGAAGATGGATTTGATTCCCAGACAGGGCCAGCCATGTAACATTGTACAAGCCGCTTGACCATGCTGATCCTGATTCCTTACTGTGGAAAGGGGAGATAATACCCTCTATCTCGTGGCATGGTTTTGAGGATCCAGATAAATGCTATGAGTTACCGTAGCACAGCAGGCACATGGCAGGCAATCAGCACGTGGGTGAGTTAATGCTCTTTCCCGTCATATTGCACGAGAGCTGAGGGAGAGACTAGGGAGAGAGGCTGACTTCTGCTTGTTCGTCTTACAGCCATTAGATCTATGGGTGCCACAGCATATCTTTGAAGTGAGGGATGTTAATGCCATATTCCCCTTTCAGGAATGGCGTGACAGTTAAAGGAAATGGTTCCCATAGAGATGAACGTAGAAAGTCAGCCTACAGGTAGAGTTATGCTCTGTTGGCCAAGCTGTTTCTGCTCTTAATTTCAACAACATATGGTGTTCCTCTGGTTTGTGCTACGATTACAGCATTTACAAAACCCAGATCAGAAACAACTGAGGTCCTCATCAGACCCAGGGGAGCTTTCCAGTGTGTAATGGTGGGTGTGCTCCTCTCCCCACAGCTCTGCGAGGAAGCGCTGAAGGATGGCTGGACCAGGTGAGTTACCCGGCTGATAATGCACTTGGGTTTCCCAGATAACTGCACAACACCAGGGACTCAGTCAGTGGCGAGCGGCCAAGATTCAAAAGGCACCAGCAAGGCCAGAAGCAGGCTGGCACATAGGCTGAAGAGAAGCTTAAACCTTGGCTAGGCTCTTTCTGTAAAGACAAGATGTGAGTCCCAATTAGAACTTTAAAACATCAGAGTTGATTTTGATCATTGATTTCAAGCCCCAATCTAGGATGGACATTCATTCTTAATGATCTGAAGGAAGTGTTGATTCACATGTTCTTCACCTGAACATCTCCAGAGGCAGCCAGCTTCACTTTGAAAGCATTTTTCTATTGCTTGAGGGTGCTAAATGTTAGAAAGGTATTTAATGTCATGAACGCTTTGCTTCCATGTAATGTCCAGCCACCGGTCCCGGTTCTTTTGCATGGAGTTGAGAGCCAGGCTCCTCCTCTTCCATTTGAGTGACAGCCCTTTCCACCCCCAGGCCACCTCCTTTCCAGACTGACCATCTGCACCTCTCCCCTCTGTCTCTTGTGTGCTGTTGTGGACCCCATGGCATGGAAGCAGAATCAAATCTTGCCTTTTTCCCTCCTCCCCTGCAAGTATCTGGTGTGTGATCGTGGGCCAATTGCTCAACCTCTCTGAGTGAAATGGACATAATGTTAACTTACAGTTCTCAAAATTGCCTTATCTGACAAGGACCGGCACGGGGTGCGATTCAGAGCAGATGTTCAGTGAGTGCTGGTTTCCTGCCCTCCCTCCACATACCCAGGAGAGGCTGCAGAGAAGGCTGTGGAGAGCTTTCATGGGCCTCCTAGCACAGGAAGCCTGGCATCTGGAGGCCGTGGCCTGCCACCCTCTCTCGAGCACCATCGTCATGCCCTTGAAGCTCCCACCTGGTATAGCCATGTCTTCTTTAGTGGGTTTTGCGCTGAGCACCAGGAGATAGCAGCAGTAGGTGCCTGAGTGTGTTCGGCGCTGTGCGAGCCAGGGCTCTTTTTGTAGCCAGAGGTTGGACACTCTGGGAAGTAGAGGGAGGACCTCAGCAGTCCCAGGCTCTGGAGCGGCGGCCGTGTCACTGAGTACGCAGCTGCAGAGGCTGCTAAGCGAAGCAGTGGATGCCAGCCCAGTGCAGTGGTGTCCCCTCCTCTATGTGGCAGTGTCCACACTCAGGCCATCGACACTGTCCTGGCTACTGAAAAAGCCGCTTTGATAGAGTCACAGGGAATAGATGTAGAGGCCCACGTCTCAAGAGAATAGCTGACGTCAAAACAGACCAAAGAGATCTCCCTGCAGATGGCCAGGTGTGGTGTGAGCAGACCACAGAGGCTCAAGCCACTCCGCTGCACCTCCTCACTGACCAAGTCACTTTCCCTCTCTTAGCCTCGGCCCTGCACACGGGGCACAGACCATCCCTGTGGTTTCCTCTCACCGAGTTCACACGAAGCCCTCCGTGTAGGGCCGTGCAAACATAGGTACTTTGTAAACCGTGCTCCCCGTTCGGGCTACAGCGTGGCTCCCGTGGCATCCTCCGTCAGCTGCGCCCATCTTCCATTCTGACTGTGACTTTTTCCTTCTCGGTTCCTTGTCATGGCACAGCAAGAACTCAGTCGATTGTATTAAAGCTCTAACATCTCTCTCCAGTTCTTTAACTGCAGGTAATTGACAGTCATTGCCCAGGCACTGAGCAAAGAAATTAAGTTTACAGGGTTATTGTCAAGTGACTTGTCTGAAGACTGGGAATGAGCAAGAGGTTGCTAGAAATGTGGTCTGTGAATTGACAGAGACAGTCACTTCTGCAGAAAATCCCAGTGGCTTTGATGTAAACTACCAAACCAAATGTATGTTGTAGGTTTAAAGTAAAGGTTGGTGCAGATCTCCAGGACGATGTGCGCAGGTGCCGGCTCATCAGAGACGTGATTGGACCAGAGAAAACTTTGGTAAGTAGCCTGTGACCCCGCCGAGAAACAGCAGCCTGCAGCAAGCCTTTGTGCAGGGCCAAAGACCAACTCACGTCCAGCAAGGATTAGAGAACACTGAGATTTTAAAACTTCCTCTCAGACAAAGTACAGCCCTATAGTCCTGCAGTAGGGGAACTCCAAAACACAACAGCGAGGGGACTGATAGCTTTAAATTCTCTTTTTCTCTTTTTCCAGGGACCACTGGGCAAGAAAGTTTTAAATTTTTTAATTCTGCGGAACAGTTAGGGATTGTTCCTTCTTGCTAACGTTGATTGCACCTGAGCAAACAGGTCTCCCATTGGCACCCTGGTGTGTCAATCATTTAATCTCCCCATGGAGCTCATTTCCCCATTTGAGGAAATGTCAGGACTTTGGCTACAATAAACGTAAGGACCGCTCATTCCTGACGTTGTATTTTTATAAAACAGTTCCTATTATGTGTAAAACATTTTCATGAAAGAAAGTCACAATAAGATGATTTTGTGAAGTTTCAGAGGCTTGTTTCATAAATTAAAACAGAAGTTTGGAGTCCCTGACCTGGGATCAGAAGTCCCATTATTTATCCATGAATCAATGCTGCTTTTGCTTATGAGATCATCCTCATCCAAATAATTGATAGAATTTTATTCTGAGTGTCCTGTGCTGTAGTTCTCATAGCGTATGTGAAGTTCTCACCACTTATTACAGCGTGTGGGGATGCCCATTTCTGAGTCTGTCTTCTCCAAGCAGGGTAGGGCTGGGGATGGAGGGCATGGAGGGCCCTCTCTTAAGCTCGGCACATGCAGCATCCGGCTTCCAGGTGAGAGAGCAGTGCACAGAGAACCAGGCCTTGGAAGGAGAGGCCTGGACTTGAACTCAAAAACTGACTTGACTTAGTGTTCTTGAGCAAGTTACTTAACTTCTCCACATGTCAATTTTCTTCTTTGTAAAATGGGTTAATATGAATTGTCGCATGGGTTTATTATAATGTTAAATGGTACGAAATCCACTGAGTGCCTACTGGAGCAAATGCTTCATTAATGGTAGAGTTTGGGTTATTTATTATTTATTGTCAGACACATAGTGGGCAATAGTGACTAGTGAACAAACTTAGTGTTGACTGTACACAATGATTCAGAATGTAGTAAAAAAACAAAAAAAATAAAAAACAGTTCCTAAAAACAGAACTAACACTACAAGACACGTATTTGGGTGGCATCTAGATGGAGATTGGGCCAGAACCTCAGGGCCAGCAAGCGTGTCCCATGGCCTGCCCAGGGCCCTTCCAGACATCACAGTGGCTCTGTGAACAATTTGCTTCTCCATAAGACAATGTCTGGAGCCAAAGTTCCAGTCTCAGTGGCTGCTTTTTGGCTCCTTCCGTCAGGGCTGTGTGTTGGGCCCCAGCAGAGGAAATGTCAGGGGAGTCTACTCAGCAGCTGGTGGCACAGAGTGACAGCCTTTCCTCCCTGGGAGCCACAGCCTGCATCAAGGTTAGCACAGGCAGACATAGCTGTGAAGGGCCTCTCCGTCCTTGCAGATGATGGATGCCAACCAGCGCTGGGACGTGCCTGAGGCAGTGGAGTGGGTGTCACAGCTGGCCGAGTTCAAGCCATTGTGGATCGAGGAGCCAACCTCCCCTGATGACATTCTGGGGCACGCTGCTATTTCCAAGGTAGATAAACTGCTGCTCCTGCAGCTGCTGTGGCCATTTATTTTTTCCTTTCATTTTTTAGGGTGGGGTGAGAGATCCTAAGATTCTTTTGCTTGTCCCTTTTACTTTTCCTGATAAAATAGCTGAAGTAATTGTAACATGTGGTAAGTATGGAAGTTACAGACCTGACATCATTTTATCCACTTCAGCGTATTCACTGCCCTTATTTATTTTAGAGAAAGGAAGTTGCTGAAGGTCGAAAGGCAGCCAGCAATCTGAAGAGTAGTAGACATGATTCCCATCCTTTATAAATATAGAAATGTCACTGATATTTAAATCCTTTATTCCCTCTGAATGAAACAAAAGGTGTAGATTCCTCTGGGGGACTCAAAATGAAAGGTGAGCTCTGCTAAGGTCAAGGTCGGGCCTCCTCAGTAGAAGCTGCCTGTCTGTTCCCCAAGAGCCCTGGAGACCAACCCGCCCTAGCTGGGGTCTGGCCTCCCTCCCTTCCACGCTGAGAAAGAACCTGATATGTCAGAACTTCTGAGAAACGTCCCGTCTTCCCAGGTTTATGGCACTGATCTACAATGCCGGAGAACACCACCTGATTAATTTATATAGAGAACTACTAGATTTCTGTATCCTCTGGCCAGAGCAAGCTCCATCTTGAGCGAAGAGCTGCTGGCTGAATGAGGAGTCGGGGCAGGGGCTGGTGTGGGACTTCACTGTGTGATGGCATCAGACCACCACGGCTCTCCGCGTCCATCCAGGCTCAGGTGTGCCTGCTTCTGGCACCAGCGGTGTCGGGGCTCAGCCTCCACCTGCCCCCGGACAGGGCCCAGCCTCTGATGCCCTTTGGTGTTTTCACATGGCAACCCTTTCCCTACACCATGCCATTGGGTCGCTACATTCCTTTGGCTGATGGCCACATCCTGCTGCCTAGGAACATTTTCTCCTGAGGTGACTTTGCATAGCTATACTCTGCCTCACTATGTGTTGATCTTAAAAATGTAAGTGACCGAGGAGTCTTCGTTACATAAACTCAGGTGCTGCTGGGGAGTGGAGCCGGGCTTAGACCCGTTCTCCAGCCTCTCAGTCAAGCAGCACCTGATCTGCCCTATGGGGGACACTCTCCCAAAGCCTGTGTTTCAGGAACCCCTCCTCTCCAGAAAGAAGGGGCTGAGAAGCAAGGAAGGCTGTGGCTGGGACAGCGGGACAGGGCCTCAGGGAGGGGTGGCAGCAGCCTGCTTTGCTTGGGCAGAAGCCACACCCTCCAGGGACAGCTGGGACAGCAGGCGGTCCAGGCGGGGGCTGTGGGTAGGATCTTCACTCCTCCCGGGGCTTGTGGGGGTCGCTGCACCCTCTTGAGTGCCCACCGCCCACTCGGGCCTGGCCTCCGCCCCGCAGAGCCTCCTCACCTCTCTGGGCTTCAGCCCCCGAGGCTTTGCTTACCGGGTGGCCTGGCCTCAGCAGGCATCCAGGTGGGGCTGCCATTGGAGCTCTGTCCCCAAGGAGTGCAGCACAGAGCGGGCCCCTGCAGGTTCCCCAGCGCGCAAGTGACATGGGGACGGTGGGGACAGAGGTGATGTGGCTGCCTGCAAGGTAGAAGGCACTGAGGGGAGGTGAGGAACGGGCAGGAAGAAAGCGAGGCAGGGACGGGAGCTGGCAGGCTTTGCAGTCATCAGGGGGATAAAGGGGGTGGCGGCTGGGAGGGAGCAAGTGCAGGAGACACTGACAGGGAGGAAGGGAATGTGGTACCTAGTCAGTGCCAGAAACACCTGTGCTTTAAGGTGGTAGAATGGGTGTCACATGGCCTTTCCTCCTCCCTGCTTCCCTTTCTCCCTCTCTCTTTTGACAGGAAGAACCAAGGGCACTTAAATTAGAAATTTGAGGAAACAAAAAGTGTTAGCACGAGAAGGTGCCTTAGACACCCAGAGCTCAATCTGAGACCTTCTGCAGATGAGGAAGCCAGGGCTTCAGGTGGCACATATGTGACTTGCCCAAGACCACCCATCCTGTGAGAGGCAGGACACGTACGGGAATCAGGGACCTTGGCTCCTAAATTAAGGGATTTTTCTACTGAGAAGTTGGCTTAATCTAATGATTCAGATGCGTCCTCCAGCTCTGGAATCAGCCTAGAGTTCAAACCCCGGCTTTCTAGCTCTGTGACCCGGGAGCAGTCCTAGCTATGCACGTCTGTTTTCTCGTCTGTAGAATGGGAAGATTGATGGCTCCTCTCCCAGTGGGTTGTGACCAGGAATCATTTAAGTCAGTGTTTTGCACAGTGCCCGACAGGTAGTAAGAGCTCAGAAAGAGCTGTTGGTGTCATTAATATTATTATCCCAAACAAAGGGAAGGAACACCAGGGAGAAACCAAAGATGCCTGAGGAGAGGAACTGGATTCACAGCCCTGTGGAGGCTACGGGGGTGGGGGAAGAGCCCGGGTGACAGGTGAGTGGGTAGCTTTCAGGGGCCCAGTGAGAGGCCAGAGAGAGCAGCAGTGCTGTGACCAGGTGAGGATTCCAGCACCTCACCAGGTGAGTTCTCCTGGTGAGCAATGGTCTCAGCCTAACCTGCAAAGCAGGATCTAAGGCCACCCACTGAGCTGGAAGGGAGAGCATTTGGGGATTGACAGAAACAAGGGAGAGATCTAGAATAACCACTGAAGGGAGACCACAAGGAGGGAATACAGGGAGTGACACACAAGAAGGAGTCAGCCAAGGTTGGACTCCATGGGTCCACAAGGAGCCACTGCTGAGCAGCCAGGGCCCCCAGCTCCACAGCAGTGCACGGGCCCGGAGAGGAGGGGCACAGAGCAGAGCTTGCTCTAGGCCACAGAAGGAAATCTGCAGACCCAGGGCCAGGAAGGGAGCCGGGGCGTCTGAGCAGGGCCTGCCTTTCCCTGTGCAGACACCCAGCCCTCCCACATCCACACACGTTCCCCTTGACATCCTCTGCCAGTCTTGAAGCTTTGCAGGGCTCAACAGTAGGGACGTTTCTTTCTTCAGCTATAAAAGTTTTTAAACATTAGGAGTTGCTGTTCAACACTTAGGAAAATAATAACAGGCTGCCTTTTCTTTGTAGGCACTGGCCCCGTTAGGAATTGGAGTTGCCACAGGAGAACAGGTGAGTGATGTCTCTTTGGGGCCAGCACACACTGACCACCGACTGAGGACACAGTCCTATGTTAGGCCCCATCACCTGTTGTATTTAGAGTTGGGAAATTTCCATCTTAGAAATTGGGTCATTTTATAACACTTCATTAGAGTCTGGAGTCAGAGTCAAAAGTTTGGCTTTTTCTACAATTCATATGACTAAGGTCGTTTATCTTTTTCAAAGTGTCTAATCAACATTGACAGAGCAGCAATTTAAAGTTGCTATTGCAAGGGTATAAAATGGTTTCAAGGAAGCCAGCTTGTAGATGGAATAAACTTGATCATGTTCACGTTTTGTGCTTATAAACTAATACAAGTGCCTGCCAAATCCTGCTGCAGCCAGCCCACTGTGGAGCATTATGAGGAACAGATTCTCAGTTTTCCCAGCAAAAGGAGCAATGCCGCTCTGCATGGTTTTATTTTGTCATCAAGGCCACCTGCTCATTGCTGTCACTGTCTTTCATCCTGATTCTCTTCTTCATCTCCCACTTGCCAGTCGGTGTGACAGTTATTCCTTAATAAATGGCAAGCCAGCATGAGGCTTGCCTGACTCACACTGCTCCGTGAGCAGATTCCTGAAGACTAAGCCCACGGTCCCCACCTGCACGATCAGGGCTGGCCTCATGCTAAGCGAGAACAAGAAGAAACACAGCCCAGGCTTTCTGAAGGCCGCTGAGGAGTGGTGTGGAATTGCCGCAAGTCCGGGCTTAGCGATCCTGAAGGCCAAAACTGACTCTTCTGTTGGTGTTATTTTTAATTCTATTTCCAGTGCCACAATAGAGTGATATTTAAGCAACTCCTCCAGGCGAATGCCCTGCAGTTTCTCCAGATTGACAGCTGCAGACTGGGAAGTATCAATGAGAACCTGTCAGTATTGCTGATGGCCAAAAAGTTTGGAAGTAAGGGGGCCAAGACCAGTCCTCCCCCACCCCCATCGGACACCTGTGGTTCCCTCCAGGGTCTTTGCAATTCGTACAAGTCTGTAGTTTGACATTTTGATTTTTATCTAACTCATTTAGTCATAATTGGGGAATCTTTGATTTTTACCCTGGAATATCATCCCTAATTAATGAATGATTTAATCACCTGCAGGTAATAAGGAAAACCACAGAGCTCTTTTTCATCCCTTCCTCTCTCTGCCCTACTCTTGGATTTAATAGAATTCTGTCTTCCTTTTAGTTCCTGTCTGCCCCCACGCTGGTGGTGTTGGCCTCTGTGAACTGGTGCAGCACTTGATTATATTTGACTACATATCAGTCTCTGCAAGCCTTGAAAACAGGTCAGTAACGTGGCATCAGCAAATATTTTCCATTTCACTAGTGTTCCCCAATCCAGGCCAGATCTTTTAAAATTCTGCTTTCGTGACCAGAGATGCCGAGAATCCTGTCCACTGGCACAGCCAGTGGGTTTTGCTTCCACTTCTGCACATGGGGCAATAACCACCAGACACCCACCAGTGAATAGTCACTTTCTTTCCAGAAGGGTGGTGTTGGGTTTAAGGCAATAGCTATGTCAATTGTCTGGTTGGGGTTATTGTTGAACTCCTGCTGACATACCCAGTTGTACAGCTAGGCAATTCATAACTAAAGCCAAAATGTTTCATTGTTTTAGTTACATTAACTTTTCCATGTGTATTGTCAGGACTAGGGGTTAAGGCCCACAGACCTTTCAAACCTATCGTACAGACTGGGTCACAGACCCCTCACATAGCCTAGCTGGGTCACCAGACCCCTCACGCACAGGCCCATGCTCTAGGTAATTGGGAAAGAGCCTGGGAGCCATTGGCAGATGACACAAGTTCAGTTCTCAGTTTCCTTGGCAGTGGTGGTAGCATCCCAGGGGCGGGGGGCATTGGGCATCAGAGCCACTCGTCCTTTGTACTTAAGTCCATAACCAAGGACACCTGGGTGCACATGGCAATTACATTAGACAGTAACCAAGGAACACCTGGGTGCACATGCATTTTTCCATCAAATGCTCAGCAAGATTCTGAACACCTGAGGGGCCCTGACCATTTTCCTATATTTTCCCTACAGATGGCCCTTGGTAGTGATTCACTCTGTTTTTTAAGTACATTGGGCGGTGAGGTTTGCGACAAGAACCCCTCCCTCAGCCAACCTGTTCCCGACTTTCTCAAGCCCCTTGTAGGGAAAATACAGGACATGGTCAGCGCCGCTCAGATGTTCAGAATCTTGCTGAGCATTGATATAAGTATGCATGTGCCCTCAGGCGTTCCTTGGCTATTGTCTGTGGGTGTGCCGGGCACCTATGTGATCCTGGGTTGTCTGACTCGCACCCAGGTGTCCTGGGTTATGGACTTAAGCATAAAGAATGAGTGGCTCTAGTCCACAAGGCTCCCTGCCCCTGGGGTGGGGCCCACAGGAAGGCTGCTACTGCTGCTGGAGGCTGATGTTGCACGCTGTTGCTGCCAGGGCCCCTGGGACCCTCTGGGAGGCCACCATCACCGCTGCTGCTGCTGCTGAGGACTGAGCTCATGTCGACTGCCAACAACTCCCGGGATCTTTCCCAACTACCTAGCTGTGGACCTGCATGTGAGGGTGACGCGGCCAAGCACGTGAGGGGTCAGGTGATCCAGCCTGGCATGTGAGGGGTCTGTGACCCAGTCTGTACAGGGTTTGAAGGGTTATGGGCCCTAGCCCTAGCAATACAATTGGCTATGTCGGCAGGATTCCTACAGTTGCCTAACCATACACCCCTCTTTCGTCATATGTCTCTTCTCTGCTTCTGTCCAATCTCCTTTCCTGACACTGGAGTCTTCCACAATCTGGCTGCATCTTCATTTAGTTTCATCTTCTCAACATGCTCCAGGTGAGCTTTAAGTTAGGACAGTCTCCTAGTCACCTACACACACATGGCATTGCTTCTTATACTGTTCTTGTCTCCTGGAATTAGAGGTATCACAGAAAGGTCACGAAGTATAGGAGAGCACTTCAAAAAGTTCACAGGGACTGGCCGGTTAGTTCAGTTGTTTACAGCGTGGTGTTATAACACCAAGGTCAAGGGTTCAGATCCTTGTACCAGCCAGCTGCCAAGAGGGGGTAAAAATTCATGGAAAGACTCATATTATCTTTTCATCACATTTTTCCACGAACTTCTTGAAGTACTCTTGTATAGCGAAAGCATAAAAACATGCATGGAAAAGCCAAACACCAAACTCAAGACTGAGAGAGAGAGAAACAGAGAGAGAGAGATGGGACCCGTCAGGGCACACAGGGCTGTCAGTTGTCATTGTAATGGTTTCTGTCTTCAGCCGGGTAGTAAGTAGACAGGTGCTGCCTTCTAACACGCTGCGGCTATTTTCTACTATTAAAAACAAGAACATTAGATGGGGAAAGAAGAAAACCTGGGCCTCCTTGGTTAAAGTTGCCACTAGTTATCTGATCTCACACAAGTCTGAACCTCAGTTCATTCATCTGGAAAGTGAAGGTTGGGACTAGGTCATTTTTCTTTTCCCTTCCAACTAATATTCTGGATCTGTAGTGAAGAAAGTTAACATTCCTCAGTTCTGCTTTTGCCCTCCCTCATGCGATTCCTGCCTTTGGGACAAAGGGAGTGGTTCTGATCAACCTCGAAGGGTCCTTGGAGTCTTGAGGGATGAGGAGGGTCACCCCCTGCACCTCAGCACACCATGTCCCTGGACACCCACTGAGGGGCACTAGTGTCTCTTGCGGGATTCCCTGCTTGGGAATGGCCCTGTGCAGGGAAAGCCGCCACCAGATGTTGTCTCCACGTGCCGCCACACCTCCGCGCTTTGCTTTGCAATCCTGTGTGGAGTGCCCGTTCCTCTTTCAAGGCCCGACTGCCCTCTCCTCCGTGCCGTCCTCTAGAGATTAGACAACACAGATTGGAGTCGATGACTTAGTGCCTGTGTCCACTGAAACCAGGAGCGCCTCTGCTGCCCATTCCTTTGTGTATCCTTGGCACCAGGCGTGCCTGTCGCTGCTGTTCTTTAACAGGTGACTAAAGTAAGGCAGCAGGGTTAGGCCACCTGTCCCTGCCACAAAACTAGAAAGTGGTTGATGCGGAACCTGAACAGAGATTGGTCTGATTCTAGAACCTGTGCTCTTCATTTAAATCGTTTGTGTAGCTGGAAGGAACCTCATTTAGTGGTTTTAATCTGTTCATCTAACTTTTGGCAAAAGGCACTTAAATAATCCCAAATACTTACAGAGTCTGAATTGATGCCTTTTAGACATCACAAAACCTTTCGAGTTATGAGGGATTTCTTGGCTTATTCCATCGAAGCCCCCACATTGCTGTATTGTACAGATGGAAAGCACCTGAGGCACAGAGGTTAAGGGATTTACGTGGAAACACGGGATGTCACAGCTCAGCCTTGACCGAGCCCACCGTTTCTCACTGTGGTGCCCTCCCCTCTGCTTCAGCAGATGGAACCACATGAGTCATCTAACTTCAGGCATTACTGCCCGTCTCATTCCTTCCCCCAGGATGTGTGAATACGTCAACCACCTGCATGAACATTTCAAGTATCCTGTGACGATCAAGCAGGCTTCCTACATGCCTCCCAAGGTGAGCTGTGGCCAAGAGGCCTCGCAGAGAAAATGCTGCCAGCCACTCCTCCACCCATTCTGTGAACTCGACCATGGGGCACTGAGTTTTGACTCCTTAGAGTTTATTTTCAGTGTCTAGAAACGGATGGCTCTTTAGTCATTCAGTATGCTCAGGGCTTGGAGGTAAGTTGTCCCTGACAAGGCTTCTCTAATGCTAGACTTTCCTCAATAGATGAGACTTTAAAACACATGCTCCTTGTGCAGAAACACCTGGCACCATCTAGTGAGTTAGGTTTTGACTGCAATTGTGTTATCTGGACCATTTATCCGGATCATGTTCAAGAGATCATGGCTCATTTTCACCCACAGCAGTTGAGCTATCAAAGGAAGTTTGATTAGCTTAGTTAACTAATCCTGGCAAGTCGCCAGTAATGTGTGCCCCTCTGACACATTTCAATCTGAAACTTATTTTTAAAATATTACTCCAGTTCCTCTGGCCTCGATTTAAAAGCATTTCTAGGAGCAGCAGAAATACCTAAAACATGTTTTTGTTCCAGGTGGTTATTAACACTAAACTTTTTGTTTTGATAGGATGCTGGCTATTCAACAGAAATGAAGGAGGAATCTGTAAAGAAACACCAGTATCCAGATGGTGAAGTCTGGAAGAAACTCCGTGCCGCTCAAGAAAATTAAGTGTTCAGCCCTTACGCCTTTTTTCTTTTTTAAATGAAAAGGCTTAAAATTTTTTGGATATGGTTTCACAAAAATAGAAGGAAAAAAAAATCCTACCAATCATGATGAGTTCAGCTGAAAGTCATATTAACCTAAGGAATCAGCTCAGTAATCATTATTACTTGATTCTTTTAGCAAATCAATGTATTTTTCCTATTTAATCCTTAAATAAATTTAGATTTAACTAACCCAAAGCCTAGGAAGGTGTTCTCACAAAATTTCTATCAAGTGCTGGTAACTAGACATTAAACTGTACTTTGAAAGTAAGCAGCATATTGCATAATTTGTTGGAAAATTTTCCTATTCTATTTAACTTGCCATAAATTAAAAATAAAAAATAAAAAATAGTTCTGCAGCACCAGGGGGTATCTGCTGTGCAACAAAGGGAAGATTTCACTGATTAGCCCTGAAGTAGTTCAGCATCTCCTTTCTTGCCCAGTCTAAGCATATTATTAGAGAATTCACACCACACTGAAACCAATGAAGGCAAAATGGTATTTTTAGTTTTCTTTTAACAACCCTTAAAAAAATTCCTAAATGGTCACTATATTTTAATGATAAAATGCATTAGAATGAGATGATTGATTGTAGGGAAAGTGAAGGAAAATGGTCAGGGCCCCTCAGATGTTCAGAATCTTGCCGAGTGTTTGATATAAATCTGCACTTGTGCCCAGCTGTTCCTTCCTTATTGTCTAATGTAACTGCGCATGTGCACCCAGGTGCCCTGGGTTATGGACTTAAGTATAAAGGATGAGTGGCTCTGATCCACAGTGACCTCCACTCCTGAGATGGCCCTGGGGGGCCATGGGAGACCACTGCTGGATCTGTAAGCTGCTGCTGCTTCTGAAGCTGAGGACTAAGCTCATGTTGTCTGCCAACGGGTCCTGGGATCTTTTCCCAATTATCTAGCATGGGCCTGCGTGTGAGGGGTCTGGTGACCCAAACTGTACAATGGGTTTGAAGGCTGTGAGCCCTAGCCCTGAAAATACAAATGGAAACTTAGCATAACTAAAATAATGAAACGTTTTGGCTTAGTTGTGGATTGCCTAGCCATACATTTGGTGTAGCCACGCAGCTTTACAATTGGTGTAGTCCTGTAACTTTACAACTGGCTACGTCAGCAGGAGTCCTACAATAACCCCAACCAGCAATTAGCGTAGCTATGGCCCTAACCTGACAATGACAGAAAAATAGGGCAAAATATAGTTTAGTCAGCATTTATAAAAACTACTCTAACCCTTTAAGTAGCATCCAAACAAGAATACAGCAGATTACTTAGGAGGGTTAGGTTAACTATATATTAGGCAGGAACATGGAATGAAAAATACATAGACAAATGCAGAACACTTCTTTATTACAGCAATATACAATAGCTATAACACGTAATTCTTTAAACTCACCGACCATCACAGAAATGTGGGGCTGAAATGCATGTATGTTTTCAAGTGTATTCATTTTCTCTCCTCACTTTATTCATAATCTCATTTTCATACAACCTCAGTGAATTAATCAAACTTAAGGCCTTTTATTACTAAAAGAACCAGCACAATTCTGTTTGCCAACGGCAATATCCTTAAAAGTTAGTAGTAACTGATAGGGCCGGCCCCATGGCTCATTTGGGAGAGTGCAGCGCTGGTAGCGCCGAGGCGGCGGGTTCGGATCCTATATAGGGATGGCCGGTGCGCTCACTGGCTGAGCGTGGTGCAGACCACACCGTGCCGAGGGTTGCGATCCCGACTGGTCAAAAGAAATAAAAATAAAAAAATAACTGATAGGTCACTGACAGATTTTTGACCTAGTTCCTTCTTCCTTTAGAGCAAAAAGCACTTCCACCTGGGCATCCAGTCTGCCCTCTAAAGTCGGGCAATATCCTTCAAACAGCTCCTTCGAAAGCACTCTAAACAGCCATTTCCATTTTGATCACTGGGTGAGGATCGTACCCTTCAATGGGAAAGTCTTCAGCTTTGAAATCATCGATGGTCTCAACTTTTCGAAGGATTTAGAGCTTTGGGAAAGGTCTTGGTTCTCGCTAAAGCTAAAAGCAACAAAATATGACCATTATTTTGCCATATTTGTACCGCCTGTTCTAATTCTGCTCCCCATATCTCTTCATGAAACAGACTGTCTTATCAACAAAGTTATTTTACAGGGTGGACAACTGCAGATACCTTGTCCCTGGTTACATAACACTGTTGGAGTGTAACCAACTGGTTCTCTCACACAGATCAAGAGTGAAGGTATTTTTGTTACATTACAGTGTCAGGAGCCTGGTGGCTCATCACGTATATGTTTTTGTAATCACGCTCAGTAAATTTATTAAAGACAGGGACATAGTCTGTTTTTCTATCTGTAATTTATAGCAGCACTCAGAATGGCTACTTGAGTCCCATGATCCCTATCCCTACTGTCCCTGGCAGAAGAGGAAGGAAAGATGACAGCTGTTGAGGATTAACAGAAAGGGATGCAAGCCAGGATTCCTGAGACGAACAGACAGTGGCAATTAGGATGTGGACACAGGTCACAACCTCACGTTATTGTGTCCAACATGACTGGAGCAGACAGACACAGAGAAGCATCTGAATAAGTCTCAAGTCACCTTGTACTTAAAAGCAGCCAAGCCCCCTCAAAGGAGTAACTTTTAAAAATGACATTTAATCTGGAAAGGGCTAAAAGGTTTTTGGTTCTAAATCTTTTTATCGTGGGGCTCATGAAACACACATACTTATATATTTTTTGCTATATCAAATCACTTGTTGACTGCTATAACCTAAGGATTTGAACAGACAGACTTTGGAAAGTTAAAATTAAGGAAAAACGTTTGCATTTCAATTCTTCTTCAAGCATAAATACAGGTTAAAATGCCACCTCTGGGATGGTCCCAAATGTGGCTCTTCCTCTCTGGTACTGGTGCTTAGTACCTTACAACCCCTGACACGTTAAGTGCCTGTGGTCGTTCAGGCAGGTGCCTGCCTTGGCCCTGCTCATGTGCTCACTGCCCTTCCCTTGATTTAAAGCCCCGCAGTTGGAGCACAGTCATCTTTATCTCAGACATAGCAATGAGTAGAACACTTGTTGCATAAGGGATGTTCCACAGATCAACCTGTCCTCAGGTTGATAAACAATAATCAAAGTTATTAGTTTCTGTTACCATTGAATAGAGAACCCAGAAGGGTTTTGACTCAGTAACTGGGACAAAATTGTCTCTAGGTTAAAGACAGATGTGGTCCTGCTTAACAAAGCAACAACTGAGGGATCAAACAGTTCCAAAAAACTTTACCACAGAACAAAATTCAAGATATTTACAGGAATACAAAAGTATCCTGCACCCATGAAAGTAAAATTCACAATGTCTGGTATCCAGTCCAAAATTACCAGGCACACAAAGAAGCAGGGAAATGTGACACATAATAAGTAGAAAAATCAACTGAAACTGACCCAGAAATAGCACAGGTGATAGAATTAGTAAATGAGTACACGGTCAGTTATTTTATCACTGTATTCCAGATGATCAAGAAGTTAGAGGAATAAAATGAAACAATGCAAAAAGAAAAAGTAGTAGTAGTTAGAAGAAAGACTTAGCATATTTGGCAAAGACATGCAATATAATACAGAAAAGCAGATAAAACAAGTGTATTAAAAGGAGGAGGAGAATGAAAGTTACACAGAGATAAGTATAGTGGGAAAACAGAAACCCAAGTCCTAGTTGCTTCCCAGATCCAACTGCTGTCCCTTCTTGTGGCACGGTTCTGCATTCCTGCCCTGATTTCAGCAGATACTCCCACACCCTTATGGTTAATTCCCCTTTCGAACTTCATTAACAAATTGGTTTATATTACCAGCTGCTTATAAGGATAAACTAATACAAATCCAAAACTCTACAGACAGAAAAAAAGCAATTAGTGGACCAAAAATGGTCACTAGTGCTCAAATCCCAATCCCACCCACTGATAAGGCAATGGAACAGGGAATGAGACAGTAAGTTTTATCTTTTTCTATATTCATTTTTCATATTTGGCCATCTCGAGCAAAAAGCTCAAGTTTAACTGAGAAGTTTTACGTAAATAACAAGTATGTTGTAGGTTTTATAGATCTAAAAGAAAAAAATCGGTCCAAACATATCTTACCTATTATCAGTGCTGGACCTATCTCTAGCAAGTGTGGAAACAGCAACAGGCAAGCCAAGATTTGAAGACAGAGTGACATTTTCCAAAATCCCAGTATTACCAAGCACTGAACTGGTTAAAAAGCTTGGAAATGACTCTTCTGCTATACCTCGAAAATCTTCCATCTCACTCACAAAAGTATTTTATAAATCAAACATCACTCTAAAACTTCTTCAAATGATTAAGAGTACAGGTCTCATAAATCTTAGAAAACTGATAAATCTTAGGAAAAAATCATCTTTTGGAACATCACTAAGAGGGGATACTACTGGCAAATATTCTGAGGTAAAGTAATTCTCAGAATACTTTGCTACTTTATAGCTGAGAATATTAACATCAAACATTAAAACTTATCTTCATATAATTAACATAGTAATGACATACAACATAGTTTAATTTACCCTTGGCTTGGTGTAGCAAGGAAAACGAATTACCACAAACTTACCTAGTAAAGAAAGCAAAGATGGCATAACACTGATGGTATATGCAGATGATTTCAGGGCATATTTAAAAGTTTGGCAGTTATATACTCATTCCAATATGGAATAGAAAAAATAGAAGTAGCAAAATCTAGCCCCTGATTTAAGAGATTATTCTTAAGGATGACTGTACAGTTTAAAAAGTGAGCCCATCCAAAGAAAAATTTTAAGTTAAATAAAGTATACTTGGCACATGGACAAGGCAACAATGGTAGAAGTGGTACACGAATGACTCTGGCACAAAATCTACACCATCCATGGAGAACCTACAAAGCCAACACTGGTGCTTGGTTCAACTTGACTCTGATCACAGTACTCAGGATGTTACTCAATCCCAAAAATCTTTCAGAATGCCCATTATGTAAGCACTGCATGGAATTCAGTAAAGCATATAAGGAGGGAGAGAACAAAAAGATAAGTCAGGAAAAACTAAAAAATGACAGGATTTTGGAATTGGACCTTAAAGAATGAGAAAAAGTTTTACAGGCAGAGTATGGAATGAGGGATTTTTTTAGGATAACAAATAAACATGAGCTAAGGGGGAAAAGAAGCAAAATTTACTGCATACCTATGATCTTCACACACTGAATCCACTGAAAACCTTATGATGTAGGTATTATCATTTTACAGATGAAGAAACAAACTCAGAGACTAAACTAGCTAAATTTTCCCAAGGGGTATACAATTAGTAAGATTCAAGCCCAGGTCTGACTCCAACATCCACTCTTAAATGCTAAGTCTGTGCTGGCAATAACAAATGCTCCAATGTATTTTTGGCAACAGTGTACAAAATAACATGGTAAATTAAACTAGAATAACAGAACAGAGCCAGATCCTAAAAGCCTTAAATGGTGTATTAGGAAGTTTGGACTGTATTCTGCTACCAGTGAAAGGACTGGTACAATCAAACAACAGTACAGGAAGGCAGAGGACTTAAAGCATGTAAGACTATTCAAAGACCTACCATATATGGCAAGAATAAAGGACTGTACTAGGGCCAATGAAAAATAGATTAAAGTATAGATTTTAGGTAATATGGATTAATTCAATTACTCTATAAAGTAGAAAAAGTTTTAAGACCACTAGAGAGCTATAAAAACTTACTTGATTATGGATGAAGTGCCCATGCTCCTGTCTGAAGTATACTCTCCACTTTGATCAAAACCCTCTCACCACTGCAACAACTACCCTCTCTTAAACATCGTCGTCTTCTCTCTCTGTGCAATCATTCCCATGCTCAGCATGGTGTTAGTTCTCCCATCTTTTAAAAAAGCCTTCCCTATCTCGCATCCCATTATCCCCCTTTGGTTTCCACCACTCCTATCTGTGCTTGCTTTACCACACAATCCCCCAAGAGAAACCATGACTAGCCATAAAGTTCCACTCCTGAACACACCTAATCTGGCTTTCAACCCACCAAAACAATGCTTGTCAACATCACCACTGATCTCCCTGTTGCCAAACCCTAGAATAGTGTGGTCAATTTTTGGACCTCTTCTTCAGCCTAACAGTATGGTTTTCAGATGATTATTCCTTCCTTGGGGAAATACTTTCTTCACTTGATTCCCAAGACACAGCTGTCTGGTTCTCCTAAGGCTTTACCAGTTGCCTCTTTTCCTTGTCCTTGTCTGGACCTGAACCATCCAGGACTTCCACACAGTGGAAGACTCTAGAGCTTGGTCCTCAATCTCTTCCATCTACCCACCCTCTCTAAGGAACTGTCCTTAGCTTCAAACCTTTAAATACCATGTGATATTTACACCTCCATCATGGGCCTCTCCCCTGAACCTCAGATACTCGACTGTCCACATGACATTTCCACTTAGATTTCTAACAGGCACCTAAAACTCAAATCTTGACTCCACCTCATTCCAACCCCCTCAAGAAAAGCCCGCTCTTCAATCTTCCCTACCAGAGAAAATGACAACGCCAATCCCTAGTTGCTTAGGCTGAAAACCTTAGTCTCCACTAAGCCCTCTCAGACACATACCCTATATGCAATCCCTACGCAAATTCCAATGACTATACTTTAACAATACAACCAGAACCTTGCCATTCCTCACTATTTCCACAGCTGCCACCTTGGTCAAGCCACTACCACCTCCTATCTGACACTCACTGCAGTGGCCTTTGGACTGTCTCTTGCCTCCACTCTTCCTCCCTTAGTCCATTCTCCACACAATAAAGTTACTCCTGTAAGATAAGTCACATAGCATCACTCTTAGCTCAAATCCTCCCTCCACCAGTTTCCCGTCTCATTCAGAATAAAAAGCTATCCTTATGATACCCAGCAATGGACTAAATGATCTCTGACCTCACCTCCTACTACTCCTCTCTTACTCATTCCATTCCAGCCATCTTAACCTCCCTGCTGTCCCTGAAATGTGCTAAGCAGTTTCCGCCAGGGCCTTTGCCCCGACTCTTACCTCTGCCCAGCCCCTGATGCTCCAGGTATCCACACATCTTGTACCTTCACGTCTTTCAGGTCTCTGTAGCAATGTTCACTTAAATGTCAGGCCTTGCCTGATCAACCTAGAGTTTGGCACAGCACTCCCAACCCCCTTGCCCTGCTTTCTTTTTTCTAAAGTACTGAGCAATATCTGACATGCTATATAATTCACACACCTACTTGTGTTTCTTCCCACATTAGAACCTAAGCTACATGAGAGCAAGGACTCTGCCCTTTTGGCTTACCACTGCATCCCTACCTACTGCACTGCTGGCACAAAGGAGACACTCAATTAATTTGAGTGAATAAATAAGTAAATGTTTTCAAACTATGTCAATACACAGCAAATTCATTACAAACATATAAGCACCCTCTACTCAGATCATGCCCCAGCTTTTCTCTCTCTCTGGAATTTCTAACTATTCTCTCTTCCTGATTTCTATAAACATGTTCAAAACTCTCCCATATTAGGATGGAGGTAGCAGAGGACAACCTGCCCTGATCTTTCCTTTGCACATCCTGCCACCACCATCTTGCCTTTCCTTCACAGCCAAGTGTCCTAGGAGAACACTCCACAATTACTACTCCTGTATCTCACCGGATAGCCTCTTCCTCTGTCTGCTCCTTATACATTAGGATCACCCAGGATTCTGACCTCAGACTTTCTGTAATGTAATTTACATTTTACACACTAGGGATCTCAAACTCAAATGCCTTCAGGTACAAATATTGTCAGAAAACAGGACTGTAAGGGCTGAGGTCAACTGGAAATTACAGGCCCCACCTGAAGCCAATTAAATTCAATAAAAACACTGTTGCCAAATAAAACCTACTGGTGTAGTCTGTTCCTGAGGGAAAAACATGTCTATGTCCAAAACACACCATGAAACATTTTACATCTTTCTGTCTCCACTACTACCACCCTATCCTGCTGAAAAGCCTGACCAGTCTCCATGCTTCTCTTGCCACCCTACGATTAACTCTCCACATAGCAATCAAAAGGACCATTCAATATGAATCACATACTGTGAACTTTCTGAAGTACCCTCGTATACTATATAAGTTGTCCTTAAACAGAAACAAAAAACAAGGTTATGCATTATATTCAGTAGACGAAAATGTTGTGATAAGAGGCTGGTGGGAAACTAACACTGTATTCCCCAAGGAGCAATTCAGTACGCAGTGTTAGCTAATTCGGTGTCCCCATCAACTTTACAGAATATGACTACTATAAATTATGAGAACTGATTGTAATTCACGGAACAAATGAAAATAAATTTTAATTAGGATCCTTAGGGAAATACTGTATCCATGTAACAGAAACTAATTTGTACAAAAAAGGAGCAATCAGAGAAAAAGAAGACTTTTTAACAATTAAAAATGACTGACATTCACCCAAAAATTCAACGATGGGATAAAATGTGTATCTGGAGATCTGGGAAATAAAGTAGTGAATCTCCAAACGACTTTAAAGAATTGTAAAGTAAATCTGGGGGGGGGGGGGGAGTAAATCTAGGAATACTCAAACAAGAGTTCCAGAAAGACAGAATAGAGATGATAGAAGTTATCAAAGAATCACTGAATATCCCCAATTTGAGACAAGAGCCTTCATTTTGAAAGAGACCAGTAAGTGCCAAGCAGAATTTATCAAAAAAGATCAACATTTAATAGCAAATATCTGGACTTGTTTCAAACTAATCCAGGTTTTGTTTTTTGCTTTTTTGGAGGGAGAGAAATGAGGAAAGTATATAGAGAAGAAACAAGTAACTTTGACTTACTATAAGTGAGCAAAGGATATGTGAGGGTCTGTCTGTTGTACTTCTGTTATTTACTTTTGGTGGATCTGAAATTTTCCCTAATAAAAAAAACTTTAAAATAAAACCCCAAAACACAGAAACATCCTGGTTAAAATCTAGAATTTTTTCTACCTCAAACCATACAAAGCAATTCCAGAAGGTTTAATTACCTAAATATGAAAGGCAAAACCAAAAACCTTTTAGAATACACTTGACAGCCTCAAGGAGGGGAAAAATCACTCAAAAAACAGAAAACAAAAAGCACTCTAACAATAAAAGAAAGACTAATAGATGTGGCTACATTATAATTCAGTTCCATCAACTATCAAAAGCCATAAAACAATTGTCAAAATGACAAACACAAACTAGGAAGATATACAGAACTCAATGTAATGAGACAAAATCCTAAAACCTTTCAGAAAGAACAAGCTACCTGCAAAAGAACCAGCATCAGAATGACCTCAGATTCTCATTAACATAACCCAAAGTTAAAAAGACACAAGAACAATATCTTTGAAGTTAGAACTCACTTTGTACTCAGAACTCTAAACCTAGCCAAACTATCCATTAAGCCTGGGGTAAAATCAAGACATGTTCAGATATGCTAGAATTCAAAGTTTGCCATCCTATATGGAAAAAAATTACTTGTAGAGTGTGTCGCTGAGATAAAAGATTAAAGACAATATGATTATCATCACACATTGTATATTGATATGTAACACTACTCCACAAATATAATCAGTTATTTTTTAATAAAATAAAAATTTAAAAAGACAACATGAAACTTGTGACAGCTAAATACAAGCCAGAAGTAAAGATTCAAGAAAATAGAGCATCCATCAGAAGGTAACATCAAATTATTCTACATAAACAATAAAGTTTTTGTGAAATAGATAATACTTGCAGCTACAATGAATATTTACAGAATCTAATAATATAAATCTGGCTGCTTTTTAATTTTTAGAGTCAACCTGTAGTCAGAAGGCAAAAATACTTATATATGTATTAAATGTTTACAGAAATGTAACATAAATACCATAAATCTTGCCAGTATGCAAGCAACATCATCAAAATTAGGAAATGGAAGGATCAATGTGAAGTACAAGCAAAATAAGCTTATTCCTTGTTTTTCAGGAGAAAGGGGGGTCAATATATAGTCTAAAAATTGATAAATCTATAAGTAGACATATAAATGTATTACTTGAAATTATAATAATTTTCAACATAACTAAAACAACTATTAACATTATCATAAATATCTATCTAGTCATATCTTGGAAAGTACAGTTTTATAAATGCTTTATATTCATTTTTCATTTCAATGAGTATGAATACTGTTTAAAGACAACATAGCAAGAACCAGAGGTATAAATAAATCATTTAAAAATATGACCATGTACCCTGAGGCACCTGCACTGGAGCGGGTAGGTGCCATCGCAGGACTCCCAGTCCAGGCCAGTCCCTGCAGCCCAGGGAGGCCTGAGATTCCCACCCACAGGCACAGAGGCAGCCATGCCAAATTGGCAGTCCCTGCAGGATCCCAGCCAGACATTAGGGCTGAAGGAGTGGACCATGAAATCTCCTGCCACACTGACTAAATATCAAAGGAAACATACCAGAAATATGAAAAATCAAGAAAGTACAACACCAGCAAAGGAAAATAATAACTCTCAAGCTCTAGATCCTATAGAACAGGAAGTCCTTGAAGTGACTGACAAGAAATTTAGAGCAACAATTCTAAGGAAACTAAACGAGATACAAGAAAATTCAGTGAGACAACACAATGAAATGAGAAAAAGTATACAGGACCTGAAAGAATAAATGTACAAAGAAATCAATACCCTGAAAAAGAATGTAGCAGAGCTTGTGGAGCTGAAGAACTCATTCAACGAAATAAAAAACACAACAGAGAGTTTAACCGGCAGGCTAGAACAAGAAGAAGAGAGAATTTCTGACCTTGAAGATGGGCTGTTTGAAATAATATAGGAGGACAAAAAAAAAAAAAGAAAAGAAAAGAAAAAAGAATTAAAAACATTGAAGAAAATCTAAGAGAGAGAACAGACAACCTTAAGCGCTCAAATATACAAATCATGGGTATTCCAGAAGGGGAAGAAAAAGGAAATGGCATTGAAAATGTATTCAACAAAATAATGGCAGAAAACTTCCTAGGTATAGGGAAAGACACAGATCTTCAGATTGAGGAGGCTCAAAGATCCCCAAACATAATCAACCCAAAAAGGTCCTCCCCAAGACATGTTATAGTCAAATTAGCAAAACTCAAAGACAAACAGAGAATCTTAAAAGCTGCAAGAGAGAAGTGTCAAGTCACCTACTAGGGAGTCCCAAAATCAGACTAAAATCAGACTTTTCACCACAAACCCTAAAAGCCAGAAAATAATGGGAAAATATATTCAAAATATTAAAAGACAAAGATTGCCAGCCTAGAATACTTTACCCAACAAGACTATCCTTCCAAAATGAAGGACAAATAGTATATTTCTCAGACAAACAAAAACTGCAGGAGTTCACTACCACAGAACCAGCCTTACAAGAACTTCTCAAGGGAGTACTGGGTTTGGTACCTGAAAAACAACCACTGCTGCCAATAATACTCAAGAAAAAACAAAATCCACTAGTAAAGTAAAAATGCTAACAATAATGAGAAAAAAAAATTTATCTACCACCCCAAGAAACCAACAAATACAGAACACAAACAGTAAATCAGAAAGAAAGGAACAAAAGATACTTAAGACATCTAAACAAAAATCAATAAAATGCTAGAGGTAAATCAACACTTTTCAATAACAACTCTTAATGTAAAAGGATTAAACTTCCCACTCAAAAGACACAGACTGCCTGACTGGATTAAAAAGGTGGACCCAACAATATGCTGCCTTCAAGAGACTCAACTCCCCTGTAAAGACAAACATAGACTAAGAGTGAAAGGAAGGAAAAAGGTACACCATGTAAATAGAAATGAAAAACGAGCCAGAGTAGCTATTCTTATATCAGATAAAATAGACTTTAAACCAAAAACCATAAAAAGAGATAAAGAAGGGCACTATATAATGAAAAAAGGATTTATCCATCAAGAAGACATAACAATCACAAATATATATGCACCCAATGTCGGAGCAGCCAGATTTATAAAGAAAACACGATTAGACATAAAGAATGAGATAGACACTAATACCATAATAGCAGGGGACCTGAACATCCCATTCTCAATATTTGACAGATCATCTGGGCAAAGAATCAGCAGAGAAACACAAGATCTAAACAATACTTTAGACCAACTGGACTTGGCAGATATCTACAAAACATTCCATCCAACAACCTCAGAATATTCATTCTTCTCATCAGCACATGGAAGATTCTCCAGGATAGATCACATGTAAGGTCACAAATCGAGTATCAACAAATTCAAAAAAGTTGAATTATTCCAGGACTTTTTCCAATGACAATGGATTAAAGTTAGAAATCAATAACAAATGAAACTTTGGAAACTACACAAACACATGGAAATTAAACAGCATTCTACTTAATGACATATGGGTCTAAGAAGAAATTAAACAGGAAACCAAAAAACTTATTGAAACTATTGAAAATAATGATACATCATACCAAAGCCTGTGGGATACTGCAAAAGCAGTACCAAGGGGGAAGTTTATCGCATTAAATGCTTACTTCAGAAGAATGGAAAGATGGCAAGCAAACAACCTAACACTTCACCTTAAAGAACTAGAAAAACAGGAAAAATCCAAACCAAAAGCTAATAGACAGAAAGAAATAATTAAGTTTGGAACAGAACTTAATGAAATAGAAACCTCAAAAATGATACAAAAGATCAATGAATCAAAAAGTTGGTTTTTTTAAAAGATAAAATAAAATTGAGAAACCATTAGAAAGGCTAACTGAAAAAAGAAGAGAGAATACCCAAATAACAAAAATTAGAAATGAAAAAGATGATATTACAACTGATTCGTCAGAAATACAAGAAATCATTAGAGACTACTATAAACAACTATATGCCAACAAATTTGAAAATCTGGAGGAAATGGATAAATTTCTGGTCACACACAAACTACCAAGACTGAGCCATGAAGATGTAGAAAATCTGAACAGACCAATAACAATAAAAGAGATTGAAGCTGTTATCAGAAGGCTCCTAACAAAGAAAAGCCCAGGACCAGATGAGTTCACTGCAGAATTCTACCAAACCTTCAAAGAGGAATTGATACGAATTTGCTATTAACTATTCCAAAATATTGAAAAAGAGCCAATCTCCCAAACTCATTCTATGAAGCAAACATCATCCTGATACCAAAACCAGACAAAGATACAATAAAAAAGAAATCTACAGGCCAATATCCGTGATGAATATAGATGCAAAAATCCTCAATAAAATACTAGCTAACAAAATACAGCAACACATACACAAAATCATACACTTTGATCAAGTGGGACTCATCCCAGGGATGCAAGGTTGGTTCAACATACGTAAATCAATAATGTGATACACCACATCAAAAAAATCAAAGACAAAGACCACATGATCATCTCTATAGATGCAGAAAAAGCATTGACAAAATTCAACATTCATTCATGATAGACTCTCCTACAAGTTAGGTATTGACAGAAAGTATCTCAACACAATTAAAGCCATATATGATAAGTCCACTGCCAATATCATCCTGAATGGGGAAAAGCTGAAATGGGGAAATTTTGCAGGACAAGGATGCCCACTTTCACCCCTCCTATTCAACATAGTGTTGGAGGTACTAGCCAGAGCAATCAGAGAAGAGAAGGAAATAAAGGGCATCTACACTAGAAAAGAAGAACTCAAACTGTCCCTGTTTGCAGATGACATCACCTTATACATCAAACAGCCTAAAGCCTCTACAAAAAGTCTCTTAGAGTTGATAAATAATTTCATCAAAGTTGCAGGATACAAAATAAATACACAAAATCAGTAGCATTTCTATACTCCAACAGTGAGCATGCAGAAAAAGAAATCAAGAAAGTTAGACCATTTAAAATAGCCACCAAAAAAATAAAATACTTAAGAATACAGTTAACTAAGGATGTGAAAAATCTCTGCAATGAGAACTACAAACCACTGTTGACAGAAATTAAAGAGGACACAAGAAGATGGAAAGATATCCCATGCTCTTGGACTGGAAGAATTAACATTGTGAAAATGTCCATACTACCCAAAGTGATCTACAAATTCAATGCAATCCCCATCAAAATTCCAATGACATTTTTCTCAGAAATGGAAAAAACTATCTTAACATTTATATGAAATAACAAAAGACCACGAAGAGCCAAAGCAATTCTGAGCAAAAAATAATAATAATAATAAAGCTCGAGGCATAACACTACCTGACTTTAAAGTATACTACAAAGCTATAATAAGCAAAACAGCATGGTACTTCCATAAAAACAGACACACGGATTAATGGAATAGAATAGTGAACACAGAAATCAACCCATACACCTACATCCATCTGATCTTTGGCAAAAGCACCAAGAGTCTACCTTAGAAAGCCTAAACTTTATTATGTAAGTAATCTCTCATAAGTAGACTTGTCACAGAACCAGAAAATGTTAGAATTTTCATTTTGGTAGTTTTGTCACAGAAAGCACACTGCAAGCAGTAAAACTTATTTAAATCCTTTAACAGCAAATGGAAGGCATACAACTTCTTCTCTTAAGCATAAAATGTTAATCCTCCTTAAACCACCACTACTGACCTTTAAGTGAAGGTGTTTAATAGTGAATGGTAGTAAGCTGGCATTGTGATGATCACAGAAGTCCAGCATTACATTTAAAAGCTATTTTCTGGTACCTAGATAGGACAATATTTGACTGAAAATGTCAATAAAATTTAAAAATCAATAGTTTACTATCTGTGGTTACCAAAATATTTCTCAAGGTATCTCAATGTTAAAAGACTAATGTTAGGTAAACATCAAATATCTTAGCAAACTTTTTCTACAAACACCACTGAATAAGTAACATCAACACAAATGTTGAAAAAATAAATCAATTAGTTAAGTCAATACATTTAACTAATACAAATAAATATCTTAAAATTAGAAGAAAAACTCTCTATATGCCACAACTCCTAAACCCACCCTATAGTATACTAAACTGACACACCTCAGACTGATGCCAGAAAAATTCCTTCTAATTCCATACATTTCCCTTCTCTCCTTAAGCAGCTGTTTGTCTTAAGGAGGCTCTAGTGCAAAGGCAATCAGACCAACTCCTCCCCCTATAAGAAAAGAGTTGTAAAATCATATGAATAGCATTCAAGCTAGAAAGCTACAGTAATTAAAACAGAGTGGTATTGGCATAAGGAGACCAATGGAATAGAATAGAAATAAATCCTCCATGTATGGTCAATTGATTTTCAACAAGGGTGCCAAGACTATTCAATGGGGGAAAGGGCAGTCTTTTCAATAAATGGTGCTGAGAAAGCTGGATATGCACATGCAAATGAATGAATTTGGACCTTCACCTTACACCATATACAAAAATTAACTCGGAATGGATCAAAAACCTAAACTAAGAAATACAGCTATAAAACTCTTGAAGAAAACCTTAGGGAAAGTCTTCATGACATTAAACTTGACAATGATTTCTTGGATATGACCCCAAAAGCACAGGAAACAAAAGAAAAAATAAATAAACTGGACATCATCAAAATTTAAAAATTTTGTGCATCAAAAGACACTATAGGGCTAGCCAGTTAGCTCAGCTGGTTACAGCATGGTGTTGATAACACCAAGGTCCAGAGTTTGATTCCTATACCAACCAGTTCAAACCCCCCCCCCCAAAAAAACCAAAAGCCAAAAACAAAAGCACACTATCAAAAGAGTAAAAAGACAACCCACGTACTAGGAGAAAATATTTGCAAATCATGTACCTGATAAGAGATCAATATCCAGAATATATAAAGAACTCCTACAACTCAACAACAACAAAAAACCCAATTAGAAAAATGGGCAAAGGACTTGAATGAACATTTCCTCAAGGAAGACATGCTATTGGCCAACAGCCCCATGAAAAGATACTCAATCTTGTTAATCATTAGGGAAATGCAAATCAAAACCACAATGAGATACCGCTTCATACCCTCTGGGATGGCTATAACAAAAAAACCAGAAAATATCATGTGTTGATAAAAATGTGGAAAAATTGGAACCCCTGTGTATTGTTGGTGGGAATGTAAAATGGTACAGCCTCTGTGGAAAACAGTTTGACAGTACGTCAAAAAGTTACACATGTAACCACCATATGAGCCAGCAATTCCACTCCTAGGTATATATCCAAAAGAACTGAAAGCAGGGTTTCAAACAGGTATCTGTACACCAGTGCTTATAATAGTGTTCCTAACAATAGTCAAAAAGTGGAAACAACCCAAACAGCCATCTGCAAATGAACAGATAAGCAAAATGTGGTATACATACACACAATGAAGTATTAGTCAGCCATAAAAAGGAATGAATTTGATGTATGCTTGATACATGAACATGATATATGAATATGGATGGACCTTGGAAACATTTTGCTTAGTGAAATCAGTCAGTCACAAAAGGACAAATACTGTATGATTCTACTTAACACAAGTACCTAGAATAGACAAATTAATAGACAAAGTACAGTAGAGGTTACCAGGGGTTACGAAGAGGGGGAAAAGGGAGGTATTATTTAATGTTGTAGAGTTTATGTTGGGGATGATGAGGACTTCTGGGTATAGATAACAGTGATGGGTACACAGCACCATGAATGTAATTCATGCCACTGAACTGCACCACTTACAAATAGTTAAAATGGGGGTCTGCCGGTTAGCTCGGTTGGTTAGAGCACAGTGTTATATAACACCAGGGTCAATGGTTTGGATCCCCAGTACCAGCCAGCCGCCAAAATAAATAAATAAATAAATAAAATGATGAATATTATATTAGATATATTTACTATAGTTAAAAAAAATACATCAGAAAAAAGTGTCAATAGCATGCAAGCATTAGTAGGGAAGTTGGGGGAGAAGGGAGGGAGAAAAAAACATTGTATATGTCTTCTTTGTGTATTCTGGAAAAACACACAAAAAGCTGCAATAGCAGCTGCCTCTAGGGAGAGACCTAGGTGGTGAGGAAAGGGGAGGATGTTCTCACTGTGTGCACCATTTTATACCTTTTGAATTTTATACCATGTGTATGATTATTACAAAAAACAATCACAGGGGGAAAGAGCAAGCCTACAGATGATAATCTTAAAATGAACACACTGGAAAGGTCTTAAAGATCACCTAGCTCGGTTCTCTCATTCACAGACGAGGAACTTGAGCAGCACACAACGTGTGTTCTTGCCCAAACTCAAACATGCAATGAGGGCAGAGCTAGAGCTTAAAGTAGGCACAGATAAAGGAGAGCGCATTTTGTAAGAAAGCAAAAGGAACCACAAAACAGAGCAAGTTTTTAAAGGATTTGAGAGGGTACTCTAAAACCATATCCTTATGATCATATACACCAACATCAAGGGTTCAGATCCCTGTACAGCCAGCCACCAAAAACAAACCAAAAAGACACAAGACAAAAAAGAAAAAGGCAAAAAAGTAAAAAAATAGTAATAAATCATACATTAATATTATATAAAATATATAGTATATAAAATCATATACAAAGTAAATACTCTGTATTTATCATGAAAGTTACAACTAAACAATGCCATGGGTGCTCCCGAGTACTTCAGGCCCAAGACAAAATTAAAAAACAAGTCTGAGGAAAATATGGAAAAAAGAAAAGTGGAACTGGTAAATTTAGAGGGGAATGGTAACATTTTAGCAAGTGCCTGAGGTATTCTTAGAAGGACTAATGCTCCAGCTGGCCTGTTAGCTATGTTAGTTAGAGCACGGTGTTATGACACTAATGCTCCCTGGCTGGTCACGTCTCCCCCTCCCCACCCTCAGAATACTAACAAATGTCTCACCCAGTGACTCTGTCCTCGCAGTTTATCATTTGATTCTCCTACTATTTCTTCCCACACAGCAACTGTTCAGTCAAAAGAACAGGAAGCCAAAACCTGTCCGAATTCAGGATGTGCCCATGTCACACGCCATACAGATCCACTGTGTGTCTGGGGAATTAAAAAAAAAAAAGAACACATATTCAATATCTCTGTTTATTCTGGTGGGGGGGAACCTGAATTCATTCACATTTCACACATAAAAACTTTTACTTGAAGAAAGAGAATACAGATATTTTTACTTCATTAAAGGAGAAAGCTAATCAATTTAGCATTTAGATTAAAAAGTTAAATTCCAGAATTCTTTAACCTTTCGAGGATATTCTATACTGAGGATTGCAGCCTTTCTAGAATCAAGTTCTTCTAACATTTTACTAATAAAGAAAAATCCATTCAGATAAAGTTGACAACTTCCAGGGATAACAGTTGGAGACCTGCTTCAGAGTTTAGCCTAACCAAGCTTTGAAACAGAGATTCTTATGAGTCCACAATTTTTTTACTCGCAAATTCTTTCTACAGGAAACATCCACATAACAAAATAAATAAAATCAGATTAATCCAAATTATTTGCTTCAAAGTCCATTAAGACAGAAAGCACATTAGTCGTTACCAGCATCTGGGAGAGGGGAGAATACGAAGTGACTGCTAAATGGGTTTCCTTTTGGGGTGATGAAAATGTCCTGAAATTAGATAATAGTGATGGTTGCACAACTTTGTGAATAACGTAAAATCACTAAATTGTATGTTTTAAATGGGTGAACACAATGGTATGTAAATTATAGCTCAATCTTAAAAAGCACCATTCTATTTTTTAAAAAATTATCTGCTTCAAAAGCCTAACGGAGGCCGGCCCGTGGCTCACTCAGTAGAGTGCGGTGCTGATAACACCAAGGCCACGGGTTCGGATCCTATATAGGGATGGCCGGTTTGCTCACTGGCTGAGCGTGGTGCTGACAACACCAAGCCAAGGGTTGAGATCCCCTTACCGGTCATCTTTTTAAAAAAAAAAAAAAAGCCTAACGGTATATAGAAACTACAGCAGCAAAATGCTTAAAAGATCTTAACCAATGGATCTTAGACAATGGACTATTTGAGGAAAATAGGCATTCAGTGAGCAAATACAGAGAAACCCAAATCCTTGTACCCTGAGAAAATAATGTAAAAGCTAAGTATCTCATTATCTTTATATATGAAAAATGTCTATTACTATTCTACAACCTCTTCATGTTGACCACACCAAAAAAAAAAAAAAAAAAGGATGAAAAGGTCTGAAAGCATTTCACCACCAAAAGAATTTGCTAGGTGCTTCCCAGTAAAAATATTGTCTAAAAATAAACATGAGTTCACCAATTACATTTACAAATGTGTTTCACACTTCTGTATATCTAACATTTTTTACATGCAACAACATAAGAACACTTGTTAATCTGATAACCTCTTCATGGTAGCAATGTCACCAACCAAAGGTAAAACTATGTACCCTTATTTTGTATCCTTTGTTTTGTCCAGTTTTTTTGGTTCCACCTTTAATTCTTACTTATACAGGTCTATTAAGTAAAAAAGGCACTAAGGCAGAGAGGTTTTATAAACTGTTAGATTCCCAGTAAAACAGAATCTAAAGAATAAGATTTGCTCAAAAATGTTCATCACAATAAAAAGGAAACAACTTAAGCAAAACAGTATGTTCAGTTAAGCAAAATGGTATATTTATTGGATGTTTAAAAAGAGCCTTTAAAGACATAGGAAAGCTATTGCTGGTGGGAATGTAAAATGGTACAGCCACTTTGGAAAAGTTTGGCAATTTCTTAGCAAGTTAAAGATACACAATCCAGAAATTCCACTCCTGGTATCTACCAAAGAGAAATGAAAACATGGAGAAACAAAATGTGACATATCCATACAACGTACTACTCAGCAGTACAAAGGAACGAACTATAGACATGTAATACAACATGGATGAACCTTAAAAATATGCTAGGGGAAAGGAGCCAGACACAGAAGACTACAAATTATAGGACTCCATTTATATAAAACTTCTAGAAAAGAATAAAAATTATAGAAGAAATGGATCAATGGTCACCTGTGGCTTGGGGGTAGGAAGAGGGATCGAATACAAATGGGCACAAGGAAAATTTCTGAGTTGATGGAAGTGTTCTAAAACTGGATTGTGGTGATGTCTGTACAACTGCAAGTTTAAAACTACATTAAAATTTATGACTTTTAAGGAATGAAAAATTCTGAGTAAAGTTTTTTTTTTAAAGCAAGAAATAAAACTATTAAAAATATGTAAAAGAAAAAGTAAGAAATATGCTGAATATGGTGTAATCCTAAAATAGCCATGTTAGAATACTGTGAAATTACAGATATTCTTACTCTCAGATTCACAGAAATGTATTTGTTACTTTAATAGTGAAAAAATGTAAAATATCTTTCCATGAAAAGAACTAAATTGTATGATTTTCTCAAAGCTGACAAGCAAGTCATTGATACTACCAAATACATAGTAAACATTTTAATTTTTTAAAAAATTTATTGTAAAAATAAATACTAACCTTCCAGCTAGCAGTACAATGCCAATCTTCACTTTCACTTTTATGTCAGACCTGTAAGAAAATAAAAGGCAGACATTTTATACAAACAATTCCTACAAATTGATACAAAAAACTATAAGACTAAATCAACGTACAGGCAAAGAGGTGAACATAAAAGTCACAAAAGAATACGACCAGTAAGAGTAACATTCATTCACTCAACCAAATATTTATTGAGAACTTTGAATGTGTCAGTCGCTGGGCCAAACACTGAGGGATCAAGGAACCCAAGCTCTAACAGTTAATAGAGACAATTACAGTTATAATCAAGTCTTATTATTTGCAGTAGTTATGTTCTATAAAGCTGCCTTGACCACTGAAACATTGCTCCTAGAGGAAATACAGGGTTAGGTTCCTGTGAGCCTCTGGTCTAACATTTTCATCAATCAATACATAATTTGTTTTACGTGTGTTTCTGTTTAAAGATACCTTATTTAATATATATTGGTGATTTGTCAACAATGAACTCACAACCAACAGTGCTAGAATTCATGCCTGAAGGAAGCTTCTCTAACACATCTATTTTCTCCAAGGCACATCGCAGCCTTTTTGAGCTAAAGAACACTCGACAGCACCACAACCCTTCAGCACTAAACTTGGAGGCCACTTTAAATAGTGAAATTACCAACAGAAAGAACAAAAAATGCAAAAACCATGGCACTAAATAGACCATAAAAAGAACACTTGTTTACAGCATGAGCCAAAACAAGAAGACAGACGCGTACCTTTCTCCACCTCATCTAGAAACATGTGTCCTGAGACTCAAATTTTCTTCATTCTGCATATGTCATGAATGACTGCAAAAGCACCATGTATACTGACTTTGGGGTCACAAATAAATTTTAGAAGTAGGCAAATTCACAAATACCAAATCCACAAATAACAAGGACTAACTGTATATGTAACAAATGTTAAAGCAAAATATTGAGCCTTACTATCCACAAAAAATACAGATTACAATGACAAGGTGCCAAGTTAACCTGCTGAAAAATGTAATGCTAACGCCCAAAGTGCACAATGATGCTATCAAATCAATGTTCTCACTGGCAGTATAAAATGGTAAAACCTACAAAAAAGCAATTTGCCAATTCTTGTCAAAAGTTTTTAAAATGTTCACTAATTTCTCTTCTGGAATTAGCATAAGGAAATCACCCAAAATGTATAAAATGATGAAAATTAATGAAGATTTTCATGGCAACACTACTTCTGACAGACACAATCTACATACTGAAAGATCAGCTAAAAGATCCAGTACTAAGTGGATAATGAAAACAAATGTATGGCCTGTTAACACACATTAACTAAGCCATTAGGAATGGTAATTATTAAGACAATGCAGCAATACTGGAATTAATACAATAAAATTTTGCATGCCATGGCTGCAAATTTACAGATATATACACTACCATAACAACTATTTAAAACATTAAAAGAAAAAAATCGTAAATATTAACAATGAGTCTTAAGACAGTAATGAACCTATAAGTAATTTTTTCTCTTTGTAAATAAAAAGAATATTACTTGCACAAATAAGTACATATGTATGCATACATGTGTGCACATGAGTGTGAATAAATAAACACATGGCTCATCAGTCAGAAAAAGTACTCTGAAAGAAATGGACATGAGGCTGCAAAATAATGAAAAACAAATTAAATAATAATAAAATACAAATAAGTATAATTCTTCATCCTCAGGTAAAAACTCTTTGGGTAAAGACACCCCACAAAACCTCTTTGTACATTAATAAAGCTGATTGAGATGTCATTCAGAGTATGAATATGATATATATTTAATCAACATACCTAGACATTTTATACCAGCCAATTTAGGACAATTATATATTTGAAATGTTTCCCCAAAACAGGAAAACAGGGACTTGCACAGATTTTTGTACACCAATGCTTATAACAGCATTATTCACAAGAGCCAAAAGGGGGATGGAGGAATTGACAAGCAACATGTGGTAAATAGACACAACCAAATTTTTCTTCCCCTTTCCTTAATTTACTTTTACTATCTATTTTTTAACTTATTTTTAAATTGAAACATGTTGATTGTACATATTGATGAGGTCGAGTTATATTTCTTTTTTGTTTGTTGTTTTGTTTTGGGCGCTGGGTGGTAAGGTGATCTGAACCTTGACCTTGGTGTTACCAGCACCACTGCTCTCCCAAGTGAGTAACAGGCCAGCCCCACAGTTATATCTCGATATGTGTATACAATGTAACGATCAAATCAGCGTGGCTAGCAAATTCACCATCACAAAAATATCTCGTTTCTTTGTGATGAGAACATGTAAGCTCCTCTCTTCTAGCCATTTGAGTACAATAAATTATTGTTAATTATAGATGCCTAGCACTACTGCACGCCACCCGAACTTATTTTTCCTATCTAGCTGTAATCTTAAGTCGATTCACCAGACTCTCACTATTCCCTCTCCTTCCCATACGATGAAATATTATTCAGCCTTAAAATAAAATGAAATTCTAATACATGTTACAATTTGGATAATCCTTGAAATTACACTAAGTAAAATAAACCAGACACGAAAGGACAAATATTCTATGACTCCATTTATATGAGGTATCTAGAAAAGGTAAATTCGTAGAAAGTAAAATGGAGGTTACCGGGGAGGGGCTGCCCAACACAGGGAGTTATCGGGCAGTTTCGGTCTCACCAACCCGAGATGAAAAGGTTCTGGAGGTGCGCAGCGGTGACGGCTGCACAATCATGTGACCGTCGTGCTTAATGCCAATGAATTGTGCACTTAAAAGGTTACGCAGCTTATCACAATAAAAACAAACAAATTTTTAAAAAAGATGATACTAAACCTTTTAAGAGTCACAACACTACGGTTATTCGATGGATAATTTGCTATTATAATACCTTCATCTTTGAGAAATCTTTGGTATCAAACTTGAACGTGAAAAAGGAAAAACTGTCCTTCATATCTTCAATTACTTTGGAGTTGTAGAGAATGAACATAATCCATTCTCCAGCTTTTATCTTCAGATTATCATTTCCCTATAACATTTCTCTGAGACTCCAAAGTCCCAAATATTATCCTCATATTATAGAAATTCTGCTTGTCCAAGAGTCTACAGACGTTCACAGAAACTTTAGGAAACAAACACTCCGATGTCTAGATCGCAGGTACAGACTTCACTGGATGTGAACGGTTTGTATTTTTCTTCTTCGTGAAACAAAACGAGCTTCTGATCTGACCCCAAGTGGAGAACAGCCCCCCAGGATTGTGAGGAACGCAGGTGAGGCACCAGAACTCGTGGACACGCTGCCCACGAAGGCGGCCTCCCCACAGGTCCCCCCACAAATGCCGGGGTCGACCTTGTGCGTCGTAAGACCTGCGACCGGCAGGCGCCGCGGGGCGACGAGCCCACGGCAGGCGGGCAGCAGGAGAGCCCGAGCGCCCTGGCGCGCCGGCCCCAGGCGCCCCCGGACCATCGGCTCCCAGGCCCCCCCAGCACCCGGCGGCGGTCGCGCACGTGCCAGACCGTCTGCCCTTCGCAGGCGCACGGGAGCGCGGTCCCGCGGGCAGCCGTGACCTCACAATGCGCTGGCCGGGAGGGCGGCGTAGGCCGGCTGGGGTCTGCCCGCTGTGCCCCAAGGTTCCAGGCCTCCTTTCCGGCAGCGTACACTGGAATCGGAGCAAGTCCCTGTCCCCCGCGCCGCTTCCCACGCCCCTCCTTCCAGGCTCGGCCCTCCCGAAAGCGCCACACGCACCTTGACGCTCTGGTCGCTGGAGCAGGTCGCCATCCGCCGGCCGTGGAAGTCGGAAGACACATCGTGGATGAGGTCCTTATGGTCCGCCGCGATGCTGCGCGCCACAAACATGGCTTCCGCCGGGCCCGCGCCTCCTCAGCGAGCACGCGCGGGCTGGAGCCTACTCGCCAAGACTGGGTGTAGCTGTGCTGTAGTGGGAGTAGGGGAACTCGTCGTGAAGGAGTGGAAATTAGGAGAAATGAAAAAGTCAAAAATGCCATCCACAGCCCTCAGCCCTGAATCAGTGTCAGCCAACATTTGGATAGGCCCACGGAGCGGAGCGAGGGGAGAAGTGGAACCGCGCACGTGCTCGGGAACGGAGCTCTGCTCCAAAGAGCAGGGAGAAGCCAGGGAGGACCTAAAGAGTCCAGGCTCAGTAGCTGGAAAGTGAAGGCGCGGGGGATGGAGCTGAGAGGGAGAAGGCGAGGGTGTACGGAGGTCGAAGAGGAAAGGATCCACAGTAGTGGCCAAACTGATGAAAGATTTCACAGGTGGAACAGGCTTGGGGTGATAAAAAAACCAAGATTGGTGGAGGTTGAGTAAATATTAAAAGTCAGAAAGTTCTCCGTGGAGAAGCAGGTTACGTGGGGGGGAGAGGGCAGGAACTGAAGTGAATTGGACTCCTGGAGCCAGAGTCCCACTGTAGAAATAAGTGAAATGAGCAGAAAACCCCGGGACAGGAGGCCTGTGAAGAGTCCGCAGATCAAGGATTCAGTCAAAATCAGGAAGTAGAGGAACGTTCTTCAAAGAGGTTAACGATTTAGGGGATTTTGTTTACCAGGGAAAGGCATTCCGGAGGGCATTGTTAAAACGTGAGGTAGGATGGGGAACAGCGGAAGACTGGGTTAGCGAAGTGAAAGTCCAGGAAAAAATTCAAAACTGAGCCTGCAGAAAGGGCTTACATTTTGGATTATGGCCAGGAATGCCAAGAATGTAAGACGTGATAAAGTAGCTTTTTTTTTTTTTGGACCGGTAAGGGGATTGCAACCCTTGGCGTGGTGTCATCCGCACCACACTCACGGGCCATCCCTGTATAGGATCCAAACCCGCGGCCTCGGTGCTATCAGCACCGCACTCTCCCAAGAGAGCCACGGGCTGGCCCCAACTATAACTTTTTTAAGGTGAAAGACACTCTTTCAGAGAAAGCACCATCTAATAAAGTCCAATCAATTTATTAAAAAATCTTTTATAAAATTATTTTTTAAAGTTTTTTATTGTTGTCTTAAGGAATTTATTAATTGGCACATTTTGCTTGTATATATTTTTAGGGTACAAAGTTATATATCAAGTCAGGATAATTAGTGTATTTATCATCGCAAAACTTTCTCATTTCTTTGTGATAAGAACATTTGAACTCCTCTCTTCTAGCCATTTGAGAACATACAGTAAATAATTGTTAATTATTGATACCAAGGCCTACTGTACTACACCACTAGAACTTATTTTTTCTATCAAGCTGTAGTTTTGTGTCCATTAAACAACCTCCCCCATTCCCTCCTCCTTTCCCCTCTTCCCAACCTCTAGTAACCACAGTTCTACTCTCTATAAAGTTAAGTTTAAATACAGACAGTAAACAGATCAGTGGTTGTCACAGATTATCATGGTGGGGGTAGAATGTTGAATAGGTGAAACACGGGGGGTTTTTTTGTTTTTGTTTTTTTTCAGTTTTTAGAGCACTTTTGTATTCACAGCAAAATTGAGCAGAAAATACAGAGAGTTGCCATACACAGCCCTACCTTCACATAGGCACAGCTCCTCCATTATCAATATCCCCCAGGCTGGTCACGGGAACCAGGCATTATTATCTCTCACGGTGTTGTACATTCTATGACTTTTAACAAACGTATAATGACATCTATCCACCATTGTAGTATCATGCAGAATAGTTTTACTGCCCTAAATAGGTGCTCCACCTATTCATTTCTCCCTCTAGCCATCACTGATGTTTTTACAGTCTCCATGGTTTTGCCTTTTCCAGAATGTCATATGGTTGGAATCACAGAGTATGCAGCCTTTTCAGACTGGCCTCTTTTGCTTAGTAATATGCATTTAGGTTCCTCCATGTCTTTTCATGCCTTGAAAGCTCATTTTGGTTTAGTGCCTAATAATATTCCAGTGTAGGGAGGTACCACACTATCCATTCACCTACTGAAAGACATCTCGGTTGCTTCCACGTTTGGGCAGTTATGAATAAAGCTGCTGTAAACATACGCATGCAGGTTTTTGTCTGGACGTGAGTTTTCAACTTCTTCGGGTAAATACCAAGGAACATGACTGTTAGATTATATGGTAAGAGTATGTATGCTAGTTTTGTAAGAAACTGCCAAACTGTCTTCCAAAGTTGGTGTGCCATTATGTGTTACCACCAGAAATGAATGATAGTTCCTGTTGCTCCACATCCTTGCCAGCATTTGCTGTTGTCAGTGTTTTTGATTTTTGTAATAGGTGTTTAGTGGTATCTCATTATTGTTTTAATTTGCATTTACCTAATGACATAATGTGGGGCATCTTCTCATGTGCTTATTTGCTGTCTATATATCTTCTTTGGTGAGGTATCTATTGTTTTCTTATCATTGAATTTTAAAAGCTCTTGGTATATTTTGGATAATAATTATCAGATGTGTCTTTTGCAAATATTTTCTCCTAGTCTGGCTTGTCTTCTCATTCTCTAGACCAGTTTTTAAGTTACATATTTATTATAAGACCTGTTTTAAAATACAGGTGCATATAGGGTAAAAAGTTACCCCACAATCTAACCTTCCTACCCAAAGATGATAATCATTACTGTGTACTCCTCCATACATTTTTCTATGAATTTACTTAATACAAAATGTGTATGTGTACCTAGTATACAGAAATTTTGTTTGGATTTTTAAAAATAAATTTTAAAATACTATACCTATTTTTGTGTTTTTAAAAATATCCACTGTGGAGCTCTCCAGTTAGCTCAGTTGGTTACAGCATAGCCTCATAACACCTAGGACATGGAGTTCGGATCCCCTTACCAGCCAGCTGCCAAAAGTAAATAAATAAATAAATATAAACAAATGTGTAAAAATATCCACTGTGTCTTGGAGTTACTTCTATGTGAGTCTAGTTCATTCTTCCATTCTTTTTAACCTATGCATTCCAAAATATAGACATACTGTGGTTTATTTAACCATTCCCCTGTTAATGTACTAACATGCACAGATCACCTTAGGCATGCTTTATTTCTTCCTTTAGACAGCCTTCATTATATGTGCTTCATTATATTTCTAAAGATTTTTCACATAGTTTTGCATGTTTCTCATTAGGTTTATTAAAACTTTCTATAGTTTTTATACTATTGTAAATGGGCTCTTTTTTCTACATTGTTTACAACAAAGCTATTAATTTTTTTATATTTATTTTTTATCCATTCCCTTATTGAACTCTTAGTTCATTTTGCTTCTACATTGATTCTCTTGGGTATATGGGTTAAAAAAATCATATCAACTGCAAATAATGTTATATAGACTTTGTATCAGTCAATATCCAATCACAAAAGCAGCATCCTCTCCAGTTTATTTCAAACACAGAAGTTAACACAGGAAATAGATTACAAATATATTGGAAGGGTTAATTAAGAGCAAAAAGGGAACATGTGAGATTACCTAGAGATTAGTAACTATAGCAAGCTGTTCCAACCCTTTAGGCTGGAAGAATGAAAGGCAAAATAGTTTTACCCAGGGACTACTGTCACTGGCCCTTTCAGGCTGCTGATGTTGGAACATTTACCACCAATAGGCAGGAAGCCAGAAGCCAATACTGCAGCCGACACTCTAGGTGTTCAACAGTAGCAACAGCCAAAAGAGCAAGGGCTCACAAGCTCTAGACAGCTTGAGTTCCTGGAGCCTCTGCTGCTACTGCTGGGCCAAAGCTGAGTGCTGCTGCACCTGCTCCAGTTAGAATACCACACTCCAGAGCAGCAAACCCGACACCCATTGCCACCACCACTGCAGCTCTCTGAGATGCCTCCACAGAGAGGGAAAAAAGGCTTCTCTCTTTCTCTTAAGCTTTTGGCTTACTCCATCCAGGCATTCTTAAAGTAAGGACTTTGGAAGAGAATGGAGCAAGTCTGAGCTTCGTTGTACAGAAGAGATGTACAGGAACAAATCATCAGAAAGGTCTCTGAGCTTCCTTCTGCTCATACCTCTTTTCCAGACATCTTTTTTTTTCCTGTTCTCAACCATTATTCCGTATTTTCTTCTTATTTACCTCTTTTTCCACTGGGCTAGGACCTTTCTTTCCAGGACCTCTGGTGTTAAGCAACCAACTTCTCCACAATCTCTCTAACCATACTCTTACATTTATTTATTTGAAAATTGGGTATTGCTTTATGAGAAGATCTTGCCTGCTTCTCCCTGCCTTTTCTTACCTGCTGCCAGCTTTGTCATGCTTTTTGATTTTAATTATGGTTAACCTAGAAATTGTGTAATCCTTTCCCAGATAATTGAGATGATAATTAGTCCAAACTTCAGAAGGGAGACTATTCACAATTTGAAACAAAAACAAAAGTACATTTTTTTTTTAACGTAAGTCAAAAGTTCTATAGACCTCTGTTACTTTAGGACAACTCAGAAGTTTCCTTTTAGACTTTTGTTTCCAAAAACAAAAATGAAATTGAAGGAAGCTTACTGTATAAGTTAGAATCTACTTTCTCCGTTAGTAGTCCTTCAGATGGGAAACTCTTACTTCAGATTCTTCTATTCTTAGTCATTGCACTTTGGAAAGCAAAGAACCAGTCAAAATTGGTGTAAAATAGCCAAAATTGGTGTGCCTTACAGAGCAAGGCCTAACATGGTTGTCTGTTAACTTGTCAACAAATCTGTGTTGAGTGTCAGCACTAAAATAAAATGGCAAAATGAGAAAAACATAGTGTAATAGCAAAGGGACAAATAACTTGTTATTGGTTAAGACCACAGCAACATTAGAAAGCAGAAATTGAAAAGGCACTTTGAGAAATGTATCATCAAGCCAGCCCTTGCTGTGGAGGAGGTTAATCTCTCCCATACCCAGCTACAGAAACCAGAAACCTGGAAAGGGCTTGTCCAAAGAATATCGATTTCTAATTTGAAACAAAATCATTTTTGACTAACAGGGGTTCAGAACCCATTACTTTTTGCTGTATAGACTGCTGACATTTCAGCACTTTCTGTTGTGCACAATGAATCCTAGTAGTCATTTTATAATGTTGCTATAATCAATTTAAATGAGAGAAAGCTGTTAGAATTCTGCAAAGTTTTCAGGAACAGTTTTCACTCACGGCTTTATTTTTTCATTAGTACCCCCCTACCCCCCCATTTTGGGCACATGGGGAAAGGTTGTAGTGTTGTAGTAAAAAAAAAAAAAGAAAGAAAGAAAGAAACTTTTCCATCTTTCTAAAAGAATTTTAAGGTATTCACAGGAACTATTAACTTTCTTTTCTGCTCATGAAAAAGACTGTCTTGTATTTTTTTCTTCTTTTATTCTAATATGGAGCCATTAACAAAATCATGGTCTACTTGATCATTGAAGGTGCTAAAATTGCCCCTTTGAGCCATTCTACCCATTGCAGAGCTGCTATATGCAGATTACACTCCAGGGCAAAGTTATTGCATTGGCATTTGCTGTGGCACCTAACCAAATGGGAGATATAAAGCTTCCAAGTGTGCTGCAGTAGGTTTGGATACCCTGTTTATCGTAAAGCCAATGACCTAGCACTAATTGCCTAAGTTACACTGCTTGGTTTAGTGTCTCCTTAACTGCTTTTTCCTCTTTATTGTACCTGAATTTTTCAATGTATTTTTCTTCCAGGTTTTTTTTTTTTTTTTTGGCAGCTGGCCGGTATGGGGATCTGAACTCTTGACCTTGGTATTATAATACCACACTCTAACTTACTGAGCGAATCAACCAGTCTTCCTTTGTTTTATTTCCTTTGTTTCCTTTGCTGTTGCCCTTTAATCATTAAGTACTGCATAGGACATTCACAGCAGGACCATTACTCTTTATTACCAGTCTCTCGCTCCTTTACCTCTTCTAATCTCCTCACCATTCTGCCAGACTCTTTTCTCAAGAAATAACCTTGTGATAGCAAAAATATGTACAGTATTGTCAGAATTGCACTTGACATATGAACTGTTTTTATTCTCAGTGCTTGGGATGTTATATTTTAGCTGCTTTTATTGAGCTGTGTGGAACAGGGAGGCACTACTTGGGAAAATCTAAACTTGGGTCAAGAACTTTTAAAAGGTATAAATCTGGAAGCACCCAATCTTCATTCATTCCTCTGTCTTTCTTCCATGCAGCAGTAAAAGTCTCTCCCAGCTTGCCTAGAACCTCCCCTTCCTGAGAAATCACTGATTCCATTTTATAAGAGCCCTCAAAGCTGAGGGCTTTTTTTTTCTCATTATGCTGATGAGCTAGCAGAGGTTTTGATGCCCTGAGTACGCATGTTCCAGAACTGAAACGTTAGACCTTGGGGCTTGGCATTGCCCATCCGTAAGTCAAGCTGTAAAGCCATTCCAAAGCACCTATCCCCTGTTTGTTCCTCTTTTATGGATCTCTAAATTCCCTTAATTCTTTGAGAGAGGCTGAACCTAAACTAATTTGTATTTACCTCATTGTATTGACAATGCCCTTTATTTTGTTTTTGGGTTTTTCTTAGATTATATAATCTTATAAAACAGCTGCCACTGGTTGAAGTCCCTTGAGTGGTTAACCATACTCATGTTTTCTTTCTACTGGAAGAGGATTATTGTAGACTTGACTGAAGTGAGGCATAATCTCTGAAGCTCCTGTTTTTTCCTCTAAGTGAGCCTGTGCTTGCAATGATATGAGTGCTCGTCACAGCCCAAGATGTGTAAATAGGTGACATGATTTAAAAAATAAACAAATTGGAGTATCCAAAGTTCAGAAACCATTTCCATCTTTCCCCTAAGGAGCATTTATGTATGTTTCTTTTGTTACTACCATCATTGTAATTATTATATATTTAATCATAAGAAAAAGTGCCACAAGATATTACTTCTGATTCCCAGAAGTCTTAGCCAAAAGGTATGCTAAAAGTTGATGTCTTTATCAGCAGCACACAGAATACTAGCATGGTAGATGGCTATGAATAAACCCAAACATGTAGAATAAATTGTCCTGCCCAGTCCACTAAAAACAGGAATTCAAATGCAAGAGACTAGTGTTAAGAGTTGAAGTTGCTATGTATAGAGTATTGTCACTTAAACCAGAGAGAGGGTCTACATTTTCTATCCCCTAAAATGGAAAGAAATATCTCAAAATACTGTATAATTTATTTACTCGTTATACATGTTTTGTCTTCGCCCACTGCAATATAAGCTCCATATGTTCACTGTTGTTTCCCCATCTTCTAGAACATTGCTTAACACGTGATAGGTACTCATTATATATCTGTTGAACAAATTAACGTAATGTTATATCCTTGTCCCATGTTCCCAAAATAAGGACCTAATCAGTTAGACCTTTCAACTTCACTGCCTGCAGTGATTTAGTGATTTAAGCAAAATATGTACTTGTCTCTTCAAAGTCCTTATGGTGATTGAGTGGTAATTCAAACAGAAATCAGTAAAGTGGGGTCATAAAAAGGCATTGCCTTCGGAGTCAAGAAAACTGGGAGGGGAGGGGGTTCATTTGCTTTTATTCTAGTTGAGATTTAACTTATATACAGTAAAATTGCACAGGTCTTAAATGAACACTTTGATAAGTTTCGACTATTGTATATACCCGTGAAACCACCACCCCAATTAAGATCTAATACATTTCCATCATCCCTGAAAGTTTTCTCACGCTTCTTTTTAGTGAGTCCCCCTGAGGCCTCTCTCCTTGCCTTTCTGATGGCCGCCTTCTCACTGTGTCCTCACGTGGCCTTTTCTCTGTGTGCATGTCTAGTGTCTCTCCCTCTTCTTAGAACACCAGGCATACACTGTCAGGGCCCACCCATATGACCTCATTTAACCTTAATTACCTCTTTAAAGGCCCTACCTCCAAATGCAGTCACATTCTGAGGTATATTGGGTATTGTTAGGACTTCAACATGTGAATTGGGAAGGAGTACAACTCAGTTTATAATAACTACTTTCCAATTTTTATGCCTTTTATTTCTCTTATCTTATTAGACTGTCTAGGGGGATTCTATTACAATGTTGGATAAAATGGTCACAGTGGACTTCCGTGCCTTGTTCCTAATCTTATAGGGAAAGCAGACAGTCTCTTACCGTTAACTATGATTTTAGCTGGAGGTTTCTTGTAAATGCCTTTTATCAGGTTGAGAAGGTTCCCTCCTAGTTTGCTGAAAGTCTTTATCATAAGTGGATGTCGAATTTCACCAAATCTTTTTTCTGCACCTATTTGAGATGAACATTTTATTTTATTTTTTCTTCATTATTCTGTTAATTTAATGGTTACCTGATGGGGCAATATTGGGGTGTAATGTCTTTTTTTGTAATAACCCTTTGAGGTTCAGTATCAGGTATTTGGCTAGTGTCATAAATGAGTCAGGAGGATGTCAGTGAAAAAGGTGGGAAAGGTAGCTCTCCAGAAACACTGAAGAATCTGGCAGAAGATGTCATAATCAACCTTATCACAACTCTGGAAGATAAATATTTACAGAAAGCAAACAAATGCTTAGCCAGGAGAAAGGCTACTGCACCCTGGTAGGAGAACTTTGTGGAGTTTTAACTTAGCCCTGCCCCACCCCCTTCCCAGCATGGCAGCAGTCTTTGAAGATGGCAGCCCATGTTCCAGGTATAAGTACCTGGTCTCAGAGGAAGCAGAGCAGACCCTGTTCTCAAGGAATTATTTGTCTCTTTTGACCTGTCTGTGGATTCCCTAAAGGGCTGACACAAGGAATCTGCCTTTGTTTTGCCTGATTCTGTATTTTCTCAGGGCAGAGAAGCAAATACATGTAGGACATTTTCTGAAAACACTGCAAGTCAATTGAACACACTGCTGCCACCTGATAAGAAAGTAACAGTGAGGCAAACAAAAGCCAAAAAATTAGATAACCTAGATGAAGTGGACAAATTCCTAGAAATGCACAAACTACCAAAACTGATTCAGAATAAATAGAAAATCTGAATTGACCTATAACAAGTAAAGAGATTGTATCAGTAATCAAAAACCTCCCAACAAGCCCAGGACCACATGGCTTCATTGGTGAATTTTATCAAACAATTAAAGAAGAATTAACATACATCCTTCTCACACTCTTCCAAAAATAGAAGAGGAAAGAATGTGTCCTAACTCATATTAAGAGGCCACCATTATCCTGATACCAAAGCCAAACTATAGACCAATGTCTTTTGTAAATATGGATGAAAATATCCTGAACAAAATACTAGCAAGCCAAATGTGACAACCTATTAAAATAATTATACATCATGACCAAGTGGGATTTAACCCAAGAATGTAAAGGTGGTTCAACACACAAAAATCAATAGTGTAGTACACCACATTAATAGAATGAAAAACCACAAGATCATCTCCGTTGACACAGAAAAAGCATTTGACAAAATCCAACACTCTTTCATGATTAAAAAAAAAAAAAAACAATTAATAAAGTAGGACTAGAAGAGAACTTCCTTTTTTTTTTTGTTGTCCTTTTCGTGACCGGCACTCAGCCAGTGAGTGCACTGGCCAGTCCTATATAGGATCTGAACTCGCGGCGCGAGCATCACAGCGCTCCCAGCGCCGCACTCTACCAAGTGCGCCACGGGCTCGGCCCATAGAAGAGAACTTCCTTGACACGATAAAAGGCCTCTATGTAAAACCTACAGCTAACATTATACTTAATTATGAAAGACTGAAAAACGTCCCCCTAAGATCAGTAATAAGACAAGTATTCCTGCTTTTATCACTTCTATTTAACATTGTACTGGAAGTTCTAGCCAGATAAATATGCAAGAAAAAGAAATAAAACATATTCAGATTGGAAAGGAAAAAGTTAAACTATCTGTATTAACAGATACCATGATCTGATATATAGAAAATCCCAGAGAATGCACAAAAAACAATTAGAGCTAATAGATGAATTCAGCAAAGTTGCAGGATGGAATTCAACCAAGAAAAGTCATTTATATTTTTATACACACTAGTAATGAACTATCTGAAATGGAAATAAGAAAATAATTGAATTTATAATAGTTTCAAAACAATAAAATACCTAGGAATAAATTTAGCCAAGGGGGCAAGACTTGTACACTAAAAAGTACAAAACGTTGCTGAAAGAAATTACAGAAGACCTAAATAAATGGAAAGACATTCTGTGTTCATGGATTTGAAGAAAATATTGTTAAGATGGCAGTTCTTTCCAAAGTGATCTATAAATTCAATCTCTATTAAAATCCCAATGACATTTTTTGTGGAAATGGAAAAGCCAATCCTAAAATTCATACAGAATTGCAAGGGTCCCTGAATAGCCAGCACAATCTTGAAAAAGGAACAGTTACAGGACTCACACTTCTTGACTTTGAAACTTACTACAAAGCTAGAGTAATCAGTGTGGTACTAGCACAGGATAGATATATAGGTCAATGGAATAGAATCGAGCATCAAGAAATAAACCCATATATCTCTGGCCAATTGATTTTCAACAGGGATACCAGAACAATTCAGTGGGGAAAGAATCTTTCAACAAATGGTGCTGGGAAGACTGGATGTCCACATGCCAAAACATAAATAAATAAATTTGGATTCTTACCTCACACTACATATAAAAATTAACTCAAAGTTAATCAAAGACCTAAATATAAGAGCTAAAACTAGTGTCTGGTATCTAGAATATATAAAGAACTCTAAAAACTCAACAACAAAAAAACAAACCAAGTAAAAACTGGGCAAAGGACTTGAACAGACATTTCTCCAAAGAAGACACCCAAGTGACCAATAAGCACATAAACAGGTGCTCCACATCACTAACCATTAGGGAAATGCAAATCAAAAACTACAGTGAGACACCACTTCACACTCCTAGGATTTTTATAATTTAAAAAATGGAAAATAGCAAGTGTTGGTGAGAATGTGGAGCAATCAGAACCCTCACACATTGCTGTGAGAATTTAAAATAGTGCAGCCCCTATGGAAAATGATTTGGTGATTCCTCAATAAATTAAACATAGAGTTACTTTATGACCAATCAATTCCACTCATAGGTATATATCCAAAATATGTAACGACAGTTATTCAAACAAAATCTTACACACAAATGATCATAGCAGTTCTATTCACAATAGCCAAAAGGTGTGAACAACTCAAATGTCCATCAACAGATGTGGTACATTCTATACAATGGAATATTATTCAACCATAAGAAGGAACAAAGTTCTGATACATACTACAGTATGTACGAACCTTGAAAACATTATGCTAAGTGAAAGAAGCCAGACACAAAAAGCCATATGTTGTATGATTCTATTGATATGAAATATCTATAACAGACAAATCCATACAGAGAGAAAGCAGATTAGTGGTCACCAGAAGTGGGAAGGGAATGGGAGTTGGGGAAAATTGAGAATGACTACTTAATCAGCACGAGATTTTCACTGCGAGTGATGAAAAAGTTATGTAAAGAAAGCTGTCATAGCTGTGCAGTATTATGAATGTACTTAATGCCACTGAATTATACACTTTAAAATGGTTAAATGTTAAGTGTGTATTTTACCACAAAAAAATTAGGCAGGAAGTATTTCTTCTTTCTCTGTTTTCTGAAAGAGTTTGTGTAAGATTGGTCTTATTTCTTCCCTGTTTGATAAAATTCACCATTGAATCTTCTGGCCTGGTGTTGTTACTTTTTGTTGTTGTTGTTAGTGTTGATGGTGATGGTGTAATTCTGGATTTTGTTTTGTGTGCCAAAGTTTTTAGATACATATTCATTTTCTTTAATAGATGTAGAACTGTTCAGATTTATTTATTCAGATTAATTTTGATAAGTTTTGTTTACATGGAATTTGCTCATTTCATCTAAGTTATTGAATTTATTGTCATAAAATTGTTTATGATTTTATTTTTTTTAAATGGCCTTAGGGCTGGCCCGTGGCTCACTTGGGAGAGTGTGGTGCTGATAACACCAAGGCCACAGGTCTGGATCCCTGTATAGGGATGGCTGGTTAGCTCACTTGGAGAGCATGGTGCTAACAACACTGATGGAGTCTGGATGTGTTGTTCCCTCCAAAAGTCATGTGGAATTTGTTGGCCAGTAGTTTAGAGATGTTAAGTATATAGCAAACTTGGCACTGTGTCATTTACAATACAGTACAGAGCAATTTTGTGGGAAGCACTGGCCTTCCCAGTCGACAAGGGACCTAGCACAATTTACATGTCTCGAGATTACACCCTGTGAACATGTGTTTACTGAAGGTTTACTTTTTAAACACTGGAATGAAATCATGTCTGGAAAGCATCAGATCTTACTGTAGGGAGGACACCAAGAGAAAGACACAGAAAAAAAGTAACACCCTTGAAGTCCAAATTGAGGTCATCAGTCACATTGAAAAAGGCAGCCATATACTAGCATAGGCTAATATATAATGTCTTACCTTGGGGGAAAAAATGGTCAGAATTGTGCATGATAGTACCAAGAAGGCCACTGAGTAAATCAAAGACTTTGTCAGCAAAAATACTTATAATGGAGAAGATGTAGGCTTTCACTGATATTCTTTTAGTCGTGAGTGCATACTGAAGTATGACTATTAGTGAGATGGAAAGCTCATCATCATGTTGCTTGGCACCCATCCTTAAATGCTTATAAAACGATCACCTAGGTTGGAACACAAGCCTCTTGGCAGGCAAATAGAGAGTGATTACTGTTATGTGAGAAGTCATTTCTTCCTTTGGGAGAGCAGGGAGATTCTGAGGTCGGTTGGGATTTGTATCAGAATAGGGACCCTGCTTCAAGCTCTTCCTGCCAAGTGGGCTACTTGAAAACCAGAGCCAATAAGCAGAGCTGAGAATAAAGTCTAAAGCCCATTACCAGCACAGCAGGGTAGAAAGCAGACAAAGCTTGCATACAGTTACACGTCTCGTTCAAGCCTTGTATACAGTTGCATTTCTTAACATACGTGAATTCGTTCTTGCTACATTTGGGCAGTTTAAAGATATTCTATGTTAATGTTGATATTAAATAATACACAATAAGGAAGATAAGGTAAAAGGCTTGTTTTAGTTAGGGGGATTGTGTTTTAAATGTTATACATTGAATAACAAAAGGATGCTAGGAATTGTGCCTTGGGGATTTTCTTCCTTCTGGGGCTCCGAGCAACCCTGCTGAGAACCACAATGGAAAGCCAGAGCTGGGGCAGCATGCTGGTCCATGCTGAGGGAAGGGGTGTTCAACTTGTTTTTTGTTGAGGGCTCTCTCTTCCCTATGCCCTGGAAGTAGTCTGCCCTACAGAAGTCACCACAGTCATATACTTGGCACTTGGTATAACCTGATGAAGGCTGGAAGTATCTTGCCTTGGGACACATTCCCCGCCAGATGCACAATGAACTGTTTACAACTGGCATTTGGAGTGTTCTTTCATTTAGATCCTTTTAAGTGTTTTCTGTTAATGAAGTGTTCCCATCCTGGCATGGGTAGGTGGAAGTGCTAAGTCAGCTAGCTCAAAGGAGAGTCCTCAGTCAGTGTCCTTCCATTCCATCCAGCCCATGTCTGCTGTCCTCACAGTCTCAGCTCATGACTGAGAAATGTGCTGCTCCTAAAATAAGACCCCTGTACAGACCAGTTGGTAATAACCCACAGCAGACTCTGTCTTCTGAGCTTTGGAAAGAAATGGACTGGTGGTGGAAGAAGCAGATTCCATGAAAGCTGAGGGGCTGCTTCCTCTCAGGGGTAGATTGTAACACAAACCACCAGTTTACAAATGAACAAGCTACTTGGTGGCAAAACTGAGACAGGGACTTGTACAGAAACCACTGGTACTCGTGACTGCTCTGTGGACATTAGGAGAGTTAGGAATCACTGGGAATTGCTATGATGCACATAGATGAGCCACCTCAGCCAGGATTGTAGTTTCCTCTGTTCCCGGTCCAGTGCTGCTAGAGCTTTGTAGCTTTCCCAGAATTGTCCCCTTCAGTAAATTTATGCTTGGCTTTCCCCAATTCTTTTATCTTCTCCCTTTGGATATAGATATTTTTGTGAACAACAAACTGTTTCTACTGATGTATAAACTGGAGGTCACATGGCATTGACTTTTATTCAAACCAGAAGATTTCATGGCAGAATTATAACATTGTATCATTACTTCAGTGGTATCTTTTGTACCAACGTGAAAATTTTAATTTCACACCCTGCAGACTTAATAGTCTTTTGTGCTCTCTCTGCCCCTGTTGTTGCATAAAGGGTAAATCCCTGTATCAAGTTCATTTCAGATTGAAAGAAAGTAAAGTTGATCCATTTGAGATCTCCAAACAGAGTTAAGTAAAAATCTGTTGGCTAAAGCTCTTATTTAAGGAGAAGGAAAAAAAAAAAGAATTCTTTTCAGCTAGTGTGGTTTTCCATATGGATGACTATGGTCCCAAGACTCAAAAGTCATTGCTGGTAAAAAAAAATTAAAATTTCTTCTTCACACAGCTGTTTATTTGAAAGAGAGAAGGAAACATAGTAGAGCAAGCTCTCAGTATAAGGAAAAGTCTGGAATAGTTTAATAGCAAACATGGTGGAAACAAATCAGACCTTATTATTTAAGCTGGATATTTGGTTAAAATGAATCTTTTAAAAAATGAAATAAAATGCCTATATACACAAGTCTTTCAGAGGTTTAGGATCAAAGAAATAAAAAAATTAGAATTACAACTTAATACCATAAACCGTTTAACATTAATTTATAAGAAATATATTTGTGTAGCCTTTACACAAATTATGAAATACTGTACGGCCTATTATAAAGTATTTTGAATTTACTATCTTGCCACCACCTTCAGCCCATGGTCCCAAAGTCAGGCTTAAACAGCTGAATAAGATTAACTGGCTATGACATGGGCACCCAGCATTCACCTCCTCACAATACCAACTATAATCCCTTTTTAGAGGGCTAGGGAGGATTCACTCCAGAGTCTGTTTGCTAATGAGTTTTTAAAGAAGCTGATACCAGTGATTTGGCAGTAATCATGTAAGCATTTATGTTTATTTAGGACAACTGCAGTGGTACTATAGATTTTTTAAAGTAACATTTAAATCACCTATAATCTTACCTCCATTGTACATACTGTACACACTGTATATCCCACTGTCAGTACTGTACTATTTATTTCTTTTGTCCTTTTTTCTTTCACTTTTTACAAACTTGTCTTTCTTTAAAGTTTTCTAAATTGTGAGATCTCCAGAAGCTAAAAAAGCAAAAACTCTTCTTTGTGTTTGCCATTCCATGAATAAGTAAGAAAGAAGTAGGTGAGAATTAGGTGTGCTAAATAACATTGCCTTGACTGGCTTGTTAGCAGTGTTGATTGTTGCAACGAGAGTGCACGTTTCTCTCATAACTTACATTAGGAATGCTATGAGGTGATTGTGTTTCCATTTGGATATATACAGAAATTTAATCTGAAAAAGAAATTACTGGTATAAAATGTATATTCTAAAAATGACTCCTACCTCTATTTTTTGAGGTGAGAAAAATATGTATTAAAGTTAAATCAAGCAGTTAGAATGAATGAAAGGAAAAAAATGATTAAATGGAATCTTCCTGGTTAGGACTAATGCAGAAAAAAAGGCATTTCCAAGAAGATGCCATTCAAGTTTGCTGGTTGCCATTCTACTTTGTCAGTTTCCAGAAGCAGAGGCAGCTTTATCAAACCATATTGCTTCACCCTTCTGGGCATTAGCGTTTGAGCTAAGAATGCTATTCTCTTGCTCTGTACCTCTCTTGAAACACCAAAATAATGTTGGGTTTTCACAGCAGCATAACACATTTATTCATTCTCTTACCTCCTTCCTTCCATTTATCATTGATTTTTGACCCAAACAAGGGACATCTTGATCAGATTCTGTCTTTCTTATTGACACCTTGTGTTTCAATAACAAATTCACTGGGCTTTTCCTTGTCATCCAATTTTCCAAATTCTTCTAAACTGGAATAGATTGTAGATCTGTCTGGGTCTTTTTACTGGGAGAAACCCCAGTTGGTCCCTCAGTCTTAGCAATGTTCCGTTAAAACTCTGGTTTCTTCCCCATCAATTTCTGCTTTATTCATTCCTTGTTTAACAGTGACATATTCCCACCTATTTGGCTATACTTGTTTTCTCTTATGTTGACTCCCCTTCTGCTGAATTGTTCTAATTTTCTTAGCATCTGTAAATCCTATTAAAGGAAGTTGGGACAGTAAATCAGATATCGTTTCCTGGAATATATCTTTTATTTTCATTTTTACTTAAAAATCTTCTTTGATTTCATTTGTATTGAAACACTTCATTGCGTGTATTACATTGTGGTCACCACATCCATTCACTGAAATACCACTGTTCTCAAAGTGACAAGCAAGTAGCATTTTAGAATTCTCTCTCACCCATGCCTGCACTATTCTCCCCCAGTAACAAAGTAACATGGGAATAACATTAGGTGCCCTCTACTTGCATCTTTTATCATGGCCTGAGCCAGAGGCATATCATTGGGAGAGCATCTTGGTTACTATAAAGCCAATCCAGCATGGCTTGTGTTCACAGCCTCTTGCTGCTTTACCCAAGGTATTCCACATTGCATTTAATAGGGAAGTTAGACAATTGCCTTTTCCGGGATACGCATTGCAGTATTGACCTTATCTTCCCCAAAAGGCTGGAGTTAACCTCTAATTTTCATCTGAGGTATCAATTGGGGGTCATATATTAAGCTCAACATGAAGCTGTATCCAAAATTAGGGCAATGGTTTCTGAGTCCATAATAGTGATCAGCCGTTTAAGTAATGGCTCTTCTGGGGGCTGTCTGTACTTAACAAAATGCATAAGTTCTTTCACTGTATATCCACTAAGGTTTCCTGTTTCATGATTTTTGCTCTCTGCCAACCTGTATCACCTTCTTTGTGACCAGAGGGTGGTGGGGTAAAATCTGCTGTGTTAAACTGTAAGAATCTCAGGTCACTTCCAAGTGACTCCTATTTCAGCTTGCTCATGATCAGTTTTTAGTCTCTCACCTTCAACTGTGGCAGTAAGTGCAAGCAGTCACCTTAATCTCCAACTCACTCTGTCCCCACTAAAGCAGCCCTGAACACTTGGTTTTAGTTACACCTGAAGATAACAACCTGTGGGGCACATGCAGAGAAATTTTGTGTGTGTATGTCTGTGTGCGTGTGTGTGGAGGGGGCAGGGGGGGTTTCTTGTCTGCTGGGTTCTCCCTAATAGATTCATATAAAGGTTATGAAGTCCATCTACCATATTGTCTTTCTCTTTGAAAGTTTAAACAATCATAAAACAGAATACTACCGCTCAGTTCTGAAATCTTAAATTTTAAACAATGTGCTGATGAGTTATTTATGTTATGGAACGTGTTTTCAGTAATGTGTAGCATTAAATGGAACGAAGGCATATCCATACATGCCCTGTACTTTCTAACATGCACACTAATAATCAGAGTGACCTAGCATCATTTTGGCCTGGTAGTAGTTACAAGGCAAAACTGATTCCTCTTGGTTTTGGTTTCTACATTATGTTCTCCAGCTGTCAGCTTACTGCTTTTCCTAACGGAGCCTAACAGGTAATATTCCTTGACTCCAAGCTGTCCAGCAGCGCTTGTCTCTCAATACAATCAAGGTTACGGTCTATAAATTTCACATGTCATGCTGCCTTCCAGCCATACTAAATTAGGCTTTAATTCACAACTTGTAGGAAGTTACAATTTCGTAGAAAAGAGAACACTTTATATTAAATAGCCATTAGCTAATGTCATAATTTCACAAAATGATTAAGATGACAGAAAATAATTAAGATATCTTAAGTTTTTGAGTACTTGGAAGTATAACAAAGGTGGTAATTAAAAAAAAAAAAAAAACCTGTGTGTAGCTCCTGCTACAATTACAGGGAGAAAAGGAATTCTTAAACAATTTCATTTTCATATTTGTACAAATTACCAGATTTGCCCAAATTTGCTTTCCATATCAAAATCTCTAAGTATGTTCTTTGCATAGTGAGTCTTTTACCAAAACTTCCAAAAAACAACAAAAAGCCAAGAGTAGGCATCTCATGAACCTTGATCGGTGGACATTGTTGAAGAGGATGGGGCACTTCTCAGAAGGTTCTTTCTGTTAATGATAATATGTGTGAAGACTTAACTCAGGACTAATAGGAGAGAAAATGATACAGGTCCACAGTTCCTCATTCAAAACTCTTGGGGCCAAATATCTTTCAGAAGCCACTTTTTAAAAAAGTAACATAGTGCATATACCATATGGGATACAGCATAATGTATGATTACTCACATTAAATGAAATAAACAAAGAATATAAATAGTCTCATATCAGTTCAAGTCAGATTAGTTTGGGTTAGGTCAGATGCTGCTACCAAAAACGTTGTGAAGAAACTTTGAATTTTCAGTACTTGAAAGACTTCACAATTGCAGATAAGGATTAAGGGCCTACATAATCCTTGGACCACTCTTGGACATATTATTTTATTTATTCCTAGTCCAGGAATTTCCATAAAAGTCAATGTTTCTGCTTTCCTCCCTCCAAATCATTTCTTCATGTTGTTCTCCTAGATAAAATGCTAGGCTACACAGGTTACAGGAGGACCCCATTAAAATATTTCATGTTCATTTTGGTTGAATATTCACTTATCAGAGACAAAGAATTGAACTGTTTTTATAATTATTGTCTTATTTAAGAACAAATTCATAGGGATATTTAGTGAAAAGTAAGGCTTCCTCACACCCCAATTTCTCAGTCAACTAAGTAAGCTCCTTGGGTGTAATCACTACCAGTTTCCTGCACGTCCTTTCAGTGATAATTATGCATGTACACAGTCTTGGCTAGATATATGAATGCATGTATTGCAGAACTGCCTCATTCTTTATAATTGCTGCACAATGTTTCACTGTATGGATGTACCATAATACAATTAACCAGTCACTAGTGAATGGATATTTGGGTTATTTTCACTCTTTTGTGACTCTTTTGTGCAATCAATGCTGCAGTGACTATTGCAATACATGCTATTTGTACGTGTCAGGATATCTGTAGAATAAATTCCTAGAAATGGAATTGTGAGTCACAGACAAATTCATTTTGAATTTTGGTAGATATAGCCAAATTGTTTCAATAGAGATTGTACAACTTATGTCCCACCTAGAATATTTGAAAGTGCCTATTTCATCACACCTTCAACAATGTAATCAGAAAGTTTGGTACTTTGCCAGTCTGAAAGGTGAAAATGGTATCTTGTAGTTATAATTAGCATTTCTCTTATTATGGGTGAAGTTTTTATTGGAGTCATTTTTATTTTCTACAAACTATTGTTCTATCTTTTGTCTATTTTTCCACTGAGGTGTCAGTCTTTTCCTTTTTGACTTATAGATGTTTCCTTACATATGAAGAAAAATAGCCCTTTTCATAGTATGTCACTACTATTTTGCCCAGCTGGTCTTTTGTCTTTTGATTTTGGTTGTATGGCGTTTGTTTCCATGCAGAAAATTCTCTCAGACAAATGATTTTTCAGGTCTTTCAATTGGTTCCACCTCTGATTTGTCATTAATCATTTCACTCTACATTCATTCCTGTAATCGTTTATCGATAGCGTTAATGGCACGTTTATCTAGAGTTCTTTATGATTCTTCAATCTAATCTCCCTTTCTCTGCCTACATCCTTCTTCCTAACAATAATTTTAAAAAATTAGTAATAGCTTTCATTTATTGAGCATTTATTATATGCCAGGCATATTGCTAAGCATTTTATATATATTATAATAATGCCTCAGAAAGGTAGGCCTTGTTGTTTTTATTCCCATTTTACGATGAAGTGATTGAAGCTTACAAAAATTAAGCAAATTGCCCAAGATTTCATAGTTTGAAATTGGTAGAGCCAGGATTCAAATCCAACAGCTGTCTTCAGAGCTTGACCTCTGACCACTACCTTGAATGCAATGTTTTTCTGAAGAATATTAATTTGGAGCTATTACCAGAAATATCATAGTAGAGTTATAATTAGCCCTACTAGGATGACTGAGATATTATTCTCCTTGAATAACAAAGTCTCAGGCATAAAGATTCCCAAATTTTCCATAGTTATTCCCGTTGTTACTACCTGTGTCTCACTGGTGTCAGAAAAACCATGCCATTTAAAATAGTTAAAAAAAAGAATGTTCATCTATTGGAAGTGTGTATACCTGTGAATTTAGCCCACTGAATTGTTCTACTTTGCTGAAAGTATCGAGCTACAGCTTTGTTTAAATAATAATACTCTGATAATGACTTGTCAGAGTAACAGATTTATCAACTGCATCCAATTTTAAAAGCCTTAGCACAGTAGATAATATTCACTTTGTAGATCCGGAGGTTGGAACCACAAAATTGGCATAGAAATAAGAGTTAAGCTTTTCAGCCAACGGCATTTCAGTTGAACTGGAGCTATGGAACTAATAGCATAAAGAAGTCAGGAGAGAACCTGTAGGGATTCTAACCTCTCTGAGACCCCCTGTGCCAGAATGATGCCTGAGCTCCTCACGCTTTGTGCATAGAGCCTGAGGATTACTTGGTATGTGCATAAGACAAAACTGCTTACAACATAGGGATCGCTGATACCTATATGAATTCAGTATTTCAAAAGGAAGAGAAATACTAGATCGTTATGAACCTGGCTAGTTTATGACATGGTAAAAGCAACCCTAATTTGAGCTACTTTATCTGAGACTTCCTGAACCCCTTGTGGTGCCTTGCTATTTTATTTCTGCTCATTGAAGCAAGTTGTGTTGACATTATCTCGCGTGAATATAGTAGAAAAGTTTAAGAAAAGTACACTTTAAAGGAAATGTTTTCAAGCAAATTGCCTTAAATCAACAAAAATGACCAAATACTCATTTTTTTCCCCTTAAGATACTAGAACAGGAATACCAAATATAAAATTTAGCTAGAGTAAGATGGTAGAAGCTACGGAAATTCTTTAAAATTAGGGCAATGACACATCCATAAAATAGAACATTGCACTGTGGTTTAGAAGAATTAGGTAGATCTATATGCCCTGTTGTGGAACAATCTCCAAAACATGCTGATAAGTGAAAAAACCAATCACAGATCAGTACATAAGCATGGCCCAACTTAAGTTTGTAAATGCGTATGTATCTATGTCTCTGTATTTGTGTATGTACATGCATGCATATAATTGTACTAAAAAAGATTTGAAAGCATATATACTAAACTATTACCAGTGATCTTTGGTAAGGGGCATGGTATTGGCATTTGGGTGAGAAGATAGGATATTGAAGGGACTTTCATTTTTCTTTGTATAATTATATAATTTTGAATATTTGAACTTTTATAATGTAAACATATCTTATTTGAACAATTAAAAAATTTTAAGAAATTAATTAGGACAGTGTAGTTTCATCACTTATTGAGTACTTCACCTTAAGGCTACAAAGGTAAGCCAAGGGAAAATGGTTCTTGCCCTTGTATTTGTTTCCAGTCTGATGAGGAAGGCAGATATTAAATAAATAAAGCCAAAATAAATGATTACAAACCGTGTTAAATGCTATGAAGGAAAAGAGCAGAGTATTATGAGAAAAAAAAAATAACTGGGGCAATCTAATTTAGATATTAGGGTTAAGGAAGACCTTTCTGAAGAAGTGAAAATTCAGTTGATATCTGGTAGGATGAATAATAGCTCTCCAGAAGAATTGGTAGACAGTTGATATTCAAGTGTTAATCTTATTATTATTCTTTATCTATACATAAATACTATACAGTCTCTTTCCTATTAAAAAATAAAACAGAGAGAGGAGGGTAGAGACATTGAGAGAGGAAGAACATTCCTAACAGATAGAGACAGCAAATATGAAGGCACTGAGGCAAAAAAATAACTTGCCTATTCCAGAAATAGAAAGAAGACAATTGAAGCGAGAGTGTTTGTTACGAGTGGAGCAGAGTCATGTGAAATGAGAAGTAAGAGAAGCAGGCAGGGCACAAGACATTCAGGGTCTAGCTGCCTGTATTAGGTTTCTTCAGAGAAAGAGAACTAACAGGAGATAGATACAGATAGATCTGTTTTAAGGAATTGGCTCATATAATTGTGGGGGCTAGAAAGTCTGAAACTCATAGCGGCTGAAATTCAGGCAGAATTTCTATGTTGCAGTCTTGAGGCTGAATTCCTTCTCCTTTAGGAAACCTCAATCCTTACTCTTAAGGCCTTAAGCTAATTAGATGAGGCCCATCCACATTATGGAGGATAATACGCTTTAAAGTCAACTGATTATAAATGTTAAGGACATCTAAAAAATACCTTCACAGCAACATCTGGGCTAGTGTTTGACCAAACAATTGGCCACCATATCCTAGCCAAGGTGACATATGAAGTTAACTATCACACTGCCCTTGTTAGCTATTTTGTACTTTAAGGACAAGGAAATGTCACTGAAGAGGATTGACAAGGATGTATTTTGTGTCTGCAAAATTCGCTCTGGCTGCTATGTGGAGGGGAGCAGAAGTCAAAAGGGGAAACCACTGAGGCTGTTACAGTAGTACAGATGAGAGATGATAGTGACTGGGACCCAAGGAGTGAAATGCAATAGAAACAATAAACACCGTACTGTCTTCAGCAACTAGAAACAACAGGACTGTATGGGGAAGAGAGCAGTAAAGAGACGGAGGTGTCAAGGATGGATCTAAGGTTCCTAGCTTCAGCAATGGAGTGCAAGAAAGAGCTTTTTTCTGCAATGAGATAACTAGGAGAGGAGGGAGCATTTTAGCTATAAGGAAAGGGGCAGGTGTGAGGCAAACGTGAACATTCTGGGTTAAGGAAAGTTAAGTTTGAGATGCCTTGAGACATCCAAGTGGAGAAATCAAGCAGATGACTGGATTTTGAAGCTTGAACTAAAGATATAAATTTAAGAATCAGCACAGAGATGTTAATACTGAAATCTTTTCAAAAGAAAGAGTAAGGAGAAAAGCTGACAAGAGAAGAGACCTCTGACCTAAGCACTGTGAAATGCCAACATTTTGAAGTTACATAGAAGAAGAGTGAGCAAATGATATATCATTGAAGAGGGGCCCAAAAGGCAAGAAGAAATTCAGGAGGATGTAATGTCATGGAAACCAAGAGTAGAGAAAAAAGTGTTTCAAGGAGGTAGACATGGTCAATTCTGTAGAATGAGTCTGAGAGATCAAAACAATTGAAATGTCCACTAGATTTGCCAAAATGGAGGTTATTTTGTAACCTTAGGAAAAACAGTTTCAGGAAAGTGGTCAGGAGAAACCGAAATTGGAGTGGTTGCAGACTGAATGAGAGGTGAAGTGGCGACAGCGTGCATGCTCCTGTTCCAAAAAGCTTGCTACGAAGGGAAGAAGAAGTTAGGGTGGTAGCTAAATGGGGAATTCGGTTAAGAAAGGATTTCTTTTTAATTTTGTGCTATGGAGTTTTCAATCATATATGAAAGTAGAGAGAATGTAATAATGGGTCCATATGGTTTACTCAGTTTCAGCAACCTTCAGTGTTCTACTATTCTTTCTCATAATCCCCCCAAACATTTTTTTCTTTAAACAGTATTTTAAATCAAATTCCAGACATGTCATTTAATCAAATACATACAAATACTTAAGTATGTATTTTTAACAAATAAGGTTTTTTAAAAACACAATCACCATATATCATTAGCACACCTAACAAAACAATAATAATTCCTTAATATCTAATTCTGTTCCTATTCAGTTTTCCCGGTTTGTTTCAAAAGTACATGTTTACCATTTATTTGTTTGAATCACTATTCAATTAAAGTCTATATGCTGCATTTGGTTGATAGATCTCTTACGTATCTTTTCATTTTTAATGCCGTTTATATTTGTTGAAGTAATTGAGTCATCTGTCTCATAGAATTTCACACATTCTGGGACTTGGCTGATTATATCCTTGTGATGTCAGTTAACCTATTCCTCTATACTTTGTATTTCATGTAAATTGACAAGTAGATCTAGATGTCTGATTAGGTTAAAATCTAATTGTTTAATTTATGGCAAGAACCCTTCATAGGTGATAATGTGTACTTTCTATAGTAACATAACAGGAAGAAAATAATTACCGGTCATCCTACTTCTAGTGATTTTAAGGTGGATCAGTGGCATAGGTAATGCCATCCTGATCCATCTATTATAAAGACCCCCATCAGCCTTTCTTTTAATGGTTTTAGTGGCCATTGATGATCGTTGACTAGATTAGGGGTTACAAAGTGATAATCTTTCATTTTTCCCTCTGTATTTATTAGCCATAATTTCTTCTAGAAAGAATTTAAGGAAGGATTTACTTTAAATATTGGAAGACACTGGAGCATGTTTGAGTGCTGATTGTAAGAATTCAACTGAGAGAGAGGAAAAAATGATATTGAAGAGGAGAGAAGAGATGATCAAATGATGAAGGTTCTCAAGAGGTGACAGGGGATAGGATTCAGAACAGATAGGGAAGGGTCAGCTTTTGTTAAGAGATGGTCTACCCCTTCCAATTTCATTAAACAGACCAGAAGAAAGAAGATTGATGCAGATGCAAGGAATTGGTAGTTTTGGTGGTGGAGAGTGTGACATAGTTTCCTGTGGAATATTTTCTCAATGAAATATGCAGCAAATTCATCAACTAGGAGGTTGGGGAAATTAGGGGAAGAAAGTAGATATGCAGAAGTTTAAATTCTGCTGTTATATTTAATGAGAACTTAAAAAAAATAACTCTTTGAAATTTCCTGTAATCCCAATGGCTTTGTTGTAGGCTAAAATTATTTTTTCTTCTAAATCTTATTGTTCAGAGGGATTCCTGAAAGCTGTCTAATCTCTTGATGGAAGGAAAAATCAAGAAATTTGCTTAACTTTACTTTTCTATATGTGTTTTCTCTAACCCTCCCACAGATGTAAACTTGATTGCTGTTGCTTTGTGTTGCTTCACCCCCCACGGATTTGTCACCCACTTCCCCTGGGTGATGGAGATGCAGAGGATTACTCAAACCTCATCTCTTCTGAGCAGTGAGAAGCCCCGAAGTGGTTAACTTCCCTGGGAACGCTCAAGTGAGAGGGATCCCTTCCTTGGGAAATTAACGCTGAATTGGGGTTCTCTTCCTGCATTTATTTTCCAGACCAGGAAGTTACAGGAAGAGACATAGGTGGGGTTATAGTTTAACAGTACAGGCTGGTAACTTTCAGTGAAACAAGCCAGATGACATTCCAGTAAGGCAATTAACAAAAGCTTGACCTTAGCAAACATTCCTTCCTACAGCAATCTCTCAGTATCTTTACATAACAATCAGTAACTAGTCTGTCCTTGAGCCAGCAGCCTTGCTGTGCCACAAATCTTTATCTTACATCAGAGACTTATAGCCTGAGGAAAATTTCCAGTCCTCCACAAGGTTAATATTTGAAACTGCAAGGCTTTGGAAAACCAGGCCCTGTGAAGTACATATGCTTTTTAGTATAATCCACAGATTGCTAGCCATAGACGCATTCTCTTACCACTTTGGCATGTTGAATAACCATGCCCTTTTTGCTCCTCTTACCTTTTGATGTGCATGTCTGCTGTGGGGATCTCTCTTAAGGAGGCAATTTGGCTTATTATTCATGCTTATTTATCAGACAAGTAAAGATGAAATAGGATGGTGTTTCAAATCTGGCTAGTCTTATGCAACTGATACCTCTGTATTCTTCTTGTTAGTTAATCCTTGATGTTGGTTTGGATCACATTTATACACACTTTTTAAAATCTTGATTATTTGCCACTGAGATCTATTTCACACTAAAAATTCTTATTCGTCCTTTTTATCCTGAGAAACTGGAAACATGGATTGTTATTAAAGGAATAGTGAGCATCTTTCTTCTTATAACTTTAATCTTGGTATTCTGGGAAATGTGTTAGGTTCTGGCACATCCAGAATACAAATCCTATGTATATATCCAAAAATTTCCTTAAACCCTCTGCCATCTGCCAAAACCAAAAACAGCAACCAAAACAAAAAAATTGAAATAAATTAAAAACTTCCTTTAAACCCTAATGAAAATAATTAACATTTGCCAGCAAGGTTAAATACCTCTAGTGGCAAAACCCAAAAACCATAAGAAAGCAGGATATCTTCTTGAAGCATGTTCTTAAAACACGTTTTGAAATTCAAGTCAAGATCCTATCAGGGCACTTCATCTTCTAACCAAGATTGAGTAACAAGGATTGGTTTTGTCCTCCCCCGCTGAAGCAACTAAAATATCAGACAAAATAAATGAAACTACTGTTTTCAAACATACATCAAACATCGGGCAGTTATCACTGAAAGAGGGAAAACAAATGAGGATAGCCCTACAATTATATTTCTGGATCACATCTGAGAACTTCAGTGTGGAGCTCAAACATGTTCATGGACTTAAAGAGGCAGAGTTGGGAGTCTGAGGAGGCCAAGGTGGCTAGAGTTTGCAGGGCAGAGCACTGAATAGGAAGAGAGCTAAAAAGAGAGTGCTGTCAATATCTGTAGAGTATCTAAAGTTGCTCAAATTGCTGATATTGGGATGAACATCAATAGTCAATTTTAAAACAAGGCAAATTGTTTCACATGGTTTTCCTTGATTCTTGATGAGTCAGCTGAGGTTGCAGACACTGTTCAGTTGGAGTCAGTACCAATAACTGAGACTTACCCTCTATGAATAATTTATATGGGACAACCACAGGCAAGAATATTTTCAAAGAAATTGATAAAACACTAATTTAGTACAACCAGGAGTGGAATCTGCTGAAATGTAATACAACTGATAGCAGTAAAATTGTATATGGAGAAGAAAAAGGCTTAGTTAGACAAATTTACAAAGCTTGTGAAAATGTAAGGTATTTAAAGCTTATTTATTGTGTTATTCATCAGAATTAAAAGATGAATATCCTGACTTGTCAGAAATAATGGGTGAATATCCTGACTTGTGACACAGTAGTTCAGTGGTTTAGCAGTGATAAAGTTGTTTGTTTTTTGTTTGTTTGTTTTTGAGTTCAGGACTGAGATTGAAATTTTTCTCAATGAGAAAAATTCCCTTCAACGACTATTGCAGACTCAATAATATTTCTTAATGAATTCAACCTTAAATTACAAGGCACAATAGTGCTTATGTATGAACTTGTACTGTGATAGTCATTTCAATCACAACTAACCTTGTCTGAATCATAAGTAATATCATGCTGTTTTATACACTTCCCAGGCTGTCAACAGTTTAAACAAGAACTGAGACCTCCATTCTTCACAAATTTACAGCAGATATATTTCCTGAGCACAAACAGTTCCAGAAATATTTTTCAGACCTGGATGCAAGTGCAAAGGAAATTTCTATATTGCAAGATACATTTAACTGTGCAATTGAGAAGTTTGTACCTAACTATCAATTGGAATGATAAGTCTGCAGTGTAATGATGTGCTAAAAGGCAAATATCAAGAGAAGAATCTAATTGAATCCTATAAATGCTCAGCTAAAATCATATGCTTGTGGGTTGATATTAGTATTTGACCTATCTGTGTGAAAAGACATTTTCACAGATGAAATGCATGAGGGTACTTCAAACGGTTCATGGAAAATAGAATTAAAAGATAGTACAAATCTTTCCATGAACTTTTTGAAGAACCCCTGTATAAACATATCATTACAGTTCAACATTAACACGTGAACATTTTAAATTTGGATGATAGGGAATATTAACTACGAACCCTAGTAAGGGAAATATTCTCTCTCCCTATCCCCCTACCAAAAAATCAATTTCCATTCTTCTCATTAGTAGATATGAATTTTTAAAAAGTGTACTCAATTATTGTTTTGATTTTTAAAATTGTACCAAGAAAAAAGTTGTGGAATTTACTATTTTCCTTGTTAATTAAGTATACCCTGTCATGGATTTTGCCTCTTGGTCAACAAAGCCTAAAATATTTACTATCTGGTCCTTAACAGAAAACTTTTCTGACGTCCATTCCTAAGTAGCAGATAGCAGCCCTTTGAGAACTGAGCTTCAGGACTGACCATTATCCAGGGCTCATACTGTCTACTCTGTGGGGCACATGTAGGACTAATCCAAATACCACCGCAAATGCTTTGAAAATTTAGCTGGACATTATAACAACACCTCACAGAAAACAGGTTGGAACTGTGTTCTGGATCAGTCCTGCTTGAATGCCTGCTACAACAAAACTACATCAAAATGACAACACCAACAAAAAATTCTCCTTAGAATTTAAACAAAACTCAGGTTGTCATGACATAATATTCAAAATGTCCAGGAAACAGTCCCGAGATACTCAGCATATGAAGAACCTTGAACACCTCAACTCATAAGAAAAAGGACAGTTGGGGCGGCCATGCGGCGGTGACAGGAGCGCGGCCGAGACGCACGGGCCCCTCGCCCTCTCACCTCTTGCCCGCCCCCCAGGTCGCCTCCGCCGAGGCTGCTCCGTGGTGGCCGCAGCGCGCGCGCGGCCCACACTCGCCTCTCTTCGGCACCCCGGCCCTGGCGCTGCCTGGAGGCTGCCGCACTCGGGGATCTTGGCTCAAGTAGCAGTGTCCACGCTGCCTGTTGAAGATGAGGAGTCCTCAGAGAGCAGGATGGTGGTGACGTTCCTCATGTCTGCTCTTGAGTCCATGTGTAAAGAACTGGCCAAGTCCAAGGCAGAAGTGGCCTGCATTGCAGTATATGAAACAGATGTGTTTGTTGTTGGAACCGAAAGAGGACGTGCTTTTGTCAATACCAGAAAGGATTTTCAAAAAGATTTCGTAAAATACTGTGTTGAAGAAGAAGAAAAGGCTGCAGAGATGCATAAAATGAAATCTACAACCCAGGCGAATGGATGAATGTAGATGCTGTAGAGATTGAAACACTCAGAAAAACAGTTGAGGACTATTTCTGCTTTTGCTATGGGAAAGCTTTAGGCGAATCCACAGTGGTACCCATTCCGTATGAGAAGATGCTAGGAGACCAGGGGGCTGTGGTAGTGCAGGGGCTTCCGGAAGGAGTTACCTTTAAACACCCTGAGAATTATGATCTTGCAACCCTGAAATGGATTTTGGAGAACAAAGCAGGGATTTCATTTATCATTAAGAGACTTTCCTAGAGCCAAAGAAGCACCTTGGTGGTCGTGTGATGGTAACAGATGCTGAAAGGTCAATACTATCCCAAGGCGGAAGTTGTGGCCCCATCAAAGTGAAAAATGAACCCACAGAGGATTCTGGCATTTCCCTGGAAATGGCAGCTGTGACAGTAAAGGAAGAATCAGAAGATCCTGATTACTATCAATATAATATTCAAGGAATCCATCATTCTTCAGAGGGCAATGAAGGAACAGAAATGGAAGTACCAGCAGAAGATTCTACTCAACAAGTCCCTTCAGAAACAAGTGAGGACCCTGAAGTTGAGGTGACTATTGAAGATGATGATTATTCTCCGCCTACCAAGAGACCAAAGAGCCGTGAGCCACTGCAGCCACCAGTTACGGAACCTGCCAATGCTGGAAAACGAAAAGTGAGGGAGTTCAACTTTGAGAAATGGAATGCTTGAATTACTGATCTACGGAAACAAGTGGAAGAGTTGTTTGAAAGAAAATATGCTCAAGCTATAAAAGCCAAGCCCCGGTGACGATCCCATACCCACTTTTCCAGTCTCATGTTGAAGATCTTTATGTAGAAGGACTTCCTGAAGGAATTCCTTTTAGAAGACCATCTCCTTATGGAATTCCTCGCCTTGAGAGGATATTACTTGCCAAGGAAAGGATTCATTTTGTGATTAAGAAACATGTTGAAGGACTACGAGAAAACATTCCTTTTAGAAGTCCCTTATGGTAAGGAATCCCAAGGCTGGAAAAAATCATTCAAGTCGGCAATCGAATCAAATTTATTATTAAAAGACCAGAACTTCTGACTCACAGTACAACTGAAGTTACTCAGCCGAGAACGAATACACCAGTCAAAGAAGATTGGAATGTCAGAATTACCAAGCTACGGAAGCAAGTGGAAGAGATTTTTAATTTGAAATTTGCTCAAGCTCTTGGACTTACTGAGGCAGTAAAAGTACCATATCCTGTGTTCGAATCAAATCCTGAGTTCCTTTATGTAGAAGGCTTGCCAGAAGGAATTCCCTTTCGAAGCCCTACCTGGTTTGGAATTCCACGACTTGAAAGGATTGTCCATGGGAGTAATAAAATCAAGTTTGTTGTTAAAAAACCTGAACTAGTTGTTTCCTACTTGCCTCCTGGAATGGCTAGTAAGATAAACACTAAAGCATTGCAGTCTCCAAAAAGACCACGAAGCCCTGGGAGTAATTCAAAGGTTCCTGAAACTGAGGTCACTGTTGAAGGTCCTAATAACAACAGTCCTCAAACCTCAACTGTTCGAACCCCTACCCAGACTAATGGTTCTAATGTTCCCTTCAAGCCTCGAGGGAGAGAATTTTCCTTTGAGGCCTGGAATGCCAAAATCACGGACCTAAAACAGAAAGTTGAAAATGTTTTCAATGAAAAATGCTGCGAAGCTCTTGGCCTTAAACAGGCTGTGAAAGTGTCATTTGCATTATTTGAATCTTTCCCAGAAGATTTTTATGTGGAAGGCCTACCTGAGGGTGTGCCATTCTGAAGACCATCTACTTTCAGCATTCCGAGGCTGGAGAAGATACTCAGAAACAAGGCCAAAATTAAGTTCATTATTAAAAAGCCTGAAATGTTTGAGACGGCAGTTAAGGAGAGCACCTCCTCTAAGAGCCCTCCAAGAAAAATAAATTCATCACCCAATGTTAATACCACTGCATCAGGCGTTGAAGATCTTAACATCATTCAGGTGACAATTCCAGATGATGATAATGAAAGACTGTCAAAAGTTGAAAAAGCTAGACAGCTAAGAGAACAAGTGAATGACCTCTTCAGTCGAAAATTTGGTGAAGCTATTGGGATGGGTTTTCCTGTGAAAGTTCCCTACAGGAAAATCACAATCGACCCTGGCTGTGTGGCGGTTGATGGCATGCCCCCTGGGGTATCATTCAAAGCCCCTAGTTACCTGGAAATTAGCTCCATGAGAAGGATCTTAGATTCTGCTGAGTTTATCAAATTCACAGTCATTAGACCATTTCCAGGACTTGTGATTAATAACCAATTGGTTGATCAGAATGAGTCAGAAGGCCCAGTGATACAAGAATCAGCTGAGCCAAGCCAGTTGGAGGTTCCAGTGACAGAAGAAATAAAAGAGACTGATGGAAGCTCTCAGATCAAGCAAGAACCAGACCCCACGTGGTAGACCTGCTCCCTCCTAGGCTTAAAGTATCAGTGGTTGAGAAGAGCTTTTTGGACCTGTTACCGCCCCAAGCTGTGTAATATACTTGTATAACAGAAATACCTTCTATACAAACCTTTTTTTCTACTTTTAGATAGAAATGTCTACTTTTTCAGCAGTTCTGTGAATTGAACTAAAGAGCAGAGTGACTGTAGATGGGGAATGGCTGGTTTACTTTGGAATGTATTATAAAGATTTTACAGCAATGCTGGGAAAATGACAGGGAAAACGACAGGGATGAATCTCATCGAATTTTTTACATATTCGGCAGAGCCTTCAGCTGTGGTGTTTATTTTCCAATCAAGTGAAGACATCTCCTACTGGAACATCTCAGCTTCTGCAGTGGAGAAAATTCCTGTGATAGTTCAGTTCTTTAGGTTTTCTATTTGAAAAATCATTTAAATGACCCTTTGTTCACAGCTCTCCTTAATGACTGAGTGAACAATTAGTATCTGTATATTTGACTAAACCTTTTCCTAAGCTATCTATCATGGTTCATATGTTTTTTATCATAATTAAAAGAAAAACCCTCTGGATCACCTAACAGTCAGAGGTCAGTATCTCAGCGTGTGGATTATAGGCGAAATACAGAGAACCTGTACCACTTTTACTTTTTGTCCAAATAAAATGCACGGTGTACCAGAAGTTGAAGATCAGGTATGAGTACTTGGGCACACTAGACGACACTAAAGCCCCTCAGTCACGTATCCGACCTGTCATGTTGTGGAATTCTTTGGCACATGTACCAGCTTGGATCAGGCTCGAGGGGTTGTCATTGCCTGCATCGTTTCCTAATTCTACTTGTCACATTGAGGCCCCAGTGTGGAGAGTGATGGGTCGGTAAGCTGATTATGCACCCTCTGATGTTCTGCGCCATTTTAGGAGAATCTTACATGTGTTGAGATTTTGCAAACAATTAATTGTAAAATAACCAGCTGTATGAAAAGCTGGAGTATGTGATGGCATAGAATTTTCATTTCCTCTCACAATATTCACAATGGAGAGTTATATTACATGGTAGCAGAAATAGGCATTTTTATGTGTTGCTTACATTTTACCTCAAATTAAATTGTAGATATCGGGTAATAAATAAAATCCATCCATGCCTTTCACACACTAAAAAAACAAAAAGAAAAAAGAAAAAAGACAATCAATAGATGCCAAACCAGAAATAACAAAAATGTTCGAATTATTACACAACTTTAAAGTAGCTATTAAATTCATGCTTCATGAAGTAAGAGCACTCTTCAAATGAATCAAAAGATACAATGTCTCAGCATAAAGATAGAAGATATAAAGAGCTAAATGCATATTTTAAAACTGAAAAAGTAGATCAGAATTAAACAAAGGTGACTGTCATCACTTGTAGTTTTAGCATTGCCCTGGAAGTTCTAGCCAAGGCAATAATATAAGAAAAAATATATACAAATATTGGCACACACATAAATTTTATCATTATTTACATTAAAAATGATTATTCATCCATAAAACCCATGAGAATTGATTGAAAAAATATTTTAAAGAATTAAGAGAGTTCCATAACATACAAAACTCAGTTATTATAAACCACTATACCAACATTAGCTATTTAAAAGATATAGTTGGGGGAGGGGGCTCATTCACAACAGCAATGGAAAAGTTTAGAAAACTAATAATAAACCTAAAAGAAATTTATGGAAGCTCTCTGAAAATATATTTCTAGATAAGATGATTGAAAGAACAAAAATAGCACTTATATTTATCTCTTTTCTTTCCTGAGACATCACTAAAATGAGAGTAAATGAATTTTTAAAAAGGCATAAATCCACAAAAATAAATCTAACAGGAGAAGGATCATCCACAGACCAGACATATATATACATTTTTGGAAAGTGGAAAATGAATGGATTAGTGATCTATTACACAGGATGGAGAAAGCTAACACGTAGAGAACACTGAGAGCTACTATTCAAACAAAAAGAGATTGATTTCACAGAATTTTGGCAAGGCTTGGGAGTTAGAAGCAACATGAACAGTGGAAGGTGGTGATATGGGGTGGAACTAAAAATGGTATGATGTGGATGCTTGAAGCAAAAATCATAAAACCTAATACTCCTGCCACAGTGGCATATATGGAATGTTAGTCCCAGGCAGAAGATTAATTCTCTGGAGAAATTCAACAGAGAGAGGACTCAGGAATGTCATGTACTTTGGAAGGTGAGATGAGTCAGATAGGGCTGAAAATGAGATGAATTCAAAGTCTGCAAATGGAAAGGTTGGATTCCTTCCCTGTTCCAGAAGTAGACCACATCTCCCTCCCATGCAGAATATTGAAGGAGTCTTCTATGAAGAAACTTAGTGGTCCCCCCAAAAGACTTCCACATACTGATATTTATAGGTCCTTCATACATTGCTGGTATAAAATGGTACAGCCACTTTGGAAAACAGTCTGGCAATTCCTCAAAATGTCAAACACAGAGTTATAATTGCCCAGCAATCCCACCCCTTGTTATCTACCCTAGAGAACTGAAAACATATATCCACTAAAACATGTATATGAATGTTTATAACAGCACTATTCACAATAGCCAAAAGGTAGAAACAACCCCATGTCCATCATGTGATGAGTGGATAAACAAAATGCTGTATATCCATACTGTGGAGTGTTATTTGGCAACAAAAAGGAATAAAGTACCAATACATGCTACAACATGGATGAATCTTGAAAACTATGCTGAGTGAAAAAAGATCACGTGTTGTATGCTTCATTTACAATTTACATGAAATATTCAGGCAAATCTATGGAGATAGATAGTAGTTTAGTAATTGTATAGGGCTGGGAGAAGGGGCTGGGAAGAGGGAGTGACTGACTGTTGATGGGTACAGGGTTTCTTTGCAGGGACAATGAAAATATTCTAAAATTGGATTATGGTGATAGTTGTAGCGGTCTGAACTAAAAACCACTGAGCTGCATACTGTAAATAGGTATATTTTTCTGTATGTATTTTTTTCTTCAACAGAACTGTTGAAAGTTTAGAAAATAAAGAAGTAATCAATCAGATTGAGTGCTACAGAGGCATTATGTAAAATAAGGACTACAAAAAGTCCATTGGATTTAGCAACATGAAGGTCATTGATGAATTTTGTAATTCAGTTTTAGTGGAGTGGTAGAAGGTAAAAGCCAGATTGGAATAAATTGAGAAATGGTTTGGTTATGGAAAGGAGAGAACTTCTTAACCATTCTCGGTTATAAAGCAATCAAGAAAGTATTTAAGTTTCTAGAATAGATATTCAATACTAAAATGTTCCTAAGAAGCAGAAATGGAATGATTGGCCATGTGTACAAGAAGAACCACTTCTTTCAGTGTAGAAGGAGGAAATGTGTGAAAGACTTGTAAATTTGATAGTGTGAAGATAATTGGATGGCCTCTATTTTCTCTGAAGTGGTAAGCAAGGCCATCTGTTTAGAGTAAATAGTGAAAAAAGGAAATTAGGAGAGTAAAACAACTGATTAGAAAAATATAGTATCTTTGTCAGAAAATGTTTAGCACCCACTTAAGCGTAATAACTACGAATCTATACTGGATCTGTTCTTTATTTGCTTGTTCTGTTTTTGATCTACACTAAATTGTCCAAATAAAAATCACAGAAAACGCAGACATTTGGATTCATCCAGTTCTGTGATTTTGCCAGATTTGGGGGGAGAGAACAAAAAGACAAGGGGACATGTTTTTAAGAGCATTGTTATAATAATCAACCACATTGTATATCGACAAAATAAAATTAAAAAAAAAATAAGAGCATTGTTAGGAGAGTGATTGGAATGCTGGACCATGAAATTCAAGTTAGGTAAGGGATAAAGAGTTGAGAAAAAGTATGTTGCACTAGGACAGAGCTTTTTGTCTATGTTGTTCACCACTTTATTCCCAGTTCTTAGAAAAATGACTGTTTGAATTAATGGTCTGATGACACAAATGGGCAGAGGCAGTGGGAATGGTTGAAAAACCAAGCTTGAAGGTTAAGATGTGCGCATCAGGAAGTAGTGAGACATTTGAATTACTGAATTCTTTTAAAACAGATGCAGTTTTAATTGATGACAAATTCTAGGATATGACTATGTGAAAGGCTTGCTTGGAAAGTCTTTGGAGTTGAGAAAAGGTCAAATAACTTAGTCCTCAGAGTGTTGGTGTCATTCTTGTGATGCTGACATCAGCGGGGATGATGGTAAAGTTGAATTGGAGGGGAAGACTGTGAATCAGGTGTTAACATATTCGGTGATTGAGAGTGAGTAGGTCCATAGATGATACAAATGGAGAGAAGTTGAGGGTGGTAGAGCAATGACAGGATCCTCAGGGTAATAGGAGTTTAATGAGAGACTGGGGGAATAATGGTCAAAAAGCAATAATGAAAGCAATGATGTTTCCAATACGACCTACTGACCCTGAAGTACATAGGGTATGCTGAATATAAACAATTTCCAATCAGAAGGATGTAGGGGAAGCATTGGCCTCAGAAAAGAGCCAGGTTTCACTTAAAGATAGGAGATGGAGGGAATACTCTAAGAAGAATGCAAAATATAGCAGAGAGTGTCATGAAGCAAAAGCTCCAGAAGCAGTGGGGGTGAAGGGAAGGGTTAGGAATAAAGGGAGAGAAATTATAGAACATAATGGGGATAGCGGTATTTTGCTGAGACTATGATGGATCTGGATGGGGAGTACCTTTTGGGCATTGGCTAAAGGAAAAAGAGACAGTTGATTTAGTCTCAAAAGACTTTTTATTTTTTTTTTCTTCTGTGACCGGCCGCACCGCGCTCAGCCAGTGAGTGCACCGTGCACCGGCCATCCCTCCGTCCCTCTATAGGATCCGAGCCTGCGGCGGGAAAGCGCTGCTGCGCTCCCAGCGCCGCACTCTCCCGAGTGCGCCGCGGAGTCAGCCCTCAAGAGACTTTTGGACCTAACCTAAGTGCTCTTCAATACTGGATTGGTAAAGTGATCTAAAGTCATTAAAAATAATGTAAGAAATTGATATGGAAAAATGGTCCTAATATATTAAGTGAAAACCATATGTGTAGTATCCTTTTTGTAAAATGAGAAGAATTGATGAATGGATAATACTTTTTAGAATGTTTGAAATATGTTGCAGTTTAAAAAAGACGAGCTGTCCAAAGATCAAAACAGTTTCCTAGGAGGAAGGTGCTAAAACTTGAGCTGTAACGCCATTTATTTTTTCAACAAATATTTACCACTTTCCTTGTACCAGATACCATTCTTGACACTGGAGATAACAGTAATAAATAACATTAATGACTCTACCTTTACAGAGCCCATACTGTTGAGGAGGACAGATGATCAATCAATAAATAATAAATTAACAACATATTTTAGGTAGTATTGTGTAATATAAAGAAAATAAAACACCATAAACCAATAAAGTGACTGTGGAGTGATGGCTGTTTAGGATAGAGTAGCTAAGGAAGGCCTCTTGGAGGAAGTGACATTTAAACAAAAACATCTAATTACTCCCCACCCCACTGCAGACACTCCCTGCTGTTTTCCCGCCCCTCCCACCCGCCTTGCCCTAGGCACTGGCCCGGCCCCGCCCACTCTGGGGTATCGACTCCTCCCCCTGAGGCGGCCTGGAGAGGCGGGAGCGCACGTCTCCCAGACGCAGCCAGGCGGCGGGCGCACCAGAGCCTGCTTGTTCCCCCTGCGCACCGGAGGCCCTGCTGCCGGCGGTAGCGGCGCCAGCGGCAGCGGGGCAATCAGCGCCACGGGCAGCGGCAGCAGCGGAGGAAGCGGCGGCAGCGGAGGTGGCGGCAGCGGGTCAAGCGGCGCCAATGGCAGCAGCAGCAGTTGGAAAAGCGAAGGCAGTGGAGCTGGCGGCAGCGGGTCGAGGGGCGCCAACGGCAGCGGCAGCAGTTGGGGAAGCGGAGGCAGCGGAGCCGGCCGCAGCGGGTCGAGGGGCGCCAGCGGCAGCGGCAGCAGTTGGAGAAGCGGAGGCAGCGGAGCCGGCGGCAGCGGGTCGAGGGGCGCCAGCGGCAGCGGCAGCAGTTGGAGAAGCGGAGGCAGCGGAGCCGGCGGGAGCGGGTCGAGGGGCGCCAGCGGCAGCGGCAGCAGTTGGAGAAGCGGAGGCAGCGGAAGCCGGCCGCAGCGGGTCAAGGGGCGCCAACGGCAGCGGCAGTAGTTGGAGAAGCGGAGGCAGCGGAGGTGGTGGCAGCGGGTCAAGGGGCGCCAACGGCAGCGGCAGCAGTTGGGGAAGCGGAGGCAGCGGAGCCGGCCGCAGCGGGTCGAGGGGCGCCAACGGCAGCGGCAGCAGTTGGAGAAGTGGAGGCAGCGGAGCCGGCCGCAGCGGGTCGAGGGGCGCCAACGGCAGCGGCAGCAGTGGTGGAAGCGGCGCCGGGGGCAACGGGAGAAGCGGCGCCAGAGGCAGCGTCGGCAGCGGGGGTAACGGCGGAAGCGGCGGCCCCGGCTGCGGCGGTAGTGGCGGCCGATGGAGGAGACCCGCGAGGGGAGCAGCGCACCGTAGCAGGTAGAGCCCGGGTGAGGGGGCTGTGGCTCCCGAGCGAGGCAGGGGAGCAGCGTCCTCGAGATGAGATGGAGGCGGCACGGGGTGCCTTAGGAGGTTCCCCGAGTCCTGAGTTCGGGAGGGGCGGCGGAGGCCAGAGGGGAGGGATGCAGACGGCGGGCGGGATGCCCGGCGCTGGCAGAGACAGGAGGCCTGGGCGCCCTCCTCCCCTCCGGAGGAGCCCAGCGCTGCCCCGCCGTCCGTCCGTCCGTCCGTCCGTCCGTCCGTCCTCCCTCCCGTCCATCCGTCCCCAACTCGTAGTGTCGCCTTGTCCCAGGGCTGCTGCGGGAGCAGCTAGCGGGGGATGGTGTGGGGGCCAGACCAGAGTAGCAGGTGCAGCTGGGCTGTGGCCTGCTGGTCACGGGGCCGTGTCCTCGGTCCAGGCCTGGTGAGCCATCCCCGCCGCTGCGAGTGCGAGGGCGGTGGGGACGAGGCCACCAGGGGTGGGCGGGGAGCGGTTTTCTCGTCATCAAAGGCCCTGTACAGCGCTTTGGGAGAGTGGTCTGCTGTGGGGGATCCTCTCGGCCTTCCTCTGTCTGGGAGAGGATTGTCTCTCTCTGTGTTTGAGGGATACTCTTGACCGGTATGTTGTTGTTGAATTTTTTCTTTGAGTAGAACATCTCTTTCTTTCCTGGACTGGGAGTTTTCTGTTGGGGAGAGAGGGAGAGAGGGAGAGAGGGAGGGAGAGAGGGAGAGAGAGAGAGGAGAGAGAGAGTGTGTGTGTGTTTCCTTCCCTCTCATGCAGCTTTCAGTATTCTTCCTTGGCGTTCTGTGTGGTTTTCTCTGTTTGACTAATGTAAGTGAGGCTGATCTGAGCTTTCCTGTAGAAACTTTTGTGTGGACAGATTTTCAGTTTTCATTCGTATGTACCCAAAGGTAGGATTGCTGGGCCACATAGTAAGTTTCCATTTCACAGTTTGAAAAACTACCGAACTGGTTTCCTGACAGTGTGTACCATTTTACAGTCTGTCCCTCAATATATGTGGGTTGTGATATCTCCATAGCCTTGTGAACACTTTGTCTGACTGTCTTTTTGATTTACAGCCCTTCTAAAGGGTACGACATATTATCTCACTGCGGTATTGATAGACATTTCCTTATTGGTGACGATGAATATGTCTTTCGGTGCTTATTGGCCTTTCCTATCTGTCCCTTAGAGAAATGTTTATTTGAATTATCTGAGGAGTTTTGTGGTTTGTTTGTTTCGGCGGCTGGCCTGTGTGGGGATCCTAAGCCTTGATCTTGGTATTAGAACAGGACACTCTAACCAACAGAGCTAACTGGCCGACTCTTCCTCTGACCATTTTTTAAATTGGGCTAATTGTCTTTTGGATCGCTGGTAGTAGGAGCTCTTTCTATAGTCTTGTTCTTAATCTACGAATTGAAAATGTTTTTTTCCTGTGCAGCCTGATGTCTTTTCATTTTCTCAATGATGTCCTTTTAAGCACAGCAGTTTTTACTTTGGATGATGTCCGATTTACTCTTTCTTTATATGGGTTCTTGTGTTTTTGGCATCTTACCTAAGAGACCATCACCAAATCCAGCATGACAAAGGTTTATTCCTGTGTTTCACGAGTGTTGTAGTTTTAATTCTTACAGTTAGCCCTGTGACACATTTGGAGTTCACTTTTGGGTATGGGGTTAGAAAGGGGCTGGATTTCATTTTTTTCCAAGTGGCTATTCAATGACTCAGTTGTGGTCATAAAACACTTATGAAAATCCAGTTGTCATAGATGTAAGAGCTTGCTTTTAGACTGTCAGTTCTGTTCCTCTGATGTACACTTTACGCCGGCACTGCACTATGTTTCTTTTTATTTGACTTTAAGTTTTCCTTTTTTTTTTTTTTTTTTTGTCGTTTTTTCGTGACCGGCACTCAGCCAGTGAGTGCACCGGTCAGTCCTATATAGGATCCGAACCCGCGGTGGGAGCGTCGCCGCGCTCCCAGCACAGCACTCTACCAAGTGCGCCACGGGCTCGGCCCTAAGTTTTCCTTTTTTTGACAGCTAGCAACTGCATATGTTTATGGGGCACCATGTAATCATTCCATACATGTGTACATTGTGCAGTGAGCAAGTTCAGCAAATAACATATTCGTGACCTCACATACTTCCTCCCTTGTGGTAAGAACACTGAAAATCTACACTTTTGGTAATTCTGAAATATACATTATTATTAACTATAGTCACCTTCCTGTGTAATAGATTACCATACCTGATATCTCCAAAGTGAAACTTGGTACTCATTGGTCAAACTTCCCTTTTTTCTGGTTCCCCCATCCTTCCCCCTCCTCCCCAGCTCTCAGACTCTGCTAACCAACATTCTGGTCTCTACTTCCATGAGTTTGACCTTTCTAGTTTCCACATTCAAGTGAAATCATGCAGCATGTCTTTCTGTGCCTGGCTTGTGCCACTTAGCATAATGTCTTCTAGATGCATCCGAGCTGTTGCAAATGACAGGATTTTGTTCTTTTCTAAGGCTGAATAGTATTTCGTTGTGTACGTATACCACCTTTTCTTTATCTGTTCGTCTGTTAATAAACACTCAGGTTGATTCTATATCTTGACTCTTATGAATAATGCCTCAATGAACATGGGAGTACAGATATCTCTTCAACCTATTGATTTCACTTCTTTGGGGGATATTCCCTGAAGTGGGATTGCTGGATCATATGGTAATTCTGTTTACAGTTTTTTGAGAAACCTCCACGCTGTTTTCTGTAATGGCCGTACGTTCCTACCAGCAGTGTACAAGGGTTTCCTTTTGTCCACATCCAGGCAATGCTAGATATCTTTTGTCTTTTTGATAACAGCCATTCTATTGGGTATGAAGTAATAGATCCTAGAGATTTTAATTTGTATTTCCCTTATGATGAGTGAGGTTGAGCATATTTTCATCAAACTGTTGGTTATGTGGAGGTCTTATTCTGAGAAATGGATATTCAATTACTCTGCGCATTTTTGAATCGGGTTGTTGTCTTGCTATTGAGTTGTTTGAATTTTGTACATATTTTCGGATACTTATTCGTTATCAGATGTATAGTTTTCCAGTATTTTCTCTCATTCCAGACATTGTGTCTTCACTCTCCTAATTGTTCTTTTCCTCTGCAGAAGCTTTTTAATTGGATGCAATCCCATTTTTGTCTGTGTTTGAGTTTGTCACCTTGCTTTTGGGGTTAACTCCGAAAAATCATTGCCCAGACCATTGTTGTGGAGCTTTTCCCATATGTTTTCTTCTAGTAGTTTGACAGTTTCAGGTGTTCCATTTACATGTTTAATCCATATTGAGTGTCGATTTTTGTATGTGATCTCAGATAAGACAAGGGTTCAAGTTCATTTTTGTGAATGTGTATACACGGTTTTGCCAGCACCGGTTATTGAAGAAACTGTTATTTGCTCATTAAGTGTTCTTGATACCTTTATTGAAAATCATTTGACTGTAAATGTGTAGGTTTATTTTGCGGCTCCAGTGTGTTTCATTGGCTGATGTGCCTGTTTTTAGTCTACTACCTTGTTGTTTTGATGACTGTAGCATTTGTCTTAGTCCATTTCTGTTGCTTATAACAGAATTCCCTCAAACTGGGTGATTTATAAAGAAACAGTCTTTATCGCTTACAGTTTCAGATGCTGGGAAACCGAAAGTCTAGGAAACGCATCTGGTGAGGATCTTCTTTGGTGGTGACTTCAACGACACAGGGTATCACACTGTAAGAAAGGCAGGAGCGAGCGAGCAAGAGAGAGAGAGAAAGAGAAATGGCATGCTCCTTGTGTGCTCTCCTTTTAAAGACCCCGGAACCATGCCCCTGACCACCATTAAAACCATCAGTTTATTAATCTCTTTACTAAAGCATGGTCCTCACAATCTAATCACCTCTTCAAGGCCCCACCTTTCAATTCCCATAGGAAGAATTCCCACCCTGTTAACACTGTCACAGTGGGAGTTCAACTTCTATTACATGAACTCTGAGGGACAGAATTCAACCCACAGCTGCTTTGTAGTATATCTTGAAGTCAGGTCATGTGATGCCTCCAGCCGTGTTCATTTTGCTCAAGTTTGCCTATTCAGGGTCTTTTGAGTTCCACAGGAAAAATGAAAAATGAAGTTGGACTTTTTTTTTTTTTTCACCTTTTTAAATTAATAATTTATTTTATTTATTGAATCAAAATCAATTATACATATTTTTGGGGTTGAACATTGAGATATGTTGATTAAATCAGTATTACTAGCATATATATTGTTACAAATCGTAATTATTCTTTATGCCCCTTGTCCAACCTCTCCCCTTCCCCCATTTCCTCCCCTTCTCCCCTCTAATTGTCATAGATTTCTTCTCTCCTTCTGAAAGAATAATGGCTATTCTGTTACCTTGTTGCCTAGATGATATGTCCAATGCTGAGAGATGTGATCAGGTCCCCCAATATTATCATAGAGCAGATGCTTCTTCTGTCACTCTGAAATGGGTTTTGTGGAAAGAGACATTCTCTTCTTTGTCTCTGCTGGTGACTCTTGTGTGAATGCACTCCAGTTGTTGGCGGATCATCTGCATGGTGGCTGTGGTGTCTAGCAGCTTTTGCAGCAGCCATGGTTATTGTGGTGGCTGTGGTGGGCCACCCAAAAGGGGGTGCTGTTTTTGGCATGCTCCTTGGCAGTGGCAGTATGCCTGGTTGTGGGGTTTGTTTGGTCCCCTTCTCCATGCCTCTGGTCCCTGGGCAGAGCCCAAGGCACTGGCGCCATGTGCCTGGTTGTGGGAAAGGGATCCAGTCCCCTTCTCCATGTCCCAGGTCCCTGGGTGGGCCCCGAGGTACAGGTGCAGTGTGCCTGGTTGTGGAAAGAGGTCCATTCCCCTTCTCCTTGCCTCGGGTCCCCGGGCAGGCCCCAAGGTGCTGGCTCAGTGTGCCTGGTTGTGGGAGGGTGGTCCGGTCCCCTTCTCCATGCCCCGGGTCCCTGGGCAGGGCCCAAGGTGCTGACATGGTGTGCCTGGTTGTGGGAGAGAGGTCCATTCCCTTTCTCCTTGCCTTGGGTCCCCAGGCAGGCCCCAAGGTGCTGGCGTGGTGTGCCTGGTTGTGGGAGGGTAGTCTGGTCCCTTTCTCCATGCCCTGGGACCATGGGTGGGCCCCGAGGTGCTGGCATGTTGTACCTGGTTGTTGGAGAGAGGTCCAGTCCCCAACTCCATACCCTGGATCCCTGGGTGGGCTCCAAGGAGCTGGTTCAATGTGCCTGATTGTGGGAGAGAGGTCCGGTCCCCTTTTCCATGTCCTGGGTCCCTGGGTGGGCCCCAAGGTGCTGGCGTGGTTTTCCTGGTTGTGGGAGAGAGGTCCAGTCCCCTTCTCCATGCCTCAGTTCCCCAGGTGGGTCCTGAAGTGCTGGCTCAGGGTGCCTGGTTGTGGGAGAGAGGTCTGTTCCCCTTCTCCTTGCCTCAGGTCCCCGGGCAGGCCCCAAGGTGCTGGCATAGTGTGCCTGGTTGTGGGAGGGGGGTCCAGTCCTCTTCTCCATGCTTCAGGTCCCCAGGCTGGCCCCGACACACTGGTGCAGTTTTCCTGGAAGTGGGAGTGGGGTCTGGTGTCCAGATCCAAGCCTCCAGTTCCCAGGCAGGCCCCAAGGTGCTGGTGGTGTTCCTGGCCTGGAACTAATTTTTTGTCCTTTGCTTCTAACATGGGGAAACTTCCTGTGGGAACCAGTACTTGAGCTGTGTGGTTGTTTAAATTGCTACTATGCTGCTGTTTCCCTAGGGAAGGCTTTTTGTGCAGCTCAGGGTTTAATGGTCGACCTTATAGGTACTTCCGGCTCTCCAGAGACCTGGTGGATCTGTGTTCTGTAGAATCTCTAATCTGGGCCTGAGTTTTTTCATCAAACTGCACCCCATGCAATTCTGTATTCTCGACCAGTCTCCTCTGAGTGGTCCTGTGCTGATTGGGGGGCAGGTCGGCTGTCCTTGCTGTGCCCCAGTGTTCCCCTGGTGGGCCTGTCTCCCCCACTGCCAGTGCTGCAAACACGTCCCATGTGCCAGTCCCTTGTGATGACTTACCGGCCTCTGAATGGCTCCTTTCTTCAGTTGTTCTGGCTCCTCGCTCATGTGTGGGTCCACGGGAACCCTATTAGTGGTCTTGCTGTCCTGGGGCTGCCAAGGCCCTCTTCTCTCCAGCCGTTTCCAGGTAACTCCATCTGAAGGGCACAGCTGCGGCTTCTGCCGGCTCCTGCTCCATGCGTTCAGCAGTTCAAGCCTTAAAGTGGCCCCAGTCCGAAATGTTCAAAGCAGCTTTTTCTTTCTCTCATCGTAGTTTCTCCTGCCTTCATGAACTCCGTAGGTCTCTCCTCCTCTTCCGCTGAGCTCCAGCAGCCCCGGCTTGGCTGATGTTACATTTTTATAGCTATAAATTGGTTGATTTGTGGGAGAGGGTGACGCTGTGTACCGTCTATTCCGCCATCTTGATTGGATCTGAAAAATGACGTTGGACTTTCGATAGGGGTTGCATTCCATCTGTATATCACTCCAGGCCCTATGAACATTTGAACAATATTAATTTTTCTGATCTATAAATATGAACATGTATTTTCACTCATTTGTGTTTGCTTCCATTTCTTCCATCGGTGTTTTATGGTGTTCAATATACAGACGTTTCATATCCTGGTTAAATTTACTTCTAAATGATTTTTGGCTGGTATCGTGAATGGGATGGTGTTCTTATGTTTTTGGACAGTTCATTGTTGGCGTATAGAAGTGTGACTGATTTGGGGGTGTTGATTTTGTATCCTACAACCTTACTGAATTTGTTTTTCAGTGCTCACAGATTTTGGTGGTATCTTTAGGTGTTTCTGTTCTATATGCGAGATCACGTTGCGAGCAAACAGACAAATTCACTTCTTCCCTTTTGATTGGAATTCCTTTTATTTCATTTCTTGCCTAATTGCTGTGGCTAGGACTTCCATTATGATACTGAAAGCACTGAGAGTGGGCATCCTCGTCTTGTTCCTGATCCTAGAAGAAAAGGTCACAACTTTTCACCATTGATTGTGGTGTTGGCTGGGGGTTGGTCACATGTGCCCTTTATTGTGTTGACGTGTATTTCTTCTATACCTCATTTGTTGGGTCTTTTTATCACGAGATGTTGTTGAAGTTTGTCAGATGCTTTTTCCGCATCTGTTCAGGTGCTCTTGTAGTTTTGGTCCTTCATTCTGTTCATATGGTATATCACATGTATTATTTTGCATGTGTTGGAGCATCCTTGCATCCCAGGTATAAATCCCACTTGATGATGGTGGATGATCTTTTTAATGTGTTGTTCAAATTGTGGAGAAGCCCATATCAGATCTTTCCTCTCATGATTAGACTCATATGTCCAAATGCATATTCCTAGTATATGCCTCTGTGTCATATGGCATTTCTATCTGCAGTTGTTCAAGGAACCTCCATGCTATTCTCAATAATAGCATGGTTGCACCATTTTCCAGTCCTCCCAGCAGTGTAGGAAGGTTCCCCTTTCTCCACATCTTCACCAGCTTTTGTTATTCTGTCTTTTTGACAATAGCCAGTCTAATTGGGGTGAGGTGATATCTCAGAGTTGTTTTGATTTGCATTTCCCTGATGACTGGTGATGTTGAGCTTTTCTTCATATACCTACTGGCCATCTGTATGTCTTCCTTTGAAAGGTGTCTACTCAGCTCCTTTGTCCATGTTTTAATTGGATTATTCGGTTTTTGAGTGCAAAGATAATTGAGGTCCTTGTATATTCTGGATATCCAGAGTATAAACAGCAAAGTTGAGAGTTCCTGTATCCCCCGTTCCCCCACAGATGCACAGCCTTCGCCATTTTCAGCAGCCCTCGCCGGAGTGCTGCTACACTTGTTAGACGGATGCACGTACGTTGATCCCTTCCTCCCATGTCCCCCTGGGCAACCGCTGATCTTTTCACTGTCTGCATAGTTTTTCCTGTCCCAGAATGTCATATGGTCGGTATCATACAGTATGTGGCCTTTTTAGATGGGCCTCTTCACTCAGCAGTATGCATTTAAGTATCCGTCATGTCTTTTCATGGCTTGATAGCCCATTTCTTTTTAGCACTGAATAATATTCCAAAGGTAACCTTTCTTGCTCAGCCTTTTACCGTGTTAACTTCTACATCATTACACAAGACTGTTTTATCCTCAGAGAGCTTGAAGTCCAGTCAAGGAGACTGGGTAGGCCCCCTGCACTGTGATAAATGCATGACAGGGAATGTACTCAGGGACAGGGGGCACATAGGGACATTTGGGTCAGGGGGCATGTGCCATGTGGCCCTCTCTCCTTGAGGTGGTGAGGATGTGTGTGGAGTATAAGATATTGCCCCTCTTTTCAGGAATTGTATTACTGTACAGTTAGCAGATAAGCTGGCTAGTACCCGTGACGTAACAGCAAGTAATAGAACCTAATGTGTGATCAAAGGCTAAGTTGAGAGCAGTCGATTCTGGAACCGCCGGGGTTGGAGAGAGAGGGAAGCCAATGAGAGTTGGAATGCTTGCAGAGAAAAATCTTGAACTGAGCCGTGAAATCTGGGAAGGCTGTAGAGGAGTTAAGGGGAGAGCAGGGCATTCCAGGTCGGGAGTGGGTTCATCACGAGGTGCTTAATCCAGTGCCGAAACCAGTACCTGGCACATAGTAGGTGCTCAATTCAGTGTCTTTTTAAGTGGCTGAGTGGACATGGCCAGATGAACAGATTGAAAGTAATGTACCTCTTTGACCACCCTTTGACGTTCCTGTCCACATGTCAACAGTACAGATGGGACACCGACAGCACCAGGTGCACGGAGTGACTGTGAAGATCAAATGAGTTGGGACGTATGGGAAGCAAGTCCAGGCCCTGGGCCATTTGGGGATGGAGGGTGCTCACTGAGGTGCAGGCAGTTCCATGGGTCTCTTCCACCCACCCTCCCAGGAGGCTTCACCAGCTTCAGCACTTCTTTAGCACGTGATGTGGACTAGACACTGTAGCAGACGCCCAAGTAGAGCCCCTAGTTGTAGCTTCCAAAGGGAGTGTGAATCCGAATGGGGAAATGGAGCAGAGGACTCATTAGGATGGGTTAAGATGCCACCTTGAGATGTGCATGCCCTGGACAGCTTCTGGGTGTGGGGCTGGTGAGAATAACCTGGCGGCAATGCTACAGACCCTTGGTCAGCAGTGGTAGGCCTGGGACATCATGTACTTAAGCACCCTCAGTGGGTGGAGAACCCAACGCAGGGACTCCTGCCAGCCTCCGGCTACATGCTGAGCTTCCTGAGCTCCAGCTCAGACCACCGTCACCTGCCTGGGGACTGCACGATACTGTGGATTCTGAGCTGGGGTGGGCCATGCCCCTGCAATGCTCTCCTCCTCTGTAGCAGGTGTGCAAGAAGGTGGTGCCCTATGACCACTGGAGCCCCCGCTGGTCCCAGTAGAACAAGAAGGTCAAGGAGCACCCGGCAGCAACTGTCCATGCCACCGTTACCCAGTTCAACAGTGTGGCCAACCGTGTCATCAGCACCTGCCTCGGGGACCACAGCTGAAAGGCCCGGGAACTGCTTTCCATCTCATAGATTATTGTGTTTCCTTCTCAGGGGTGCCGCCATTTAGGACATTTTTCTCACTCTGTGCCATTGTCTGTACCCTGCCTGGCACATCTGCTCACTGTCTGAAGGAGACACGGAGAGAAGTTGGGAGGTAGGGAGGACGTCCCCCTACCCGGGAAGGAGCACCAGGGACGACCAGGGTCCTCTGTTGTGCTGAACATGGCTTTGTCGGTGAGCCTGGAAGTCACTGGGGCCAGGGACACTGGAGGCTGCAATGAGCTGGATGAAGAGGCCTGTCAATCTTTCTGGGACCTTAGGCCAGAAGTTCTGCCCCAGGATTCAGTGTTATCAACTGTCAGGCACAGGCTGGAGCCGGTTGGACACTATCAAGTGTTTAGTAACAGCAATGGAACTCTTTGCCCAACTGAAATCTCACCTGTAAAACCAGAGCTGCTCAGTTGAAATGGGGATGGGGCACAGGTGACCAGCATGAGAGCTCCTCTCACCAGTCCCTCGCAGCCCTTAGGACGCAGAGAAACCCAGCTGGAAGCTCTCATCCAGACAATGGGAATTCATTGGATTTTCAAACTAAAGGAATTTGAACTCACACAACTCCACACATTATTCACACTTATTCCTCTTTCCCCTCTCCAGAAAAAGAAAAAAAAAAAAAAAAAAAAAGCTTCCCGAAATTTCAAAAGCTGTGTGCCGAAGACAGCTCAGTGAGCAGAAATGTGCTCATCTAGTAAAGAGGAGGTGAGGGGATAGGGGAGTGACTGGGGAGGCCACAGGGCGAGAGTGGAGGGGGCGCCTGCCTGGTGGTGATTTTAACTTTCCCCCTGAATGTTTCTGTGAAAACTCTCAGGCTTGTCCAGATTGCTGGGACTAGAGATGCGTTTGTGCAGAGGCACTGGGGGTTCTGGGGGCAGGAAGCCCTGGAAATGGGTGCAGTGATGCAGCTGGGCTGTGCTGGGGTGGAAGGGAAGGCCGTGGAGAGAAGGAAGGGCAGCTACCTTCCCTGGAAAAGAAGGGATGAGAAGTGATGACAGCAGACACAGTCAAGTAGTCACCTGAAACGCATTGTCATCTGAAGGCTCAACCAGGGAAGAATGGGCTTCTGACCTCACTGGCTGCCTGGCTTCCTTGGGCCTGCTCCTCTTTGCCTCGAGGGTGTCGCCGGCCTAGTGGGATGGGGGCTCCAGCTGGCAGGAGAGCTTGTAGCTGCAGGACAGAGAGGCAGCTGCGAGTCTACCGGGAGCCACACCTCAGCTCTCCCTCCCAGTGCCTGCCCTGTAGCTGGAGTCCTGGTGCCCCAGTGGTCACCATGCGACAGGGTCTGTGGCTGACCAGACATCCATGGCCCCAGGCTCTCCGCAGCTGACACCAGAAAGAGTCCCCTATGCCCTGACTATGATCAAATTCCTGCAAGGCCCTCACCTCTCGTTGTCACTGAGCCACTCAGTGGAGCTAAACCAGTGTCCAAATTCTTCCTCCTTCTCAAAGTGGTAATTGTTGGCTGCCACCTGGAGGAGCTGGATTTCTCTGAGGACTTTAATTTCCTGGGGCCAGAGAGAAAAACAGGATGCCGACAGGGCCTGGGTGGGAGATGCTAAAGGGACCTTGTGGGGGAGGGATGGAGCAGCGAGATGGTTTGCAGAGTTTTCTCTTAAGTGATACCCTCCTCTCCTTCCATCCCATCCATGCCCCAACCTGTTCTCAGAGTTGGGTTCCAATAGCCTGTCCCCCAGAAATGTGTCCTTGATTGCTGTCCCCTTCCCACACCCTCCAGTGGGATGGGATGCCCCGCTCCGTCTATCAAATCTTCCTAATAAATCAGAGATGCAGGGGATGCAGGCAGGAAGTGTCCTGCCCGGGTGAGAGGGGCCGTCTGTGACTTCCACATCCCCACGCTCCCTTGAGCGAGGGCCGCAGCTACTCACCTTCCGCCTTTTCTGGGTGTTGAATACCTTTCCCTGAAAGAGTGATGGTCCGAGTCTCTCAGAAAGGCCCCCTAGCCCATTTCTAGCCCCATCCTCACCCGTTCCCGTGTTGCACTAAGGCCGGGGCCATCTGGGTCAGGGGGAGTGCACAAAACAGGGCTTGCACCTAGGTCAGGCTCTGAGCTCTGGAGAAGGATGACATTGGAGCTGAGGACCGAGGACCTTCTGTCTCAACCCTCCCTGATGACAGGGTGAGGATACTGAAGCCTCTGATAAAAAGGGGCTGCTGGCCACTCCCAAGCTGCCTGCCATCAGAGGGGCCCGATTTCACTCTCTTCCCATGGCAAGCAAGTAAGGGAGAGGCTGAGTCCAGCTGAGCTCTGCGACTTCTCCACTTGGAGAACAGGGACTGGGGGCTTGTATGGACGCTCCATCACTCACGGGTGAGAAGGGCGTGACCCCCCCAGCACACGGGCAGGTGTGAGGTCTCATGAGTGGAGGTTTGCCGAGTGCTGAGTTCTAAGGGCTCTCCCCTCCCCAGCCTCAGGATCCTGGCCCCCGACCTGCCCGTCCCCAGGCTCACTCACATCCACATAGTCGTCCATCGCAGCGTCTAACATCACCAGGTCGCTGAGATAGGTTCCCAGGAAGGGAACGATACCCTGTGACATTGGGGTGGTAGTGGTGATGAGCACCAGCTCTTGGGTGTCCACACTTGGCTCATTCTATAAAAATCTCACCAAGCTCGTCTTTCTGGACCCCCCTAGCCAGGGTTTTCCACTTGGAGCCACAGAGAAACCTCGGGCGCCTCCCCTCCGTGGCCACACTGCTCTCTCCCCAGCTGGCGTCCAAAGACACCGTGTACCCCCTAGCTACCTCTGTGGTGAAAGTTTCATGTCCCAGTGGTTACGTGGTTCCTGCCACACCTCACTCTGTAATCCCCTCTAGGCCAGCTCTTCCAGGTCCTGGACGTGGTGTCTCTAATAAAGGCATCTCAGATGCTGTGGCCACAGGAAGGCAGGCCCCTTAGGGCGGAAGCTCTCTCCTCTTTTGATTTGGAGGCCTCCAGCTGGAAGGGAGGGGCCCCTGTCATCTACTCCCTAGAGCCCCTCCCAGTCACAGACACACTCACCTTTTTCTGCTGCCGCTGCCTCATCTGGGCTCTCTGATGGTTCATCTCTAAGGTGGCCAATTTGACGGTCCCCACCTGACAGGGTCCGGGACAAGGTTAGCGCTATGTCCAAATGAATGTCCCCTCCAAAGTTCATGTGGAAACATGATACCCACTGTAACTGTATTAAGAGGGTGGAAGATTCCACAACACTGTTTGAAAGGTGGGGCCCTGTAAGAGGTGACCGGACTAGGATTACTCTGCCCTCATGAATGAATGAATTCGTTCATGGGTTATCACGGAACCGGACTGGCGGCTTCCTAAAGAGTGCGTGGAAATACGCTCTTGCCCTCTTGCCATCTGATACGCTGTGCCACCTCCTGACTCTGCAGAGAGTCGCCCCCGCCCCTCTGGAGTAAGACCCTCACTAGATGTACGCCCTCTGCTTGGACTTCCCAGCCTCCTCAAATGTAAGAAAAAAATGCTCCGTTTCTTTAAAAACGACCCAATTTTAGATATTCTGTTGTAAGCAACAGAACACAGGAAGACGGTGAATGAGACCATCTTCCCCTCACCCAGTTTCACCCCTGCGCCTGACCTTCAACTCTGGATATCTGACTCATGAGCTGGTGTAGTGCCACCACCGCCTCTAGCGGCTCTGGTTCTAGAGTTGATGCCAGCTGTGACACTCTCCAGTGTGTGGTCTTGGGCGTGCACCCTGGCCACCCTTCCCTGTTTCCTCATGTGGAGAGGATCCCCTGAGAACTCCTAGTACTGTCCTGGACATTGTCCCCAGCAGCCCTGGAGGAAGAGGCAGACACAGGCACGCTCCATGAGCCTCGTTAACCCCATCGCCACTCTGTGAGGCCCGCACAAGAGGCTCGTCATCCCTACGGCTTCCAGGTGAGAAGACAGAAGACACCGGCTGCTTCTGCAGCCCCTCTGCCCTCCTGCACAGCCCGGCTGCCATCACTGCGTCCCATCACCAGGGCTCCTGCCACATTCTCCACCTGCCCACGGCAGACACATCCTTCTCCTGCTAGTCCACGCAAGATGAGACTGAAATTTTCCTGTCAACTTTCAGTGAGAAAGCAAAACGCACCACAGCAAAACAAGACAACTCACCTCTGCCTATGTCCCCAAACACCTGCCCCCACCTCTCAGCCTCTACTTTACCTTTTTGCTTAGTACCTTCTCTTTGCTACATAATTTTTCAAAACTACGGGAGCCTTTTCTGTGAAGGGGAAAGAAAGAAAGATTAACTTGGGAGTAATGGGGCAACGTGTAAGTTCAAGTTTGTTTGTTTGTTTGTTTGTTTGCTGATACGTTTGTTTTTTTGAGACTGCAAACAATCCAAACTGCCTTGAGGAGAGTTGTCAGCTGGCTTCCTCTGAGTCCTATGGGCTCCGGGGCCCTGGGAGAGGAGCTCTCATGTTGGTCACCTGGGCCCCGTCCCCATTTCAACTGAGAAGCTCTGTTTTACAGTTGAGATGTGAGTATGACAAGGTCTTATTGTGTATAGCAAACCCTTGAAATTGCCAGTTTGGTAAAAACCTGTGCCTGACACTTAATAAGAGAAGAAAACGGAGCAAAATGAAACTTTAGCTTGGGGTAAGAAATCCTGGGCTTAGTTCCCAGGGAGTCTTAGAGACCCTGGTCATGAGCCCATTCTTGCCTCAGTGCCTCTGACCTCCCAGTCCCTGCCAGGGTCATTGAGGGGGCAATGCCCAAAGCTGTGGGAGGTCCCTGGTCCACCCCTGTGCTCCTAGAGACAGAGGCCCACCCACCTGGAAACTTCTCTCCATGTCCTCCTCATTCGATGGATCGGTGTGCTCTGCAGAGCGGAGAGGATGGCGTGCACCGAGGAGAAGTTCCTGAGGACCAAGCATTCCTGGGGAGGAAAGAGAGTGAACCATGAGGTGGAGAGTTGGAGCCCGCCTGCTCCAGCTTCAGCCCCTTGGCTTACATCTCCCCTCTTGGATGAGGCAGAGGCCCGGGCAGCCACGGGAGGGCACAGCTGGAACCCCACGAGCAGAACTCACAGAGGGAGGATGTGAGCTCGACCCAAGAGCCCAGATAGGAAGTGAGCCTCCACCACTGGGACATGGGGGTCAAGGCCAGTGTGCCCTGACAGGAGACGCCCAGGCATTGTGCAGGGACTTAAGCACACAAGACTACCCTGATGGTGGTTGTAAGTCAAAGGCAGTTCCCAGGTCTGCAGAGAGGGGATCCCCTGGGTCCTCCCACGGCTTACCCTGGCCACCTTGATCCAGTGCTCCAGCACCCTGGCTCTGTCCTGGGCCTTCATGCTGTAATCCCCAAGGCAGGTGGTGATGACGCAATTGGCCACATTGTTAAATTGGGCGACGGTGGCACGAACGGTGGGTGCCAGGTGCTCCTTTCCCTTCTTGTTGCGTTGGGACCAGATGGAGCCCAGGCAGTCATAGGGCACCACCTCCCTAAACAGCTCCTGGAGAGGAAGAGTGTGTCACACAGGCTACTCTTGTGAAAGAGTTTGGATCTGGCTATGTGCCCACTGAAGGCACCCAAGAGCTAATACTGGCAGGCAAGGAACGAGTGGCATTGTCAGGCAGGCCGTTCTCACTAACTCCAAGCACTAGGAAGTGGCTCGGGTGTGCTCATCTTGAGGCTGCATCCAGTGTGCACCCCGATCAGCCCTTTGTTCTATTTCCTTCCTCAGATGCGCCCTGCCTGTGGCAGCTATGACTACGGGTTCTCTTTGGGTGTCTGCTAGGGAGTCTAGTACATATCAGGTCCTGAGAAGTGCTGAGGTTGGTGAGGTCACATGGGAGGATGGGTGGGTAACTCCTGAACCCACCTGCCCCTCAGTGAGCACCCTCCCAGAACCAGATAAGCCAGGCCCCCATGCTGCTTTCTCTCTGTCCCATCTCATCTTAGCTTCGGTCCCTCTGCAACTGGTACTGTTGATGTCTCAAGTCGACTGTCGACATGTGGACAGGGAAGGCTTGGGAATGAAGAAACTCATCCAGATCACATCACTGGTAGGATGTGGACCTGGTATTGGACCCAGATCACTGGACTCTGGTCAGTAATGGCTTGTCTGGGACACCAGGTGCAAGAAGGACAGCCTGTCTAGGCAGCCCCCCCTGCCCCCCGCAGAGGCGAGCTGCTCACCGCGTCCATCAGAGTCAGCTGCTCTGCCAGCAGCTTAGGAGGGAATGCCCTGATGTCCCACATGTCTCCACGGGGCCGGTTCATTGTTGCCACAGGAGAGGGGCACGAGGGCTTTGAAGGTTCCTGTAGCTTCAGTCCTGTCACATGTGGTGGCTGTTCTCCTGGCATTGGTGCTGGCACTGAAGCTGGTGGTGGACCCAGTTGTACAGGTGACTCTGAGTGCAGGGCAGGCCCCAGCTCTACCGGAGGTGCTGGCACTGGCTCTAGAGCTTGCCTGGGAAGTGCCTGTGGCTCTGGACATGAAGCAGGAGCAGGGGGGGGGGGAAGTTCACCAACATCAGTCATTTCCCACTGGCCTTTCCAAACACAGAAAGGATCTGACTGCATTAAAGGGAGTTCTAACCCCAAAGCACCACCCCTGGTAGTTCTTCCAGACTGCGGTCCCCTCACCATCTGTTTCTGCCTCAAAGAGCTCTGGATGCCTCAGGTTGGTGAGCAGAATGTACACATGGGCACCCATGTCCAATCCAGGCCAGCTGACCTGCACGCGGTCGATCTTAACTTTCAACGATGGAAAGTGCAGGGGCTGATGAAAATCTGTGCAGAAACGCTCCGGCATAGTGACCAAAGTGTGACAGATGGTGCTGGAAGTGTGAGAGTGGGCAGCAGAGTCAGAGGCTGGCCTTTCCTTCCATGCTGCGGCTCCCAGGGCACGCTTGTGTGGATCTGGGCCCCTGGGCCTGCCACTGCCTGTCTAGAGGACAACCTGCCCCCCCTCAAGCGCTGTGTGGCTGTCCTGACAGTGGCAGACCCGGCCATTAGACAGGACAAGTACAGACCCTTGTGAGCCTCACCCTTACACTCACATGGGTTTTCTGAAGGGACGGGTTAGCCACCTATGTGCACCTGTGAACTAAGGACCAAGGCCCCAGGCAGATTTGTGGGCAGGTTGCTCATAATAACTTCAGGCCTGAGCCCCTGTTGCCTGGGTCAGGAGGGACAGAGGTGGGATGGAGGACGGGCAGAGCTAGGATGCGACTGTCCTGGGGACGTGTCTGTGGAGAGCTGGCCCTGAGCCCCAGACTCCCCCTGTTCTGCAGGGAGCCTGTGACCCCATCCACAGCTCTGTTTGACTCCTTTTCACTTGCAGGGAAAGCCCCCAGACCTCAGCGCCCTCATGGGAATTACAAGTTGTCTCAGATTCACAGCTTTGTCAGTCCCTCCCCAGCCACGGTCCATATGTGCCCCCACACTGTGGGGTACAGAGAGCTCTCTTTCTGGATCAAAAGTCCACATACTTTCTAGTTGGGTGCTGGGCCTGTCATTGTGGGTAGAATGCGGGAGAATGCACCTCCACCTTGAGGAGGCCGTGAGGGCATCACAACTGACATGCTGTGGACGTGACTTGCTTACGGTGTCTACCGTGAGTATCTCACTCCGTGACTAGAATTGAGACCCAATGTCTGTTGTCTGCTTTGGTCACTGAATTATGCCAAGCATCTAGAAAAGTGACTTTACAAAGGAAGGGCTTATAAATGTGTTGAATAAGTAAGCCCCAAGCAGAGCATTCCCAGATATCTGAGTGGACCTGGGGTCTCCTTCTCTGGTGCCCATGGAGCCTGTTCTTTCTATATCGAGGACAAAGACAAGTTAGCAGAGATCTCCAATGAAAGTGCTGAGTCAGATATGCCTTCTATGGGCTTTTGCAAACTCAGAGAGACCCTGGCCATGGGGGCATGAGGCAGAGAGCTTTTTCAGCCAAACAGGAAAGAAAAATAATAAATATGAAAAAGCACAGTGCATCCAGCAGAGCCAGGCACCAGGCATCTCCTTGTCATGTCTTATGGCATTTGGCCCCTATAAGGACTCTCTGGGGTTCATCCTCTTACCACCCCACTTCTCGGAGGAGCAAACTGAGGCTCAGAGTGCTGTAGTGGCATTCCCGAGACACAGCTTATAGGTGGCAGAGTCACCATGGTGCCTTGGAGGGGGCGGGCACTCACCTACTGAAGAGCTGGTCCAGGAACTGTGGGATGGTGGTGAAGTCCCAGTATGAGCAAAGGAAGGTGGAGAAGTGGGGGACGGCTCTGCCCTGGAGAGCTGGCAGCAGGGACTCCACCAGCTTCGCCCTTGTGCCTGGCTGGAGGGTCCGCATCACGCGGATCTCTTGTAGGTCCAGGGTACGACCACTTTTATCCTGGAAGGAACAAGGAGGGACGCGCTTTCAGTGTCATCACCATGAATTGCCAGAGAACTGCGGCCTGGAGCTCAGACCAGGAAGTCCCAACCCTTTAGGGATCTGCTCATGTGGAAGACATGAGTGTCCATCGTGGAAAAGATTATAGGCTCTCGAAGTCAAATTCGACGTGGGGGACAGAAAAGAACTAAGAAAATAGTACCTTCGCAGTATGTTCAATGTAGTTTGTTAGCTGTGGAGCAACTAACTTCCTGTATTAGTAGCCTGTATAGAGATCACTGTCCCAGTGAGTTCTCAAAAATGACTCCCACGGTAGCCACAGGAAACACAGGCATTTGGATGTCAGTGGCTGCTCGACAGCACACAGGTCGGCACTGAGAACTGTCCTCAGCTGTGGCTGCATGTTCCCACTGAGCTCCCTGGGGCTTGGTGTGCTGCTGGCACGGAAAGGAAGGGGGCGGTGGGAACCTCATTTCCTCCCCATTTTGGAGACAGCGTGCAGAGAAAGACACCTGAAGAGAACCCTCACAACTTAAACAACACAATTGTCTTCCTTTCGTTTCCATCAGAGCGAGCCACGGTGATCCCAGATGCCACACAGAGGGAATGCTGGCAGCTCCTGGGGCAGGAGGAAGCCCATTGCAGTGCCAAGATCTGAGCAGATGATTCAGGGAAAAGAAGGATCAAGTGGCCGGTAAGTGGCTGACTGTGACTGAGACTGTCAGTTGCGAGGTTGGGAATGAAGAAAAATCAATGGTCTTTTTATTTGCCACATGGTCTCCAGATGGGTAAAATATTGCAAAGAATGTGAACACCCAGGAAAGGCTGAGGCAGGGAAGCAGCTCCGTTCTGAGACTGCTGCTGAGCATGCACCTGCTACATCACTTTGGAAAGTCATCTGGCTTCAGCTGTCAACATTTTACACGTGCATAGCTTTTCACCCAGGAATCCCTTTCCCCAGAGGCTGGTTTAGGAGGGGATTAGTCTATGTTCTGGGCTGAACTGTATTCCCCTCTTAAAATTCACAATTGATGTGGTAATACCCAGTGCATAAGACGATGACTGCGGTAGGACACAGGTCTTTCGAAAGGCAATTAAGTTCGAGTAAATTCGTTAGTGTTCGCTTTGATTTGACATGGCACGGGCCCTCAGAAGAAGACGTGGTAAGGCCACAGGGAAGCAGGAGAGAAGAGCATGTGAACAGAGATATAGAACGTGGCCGTCTACAAGCCCAGGAGAGAGACCTCAGGGGAAACCACCCCAGCCAACAGCTTGATATCAAATTTCTAGCCTCCAGAATTGTGGGAACATATATTTTTGTTGTCAGGGGCCTCTAGTGTGTGGTGCTGTGTTACAGCATCCCTAGCCAGCTCACACAGTCTGTCGGGCACACATAAGATGTTCCCTGCAGCACGGCTGAAATGGAAATTACAACTGAACCGTGTCACGTTCCACCGGCACCGAGAGACTGAACTGCCAGGGAAAATGGCCTCTGTTACAGGAAAACCTGAAGACGTGGGATGGCACAGCTCCCGGCCTGGTGGGGCTCCAGCGATGTGCTCTGTGAGATGATCCATTGCAGACAAATGTGTAGAACAGCCGGACCCCCTTTTTTGTGTGACTTCTCTGTTTTGTGTGTGTGAACACCCCCCTCCCCCATAAGAGTGATGGTTTGTAAGTCTTGGAGGAGACCTGGGAGGCAGCGGGGCTGACTGCTGCACAGGACACCTGGGGTGGGGAGCTAAAACAGTAAGAAGAGTGGCAACGAGCAAAGATGCTCACGGCCTAGTGTAGAGCGAAACCACACAAAAGTGCCTTCTCTTATAGTCCTGCAAGTGGGAGAACAGGGACTTTGCACCTAAGCGAGTTGCCAGTGGGTAGTACTAGAGGCCAGATTCCTGTGGGAGTGGAACTGTGGGTCACTCCAGTGGGAAGGCTTGAGTACAGTTTCCAGGGGAGTGCCCATATTTGGGTCAGGGTCCTGGGCCCACTCTGGTCATTATGGGTTCCTGTCTGTGGAGACCTCTCTGTGCCTGCTCTCACCTTAGACCAGCGCTGGCCTTGGTTGGTGACATGGTGCGCCTGGCCCTTGTCCAAGGAGATGGAGTATTTGGACCCATCAAACACCTCCTCGGTGCTCTCCTGCGTGGAGCTCTGTAATGAAAGTGGCCAGCATTTGGGCCAATAAGAGTCAGCAGCCTCCTGCCTGTGTCCATGGGAGATACCCCGACTAGAAATTCTTCCCCCTCCCCCGGTCAGGCACAGAGGAGCATCTGCATAGACCTCTAGCCGGGGGAGGAAACCAGATAACAGCTAGAGGTTCAGGATTTACTTCTGAGGATACAGACTTGGTCCCTAACGGTTACTTTCCCATCCTGCCAGCCACAACGTGAGACATGGACAGACCTTCCAGGGTTTCATCCCCTAACGACCAGCTCCTGTTCAGGAGGGGCCCCTCTTATCCTCTTCATTCTCTCTCTCTCTCTCTGTCTCTCTCTCTGTCTCTCTCTCTCTCTCCCAGTCTCTCACTCTCACTCTCTCTCTCACACACAGATGCAGACACGGACACACACGCAAACACACACGCAAACACACACGGACACACACACAGACACACACACACACACGGTGATTGGAACGTGGTGAAAAACTGCCCAGATGCGATCACAGGTGTGGACCCTCCTGGATTGGGCTGCCCTGTGTTACCTGGGGCTGCCCCCTGCCAAATGGCCACAGGCAGCAGAGGGGAGGACGGAGCCAACGTCTCCATCGTCTCAACAAGCTCTCTCTCTGGGAATTCCTGAGGTGAGATCGTCGAAAACTCGGGAAGCAACATGAATCCATCTTTCTCTCTTGGCAGTTGCTTGCCAAGTGAGTTGGATGGTTACCAGAGTTCTAAGTTCTGTTGCGGTCCATCACTAAGGAAGTGAGGTCACTTCTTTAAGATTCCATGACATGGGGTCTTTCCTTCAGTATGATCTATCCAGTGGTCTCTCTGGGCTGACGACTGCTCACCCTCTTCCCCCATGTCAACTTCTTAACTGCACGCAAGTGTGCAAACACAGCACTCCCTCAGCCCTTTGGGCGTGCAGCAAGGGCCCCAGGTTTCAAGGCAGAGGTTGATCAGAATCTCCTTTTTCTCACCATTTCTGTGATCCAAGACAAGATATCGTGTCTTTCAAGACCTCCTCAGTTTCCCAATATGCCCAATGGGGATTATGCAAGCATTTACTTCCTACGAAATTCATGAGGTGTATATGAGCTAAATCTTATTGAAACTCATGGGTTGGTGTCTGTAGTGGATCGAATTATGTCCCCCCAAAAGTCATTGAAGCTTGTATCCCCCACACATTATGTATTAGAAACGTAGCCCCCACTGTGATTGTTAAGAGGGTGCGAAATCCTATTACGGTAATTGGAAGGTGGAGCCTTGGAGGGGATCGGATTGTGAGACTGTGCTGAATGGATTAAAGGTGGTGGTCAGGGGTGTGGTTCTGAGAGCTTTAAAAGAAGAGGATAATCTGTCTTGCTCTCTCCTCTCTCTGCTTCCACCATCTTGCAATGCGAGACCCCTGGGTTGCTGTCACCACCACCAGATGGACGTTGGACGTCCCGGCCTCAGAAACTGTAAGCAAAAAAATTTCATTTTCTTTGTAAATTACCCAGATCCAGGTATTCTGTTAGAGCAACACAAAAGGGAATGAATACAGTGTCAAATGTACATACTGCACATACATGGAGATATTTGAATTGCAAAAAAGAGTGAAATATAGCATGAGATACAATTCCAAGAGGCCTGAATTCCAGCAGTGTCATCATCTTGGGAAAGTCCTTTTTTGTGACCAGGTTTTTTTTTTTTTCCCCCCTGCAGTGATAACACAGTGAAATTAAATTCAGGTATTGTCATCTCCTGATAGTAAAATTTTCAGTGCCTTCCTATGATATTTAGAATCAGTCCCATGGGCTTTACCTCGGCCTGTGTGGTGGCATCCTGCACAATGAATGGCTCCCAGCACTAAGTGGTTAGCCACTTCGTTCTGACCAAGGGAACACAACACAAGTGATGGGATGGGATGTCACTTGTGTCTGAGTCAGTTCAGGCTGCTATAAGAAAGTACCATAGTGTGGGTAGCTTATATCCAACATCAATTTGTTTCTCAGAGTTCTGGAGCATGGAAGGTGGAGATCAAGGTCTGAGCATAGTTGGGTTCAGGTGAGGAATCTCTTTTGGTTTGAAGACAGCAGACCTCAGGTTGTATCCTTTAGAGAAAGCACTCAAGTCAGCTTTAAAAAGGTACCTCTCACCGTTGACGACAGCTGAAATAAGGGGTGGACAGAAGGTCAGAGACAGAACGCGGGAATGTTGCGGGACATGAGGGAAGAAAGCCTTTCCCACAGCACTTGGCAGGGAACAGAAAATTAGCGGCCAAACCTCCACCCTCCTGGAGGAATTGTCACACCAGGGTGACACGAACACGGAGAAGTGAAGGTCAGCCATCAAAGCAGGCCCTGCCGATACTGATCGTGGTGGGTGTGCGTACCACCTCCTGTCACTGTACCCTTCTCAGAGGAAAGGGGGCAAGGCCCAGGGGTACAAAACAGAGGCACAGACTAGGGAGAGAGAGGTCTATGTCTTTTAAGAAAAAGCAAACAAGGCAGCTTCAAATAAGAGAAAGATGACATCATCAGAGGCCCATATGTATCTGCATAATGTCTTCTAGATGCATCCGAGTTGTTGCAAATGACAGGATTTTGTTCTTTTCTAAGGCCGAATAGTATTTCGTTGTGTACGTATACCACCTTTTCTTTATCTGTTCGTCTGTTAATAAACACTCAGGTTGATTCTATATCTTGACTCTTATGAATAATGCCTCCATGAACATGGGAGTACAGATATCTCTTCAACCTATTGACTTCACTTCTTTGGGGGATATTCCCTGAAGTGGGATTGCTGGATCATATGGTAATTCTGTTTACAGTTTTTTGAGAAACCTCCACGCTGTTTTCTGTAATGGCCGTACGTTCCTACCAGCAGTGTACAAGGGTTTCCTTTTGTCCACATCCAGGCAATGCTAGATATCTTTTGTCTTTTTGATAACAGCCATTCTATTGGGTATGAAGTAATAGCTCCTAGTGATTTTAATTCGTATTTCCCTGATGATGAGTGAGGTTGAGCATTTTTTCATCAAACTGTTGGTTATGTGGAGGTCTTATTCTGAGAAATGGATATTCAGTTACTCTGCCCATTTTTGAATCGAGTTATTGTCTTGCTATTGAGTTGTTTGAATTTTGTACATATTTTCGGATACTTATTCATTACCAGATGTATAGTTTTCCAGTATTTTCTCTCATTCCAGACATTGTGTCTTAACTCTTCTTATTGTTCTTTTCCTGTGCGGAAGCTTTTTAATTGGATGCAATCCCATTTTTGTCTGTGTTTGAGTTTGTCACCTTGCTTTTGGGGTTAACTCCGAAAAATCATTGCCCAGACCAGTGTTGTGGAGCTTTTCCCATATGTTTTCTTCTAGTGGTTTGACAGTTTCAGGTGTTCCATTTACCTGTCTAATCCATATTGAGTGTCGATTTTTGTATGTGGTCTCAGATAAGATAAGGGTTCAAGTTCATTTTTCTGAATGTGTATACACGGTTTTGCCAGCACCGGTTATTGAAGAAACTGTTATTTGCTCATTAAGTGTTCTTGGTACCTTTATTGAAAATCATTTGACTGTAAATGTGTAGGTTTATTTTGCAGCTCCAGTGTGTTTCATTGGTTGATGTTCCTGTTTTTAGTCTACTACCTTGTTGTTTTGATGACTGTAGCATTTGTCTTAGTCCATTTCTGTTGCTTATAACAGAATTCCCTCAAACTGGGTGATTTATAAAGAAACAGTCTTTATCGCTTACAGTTTCAGATGCTGGGAAACCGAAAGTCTAGGAAACACATCTGGTGAGGATCTTCTTTGGTGGTGACTTCAACGACACACGTTATCACACTGTAAGAAAGGCAGGAGCGAGCGAGCAAGAGAGAGAGAGAAAGAGAGAAAGAGAAATGGCATGCTCCTTGTGTGCTCTCCTTTTAAAGACCCCAGAACCATGCCCCTGACCACCGTTAAAACCATCAGTTTATTAATCTCTTTACTAAAACATGGTCCTCACAACCTAATCACCTCTTCAAGGCCCCACCTCTCAATTCCCATAGGAAGAATTCCCACCCTGTTAACACTGTCACAGTGGGAGTTCAACTTCTATTACATGAACTCTGAGGGACAGAATTCAACCCACAGCTGCTTTGTAGTATATCTTGAAGTCAGGTCGTGTGATGCCTCCAGCCGTGTTCATTTTGCTCAAGTTTGCCTATTCAGGGTCTTTTGAGTTCCACAGGAAAAATGAAAAATGACGTTGGACTTTCGATAGGGGTTGCATTCCATCTGTATATCACTCCAGGCCCTATGAACATTTGAACAATATTAATTTTTCTGATCTATAAATATGAACATGTATTTTCACTCATTTGTGTTTGCTTCCATTTCTTCCATCGGTGTTTTATGGTGTTCAATATACAGACGTTTCATATCCTGGTTAAATTTACTTCTAAATGTTTTTTGGCTGGTATCGTGAATGGGATGGTGTTCTTATGTTTTTGGACAGTTCATTGTTGGCGTATAGAAGTGTGACTGATTTTTGTGTGTTGATTTTGTATCCTACAACCTTACTGAATTTGTTTTTCAGTGCTCACAGATTTTGGTGGTATCTTTAGGTGTTTCTGTTCTATATGCAAGATCACGTTGCCAGCAAACAGACAATTTCACTTCTTCCCTTTTGTTTGGCATTCCTTTTATTTCATTTCTTGACTAATTGCTGTGGCTAGGACTTCCATTATGATACTGAAAGCACTGAGAGTGGGCATTCTCGTCTTGTTCCTGATCCTAGAAGAAAAGGTCACAACTTTTCAACATTGATTGTGGTGTTGGCTGGGGGTTGGTCACATGTGCCCTTTTTATTGTGTTGACGTGTATTTCTTCTATACCTCATTTGTTGGGTCTTTTTATCACGAGATGTTGTTGAAGTTTGTCAGATGCTTTTTCCGCATCTGTTCAGGTGCTCTTGTAGTTTTGGTCCTTCATTCTGTTCATATGGTATATCACATGTATTATTTTGCATGTGTTGGAGCATCCTTGCATCCCAGGTATAAATCCCCCTTGATGATGGTGGATGATCTTTTTAATGTGTTGTTCAAATTGTGGAGAAGCCCATATCAGATCTTTCCTCTCATGATTAGACTCATATGTCCAAATGCATATTCCTAGTATATGCCTCTGTGTCATATGGCATTTCTATCTGCAGTTGTTCAAGGAACCTCCATGCTATTCTCCATAATAGCATGGTTGCACTATTTTACAGTCCTCCCAGCAGTGTAGGAAGGTTCCCCTTTCTCCACATCTTCACCAGCTTTTGTTATTCTATCTTTTTGACAATAGCCAGTCTAATTGGGGTGAGGTGATATCTCAGAGTTGTTTTGATTTGCATTTCCCTGATGACTGGTGATGTTGAGCTTTTCTTCATATACCTACTGGCCATCTGTATGTCTTCCTTTGAAAGGTGTCTACTCAGCTCCTTTGTCCATGTTTTAATTGGATTATTGGGTTTTTGAGTGCAAAGATATTTGAGGTCCTTGTATATTCTGGATATCCAGAGTATAAACAGCAAAGTTGAGAGTTCCTGTATCCCCCGTTCCCCCACAGATGCACAGCCTTCGCCATTTTCAGCAGCCCTCGCCGGAGTGCTGCTACACTTGTTAGACGGATGCACGTACGTTGATCCCTTCCTCCCCTGTCCCCCTGGGCAACCGCTGATCTTTTCACTGTCTGCATAGTTTTTCCTGTCCCAGAATGTCATATGGTCGGTATCATACAGTATGTGGCCTTTTTAGACGGGCCTCTTCACTCAGCAGTATGCATTTAAGTATCCGTCATGTCTTTTCATGGCTTGATAGCCCATTTCTTTTTAGCACTGAATAATATTCCAAAGGTAACCTTTCTTGCTCAGCCTTTTACCGTGTTAACTTCTACATCATTACACAAGACTGTTTTATCCTCAGAGAGCTTGAAGTCCAGTCAAGGAGACTGGGTAGGCCCCCTGCACTGTGATAAATGCATGACAGGGAATGTACTCGGGGACAGGGGGCACATAGGGACATTTGGGTCAGGGGGCATGTGCCATGTGGCCCTCTCTCCTTGAGGTGGTGAGGATGTGTGTGGAGTATAAGATATTGCCCCTCTTTTCAGGAATTGTATTACTGTACAGTTAGCAGATAAGCTGGCTAGTACCCGTGACGTAACAGCAAGTAATAGAACCTAATGTGTGATCAAAGGCTAAGTTGAGAGCAGTCGATTCTGGAACCGCCGGGGTTGGAGAGAGAGGGAAGCCAATGAGAGTTGGAATGCTTGCAGAGAAAAATCTTGAACTGAGCCGTGAAATCTGGGAAGGCTGTAGAGGAGTTAAGGGGAGAGCAGGGCATTCCAGGTCGGGAGTGGGTTCATCACGAGGTGCTTAATCCAGTGCCGAAACCAGTACCTGGCACATAGTAGGTGCTCAATTCAGTGTCTTTTTAAGTGGCTGAGTGGACATGGCCAGATGAACAGATTGAAAGTAATGTACCTCTTTGACCACCCTTTGATGTTAAAAGGAGATCTGACTGAACGTAGCATTGATGGTGGTATAAATTGGTCAAGCCTTTTTGGAAGACCTTGAGCCTGGGAGTATCTGTAAAACTTTTAAACGAGCATGCCTTTGACCCAGAAACTCCACTTAGAGAAATCTACTTTAAAGCCGTATTTGCCTATATTCTTAAGGGTATATGATTAAATAGTCCATGGCATATTCATGTGTGGACTTTGAAGTTTAACAAACATGTATAACGTTGTCAGACAAAAACAGTCTGAAATTTCTTTTGGAAAACTATCCACAAAATGGTATACTGTATGTGGTTGATCCTTGGCCCACTGTTAGAAGGGAAACTTAGGCACAGGAAAATTTTGGCAAGTTTATCTGAGCAGACAACGATTAGGACTCTGGCAGCCCCAGATCTCAAGAGGTCCAGTGCCCCAGCAAGGGGGCGAGCTGGGGAAATGTTTGTTAGTTGTTCTTTGAGGAAGCAAGACAAAGAAGATGCATTTGATTGGTGGAAGTGGAAAGTTTTTAGTTACAGGTTAGTTTTGGTGGGTTCTGATTGGTAAGGCTTGAGTTGACATTGAGTTGGATTTCGGTTTGCTTATGTAGGAGGAACCCAAGGCAATGGAGCTGTCTCAGCCTAATGGCCCCCCAATTATTTTAACACCACCATGAAGATTTGTGCTTTTTGTGTCCCCATCACCTTCATATCCCATTTCCTGAGTCTGATCCAAGACAGACTTAATAATAATCATCTGCTCATGCTCATCACTAGCTGGTGAGCCCCTTGAAGCTGCAGAGAGTGTTTGGGGTGTCTTTGTATTTCCTTCCAGGCCCAGAACAATATAGGTCTTTGGAAAGGTTTGTGAAATTGAACTGATAGAAATGAAATTTCATGAATTGCTCTCTTCTGTTACTTCTTTTCCACGAACATGTTACGTAAAGATAGCAACAGGTGAGTTTGCTGTGTGTCTATTGGATGAAACGTTTTCAGTATTCTTGTTAAATAGGAACTGTCCAAGATCACGATGCCGGTTACGTTAAATGAGCCATTGAGCTCATAAACTGGTGATATTGGTGAAGCTTTTTTTTTTTTCTTCCTGCACATGCTTCATGCCCGGAGCAACGGGCACTTCCCCACAGGCTCTAGAGCCAACCTTGCCTGCTCTGCACCCAGAGTCACCTGTAGGACTGGATCCATGAGCATCTTCTGAGCCCACACCAGGGGCAGGGAAGTGGCCACCTCCAGTGATGGAGCTGGAACTTGAGCGATCTCCAGAGCTCTTCTACCCCTGTCCTGTGATGCGATGAACCAGCCCAGTGTGGACATGCGTGACATCATGGCATTCTCTCCCAAGCTGCCGGCAGAGCAGGTGACGCTGATGGACACGGTGAGCAGCTTGGCTCTGCAGAGTGGGGCCTAGACAGGCTGTCCTTCTTGCACCTGATGTCCCAGACCAGCCATTCCTGACCAGAATGCAGTGATCTGGGTCCGGTATCAGTTAGGCATCTTACTAACCACGTGAACTGAACTCGTTTTATAATGCATGTGACGTTCCTGTCCACACGTCAACAGTACAGATGGGACACCGACAGCACCAGGTGCACGGAGTGACTGTGAAGATCAAATGAGTTGGGACGTATGGGAAGCAAGTCCAGGCCCTGGGCCATTTGGGGATGGAGGGTGCTCACTGAGGTGCAGGCAGTTCCATGGGTCTCTTCCACCCACCCTCCCAGGAGGCTTCACCAGCTTCAGCACTTCTTTAGCACGTGATGTGGACTAGACACTGTAGCAGACGCCCAAGTAGAGCCCCTAGTTGTAGCTTCCAAAGGGAGTGTGAATCCGAATGGGGAAATGGAGCAGAGGACTCATTAGGATGGGTTAAGATGCCACCTTGAGATGTGCATGCCCTGGACAGCTTCTGGGTGTGGGGCTGGTGAGAATAACCTGGCGGCAATGCTACAGACCCTTGGTCAGCAGTGGTAGGCCTGGGACATCATGTACTTAAGCACCCTCAGTGGGTGGAGAACCCAACGCAGGGACTCCTGCCAGCCTCCGGCTACATGCTGAGCTTCCTGAGCTCCAGCTCAGACCACCGTCACCTGCCTGGGGACTGCACGATACTGTGGATTCTGAGCTGGGGTGGGCCATGCCCCTGCAATGCTCTCCTCCTCTGTAGCAGGTGTGCAAGAAGGTGGTGCCCTATGACCACTGGAGCCCCCGCTGGTCCCAGTAGAACAAGAAGGTCAAGGAGCACCCGGCAGCAACTGTCCATGCCACCGTTACCCAGTTCAACAGTGTGGCCAACCGTGTCATCAGCACCTGCCTCGGGGACCACAGCTGAAAGGCCCGGGAACTGCTTTCCATCTCATAGATTATTGTGTTTCCTTCTCAGGGGTGCCGCCATTTAGGACATTTTTCTCACTCTGTGCCATTGTCTGTACCCTGCCTGGCACATCTGCTCACTGTCTGAAGGAGACACGGAGAGAAGTTGGGAGGTAGGGAGGACGTCCCCCTACCCGGGAAGGAGCACCAGGGACGACCAGGGTCCTCTGTTGTGCTGAACATGGCTTTGTCGGTGAGCCTGGAAGTCACTGGGGCCAGGGACACTGGAGGCTGCAATGAGCTGGATGAAGAGGCCTGTCAATCTTTCTGGGACCTTAGGCCAGCAGTTCTGCCCCAGGATTCAGTGTTATCAACTGTCAGGCACAGGCTGGAGCCGGTTGGACACTATCAAGTGTTTAGTAACAGCAATGGAACTCTTTGCCCAACTGAAATCTCACCTGTAAAACCAGAGCTGCTCAGTTGAAATGGGGATGGGGCACAGGTGACCAGCATGAGAGCTCCTCTCACCAGTCCCTCGCAGCCCTTAGGACGCAGAGAAACCCAGCTGGAAGCTCTCATCCAGACAATGGGAATTCATTGGATTTTCAAACTAAAGGAATTTGAACTCACACAACTCCACACATTATTCACACTTATTCCTCTTTCCCCTCTCCAGAAAAAGAAAAAAAAAAAAAAAAAAAAAAGCTTCCCGAAATTTCAAAAGCTGTGTGCCGAAGACAGCTCAGTGAGCAGAAATGTGCTCATCTAGTAAAGAGGAGGTGAGGGGATAGGGGAGTGACTGGGGAGGCCACAGGGCGAGAGTGGAGGGGGCGCCTGCCTGGTGGTGATTTTAACTTTCCCCCTGAATGTTTCTGTGAAAACTCTCAGGCTTGTCCAGATTGCTGGGACTAGAGATGCGTTTGTGCAGAGGCACTGGGGGTTCTGGGGGCAGGAAGCCCTGGAAATGGGTGCAGTGATGCAGCTGGGCTGTGCTGGGGTGGAAGGGAAGGCCGTGGAGAGAAGGAAGGGCAGCTACCTTCCCTGGAAAAGAAGGGATGAGAAGTGATGACAGCAGACACAGTCAAGTAGTCACCTGAAACGCATTGTCATCTGAAGGCTCAACCAGGGAAGAATGGGCTTCTGACCTCACTGGCTGCCTGGCTTCCTTGGGCCTGCTCCTCTTTGCCTCGAGGGTGTCGCCGGCCTAGTGGGATGGGGGCTCCAGCTGGCAGGAGAGCTTGTAGCTGCAGGACAGAGAGGCAGCTGCGAGTCTACCGGGAGCCACACCTCAGCTCTCCCTCCCAGTGCCTGCCCTGTAGCTGGAGTCCTGGTGCCCCAGTGGTCACCATGCGACAGGGTCTGTGGCTGACCAGACATCCATGGCCCCAGGCTCTCCGCAGCTGCCACCAGAAAGAGCCCCCTATGCCCTGACTATGATCAAATTCCTGCAAGGCCCTCACCTCTCGTTGTCACTGAGCCACTCAGTGGAGCTAAACCAGTGTCCAAATTCTTCCTCCTTCTCGAAGTGGTAATTGTTGGCTGCCACCTGGAGGAGCTGGATTTCTCTGAGGACTTTAATTTCCTGGGGCCAGAGAGAAAAACAGGATGCCGACAGGGCCTGGGTGGGAGATGCTAAAGGGACCTTGTGGGGGAGGGATGAAGCAGTGAGATGGTTTACAGAGTTTTCTCTTAAGTGATACCCTCCTCTCCTTCCATCCCATCCATGCCCCAACCTGTTCTCAGAGTTGGGTTCCAACAGCCTGTCCCCCAGAAATGTGTCCTTGATTGCTGTCCCCTTCCCACACCCTCCAGTGGGATGGGATGCCCCGCTCCGTCTATCAAATCTTCCTAATAAATCAGAGATGCAGGGGATGCAGGCAGGAAGTGTCCTGCCCGGGTGAGAGGGGCCGTCTGTGACTTCCACATCCCCACGCTCCCTTGAGCGAGGGCCGCAGCTACTCACCTTCCGCCTTTTCTGGGTGTTGAATACCTTTCCCTGAAAGAGTGATGGTCCGAGTCTCTCAGAAAGGCCCCCTAGCCCATTTCTAGCCCCATCCTCACCCGTTCCCGTGTTGCACTAAGGCCGGGGCCATCTGGGTCAGGGGGAGTGCACAAAACAGGGCTTGCACCTAGGTCAGGCTCTGAGCTCTGGAGAAGGATGACATTGGAGCTGAGGATCGAGGACCTTCTGTCTCAACCCTCCCTGATGACAGGGTGAGGATACTGAAGCCTCTGATAAAAAGGGGCTGCTGGCCACTCCCAAGCTGCCTGCCATCAGAGGGGCCCTATTTCACTCTCTTCCCATGGCAAGCAAGTAAGGGAGAGGCTGAGTCCAGCTGAGCTCTGCGACTTCTCCACTTGGAGAACAGGGACTGGGGGCTTGTATGGACACTCCATCACTCACGGGTGAGAAGGGCGTGACCCCCCCAGCACACGGGCAGGCGTGAGGTCTCATGAGTGGAGGTTTGCCGAGTGCTGAGTTCTAAGGGCTCTCCCCTCCCCAGCCTCAGGATCCTGGCCCCCGACCTGCCCGTCCCCAGGCTCACTCACATCCACATAGTCGTCCATCGCAGCGTCTAACATCACCAGGTCGCTGAGATAGGTTCCCAGGAAGGGAACGATACCCTGTGACATTGGGGTGGTAGTGGTGATGAGCACCAGCTCTTGGGTGTCCACACTTGGCTCATTCTATAAAAATCTCACCAAGCTCGTCTATCTGGACCCCCCTAGCCAGGGTTTTCCACTTGGAGCCACAGAGAAACCTCGGGCGCCTCCCCTCCGTGGCCACACTGCTCTCTCCCCAGCTGGCGTCCAAAGACACCGTGTACCCCCTAGCTACCTCTGTGGTGAAAGTTTCATGTCCCAGTGGTTACGTGGTTCCTGCCACACCTCGCTCTGTAATCCCCTCTAGGCCAGCTCTTCCAGGTCCTGGACGTGGTGTCTCTAATAAAGGCATCTCAGATGCTGTGGCCACAGGAAGGCAGGCCCCTTAGGGCGGAAGCTCTCTCCTCTTTTGATTTGGAGGCCTCCAGCTGGAAGGGAGGGGCCCCTGTCATCTACTCCCTAGAGCCCCTCCCAGTCACAGACACACTCACCTTTTTCTGCTGCCGCTGCCTCATCTGGGCTCTCTGATGGTTCATCTCTAAGGTGGCCAATTTGACGGTCCCCACCTGACAGGGTCAGGGACAAGGTTAGCGCTATGTCCAAATGAATGTCCCCTCCAAAGTTCATGTGGAAACATGATACCCACTGTAACTGTATTAAGAGGGTGGAAGATTCCACAACACTGTTTGAAAGGTGGGGCCCTGTAAGAGGTGACCGGACTAGGATTACTCTGCCCTCATGAATGAATGAATTCGTTCATGGGTTATCACGGAACCGGACTGGCGGCTTCCTAGAGTGCGTGGAAATACGCTCTTGCCCTCTTGCCATCTGATACGCTGTGCCACCTCCTGACTCTGCAGAGAGTCGCCCCCACCCCTCTGGAGTAAGACCCTCACTAGATGTACGCCCTCTGCTTGGACTTCCCAGCCTCCTCAAATGTAAGAAAAAAATGCTCTGTTTCTTTAAAAACGACCCAATTTTAGATATTCTGTTGTAAGCAACAGAACACAGTAAGACGGTGAATGAGACCGTCTTCCCCTCACCCAGTTTCACCCCTGCGCCTGACCTTCAACTCTGGATATCTGACTCGTGAGCTGGTGTAGTGCCACCACCGCCTCTAGCGGCTCTGGTTCTAGAGTTGATGCCAGCTGTGACACTCTCCAGTGTGTGGTCTTGGGCGTGCACCCTGGCCACCCTTCCCTGTTTCCTCATGTGGAGAGGATCCCCTGAGAACTCCTAGTACTGTCCTGGACATTGTCCCCAGCACCCCTGGAGGAAGAGGCAGACACAGGCACGCTCCATGAGCCTCGTTAACCCCATCGCCACTCTGTGAGGCCCGCACAAGAGGCTCGTCATCCCTACGGCTTCCAGGTGAGAAGACAGAAGCCGGAGGTGGGGGCGTGCCTTGCCCAGGGCTTCGCGGGAGAGGCCGGCTCCTCCCCAGCAAGTGGAGGCCGTGACCCAGCTGCCTTCACCCCACCCACCAGCACCACCGCTGGCGAGGGGATCGGCTTGTGGGCTCTCTGTAAGCCTCCTTGTCACCAGCCAGGCCCAGCCTTGGTGAAGGAGGGACAGCATGTTCTGAGAAGGCTGGTTTAGGGGTTCCTGCCCACCCCAGCACCACTGATGTCTGTGCACCCAACGCTGGGTTTGAGGCCACGTCAAAGGCTTCACCTCCCCAGTAATGCACCGAGAGAGTTCCCTGCGCAGAACCCTCTCTTCCTCCGCTCAGGATGTGGTCTCCCGAGATGCCACCTCTGACCAGCAGGGCAGAGGATTCCCGGAGCACTGGCCAGCGACAGCTTCTCACTCCTTTATGTGGAAGGTTCTATGATCTGGTCAGGAAGGACCTTCTAGGAACGTGTGAGTCCCTTAGGTACTTCTCATGAGTCATCTGGCGCGCACGTCCATGCTAACTGGGCACAGGGGTGAGAATCCTGGGGCTGTGATCGATTAGTACTGTCTGCACAGGGCACAGTGGGGACTAGCAGCAATCACATGCATCTGCCCCAAGTACACCTTGGGCCCCCAAACTGTGCAGGCCATGTGACGATCCGGCCCGCGGGTTTTCTCTGCTGTACACGTCCCTGGTGCAGGCGGGTGTCCCCACCCCACGGAGGTGCCGTACAGTCAGCAGCGACAGAGGCCTGGCTTCCTAAAAACTGCTGGGCTAGTTTGCCGAAGGAAGCCCTGCCTACCGCATCCACCAACGGCCTGGAGAAAGCCACGTGCCGAAAGGATGGAGCAGCGTGCGAGGCGGACACCGGCTGCTTCTGCAGCCCCTCTGCCCTCCTGCACAGCCCGGCTGCCATCACTGCGTCCCATCACCAGGGCTCCTGCCACATTCTCCACCTGCCCACGGCAGACACATCCTTCTCCTGCTAGTCCACGCAAGATGAGACTGAAATTTTCCTGTCAACTTTCAGTGAGAAAGCAAAACGCACCACAACAAAACAAGACAACTCACCTCTGCCTATGTCCCCAAACACCTGCCCCCACCTCTCAGCCTCTACTTTACCTTTTTGCTTAGTACCTTCTCTTTGCTACATAATTTTTCAAAACTACAGGAGCCTTTTCTGTGAAGGGGAAAGAAAGAAAGATTAACTTGGGAGTAATGGGGCGACGTGTAAGTTCAAGTTTGTTTGTTTGTTTGTTTGTTTGCTGATACGTTTGTTTTTTTGAGACTGCAAACAATCCAAACTGCCTTGAGGAGAGTTGTCAGCTGGCTTCCTCTGAGTCCTATGGGCTCCGGGGCCCTGGGAGAGGAGCTCTCATGTTGGTCACCTGGGCCCCGTCCCCATTTCAACTGAGAAGCTCTGTTTTACAGTTGAGATGTGAGTATGACAAGGTCTTATTGTGTATAGCAAACCCTTGAAATTGCCAGTTTGGTAAAAACCTGTGCCTGACACTTAATAAGAGAAGAAAACAGAGCAAAATGAAACTTTAGCTTGGGGTAAGAAATCCTGGGCTTAGTTCCCAGGGAGTCTTAGAGACCCTGGTCATGAGCCCATTCTTGCCTCAGTGCCTCTGACCTCCCAGTCCCTGCCAGGGTCATTGAGGGGGCAATGCCCAAAGCTGTGGGAGGTCCCTGGTCCACCCCTGTGCTCCTAGAGACAGAGGCCCACCCACCTGGAAACTTCTCTCCATGTCCTCCTCATTCGATGGATCGGTGTGCTCTGCAGAGCGGAGAGGATGGCATGCACCGAGGAGAAGTTCCTGAGGACCAAGCATTCCTGGGGAGGAAAGAGAGTGAACCATGAGGTGGAGAGTTGGAGCCCGCCTGCTCCAGCTTCAGCCCCTCGGCTGACATCTCCCCTCTTGGATGAGGCAGAGGCCCGGGCAGCCACGGGAGGGCACAGCTGGAACCCAACGAGCAGAACTCACAGAGGGAGGATGTGAGCTCGACCCAAGAGCCCCGATAGGAAGTGAGCCTCCACCACTGGGACATGGGGGTCAAGGCCAGTGTGCCCTGACAGGAGACGCCCAGGCATTGTGCAGGGACTTAAGCACACAAGACTACCCTGATGGTGGTTGTAAGTCAAAGGCAGTTCCCAGGTCTGCAGAGAGGGGATCCCCTGGGTCCTCCCACGGCTTACCCTGGCCACCTTGATCCAGTGCTCCAGCACCCTGGCTCTGTCCTGGGCCTTCATGCTGTAATCCCCAAGGCAGGTGGTGATGACGCAATTGGCCACATTGTTAAATTGGGCGACGGTGGCACGAACGGTGGGTGCCAGGTGCTCCTTTCCCTTCTTGTTGCGTTGGGACCAGATGGAGCCCAGGCAGTCATAGGGCACCACCTCCCTAAACAGCTCCTGGAGAGGAAGAGTGTGTCACACAGGCTACTCTTGTGAAAGAGTTTGGATCTGGCTATGTGCCCACTGAAGGCACCCAAGAGCTAATACTGGCAGGCAAGGAACGAGTGGCATTGTCAGGCAGGCCGTTCTCACTAACTCCAAGCACTAGGAAGTGGCTCGGGTGTGTTCATCTTGAGGCTGCATCCAGTGTGCACCCCGATCAGCCCTTTGTTCTATTTCCTTCCTCAGATGCGCCCTGCCTGTGGCAGCTATAACTACGGGTTCTCTTTGGGTGTCTGCTAGGGAGTCTAGTACATATCAGGTCCTGAGAAGTGCTGAGGTTGGTGAGGTCACATGGGAGGATGGGTGGGTAACTCCTGAACCCACCTGCCCCTCAGTGAGCACCCTCCCAGAACCAGATAAGCCAGGCCCCCATGCTGCTTTCTCTCTGTCCCATCTCATCTTAGCTTCGGGCCCTCTGCAACTGGTACTGTTGATGTCTCAAGTCGACTGTCAACATGTGGACAGGGAAGGCTTGGGAATGAAGAAACTCATCCAGATCACATCACTGGTAGGATGTGGACCTGGTATTGGACCCAGATCACTGGACTCTGGTCAGTAATGGCTTGTCTGGGCCACCAGGTACAAGAAGGACAGCCTGTCTAGGCAGCCCCCCCTGCCCCCCGCAGAGGCGAGCTGCTCACCGCGTCCATCAGAGTCAGCTGCTCTGCCAGCAGCTTAGGAGGGAATGCCCTGATGTCCCACATGTCTCCACGGGGCCGGTTCACTGTTGCCACAGGAGAGGGGCACGAGGGCTTTGAAGGTTCCTGTAGCTTCAGTCCTGTCACATGTGGTGGCTGTTCTCCTGGCATTGGTGCTGGCACTGAAGCTGGTGGTGGACCCAGTTTTACAGGTGACTCTGAGTGCAGGGCAGGCCCCAGCTCTACCGGAGGTGCTGGCACTGGCACTAGAGCTTGCCTGGGAAGTGCCTGTGGCTCTGGACATGTAGCAGGAGCAGGGGGGGGGGGGAGAAAGTTCCCCAACATCAGTCATTTTCCACTGGCCTTTCCAGACACAGAAAGGATCTGACTGCATTAAAGGGAGTTCTAACCCCAAAGCACCACCCCTGGTAGTTCTTCCAGACTGCGGTCCCCTCACCATCTGTTTCTGCCTCAAAGAGCTCTGGATGCCTCAGGTTGGTGAGCAGAATGTACACATGGGCACCCATGTCCAATCCAGGCCAGCTGACCTGCACGCGGTCGATCTTAACTTTCAACGATGGAAAGTGCAGGGGCTGATGAAAATCTGTGCAGAAACGCTCCGGCATAGTGACCAAAGTGTGACAGATGGTGCTGGAAGTGTGAGAGTGGGCAGCAGAGTCAGAGGCTGGCCTTTCCTTCCATGCTGCGGCTCCCAGGGCACGCTTGTGTGGATCTGGGCCCCTGGGCCTGCCACTGCCTGTCTAGAGGACAACCTGCCCCCCCTCAAGCGCTGTGTGGCTGTCCTGACAGTGGCAGACCCGGCCATGAGACAGGACAAGTACAGACCCTTGTGAGCCTCACCCTTACACTCACATGGGTTTTCTGAAGGGATGGGTCAGCCACCTATGTGCACCTGTGAACTAAGGACCAAGGCCCCAGGCAGATTTGTGGGCAGGTTGCTCATAATAACTTCAGGCCTGAGCCCCTGTTGCCTGGGTCAGGAGGGACAGAGGTGGGATGGAGGACGGGCAGAGCTAGGATGCCACTGTCCTGGGGACGTGTCTGTGGAGAGCTGGCTGTGAGCCCCAGACTCCCCCTGTTCTGCAGGGAGCCTGTGACCCCATCCACAGCTCTGTTTGACTCCTTTTCATTTGCAGGGAAAGCCCCCAGACCTCAGCGCCCTCATGGGAATTACAAGTTGTCTCAGATTCACAGCTTTGTCAGTCCCTCCCCAGCCACGGTCCATATGTGCCCCCACACTGTGGGGTACAGCGAGCTCTCTTTCTGGATCAAAAGTCCACATACTTTCTAGTTGGGTGCTGGGCCTGTCATTGTGGGTAGAACGCGGGAGAATGCACCTCCACCTTGAGGAGGCCGTGAGGGCGTCACAACTGACATGCTGTGGACGTGACTTGCTTACGGTGTCTACCGTGAGTATCTCACTCCGTGACTAGAATTGAGACCCAATGTCTGTTGTCTGCATTGGTCACTGAATTATGCCAAGCATCTAGAAAAGTGACTTTACAAAGGAAGGGCTTATAAATGTGTTGAATAAGTAAGCCCCAAGCAGAGCATTCCCAGATATCTGAGTGGACCTGGGGTCTCCTTCTCTGGTGCCCATGGAGCCTGTTCTTTCTATATCGAGGACAAAGACAAGTTAGAAGAGATCTCCAATGAAAGTGCTGAGTCAGATATGCCTTCTATGGGCTTTTGCAAACTCAGAGAGACCCTGGCCATGGGGGCATGAGGCAGAGAGCTTTTTCAGCCAAACAGGAAAGAAAAATAATAAATATGAAAAAGCACAGTGCATCCAGCAGAGCCAGGCACCAGGCATCTCCTTGTCATGTCTTATGGCATTTGGCCCCTATAAGGACTCTCTGGGGTTCATCCTCTTACCACCCCACTTCTCGGAGGAGCAAACTGAGGCTCAGAGTGCTGTAGTGGCATTCCCGAGACACAGCTTATAGGTGGCAGAGTCACCATGGTGCCTTGGAGGGGGCGGGCACTCACCTACTGAAGAGCTGGTCCAGGAACTGTGGGATGGTGGTGAAGTCCCAGTATGAGCAAAGGAAGGTGGAGAAGTGGGGGACGGCTCTGCCCTGGAGAGCTGGCAGCAGGGACTCCACCAGCTTCGCCCTTGTGCCTGGCTGGAGGGTCCGCATCACGCGGATCTCTTGTAGGTCCAGGGTACGACCACTTTTATCCTGGAAGCAACAAGGAGGGACGCGCTTTCAGTGTCATCACCATGAATTGCCAGAGAACTGCGGCCTGGAGCTCAGACCAGGAAGTCCCAACCCTTTAGGGATCTGCTCATGTGGAAGACATGAGTGTCCATCGTGGAAAAGATTATAGGCTCTCGAAGTCAAATTCGACGTGGGGGACAGAAAAGAACTAAGAAAATAGTACCTTCGCAGTATGTTCAATGTAGTTTGTTAGCTGTGGAGCAACTAACTTCCTGTATTAGTAGCCTGTATAGAGATCACTGTCCCAGTGAGTTCTCAAAAATGACTCCCACGGTAGCCACAGGAAACACAGGCATTTGGATGTCAGTGGCTGCTCGACAGCACACAGGTCGGCACTGAGAACTGTCCTCAGCTGTGGCTGCATGTTCCCACTGAGCTCCCTGGGGCTTGGTGTGCTGCTGGCACGGAAAGGAAGGGGGCGGTGGGAACCTCATTTCCTCCCCATTTTGGAGACAGCGTGCAGAGAAAGACACCTGAAGAGAACCCTCACAACTTAAACAACACAATTGTCTTCCTTTCGTTTCCATCAGAGCGAGCCACGGTGATCCCAGATGCCACACAGAGGGAATGCTGGCAGCTCCTGGGGCAGGAGGAAGCCCATTGCAGTGCCAAGATCTGAGCAGATGATTCAGGGAAAAGAAGGATCAAGTGGCCGGTAAGTGGCTGACTGTGACTGAGACTGTCAGTTGCGAGGTTGGGAATGAAGAAAAATCAATGGTCTTTTTATTTGCCACATGGTCTCCAGATGGGTAAAATATTGCAAAGAATGTGAACACCCAGGAAAGGCTGAGGCAGGGAAGCAGCTCCGTTCTGAGGCTGCTGCTGAGCATGCACCTGCTACATCACTTTGGAAAGTCATCTGGCTTCAGCTGTCAACATTTTACACGTGCATAGCTTTTCACCCAGGAATCCCTTTCCCCAGAGGCTGGTTTAGGAGGGGATTAGTCTATGTTCTGGGCTGAACTGTATTCCCCTCTTAAAATTCACAATTGATGTGGTAATACCCAGTGCATAAGACGATGACTGCGGTAGGACACAGGTCTTTCGAAAGGCAATTAAGTTCGAGTAAATTCGTTAGTGTTCGCTTTGATTTGACATGGCACGGGCCCTCAGAAGAAGACGTGGTAAGGCCACAGGGAAGCAGGAGAGAAGAGCATGTGAACAGAGATATAGAACGTGGCCGTCTACAAGCCCAGGAGAGAGACCTCAGGGGAAACCACCCCAGCCAACAGCTTGATATCAAATTTCTAGCCTCCAGAATTGTGGGAACATATATTTTTGTTGTCAGGGGCCTCTAGTGTGTGGTGCTGTGTTACAGCATCCCTAGCCAGCTCACACAGTCTGTCGGGCACACATAAGATGTTCCCTGCAGCACGGCTGAAATGGAAATTACAACTGAACCGTGTCACGTTCCACCGGCACCGAGAGACTGAACTGCCAGGGAAAATGGCCTCTGTTACAGGAAAACCTGAAGACGTGGGATGGCACAGCTCCCGGCCTGGTGGGGCTCCAGCGATGTGCTCTGTGAGATGATCCATTGCAGACAAATGTGTAGAACAGCCGGACCCCCTTTTTTGTGTGACTTCTCTGTTTTGTGTGTGTGAACACCCCCCTCCCCCATAAGAGTGATGGTTTGTAAGTCTTGGAGGAGACCTGGGAGGCAGCGGGGCTGACTGCTGCACAGGACACCTGGGGTGGGGAGCTAAAACAGTAAGAAGAGTGGCAACGAGCAAAGATGCTCACGGCCTAGTGTAGAGCGAAACCACACAAAAGTGCCTTCTCTTATAGTCCTGCAAGTGGGAGAACAGGGACTTTGCACCTAAGCGAGTTGCCAGTGGGTAGTACTAGAGGCCAGATTACTGTGGGAGTGGAACTGTGGGTCACTCCAGTGGGAAGGCTTGAGTACAGTTTCCAGGGGAGTGCCCATATTTGGGTCGGGGTCCTGGGCCCACTCTGGTCATTATGGGTTCCTGTCTGTGGAGACCTCTCTGTGCCTGCTCTCACCTTAGACCAGCACTGGCCTTGGTTGGTGACATGGTGCGCCTGGCCCTTGTCCAAGGAGATGGAGTATTTGGACCCATCAAACACCTCCTCGGTGCTCTCCTGCGTGGAGCTCTGTAATGAAAGTGGCCAGCATTTGGGCCAATAAGAGTCAGCAGCCTCCTGCCTCTGTCCATGGGAGACACCCCGACTAGAAATTCTTCCCCCTCCCCCGGTCAGGCACAGAGGAGCATCTGCATAGACCTCTAGCCGGGGGAGGAAACCAGATAACAGCTAGAGGTTCAGGATTTACTTCTGAGGATACAGACTTGGTCCCTAACGGTTACTTTCCCATCCTGCCAGCCACAACGTGAGACATGGACAGACCTTCCAGGGTTTCATCCCCTAACGACCAGCTCCTGTTCAGGAGGGGCCCCTCTTATCCTCTTCATTCTCTCTCTCTCTCTCTGTCTCTCTGTCTCTCTCTCTCTCTCTCCCAGTCTCTCACTCTCACTCTCTCTCTCACACACAGATGCAGACACGGACACACACGCAAAGACACACGGAAACACACACGGAAACACACACACACACACACACACACACACGGTGATTGGAATTTGGTGGAAAACTGCCCAGATGGGATCATAGGTGTGGACTGTCCTGGATTGGGCTACCCTGTGTTACCTGGGGGTGCCCCCTGCCAAACGGCCACAGCCATCGGAGGAGAGGACGGAACCAACGTCTCCATCGTCTCCACAGGCTCTCTCTCCAGGAATTCCTGAAGTGAGATCGTCGAAAACTCGGGATGCGACCTGAATCCATCTTTCTCTCTTGGCAGTTGCTTGCCAAGTGAGCTGCACGGTTACCAGAGTTCTAAGTTCTCTTGCGGTCCATCACTAAGGAAGTGAGGTCACTTCTTATAAGATTCCATGACATGGGGTCCTTCCTTCAGTATGATCTACCCAGTGGTCTCTCTGGGCTGACGACTGCTCACCCTCTTCCCCCATGTCAACTCCTTAACTGCACACAAGTGTGCAAACACAGCACTCCCTCAGCCCCTTGGGTGTGCAGCAAGGGCCCCAGGTTTCAAGGCAGGGGTTGGTCAGAATCTGCTTTTTCTCACCATTTCTGTGATCCAAGACAGGATATCGTGTCTTTCAAGACCTGCCCAGTTTCCCAACATGCCCAGTGGGGATTGTGCAAGCCTTTATTTCCTACGAAATTCATGAGGTGTCTATGAGATAAATCTTATGGAAACTCATGGGTTGGTGTCTGTAGTGGATTGAATTATGTCCCCCCAAAAGTCATTGAAGCTTGCATCCCCCGCATTTTATGTATTAGAAACTTAGTCCCCACTGCGATTGTTAAGAGGGTGGGAAATCCTGTTATGGTAATTGGAAGGCAGAGCCTTGGAGGGGATCGGATTGTGGGACTGTGCTGAATGGATTAAAGATGGTGGTCAGGGGTGTGGTTCTGAGAGCTTTAAAAGAAGAGAAAAATCTGTCTTGCTCTCTCCTCTCTCTGCTTCCACCATCTTGCAATGCGAGACCCCTGGGTTGCTGTCACCACCTCCAGATGGACTTTGGACTTCCCAGCCTCAGAAACTGTAAGCAAATAAATTTCATTTTCTTTATAAATTACCGAGATCCAGGTATTCTGTTAGAGCAACACAAAAGGGAATGAATACAGTGTCAAATGTACATACTGCACATACGTGGAGATATTTGAATTACAAAAAAGAGTGAAATATAGCAGGAGATACAATTCAAAGAGGCCTGAGTTCCAGCAGTATAATCTTGGGAAAGTCCTTTGTTGTGACCAGGTTTTTTGGGTTTTTTTTTTTCCCCACCTGCAGTGATAACACACTGAAATTAATTTCAGGTATTGTCATCTCCTAATAGTAAACTTTTCACTGCCTTCCTATGATATTTAGAATCAGTCCCATGGGCTTTACCTCGGCCTATGTGGTGGCAGCCTGCACAATGAATGGCTCCCAGCACTAAGTGGTCAGCCACTTCCTTCTGACCAGGAGAACACAGCACAAGTGATGGGATGTCACTTCTGTCTGAGTCAGTTCAGGCTGCTGTAACAAAGTACCATAGTGTGGGTAGCTTATATCCAACATCAATTTATTCCTCAGAGATCTGGAGCATGGAAGGTGGAGATCAAAGTCCCAGCAGAGTTGGGTTCAGGTGAGGAATCTCTTTTGGTTTGAAGACAGCAGACCTCAGGTTGTATCCTTTAGAGACAGCACTCAAGTCAGCTTTCCAAAGGTACCTCTGACCGTTGACGACAGCTGAAATAACGGGTGGACAGAAGGTCAGAGACAGAACGCGGGAAAGTTGCGGGACACGAGGGAAGAAAGCCCTTCCCGCAGCACTTGGCAGGGAACAGAAACTTAGCGGCCAAACCTCCACCCTCCTGGAGGAACTGCCACACCAGGGAGAGACCTGCGAGGGGAGCGGCGTGGTGGAGCCGGTAGGACCCGGGTGAGGGGGCTGTAGCTCCCGAGCGAGGCAGGGGAGTAGCGTGGTCGGGCTGAGATGGAGGCGGCACGGGGTGCATTAGGAGGGTTCCCCGGGTCCTGAGTTCAGGAGGGGCGGCGGAGGCCAGCGGGGAGGGATGCAGACGGCGGGCGGGGTGCCCGGCGCTGGCAGAGACAGGAGGCTGGGACGCCCTCCTCCCCTCCGGTGGAGCCCAGCGCTGCCCCGCCGTCCATCCGTCCTTCCGTCCGTCCGTCCCCAGCACGCAGGATCGCCTTGTCCCAGGGCTGCTGCGGGAGCAGCCGGTCGGGGGCGGTGCGGGGGCCAGACCGGAGTAGCAGGTGCAGCTGGGCTGTGGCCTCCTGGTCACGGGCCGTGTCTTGGGGTCCCGGGCCTGGTGAGCCATCGCCGCCGCTGCGAGTGCGAGGGCGGCGGGGACGAGGACACTGGGGGAGGGCGGGGAGCGGTTTTGTCGTCATCCTTGTAGGTTGAGTGTGTTCTTTGTATTTCTACTTCCATGACTGCTGACTTTCGTCCCTGCGGACGTGGTGCTGGGGCACGTCAGCGTCATCTTTGAGTTGGAAGAGCCCTGTGCAGCGCTTTGGGAGAGCGGTCTGCTGTGGGGGATCCTCTCGGCCTTCGTCTGTCTGGGAGAGGATTGTCTCTCTCCCTGTTTGAAGGATGCTCTTGTCCGGTACAGTGCTCTTGTCTTGTTGTTGTTGTTGTTGTTGAATTTTTTATTTGACTAGAAGATCTCTTTGTCTCCTGGACTGGGCGTTTTCTGTTGAAGAATTTACTGAAATCTGTATTAGGACTTTCTTGTGAGTGAGTGACTGAGTGAGTGAGTGAGTGAGTGAGAGTGTGTGTGTGTGTGTGTGTGTCTGTATGTGTGTGTCTGTGTGTGCATGTCAGTTTGTGTGAGAGAGTCTGTGTGTGTGTGTGTGTGTGTTTTCCTCTCATGCAGCTTTCAGTATTCTTCCTTGGCGTTCTGTGTGGTTTTGACTGTTTGAGTAGTGTAAGTGGGGCTGATCTGAGGTTTCATGTACAAACTTTTGTGTGGACAGATTTTCAGTTTTCGTTCGTATGTACCCAGCGGTAGGATTGCTGGGCCACGTAGTAAGTTTACATTTCACATTTTGAAAAACTACCGACCTGATTTCCTGGCAGTCTGTAGCATTTTCCAGTCTCTCCGTCAATATATGAGGGTTCTGATATCTCCATAGCCTTGTGAACACTTTGTCTTGACTGTCTTTTTGATTTACAGCCCTTCTAACGGCTACGACACATTATGTCACTGCGGTATTGATAGATATTCCCTTATGGGTGACGATGAATATCTCTTTCGGTGCTTATTGGGCTTTCCTATATCTCACTTAGAGAAATGCTTATTTGAATTATCTGAGCAGGATTGTGGTTGGTTTGTTACGGCGGCTGGCCTGTGTGGGGATCCTAAGCCTTGATCTTGGTATGAGAACACCACACTCTAACCAACAGAGCGAACTGACCGACTCTTCCTCTGACCATTTTTTAAATTGAGCTAATTGTCTTTTGCTGTGTGTATATTGGATGAAACGTTTTCAGTAGTCTTGTTAAATAGGAACTGTCCAAGGTCATAATGCCTGTTACGTTAAATGAGCCATTGACCTCATTAAATGGTGATACTGGTGAAGCTTTTTTAAAATTTTTTTTTTTCCTGCACCTGCTTCATGCCCGGAAGAACGGGCACTTCCCACACAGGCTCTAGAGCCAGCCTTGCCTGCTCTGCACCCAGAGTCACCTATAGGACTGGATCCATGACCATCTTCCGAGCCCACACCAGGGGCAGGGAAGTGGTCACCTCCAGTGATGGAGCTGGAACTTGAGCGATCTCCAGAGCCCTTCTACCCCTGTCCTGTGATACGATGAACCAGCCCAGTGTGGACATGCGTGACATCATGGCATTCTCTCCCAAGCTGTTGGCAGAGCAGGTGATGCTGATGGACACGGTGAGTGGCTCGGCTCTGCAGAGTGGGGCCTAGACAGGCTTCCTTCTTGTGCCTGATGTCCCAGACCAGCCATTCGTGACCAGAGTGCAGTGATCTGGGTCTGGTATCAGTTATGCATCTTACTAACCACGTGAACTGACCTAGTTTTATAATGCCTGTGACGTTCCTCTCCACACGTCAACAGTACAGATGGGGCACCGACAGCACCAGGTGCACGGAGTGACTGTGAAGATCAAATGAGTTGGGACGTATGGGAAGCAAGGCCAGGCCCTGGTCCATTTGGGGATGGAGGATGCTCACTGAGGTGCAGGCAGGTCCATGGGTCTCTTCCACCCACCCTCCCAGGAGGCTTCACCAGCTTCAGCACTTATTTAGCACCAGATGTGGACTAGACACTGTAGCAGAGGCCCAAGTGGAGCCCCTAGTTGTAGCTTCCAAAGGGAGTGTGAATCTGAATGGGGAAATGGACCTGAGGACCTATTAGGATGGGTTAAGATGCCACCTTGAGATGTGCATGCCCTGGACAGCTTCTGTGTGTGGGGCTGGTGAGAATAACCCGGCTGCAGTGGTACAGACCCTTCGTCAGCAGTGGTAGGCCTGGGACATCATGTATTTAAATACCCTCAGTGGGTAGAGAACCCAACCCAGGGACTCCTGCCAGCCTCCGGCCACATGCTGAGCTTCCTGGGCTCCAGCTCAGACCACCGTCACCTGCCTGGGGACTGCAGGATACTGTGGATTCTGAACTGGGGTGGGCCATGCCCCCGCAAAGTTCTCCTCCTGTCTAGTAGGTGTGCAAGAAGGTGGTGCCCTGTGACCACCGGAACCCCCGCTGGTCCCAGTAGAACAAGAAGGTCAAGGAGCACCTGGCAGCAACTGTCCATGCCACCATTACCCCGTTCAGCAGTGTGGCCGACCGTGTCATCAGCACCTGCCTCGGGGACCACAGCTGGAAGGCCCAGGAACTGCTTTCCGTTTCATAGATTTTTGTGTTCCCTTCTCAGGAGAGCCACCATTTAGGACGTTTTTCTCACTCTCTGCCATTGTCTGTACCCCGCCTGGCACGTCTGCTCACTGTCTGAAGAAGACACGGAGAGACCTTGGGAGGTAGGGAGGACATCTCCCTACGAGGGAAGGAGCACCAGGGACGACCGGGGACCTCTGTTGTGCTAAACATTGCTTCCTCGGTGAGCCTGGAAGTCGCTGGGGCCAGGGACACTGGAGGCTGGGATGAGCTGGTTGAAGAGGCCTGTCAATCTTTCTGGGACCTTAGGCCAGCAGTTCTGCCCCAGGATTCAGTGTTATCAACTGTCAGGCACAGGCTGGAGCCAGTTGGACACTATCAAGTGTTTAGTAACAGCAAAGGAACTCTCTGCACAACTGAAATCTCACCTGTAAAACCAGAGCCGCTCAGTTGAAATGGGGATGGGGCGCAGGTGGCCAGCGTGAGAGCTCCTCTGCCCAGTCCCTCGCAGCCCTTAGGACTCAGAGAAGCCCAGCTGGAAATTCTCATCCAGACAATGGGAATTCTTTGGATTTTCAAACTAAAGGAATTTGAACTCACACAACTCCACATTATTCACACTTTTTCCTCTTTGCCCTCTTGGGCGGGGGGGGAAGCTTCCTGAAATTTCAAAAGCTGTGTGCCAAAGACAACTCACTGAGCAGAAATGTGCTCATCTAGTAAAGAGGAGGTGAGGGGATAGGGGAGTGAATTGGGGGAAACAACAGGGCGAGAGTGGAAGGGGGGGCGCCTGCCTGGTGGTGATTTTAACTTTCCCCCTGAATGTTTCTGTGAAAACTCTCAGGCTTGTCCAGGTTGATGGGAATAGAGATGCGTTTGTGCAGAGGCACTGGGCGTTCTGGGGGCAGGAAGCCCTGGAAATGGGTGCAGTGATGCAGCTGGGCTGTGCCGGGGTGGAAGAGAAGGCCGTGGAGAGAAGGAAGGGCACCTACCTTCCCTGGAATAGAAGGGATGAGAAGTGATGACAGCAGACACAGTCAAGTAGTCACCTGAAATGCGTTGTCATCTGAAGGCTCACCCAGGAAAGAATGGGCTTCTGACCTCACTCAGGGTGTTGGCATCATTCGTGTCTGGTGGTGTGTGACTGGGAGCCCCAGCTTCTGACTGGCAAATGTGGGCTGCCCTCAGCGTAGGGGCCACTGCAGTTCCCCACCTCGTGAAACTTTCCACAGTTCAGCTGGAGGGTGTCTCTCCAGGCTGCTCCGTGGTTTCTTGTACAACAGACCAGATTCATGGTGGCAGCAGCCTGTCAGCTTTCCTCTATTCACCCGGACTGGAAAAATCACAGATTCTTCCCACACTTAAAAGAGGAGGGTGACACAGAGAGCAAAGGTTGCGGACGTCATGAGGCCATTTTAAGATTCTTCCTCCTACGCCCACCTTTCTACGGAATCCGGTTCGTGATTTTAGAAAAAGCTTCCCCTCGCATTATTGGAGAAATGGTGTTCTATTAAAGAAAACCGACATAAAAATAACGGTCCCCAAAGGTGGGAGAAAAGAAGATTTCCCTCGATCGGGACTTCTCAGCCTTGGCAATCTTGATATTTTGGGCTGGGTAATTCTTCGCCAGGCATGAGACGGTGCGATGTAGGAGATGATGGTAGCTACCTACTAGACGCCAGTGGAAACCTTCATGTGAAAACTAGAAATGTCTCCACAGGTGTTACAAGGTGTCTTGTGGGAGGCAAAACTGCCCCAGCCGAGAAGCACTGCTACACCCCATCTGCAAATATACACACGTGCGGGCAGTCTTTGCTTGGCGTGGTAGCGCAGAACTCTAAGAATGACCATACGAGCTTCCAGTATTTTACTGTTTGAACTTTCAGGGCTGTGAAATACGTCTGGGATTTCCTTGAATGTGCAGTGTTACTGGCATCACTATTTCTGGGCTATCTGTTCCTTTGACAAGTTCTCTTATTTGTGTGTGTAAGGTCACCTTCACTGTGGCTGAGTAGTGGGAGTCTTTGCAATGGCAGAAGTGTCAAGATTCTCACAGTTGCCCACTTTCCCCGCCTCTATTTACATTTGATTCCAGTTTCCTTTCCAGCCTCATCACTTCTTGTTTCTTTGTTGCACTTTCATCCTTGTCGGCAAATTCCCTTTCCTGAGTGAGTGAGTGTCGGTCTCTGTTAACTGCCACATGGCTTATCCCTGGGAGTCCGGGAGGCGACACAGCTACACAAGCTGCTGTCTGTGCGTGTAGTAGGGAACAGATGCACAGCCACCCCTTGCCAAACAGACTTGGAAAGGAGGGACATGACTGGACACTGATGATGACGCCCATCTGTTGTTTGTGTAGGGACTGTGGGCCGACGGGAGAGCCCTGAGTTTGCACGGTAGCACTTGAGGTGTTCGCTCACGGTTCCTGGCCTGTGGTACTGACATTTGAACAGTGTTGTTGAGGGACTGGTGTACTTAACTAGACGGTGGTGACAGAGAACCATGCGTATGGACACACTTCAAAGAAGGAAACACGTGTGTGTCCACAGAATGCTGAAAAATCTAAACTTTCTAACCCCTCCAAGCAAACGTGGGAAGATGTGGAGTGAGACAATATTTTAAAACCGAGCACCAACCAAATGATCTGCCACTTCTCCCTCAGGAGATTAGACCCTGAGAATCTACAGAGAAGAGAAAATGCAGCTCCACGCAACTGCTATCGGTGCAGAAAGCTTTGCAGTAGCTTTCAGCGAGAAAGAGCTCTTCCGTCGGTTCAGCAGGAAAGACAGATGGTGGCGTGTGTGCGCTGCTGGAGCTCGCTGTCACGTTGAAACGCAAGCAGTTATTCTGTCTGTGTTCATAGGGCACCATCTCCAAAGATCAGATATCGTCAAATTAAATATTGAAAGACGCACAACGTGCAACGTGACTATATTGATTTTAATGAAAACACCAAGAAAGACAATACTCCTGTGATTCCAGGTAAAGATAGGTGTGTTCGTCCGTTTAGTGTTGCTATAGGAGAATACCTGAAACTGGGTGATGTATGAAGAAAAATGGCATTTATTTCTCTCAGTTTCCGAGGCTGGGAAGTCTAAATGCCATTTGGTGGTGGCGACAGTGACTCGGGGTCTCACCTTGCATGATGGTGGGAGCAGAGAAAGCAGAGAGAGAGAGAGAGGGGGGCAGACTCTCCTCTTCTTCTTAATGCCCCCAGAACCACGCCCCCGACCACCATTTTCAATCCATTCACTACTGCAGGGTCCTACAATCCTCTCACCTCTTCAAGGCTCCACCTTTCATATTACCGTAATCGGATTTCCCACCCTCTTCACAGTCCCACGGGGGACTAAGTTTCTAATCCACAAAACTTGGGGGACACATTTCAAGCTTAAGTGAGTTTGGGGGGGGACATAATTCAACCCACTCCAATAGGTAAAACTGAAAAAGGGATTGAATTTATTAGAATCAGGGCCGGTCGGAGGTGGAGCTGGGAAGGCAGTTGCCGCTGCCTGGCTTCCTTGGGCCTGCTCTTCTTTGCCTCGAGGGTGTCGCCGGCCTAGTGGGATGGGGGCTCCAGCTGGCAGGAGAGCTTGTAGCTGCAGGACAGAGAGGCAGCTGCGAGTCTACCTAGCGGGAGCCACATCTCAGCTCTCCCTCCCAGTGCGTGCCCCCTAGCTGGAGTCCTGGTGCCCCAGGGGTCACCGTGCAACAGGGTCTGCGGCTGACCAGACAGCCATGGCCCCAGGCTCTCTGCAGCTGCCACCAGAAAGAGTCCCCTATGCCCTGACTATCGTCAAATTCCTGCAAGGCCCTCACCTCTCGTTGTCACTGAGCCACTCAGTGGAGGTAAACCAGTGTCCGAATTCTTCCTCCTTCTCGATGTGGTAATTGTTGGCTGCCACCTGGAGGAGCTGGATCTCTCTGAGGACTTTAACTTCCTGGGGCCACAGAAAAAAACAGGATGCTGACAGGGCCTGGGTGGGAGATGCTAAAGGGGCCTTGTGGGGGAGGGATGGAGCAGGGAGCTGGTTGGCAGACTTGTCTCTCAAGTGATACCCTCCTCTCCTTCCATCCCATCCATGCCCCAACCTGATCTCAGAGTCGGGTTCCAACAGTCTGTCCCCCAGAAATGTGTCCTTGATTCCTGTCCCCTTCCCACACCCTCCAGTGGGATGGGATGCCCCCCTCCGTCTCTCAAATCTTCCTAATACATCAGAGTTGCAGGGGATGCAGGCAGGAAGTGTCCTGCCCGGGTGAGAGGGGCCGTCTCTGACTTCCACATCCCCACGCTCCCTCGAGCGAGGGCCGCAGCTACTCACCTTCCGCCTTTTCTGGGTGTTGAATACCTTTCCCTGAAAGAGTGATGGTCCGAGTCTCTCAGAAAGGCCCCCTAGCCCATTTCTAGCCCCATCCTCACCCGTTCCCGTGTTGCACTAAGGCCAGGGCCACCGGGGTCAGGGGGTTTGCACAAAACAGGGCTTGCACCTAGGTCAGGCTCTGAGCTCTGGAGAAGGATGACATGGGAGCTGAGGATCGAGGACCTTCTGTCTCAGCCCTCCCTGATGACAAGTGAGGATGCTGAAGCCTCTGATCAAAAGGGGCTGCTGGCCACTCCCAAGCTGCCTGCCATCAGAGGGGCCCGATCTCACTCTCTTCCCATGGCAAGCAGCGAAGGGAGAGGCTGAGTCCAGCTGAGCTCTGCGACTTGTCCACTTGGAGAACAGGGACTGGGTGGGGGCTTATGCGGAGGCTCCATCGCTCACGGGTGAGAAGGGCGTGACCCCCCCAGCACACGGGCAGCCGTGAGGTCTCGTGAGTGGAGGTTTGCCAAGTGCTGAGTTCTAAGGGCTCTCCCCTCCCCAGCCTCAGGGTCCTGGCCCCCGAGCTGCCCGTCCCCAGGCTCACTCACATCCACATAGTCGTCCATCGCAGCGTCTAGCATCACCAGGTCGCTGAGATAGGTTCCCAGGAAGGGGACGATGCCCTGTGACATTGGGGTGGTAGTGGTGATGAGCACCAGCTCCTGGGTGTCCACACTTGGCTTATTCTATAAAAATCTTATCAACCTCGTCTTTCTGGACACCCCCCCCCGCCCCCAGCCAGGTTTTCCACTTGGAGCCACAGAGCAACCTCGGGCGCCTCCCCTCTGTGGCCACACTGCTCTCTCCCCGGCTGGCGTCCAAAGACACCGTGTACCCCCTAGCTACCTCTGTGGTGAACGTTTCATGTCACAGTGGTTACGTGGTTCCTGCCACACCTCGCTCTGTAATCCCCTCTAGGCCAGCTCTTCCAGGTCCTGGACCTGGTGTCCCTAACAAAGGCATCTCAGATGCCCTGGCCACAGGAAGGCAGGCCCCTTAGGGTGGAAGCTGTCTCCTCTTTGGATGTGGAGGCCTCCAGCTGGAAGGGAGGGGCCCCTGTCATCTACTCCCTAGAGCCCCTCCCAGTCACAGACACACTCGCCTTTTTCTGCTGCCGCTGCCTCATCTGGGCTCTCTGATGGTTCATCTCCAAGGTGGCCAGTTTGACAGTCCCCACCTGACAGGGTCAGGGACAAGGTTAGTGCTATGTCCAAATGAATGTCCCCTCCTAAGTTCATGTGGAAACATGATACCCACTGTAACTGTATTAAGAGGGTGGAAGATTCTACAACACTGTTTGAAAGGTGGGGCCCTGTAAGAGGTGACTGGATTAGGACTACTCTGCCCTCATGAATGAACGAATTCGTTCGTGGAACCGGACTGGCGGCTTCCTAAAGAGTGCGTGGACATACGCTCTTGCCCTCTTGCCATCTGATACGCTGTGCCACCCCCTGACTCTGCAGAGAGTCCACCCCCGCCCCGCTGGAGTAAGACCCTCACTAGATGTACCCCCTCTGCTTGGACTTTCCAGCCTCCTAAACTGTAAGAAAAAAATGCTCGGTTTCTTTAAAAATGACCCAGTTTTAGGTGTTCTGTTGTAAGCAACAGAAAACAGTAAGATAGTGAATGAGACTGTCTTCGCCTCACCCAGTTCCACCCCTGCGCCTGACCTTCAGCTCTGGATATCTGACTCATGAGCTGGTGGAGTGCCACCACCTCCTCTGGCGGCTCTGGTTCTAGAGTTGATGCCAGCTGTGACACTCTCGAGTGTGCGGTCTTGGGCGTGCACCCCGGCCACCCTTCCCTGTTTCCTCATCGGGAGAGGATCCCCTGAGAACTCATATTACTGTCGTCGACGTTGTCCCCGGCACCCCTGGAGGAAGAGGCAGACACAGGCACGCTCCATGAGCCTCGTTAACCTCCTCGCCACTCTGTGAGGCCCGCACAACAGGCTCGTCGTCATCCCTATGGTCTCCGGGTGAGAAAACAGAAGCCGGAGGCGGGGGCGTGCCTTGCCCAGGGCTTCGCGGCCGAGGCCTGGCTTCCTAGAAACTGCTGGGCTAGTTTGCCGAAGGAAGCCCTGCCTACCGCATCCACCAGCGGCCTGGAGGAAGCCACGTGCCGACAGGATGGAGCAGCGTGCGAGGCGGACACCGGCTGCTTCTGCAGCTCCTCTGCCCTCCTGCACAGCCCGGCTGCCGTCACTGCGTCCCGTCACCAGGGCTCCTGCCACATTCTCCACCTGGCCACGGCAGACACATCCTTCTCCTGCTAGTCCGCGCAAGACGGGACTGAAGTTTTCCTGTCAACTTTCAGTGAGAAAGCAAAACGCACCACAACAAAACCAAACAACTCACCTCTGCCTATGTCCCCAAACACCTGCCCCCATCTCTCAGCCTCTACTTTACCTTTTTGCTCAGTACCTTCTCTTTTCTACATAAGTTTTCAAAACTACGGGAGCCTTTTCTGTGAAGGGGAAAGAAAGAAAGATTAATTTGGGAATAATGGGGCGACCCGTAAGTTCAAGTTTGTTTGTTTATCTGTTTGTCTGTTTGTTTTTTTGAGACTGCAAACAATCCAAACTGCCTTGAGGAGAGTTGTCAGCTGGCTTCCTCTGAGTCCTGTGGGCTCCGGGGCCCTGGGAGAGGGGCTCTCGTGTTGGTCACCTGGGCCCCGTCCCCATTTCAACTGAGAAGCTCTGTTTTACAGTTTAGACATGAGTAGGACAAGGTCTTATTGTGTCTAGCAAACACTTGAAACTGCCAGTTTGGTAAAAACCCGTGCCTGACACTTAATGAAAGTAGAAAACAAAGCAAAATGAAACTTTAGCTTGGGGTAAGAAATCCTGGGCTAAGTTCCCGGGGAGTCTCCCAGGGAGACCCTAGTCATGAGCCCATTCTTGCCTCAGTGCCTCTGACCTCCCGGTCCCTGCCACGGTCATTAAGGGGGCAATGCCCAAACCTGTGGGGGCGTCCCCGGTCCACCCCTGTGCTCCTACAGAAAGAGGCCCACCCACCTGGAAACTTCTCTCCATGTCCTTCTCATTCGATGGATCGGTGTGCTCTGCAGAGCGGAGAGGATGGCGTGGACTGAGAAGTTCCTGAGGACCAAGCACTCCTGGGGAGGAAAGAGAATGAACCAGGAGGTGGGGAGTTGGAGCCCGCCTGCTCCAGCTTCAGCCCCTCGGCTGACATCTCCCCTCTTGGATGAGGCAGAGAGCCGGGCAGCCACGGGAGGGCACAGCTGGAACCCAACGAGCAGAACTCACAGAGGGAGGATGTTAGCTCAACCCAAGAGCCCAGATAGGAAGTGAGCCTCCAGCACTGGGACATGGGGGTCAAGGCCAGTGTGCCCTGAGAGGAAAGGCCCAGGGATTGTGCAGGGACTTGACCACAGGCGACTGCCCTGATGGTGGTTGTTAATAAAAGGCAGTTCCCAAGTCTGCAGAGAGGGGATCCCCTGGGTCCTCCCACGGCTTACCCTGGCCACCTTGATCCAGTGCTCCAGCACCCTGGCTCTGTCCTGGGCCTTCCTGCTGTCATCCCCAAGGCAGGTGGTGATGACGCAACTGGCCACACTGTTAAATTGGGCGACGGTGGCACGAACGGTGGGTGCCAGGTGCCCCTTCCCCTTCTTGTGGCGTTGGGACCAGATGGAGCCCAGGCAGTCATAGGGCACCACCTCCCTAAACAGCTCCTGGAGAGGAAGAGTGTGTCACACACAGGCTACTCTTGTGAAAGAGTTTGGATCTGGCTATGCGCCCACTAAAGGCACCCAAGAGCTAATACTGGCAGGCAAGGAACGAGTGGCATGGTCAGGCAGGCCGTTCTCACTAGCTCCGAGCACTAGAAAATGGCTCGGGTGTGCTCATCTTGAGGCCGCATCCAGTGTGCATCCTGATGAGCCCTTTGTTCTATTTCCTTCCTCAGATGCACACTGCCTGTGGCAGCTATGACTACGGGTTCTCTTAGGGTGTCTGCTAGGGAGTCGAGTCCATATCAGGTCCTAAGAAGTGCTGAGGTTGGTGAGGTCACACGGGAGGATGGGTGGGTAACTCCTGAACCCAGCTGCCCCTCAGTGAGCACCCTCCGTCAACCAGAGAAGCCAGGCCCCCGTGCTGCTTTCTCTCTGTCCCTTTTCATGTTAGCTTGGGTCGCTCTGCAACTGTTACTGTTGATGTCTCAACTTGACTGTCGACATGTGGACAGGGAAGGCTTGGGAACGAAGAAACTCATCCAGGTCACATCATTGGTAAGATGTGGAGCTGGTATTGGACCCAGATCACTGGACTCTGGTGAGTAATGGCTTGTCTGGGACACCAGGTGCAAGAAGGACAGCCTGTCTAGGCAACCGCCCTCCTCGCCCCCCGCAGAGGCGAGCTGCTCACCGCGTCCATCAGAGTCAGCTGCTCTGCCAGCAGCTTAGGAGGGAATGCCCTGATGTCCCACAGGTCTCCACGGGGCCGGTTCAATGTTGCCACAGGAGAGGGGCATGAGGGCTTTGAAGGGTCCTCTAGCTTCAGCCGTATCACATGTGGTGGCTCTTCTCCTGGCACTGCTGCTGGCACGGAAGCTGGCGGTGGACCCAGTTGCACAGGTGACTCTGAGTGCAGGGCGGGCCCCAGCTCTACCGGAGGTGCTGGCACTGGCTCTAGAGCTTGCCTGGGAAGTGCCTGTGGTTCTGGACATGAAACAGGAGCAGGGGGGAAAATAGAAAAGGTTCACCAGCATCAGTCATTTCCCACTGGCCTTTCCAAACACGGAAAGGATCTGACTGCATTAAAGGGAGTTCTAGCCCCAAAGCACCACCCCTGGTAATTCTTCCAGACTGCGGTCCCCTCACCATCTGTTTCTGCCTCAAAGAGCTCTGGGTGCCTCAGGTTGGTCAGCAGAACGTACACACTGGCACCCATGTCCAATCCAGGCAAGCTGACCTGCACGTGGTCGATCTTCACTTTCAATGATGGAAAGTGCAGGGGCTGATGGAAATCTGTGCAGAAACGCTCCGGCATAGTGACCACAGTGTGACAGATGGTGCTGGAAGTGTGAGAGTGGGCAGCAAAGTCAGAGGCTGGCCTTTGCTTCCACGCTGTGCTCCCAGGGCACGCTTGCGTGGTTCTGGGCCCCTGGGCCTGCCACTGCCTGTCTAGAGGACACAGCCCCCCCCCACCCAAGCCCTGTGTGGCGGTCCTGACAGTGGCAGACCTGGCCATTAGACAGGACAAGTACAGACCCTCGTGAGCCTCACCCTTACACTCACATGGGTTTTCCGAAGGGACGGGACACCCACCTATGTGCACCTGTGAACTAAGGACCAAGGCCCCAGGCAGGTCTGTGGGCAGGTTGCTCATAACTTCAGGCCTGAGCCGCTGTTGTCTGGGTCAGGAGGGACAGAGGTGGGATGGAGGACGGGCAGAGCTAGGATGCCACTGTCCTGGGGACGTGTCTCTCGAGAGCTGGCGGTGAGCCCCAGACTCCCCCTGTTTTGCAGGGAGACTGTGACCCCATCCACAGCTCCGTTGGACTCCTTTTCACTTGCAGGGAAAGCCCCCAGACCTCAGCGCCCTCGTGGGAATTACAAGTTGTCTCAGATTCACAGCTTTGTCAGTCCCTCCCCAGCCACGGTCCGTATGTGCCCCCGCACTCTGGGGTACAGTGAGCTCTCTCTCTGGATCAAAAGTCCACATACTTTCTAGTTGGGTGCTGGGCCTGTCATTGTGGGTAGGACGCGGGAGAATGCACCTCCACCTTGAGGAGGCCACGAGGGCGTCACAACTGACATGCTGTGGACGTGACGTGCTCACGGTGTCTACCGTGAGTAACTCACTCCATGACTAGAATTGAGACCCAGTGTCTGTGGTCTGCTTTGGTCACTGAATTATGCCAAGCGTCTAGAAAAGTGACTTTACAAAGGAAGGGCTTCTAAATGTGTTGAATAAGTAAGCCCCAAGCAGAGCATTCCCAGATATCTGAGTGGACCTGGGGTCCCTTCCTCTGGTGCCCATGGAGCCTGTTCGTTCTATATCAGGGACAAAGACAAGTTAGAAGAAATCTCAAATAAAAGTGCTAAATCAGATATGCCTTCTCTGGGCTTTTGCAAACTCAGAGAGACACCGGCCATGGGGTGGGGGTGGGGGGCATGAGGCAGAGAGCTTTTTCAGCCAAACAGGAAAGAAAAATAATAAATATGACCAAGCACAGTGCATCCAGCTGAGCCAGGCACTAGGCATCTCCTTGCCATGTCTTATGAAATTTGGCCCCTATAAAGACTCGATGGGGTTCATCCTCTTACCACCCCACTCCTCAGAGGAGCAAACAGGCTCAGAGTGCTGCAGTGGCATTCCCGAGACAGAGCTTCTAGGTGGCAGAGTCACCACGGTGCCTTGGAGGGGGCGGGCACTCACCTACTGAAGAGCTGGTCCAGGAACTGTGGGATGGTGGCGAAGTCCCAGTAGGAGCAAAGGAAGGTGGAGAAGTGGGGGACCGTTCTGCCCTGGAGAACTGGCAGCAGGGACTCCAGCAGCTTCGCCCTTGTGCCTGGCTGGGGGGTCCGCATCATGCGGATCTCTTGCAGGTCCAGGGTACGACCCTTTTTACCCTGGAAGGAACAAGGAGGGACACGCTTTCAGTGTCATCACCGTGAATCGCCAGAGAACTGGGGCCTGGAGCCCAGACCAGGAAGCCCCAACCCTTTAGGGATCTGCTCATGTGGGAGACATGAGTGACCGTCGTGAAAAAGATTATAGGCTCTCAAAGCAAAAGTTGACGTGGGGGCGCTGGACAGAAAAGAACTAAGAAAGTAGTACCTTGGCAGTATCTTCAGTGTGGTTTGTTAGCTGTGGAGCAACTAAGTGCCTGTATTAGTAGCCTGTATTAGAGATCACTGTCCCGGTGAGTTCTCAAAAATGACTCCCACTGTAGCCACAGGAAACACAGGCATTTGGATGTCAGTGGCTGCTCGACAGCACACAGGTCGGCGCTGAGAACTGTCCTCAGCTGTGGCTGCAGGTTCCCACTGAGCTCCCAGGGGCTTGGTCTGCTGCTGGCATGGGAAGGAAGGGGGCGGTGGGAACCTCATTTCCTCCCCATTTTGGAGACTGTGTGCAGAGAAAGACACCTGAAGAGAACCCTCACAACTTAAACAACACAATTGTGCTCCTTTCATTTAGATCAGAGAGAGCCACGCTGATCCCAGATGCCACACAGTGGGAGCGCTGGCAGCTTCTGGGGCAGGAGGAAGCCCATTGCAGTGCCAAGATCTGAGCAGACGATTGAGGAAAAAGAAAGACCAAGTGTGCGGTAAGTGGCTGACTGTGACTGAGACGTATCCGTTGCGAGGTTGAAAATGAAGGAAAACAAATGGTCATCTTATTTGCCACAAGGTCTCCAGACGGGTAAAATATCGAAAAGAATGTTAACACCCAGGAAAGGCTGAGGCAGGGAAGCAGCTCCGTTCTGAGACTGCTGCTGACCATGCACCTGCTACATCACTTTGGAAAGTCATCTGGCTTTAGCTATCAACATTTGACACGTGCACAGCTTTTCACCCAGGAATCCCTTTCCCCGGAGGCTGTTTTAGGAGGGGATTAGTATATGTTCTGGGCTGAACTGTATTCCCTTCTTAAAATTCACGATTGATGTTGTAATACCCAGTGCATAAGGTGATGACTGCGGTAGGACACAGGTCTTTGGAAAGGCAATTAAGTTTGAGTAAATTCGTTAGTGTTCGCTTTGATTTGACATGACACGGGCCGTCACAGGAAGACGTGGTAAGGACACAGAGAAGCAGTAGAGAAGAGCATGTGAACAGAGGTATAGAACGTGGCCGTCTCCAAGCCCAGGAGAGAGACCTCAGGGGAAACCACCCCAGCCAACAGCTTGACATCAAATTTCTAGCCTCCAGAATTGTGGGAACATATATTTTTGTTGTCAGAGGCCTCTAGTGTGTGGCGCTGTGTTACGGCATCCCTAGCCAGCTCACACAGTCTGTCGGGCACACATAAGATGTTCCCTGCAGCGCGGCTGAAGTGGAAATTACAACTGAACCGTGTCACGTTCCACCGGCACCGAGAGACTGAACTGCCAGGGAAAATGGCCTCTGTTACAGGAAAACATGAAGACATGGGAGGGCACAGCTCCCGGCCTGGTGGGGCTCCAGCGATGTGCTCTGCGAGATGACCCATTGCAGACAAACGTGTAGAACAGCCGGACCCCCTTTTTTGTGTGACTTCTCTTTTGTGTGTGTGTGAACACACCCTGCCCCATAAGGGGGATGGTTTGTAAGTCTTGGAGGAGACCTGGGAGGCAGTGGGGCTGACTGCTGCACAGGACACCTGGGGTGGGGAGCTAAAACAGTAAGAAGAGTGGCAACGAGCAGAGATACTCACGGCCTAGTGTAGAGTGAAACCACACAGAAGTGCCTACTCTTATAGTCCTGCAAGTGAGAGAACAGGGACTTTGCACCTTAAGCGAGTTGCCAGTGGGTAGTACTAGAGGCCAGATTCCTGTGGGAGTGGGACTGTGGGTCACTCCAGTGGGAACGCTTGAGTATAGTTTCCAGGGGAGTCCCCATATTTGGGTCGGGGTCCTGGGCCCACTCTGGTCATTTTGCGTTCCTTTCTGTGGAGACCTCTCTGTGCCTGCTCTCACCTTAGACCAGCGCTGGCCTTGGTGGGTGACATGGTGCGCCTGCCCCTTGTCCAGGGAGATGGGGTATTCGGACCCATCGGACACCTCCTCGGTGACCTCCTGCGTGGAGCTCTGTAATGAGAGTGGCCGGCATTTGGGCCAGTAAGAGTCAGCAGCCTCCTGCCTGTGTCCGTGGGAGATACCCCGACTAGAAATTCTGCCCCCCTGATCGGGCACAGAGAAGCATCTGCATAGACCTCTAGCCAGGGAGGAAACCAGATAACAGCTGGAGGTGAAGAATTTACTTCTGAGGATACAGACTTGGTCCCTAACAGTTACTTTCCCATCCTTCCAGCCACAACGTGAGACGTGGACAGACCTTCCAGGGTTTCATCCCCTAACGCGACCATCTCCTGTTCAGGAGGGGCCCTTCTCCTCCTCTTTATTCTCTCTCTCTCTCTCTCTCTCTCTCTCTCATTCTCACTCTCTCTCACTCTCTCTCACTCTCACTCTCACTCTCTCTCACTCTCACTCTCACTCTCTCTTGCACACACACACACACACACACAGGCACACACACACAGGCACACACCCACCCACACACACACACACACACACACACACACACACACGGTGATTGGAATTTGGTGGAAAACTGCCCAGATGGGATCACAGGTGTGGACTGTCCTGGATTGGGCTACCCTGTGTTACCTGGGGGTGCCCCCTGCCAAACGGCCACAGGCATCGGAGGAGAGGACGGAACCAACGTCTCCATCGTCTCCACAGGCTCTCTCTCCAGGAATTCCTGAAGTGAGATCGTCGAAAACTCGGGATGCGACCTGAATCCATCTTTCTCTCTTGGCAGTTGCTTGCCAAGTGAGCTGCACGGTTACCAGAGTTCTAAGTTCTCTTGCGGTCCATCACTAAGGAAGTGAGGTCACTTCTTATAAGATTCCATGACATGGGGTCCTTCCTTCAGTATGATCTACCCAGTGGTCTCTCTGGGCTGACGACTGCTCACCCTCTTCCCCCATGTCAACTCCTTAACTGCACACAAGTGTGCAAACACAGCACTCCCTCAGCCCCTTGGGTGTGCAGCAAGGGCCCCAGGTTTCAAGGCAGGGGTTGGTCAGAATCTGCTTTTTCTCACCATTTCTGTGATCCAAGACAGGATATCGTGTCTTTCAAGACCTGCCCAGTTTCCCAACATGCCCAGTGGGGATTGTGCAAGCCTTTATTTCCTACGAAATTCATGAGGTGTCTATGAGATAAATCTTATGGAAACTCATGGGTTGGTGTCTGTAGTGGATTGAATTATGTCCCCCCAAAAGTCATTGAAGCTTGCATCCCCCGCATTTTATGTATTAGAAACTTAGTCCCCACTGCGATTGTTAAGAGGGTGGGAAATCCTGTTATGGTAATTGGAAGGCAGAGCCTTGGAGGGGATCGGATTGTGGGACTGTGCTGAATGGATTAAAGATGGTGGTCAGGGGTGTGGTTCTGAGAGCTTTAAAAGAAGAGAAAAATCTGTCTTGCTCTCTCCTCTCTCTGCTTCCACCATCTTGCAATGCGAGACCCCTGGGTTGCTGTCACCACCTCCAGATGGACTTTGGACTTCCCAGCCTCAGAAACTGTAAGCAAATAAATTTCATTTTCTTTATAAATTACCGAGATCCAGGTATTCTGTTAGAGCAACACAAAAGGGAATGAATACAGTGTCAAATGTACATACTGCACATACGTGGAGATATTTGAATTACAAAAAAGAGTGAAATATAGCAGGAGATACAATTCAAAGAGGCCTGAGTTCCAGCAGTATAATCTTGGGAAAGTCCTTTGTTGTGACCAGGTTTTTTGGGTTTTTTTTTTTCCCCACCTGCAGTGATAACACACTGAAATTAATTTCAGGTATTGTCATCTCCTAATAGTAAACTTTTCACTGCCTTCCTATGATATTTAGAATCAGTCCCATGGGCTTTACCTCGGCCTATGTGGTGGCAGCCTGCACAATGAATGGCTCCCAGCACTAAGTGGTCAGCCACTTCCTTCTGACCAGGAGAACACAGCACAAGTGATGGGATGTCACTTCTGTCTGAGTCAGTTCAGGCTGCTGTAACAAAGTACCATAGTGTGGGTAGCTTATATCCAACATCAATTTATTCCTCAGAGATCTGGAGCATGGAAGGTGGAGATCAAAGTCCCAGCAGAGTTGGGTTCAGGTGAGGAATCTCTTTTGGTTTGAAGACAGCAGACCTCAGGTTGTATCCTTTAGAGACAGCACTCAAGTCAGCTTTCCAAAGGTACCTCTGACCGTTGACGACAGCTGAAATAACGGGTGGACAGAAGGTCAGAGACAGAACGCGGGAAAGTTGCGGGACACGAGGGAAGAAAGCCCTTCCCGCAGCACTTGGCAGGGAACAGAAACTTAGCGGCCAAACCTCCACCCTCCTGGAGGAACTGCCACACCAGGGAGAGACCTGCGAGGGGAGCGGCGTGGTGGAGCCGGTAGGACCCGGGTGAGGGGGCTGTAGCTCCCGAGCGAGGCAGGGGAGTAGCGTGGTCGGGCTGAGATGGAGGCGGCACGGGGTGCATTAGGAGGGTTCCCCGGGTCCTGAGTTCAGGAGGGGCGGCGGAGGCCAGCGGGGAGGGATGCAGACGGCGGGCGGGGTGCCCGGCGCTGGCAGAGACAGGAGGCTGGGACGCCCTCCTCCCCTCCGGTGGAGCCCAGCGCTGCCCCGCCGTCCATCCGTCCTTCCGTCCGTCCGTCCCCAGCACGCAGGATCGCCTTGTCCCAGGGCTGCTGCGGGAGCAGCCGGTCGGGGGCGGTGCGGGGGCCAGACCGGAGTAGCAGGTGCAGCTGGGCTGTGGCCTCCTGGTCACGGGCCGTGTCTTGGGGTCCCGGGCCTGGTGAGCCATCGCCGCCGCTGCGAGTGCGAGGGCGGCGGGGACGAGGACACTGGGGGAGGGCGGGGAGCGGTTTTGTCGTCATCCTTGTAGGTTGAGTGTGTTCTTTGTATTTCTACTTCCATGACTGCTGACTTTCGTCCCTGCGGACGTGGTGCTGGGGCACGTCAGCGTCATCTTTGAGTTGGAAGAGCCCTGTGCAGCGCTTTGGGAGAGCGGTCTGCTGTGGGGGATCCTCTCGGCCTTCGTCTGTCTGGGAGAGGATTGTCTCTCTCCCTGTTTGAAGGATGCTCTTGTCCGGTACAGTGCTCTTGTCTTGTTGTTGTTGTTGTTGTTGAATTTTTTATTTGACTAGAAGATCTCTTTGTCTCCTGGACTGGGCGTTTTCTGTTGAAGAATTTACTGAAATCTGTATTAGGACTTTCTTGTGAGTGAGTGACTGAGTGAGTGAGTGAGTGAGTGAGAGTGTGTGTGTGTGTGTGTGTGTCTGTATGTGTGTGTCTGTGTGTGCATGTCAGTTTGTGTGAGAGAGTCTGTGTGTGTGTGTGTGTGTGTTTTCCTCTCATGCAGCTTTCAGTATTCTTCCTTGGCGTTCTGTGTGGTTTTGACTGTTTGAGTAGTGTAAGTGGGGCTGATCTGAGGTTTCATGTACAAACTTTTGTGTGGACAGATTTTCAGTTTTCGTTCGTATGTACCCAGCGGTAGGATTGCTGGGCCACGTAGTAAGTTTACATTTCACATTTTGAAAAACTACCGACCTGATTTCCTGGCAGTCTGTAGCATTTTCCAGTCTCTCCGTCAATATATGAGGGTTCTGATATCTCCATAGCCTTGTGAACACTTTGTCTTGACTGTCTTTTTGATTTACAGCCCTTCTAACGGCTACGACACATTATGTCACTGCGGTATTGATAGATATTCCCTTATGGGTGACGATGAATATCTCTTTCGGTGCTTATTGGGCTTTCCTATATCTCACTTAGAGAAATGCTTATTTGAATTATCTGAGCAGGATTGTGGTTGGTTTGTTACGGCGGCTGGCCTGTGTGGGGATCCTAAGCCTTGATCTTGGTATGAGAACACCACACTCTAACCAACAGAGCGAACTGACCGACTCTTCCTCTGACCATTTTTTAAATTGAGCTAATTGTCTTTTGCTGTGTGTATATTGGATGAAACGTTTTCAGTAGTCTTGTTAAATAGGAACTGTCCAAGGTCATAATGCCTGTTACGTTAAATGAGCCATTGACCTCATTAAATGGTGATACTGGTGAAGCTTTTTTAAAATTTTTTTTTTTCCTGCACCTGCTTCATGCCCGGAAGAACGGGCACTTCCCACACAGGCTCTAGAGCCAGCCTTGCCTGCTCTGCACCCAGAGTCACCTATAGGACTGGATCCATGACCATCTTCCGAGCCCACACCAGGGGCAGGGAAGTGGTCACCTCCAGTGATGGAGCTGGAACTTGAGCGATCTCCAGAGCCCTTCTACCCCTGTCCTGTGATACGATGAACCAGCCCAGTGTGGACATGCGTGACATCATGGCATTCTCTCCCAAGCTGTTGGCAGAGCAGGTGATGCTGATGGACACGGTGAGTGGCTCGGCTCTGCAGAGTGGGGCCTAGACAGGCTTCCTTCTTGTGCCTGATGTCCCAGACCAGCCATTCGTGACCAGAGTGCAGTGATCTGGGTCTGGTATCAGTTATGCATCTTACTAACCACGTGAACTGACCTAGTTTTATAATGCCTGTGACGTTCCTCTCCACACGTCAACAGTACAGATGGGGCACCGACAGCACCAGGTGCACGGAGTGACTGTGAAGATCAAATGAGTTGGGACGTATGGGAAGCAAGGCCAGGCCCTGGTCCATTTGGGGATGGAGGATGCTCACTGAGGTGCAGGCAGGTCCATGGGTCTCTTCCACCCACCCTCCCAGGAGGCTTCACCAGCTTCAGCACTTATTTAGCACCAGATGTGGACTAGACACTGTAGCAGAGGCCCAAGTGGAGCCCCTAGTTGTAGCTTCCAAAGGGAGTGTGAATCTGAATGGGGAAATGGACCTGAGGACCTATTAGGATGGGTTAAGATGCCACCTTGAGATGTGCATGCCCTGGACAGCTTCTGTGTGTGGGGCTGGTGAGAATAACCCGGCTGCAGTGGTACAGACCCTTCGTCAGCAGTGGTAGGCCTGGGACATCATGTATTTAAATACCCTCAGTGGGTAGAGAACCCAACCCAGGGACTCCTGCCAGCCTCCGGCCACATGCTGAGCTTCCTGGGCTCCAGCTCAGACCACCGTCACCTGCCTGGGGACTGCAGGATACTGTGGATTCTGAACTGGGGTGGGCCATGCCCCCGCAAAGTTCTCCTCCTGTCTAGTAGGTGTGCAAGAAGGTGGTGCCCTGTGACCACCGGAACCCCCGCTGGTCCCAGTAGAACAAGAAGGTCAAGGAGCACCTGGCAGCAACTGTCCATGCCACCATTACCCCGTTCAGCAGTGTGGCCGACCGTGTCATCAGCACCTGCCTCGGGGACCACAGCTGGAAGGCCCAGGAACTGCTTTCCGTTTCATAGATTTTTGTGTTCCCTTCTCAGGAGAGCCACCATTTAGGACGTTTTTCTCACTCTCTGCCATTGTCTGTACCCCGCCTGGCACGTCTGCTCACTGTCTGAAGAAGACACGGAGAGACCTTGGGAGGTAGGGAGGACATCTCCCTACGAGGGAAGGAGCACCAGGGACGACCGGGGACCTCTGTTGTGCTAAACATTGCTTCCTCGGTGAGCCTGGAAGTCGCTGGGGCCAGGGACACTGGAGGCTGGGATGAGCTGGTTGAAGAGGCCTGTCAATCTTTCTGGGACCTTAGGCCAGCAGTTCTGCCCCAGGATTCAGTGTTATCAACTGTCAGGCACAGGCTGGAGCCAGTTGGACACTATCAAGTGTTTAGTAACAGCAAAGGAACTCTCTGCACAACTGAAATCTCACCTGTAAAACCAGAGCCGCTCAGTTGAAATGGGGATGGGGCGCAGGTGGCCAGCGTGAGAGCTCCTCTGCCCAGTCCCTCGCAGCCCTTAGGACTCAGAGAAGCCCAGCTGGAAATTCTCATCCAGACAATGGGAATTCTTTGGATTTTCAAACTAAAGGAATTTGAACTCACACAACTCCACATTATTCACACTTTTTCCTCTTTGCCCTCTTGGGCGGGGGGGGAAGCTTCCTGAAATTTCAAAAGCTGTGTGCCAAAGACAACTCACTGAGCAGAAATGTGCTCATCTAGTAAAGAGGAGGTGAGGGGATAGGGGAGTGAATTGGGGGAAACAACAGGGCGAGAGTGGAAGGGGGGGCGCCTGCCTGGTGGTGATTTTAACTTTCCCCCTGAATGTTTCTGTGAAAACTCTCAGGCTTGTCCAGGTTGATGGGAATAGAGATGCGTTTGTGCAGAGGCACTGGGCGTTCTGGGGGCAGGAAGCCCTGGAAATGGGTGCAGTGATGCAGCTGGGCTGTGCCGGGGTGGAAGAGAAGGCCGTGGAGAGAAGGAAGGGCACCTACCTTCCCTGGAATAGAAGGGATGAGAAGTGATGACAGCAGACACAGTCAAGTAGTCACCTGAAATGCGTTGTCATCTGAAGGCTCACCCAGGAAAGAATGGGCTTCTGACCTCACTCAGGGTGTTGGCATCATTCGTGTCTGGTGGTGTGTGACTGGGAGCCCCAGCTTCTGACTGGCAAATGTGGGCTGCCCTCAGCGTAGGGGCCACTGCAGTTCCCCACCTCGTGAAACTTTCCACAGTTCAGCTGGAGGGTGTCTCTCCAGGCTGCTCCGTGGTTTCTTGTACAACAGACCAGATTCATGGTGGCAGCAGCCTGTCAGCTTTCCTCTATTCACCCGGACTGGAAAAATCACAGATTCTTCCCACACTTAAAAGAGGAGGGTGACACAGAGAGCAAAGGTTGCGGACGTCATGAGGCCATTTTAAGATTCTTCCTCCTACGCCCACCTTTCTACGGAATCCGGTTCGTGATTTTAGAAAAAGCTTCCCCTCGCATTATTGGAGAAATGGTGTTCTATTAAAGAAAACCGACATAAAAATAACGGTCCCCAAAGGTGGGAGAAAAGAAGATTTCCCTCGATCGGGACTTCTCAGCCTTGGCAATCTTGATATTTTGGGCTGGGTAATTCTTCGCCAGGCATGAGACGGTGCGATGTAGGAGATGATGGTAGCTACCTACTAGACGCCAGTGGAAACCTTCATGTGAAAACTAGAAATGTCTCCACAGGTGTTACAAGGTGTCTTGTGGGAGGCAAAACTGCCCCAGCCGAGAAGCACTGCTACACCCCATCTGCAAATATACACACGTGCGGGCAGTCTTTGCTTGGCGTGGTAGCGCAGAACTCTAAGAATGACCATACGAGCTTCCAGTATTTTACTGTTTGAACTTTCAGGGCTGTGAAATACGTCTGGGATTTCCTTGAATGTGCAGTGTTACTGGCATCACTATTTCTGGGCTATCTGTTCCTTTGACAAGTTCTCTTATTTGTGTGTGTAAGGTCACCTTCACTGTGGCTGAGTAGTGGGAGTCTTTGCAATGGCAGAAGTGTCAAGATTCTCACAGTTGCCCACTTTCCCCGCCTCTATTTACATTTGATTCCAGTTTCCTTTCCAGCCTCATCACTTCTTGTTTCTTTGTTGCACTTTCATCCTTGTCGGCAAATTCCCTTTCCTGAGTGAGTGAGTGTCGGTCTCTGTTAACTGCCACATGGCTTATCCCTGGGAGTCCGGGAGGCGACACAGCTACACAAGCTGCTGTCTGTGCGTGTAGTAGGGAACAGATGCACAGCCACCCCTTGCCAAACAGACTTGGAAAGGAGGGACATGACTGGACACTGATGATGACGCCCATCTGTTGTTTGTGTAGGGACTGTGGGCCGACGGGAGAGCCCTGAGTTTGCACGGTAGCACTTGAGGTGTTCGCTCACGGTTCCTGGCCTGTGGTACTGACATTTGAACAGTGTTGTTGAGGGACTGGTGTACTTAACTAGACGGTGGTGACAGAGAACCATGCGTATGGACACACTTCAAAGAAGGAAACACGTGTGTGTCCACAGAATGCTGAAAAATCTAAACTTTCTAACCCCTCCAAGCAAACGTGGGAAGATGTGGAGTGAGACAATATTTTAAAACCGAGCACCAACCAAATGATCTGCCACTTCTCCCTCAGGAGATTAGACCCTGAGAATCTACAGAGAAGAGAAAATGCAGCTCCACGCAACTGCTATCGGTGCAGAAAGCTTTGCAGTAGCTTTCAGCGAGAAAGAGCTCTTCCGTCGGTTCAGCAGGAAAGACAGATGGTGGCGTGTGTGCGCTGCTGGAGCTCGCTGTCACGTTGAAACGCAAGCAGTTATTCTGTCTGTGTTCATAGGGCACCATCTCCAAAGATCAGATATCGTCAAATTAAATATTGAAAGACGCACAACGTGCAACGTGACTATATTGATTTTAATGAAAACACCAAGAAAGACAATACTCCTGTGATTCCAGGTAAAGATAGGTGTGTTCGTCCGTTTAGTGTTGCTATAGGAGAATACCTGAAACTGGGTGATGTATGAAGAAAAATGGCATTTATTTCTCTCAGTTTCCGAGGCTGGGAAGTCTAAATGCCATTTGGTGGTGGCGACAGTGACTCGGGGTCTCACCTTGCATGATGGTGGGAGCAGAGAGAGCAGAGAGAGAGAGAGAGGGGGGCAGACTCTCCTCTTCTTCTTAATGCCCCCAGAACCACGCCCCCGACCACCATTTTCAATCCATTCACTACTGCAGGGTCCTACAATCCTCTCACCTCTTCAAGGCTCCACCTTTCATATTACCGTAATCGGATTTCCCACCCTCTTCACAGTCCCACGGGGGACTAAGTTTCTAATCCACAAAACTTGGGGGACACATTTCAAGCTTAAGTGAGTTTGGGGGGGGACATAATTCAACCCACTCCAATAGGTAAAACTGAAAAAGGGATTGAATTTATTAGAATCAGGGCCGGTCGGAGGTGGAGCTGGGAAGGCAGTTGCCGCTGCCTGGCTTCCTTGGGCCTGCTCTTCTTTGCCTCGAGGGTGTCGCCGGCCTAGTGGGATGGGGGCTCCAGCTGGCAGGAGAGCTTGTAGCTGCAGGACAGAGAGGCAGCTGCGAGTCTACCTAGCGGGAGCCACATCTCAGCTCTCCCTCCCAGTGCGTGCCCCCTAGCTGGAGTCCTGGTGCCCCAGGGGTCACCGTGCAACAGGGTCTGCGGCTGACCAGACAGCCATGGCCCCAGGCTCTCTGCAGCTGCCACCAGAAAGAGTCCCCTATGCCCTGACTATCGTCAAATTCCTGCAAGGCCCTCACCTCTCGTTGTCACTGAGCCACTCAGTGGAGGTAAACCAGTGTCCGAATTCTTCCTCCTTCTCGATGTGGTAATTGTTGGCTGCCACCTGGAGGAGCTGGATCTCTCTGAGGACTTTAACTTCCTGGGGCCACAGAAAAAAACAGGATGCTGACAGGGCCTGGGTGGGAGATGCTAAAGGGGCCTTGTGGGGGAGGGATGGAGCAGGGAGCTGGTTGGCAGACTTGTCTCTCAAGTGATACCCTCCTCTCCTTCCATCCCATCCATGCCCCAACCTGATCTCAGAGTCGGGTTCCAACAGTCTGTCCCCCAGAAATGTGTCCTTGATTCCTGTCCCCTTCCCACACCCTCCAGTGGGATGGGATGCCCCCCTCCGTCTCTCAAATCTTCCTAATACATCAGAGTTGCAGGGGATGCAGGCAGGAAGTGTCCTGCCCGGGTGAGAGGGGCCGTCTCTGACTTCCACATCCCCACGCTCCCTCGAGCGAGGGCCGCAGCTACTCACCTTCCGCCTTTTCTGGGTGTTGAATACCTTTCCCTGAAAGAGTGATGGTCCGAGTCTCTCAGAAAGGCCCCCTAGCCCATTTCTAGCCCCATCCTCACCCGTTCCCGTGTTGCACTAAGGCCAGGGCCACCGGGGTCAGGGGGTTTGCACAAAACAGGGCTTGCACCTAGGTCAGGCTCTGAGCTCTGGAGAAGGATGACATGGGAGCTGAGGATCGAGGACCTTCTGTCTCAGCCCTCCCTGATGACAAGTGAGGATGCTGAAGCCTCTGATCAAAAGGGGCTGCTGGCCACTCCCAAGCTGCCTGCCATCAGAGGGGCCCGATCTCACTCTCTTCCCATGGCAAGCAGCGAAGGGAGAGGCTGAGTCCAGCTGAGCTCTGCGACTTGTCCACTTGGAGAACAGGGACTGGGTGGGGGCTTATGCGGAGGCTCCATCGCTCACGGGTGAGAAGGGCGTGACCCCCCCAGCACACGGGCAGCCGTGAGGTCTCGTGAGTGGAGGTTTGCCAAGTGCTGAGTTCTAAGGGCTCTCCCCTCCCCAGCCTCAGGGTCCTGGCCCCCGAGCTGCCCGTCCCCAGGCTCACTCACATCCACATAGTCGTCCATCGCAGCGTCTAGCATCACCAGGTCGCTGAGATAGGTTCCCAGGAAGGGGACGATGCCCTGTGACATTGGGGTGGTAGTGGTGATGAGCACCAGCTCCTGGGTGTCCACACTTGGCTTATTCTATAAAAATCTTATCAACCTCGTCTTTCTGGACACCCCCCCCCGCCCCCAGCCAGGTTTTCCACTTGGAGCCACAGAGCAACCTCGGGCGCCTCCCCTCTGTGGCCACACTGCTCTCTCCCCGGCTGGCGTCCAAAGACACCGTGTACCCCCTAGCTACCTCTGTGGTGAACGTTTCATGTCACAGTGGTTACGTGGTTCCTGCCACACCTCGCTCTGTAATCCCCTCTAGGCCAGCTCTTCCAGGTCCTGGACCTGGTGTCCCTAACAAAGGCATCTCAGATGCCCTGGCCACAGGAAGGCAGGCCCCTTAGGGTGGAAGCTGTCTCCTCTTTGGATGTGGAGGCCTCCAGCTGGAAGGGAGGGGCCCCTGTCATCTACTCCCTAGAGCCCCTCCCAGTCACAGACACACTCGCCTTTTTCTGCTGCCGCTGCCTCATCTGGGCTCTCTGATGGTTCATCTCCAAGGTGGCCAGTTTGACAGTCCCCACCTGACAGGGTCAGGGACAAGGTTAGTGCTATGTCCAAATGAATGTCCCCTCCTAAGTTCATGTGGAAACATGATACCCACTGTAACTGTATTAAGAGGGTGGAAGATTCTACAACACTGTTTGAAAGGTGGGGCCCTGTAAGAGGTGACTGGATTAGGACTACTCTGCCCTCATGAATGAACGAATTCGTTCGTGGAACCGGACTGGCGGCTTCCTAAAGAGTGCGTGGACATACGCTCTTGCCCTCTTGCCATCTGATACGCTGTGCCACCCCCTGACTCTGCAGAGAGTCCCCCCCCGCCCCGCTGGAGTAAGACCCTCACTAGATGTACCCCCTCTGCTTGGACTTTCCAGCCTCCTAAACTGTAAGAAAAAAATGCTCGGTTTCTTTAAAAATGACCCAGTTTTAGGTGTTCTGTTGTAAGCAACAGAAAACAGTAAGATAGTGAATGAGACTGTCTTCGCCTCACCCAGTTCCACCCCTGCGCCTGACCTTCAGCTCTGGATATCTGACTCATGAGCTGGTGGAGTGCCACCACCTCCTCTGGCGGCTCTGGTTCTAGAGTTGATGCCAGCTGTGACACTCTCGAGTGTGCGGTCTTGGGCGTGCACCCCGGCCACCCTTCCCTGTTTCCTCATCGGGAGAGGATCCCCTGAGAACTCATATTACTGTCGTCGACGTTGTCCCCGGCACCCCTGGAGGAAGAGGCAGACACAGGCACGCTCCATGAGCCTCGTTAACCTCCTCGCCACTCTGTGAGGCCCGCACAACAGGCTCGTCGTCATCCCTATGGTCTCCGGGTGAGAAAACAGAAGCCGGAGGCGGGGGCGTGCCTTGCCCAGGGCTTCGCGGCCGAGGCCTGGCTTCCTAGAAACTGCTGGGCTAGTTTGCCGAAGGAAGCCCTGCCTACCGCATCCACCAGCGGCCTGGAGGAAGCCACGTGCCGACAGGATGGAGCAGCGTGCGAGGCGGACACCGGCTGCTTCTGCAGCTCCTCTGCCCTCCTGCACAGCCCGGCTGCCGTCACCGCGTCCCGTCACCAGGGCTCCTGCCACATTCTCCACCTGGCCACGGCAGACACATCCTTCTCCTGCTAGTCCGCGCAAGACGGGACTGAAGTTTTCCTGTCAACTTTCAGTGAGAAAGCAAAACGCACCACAACAAAACCAAACAACTCACCTCTGCCTATGTCCCCAAACACCTGCCCCCATCTCTCAGCCTCTACTTTACCTTTTTGCTCAGTACCTTCTCTTTTCTACATAAGTTTTCAAAACTACGGGAGCCTTTTCTGTGAAGGGGAAAGAAAGAAAGATTAATTTGGGAATAATGGGGCGACCCGTAAGTTCAAGTTTCTTTGTTTATCTGTTTGTCTGTTTGTTTTTTTGAGACTGCAAACAACCCAAACTGCCTTGAGGAGAGTTGTCAGCTGGCTTCCTCTGAGTCCTGTGGGCTCCGGGGCCCTGGGAGAGGGGCTCTCGTGTTGGTCACCTGGGCCCCGTCCCCATTTCAACTGAGAAGCTCTGTTTTACAGTTTAGACGTGAGTAGGACAAGGTCTTATTGTGTCTAGCAAACACTTGAAACTGCCAGTTTGGTAAAAACCCGTGCCTGACACTTAATGAAAGTAGAAAACAAAGCAAAATGAAACTTTAGCTTGGGGTAAGAAATCCTGGGCTAAGTTCCTGGGGAGTCTCCCAGGGAGACCCTAGTCATGAGCCCATTCTTGCCTCAGTGCCTCTGACCTCCCGGTCCCTGCCACGGTCATTAAGGGGGCAATGCCCAAACCTGTGGGGGCGTCCCCTGTCCACCCCTGTGCTCCTACAGAAAGAGGCCCACCCACCTGGAAACTTCTCTCCATGTCCTTCTCATTCGATGGATCGGTGTGCTCTGCAGAGCGGAGAGGATGGCGTGGACTGAGGAGAAGTTCCTGAGGACCAAGCACTCCTGGGGAGGAAAGAGAATGAACCAGGAGGTGGGGAGTTGGAGCCCGCCTGCTCCAGCTTCAGCCCCTCGGCTGACATCTCCCCTCTTGGATGAGGCAGAGAGCCGGGCAGCCACGGGAGGGCACAGCTGGAACCCAACGAGCAGAACTCACAGAGGGAGGATGTTAGCTCAACCCAAGAGCCCAGATAGGAAGTGAGCCTCCAGCACTGGGACATGGGGGTCAAGGCCAGTGTGCCCTGAGAGGAAAGGCCCAGGGATTGTGCAGGGACTTGACCACAGGCGACTGCCCTGATGGTGGTTGTTAATAAAAGGCAGTTCCCAAGTCTGCAGAGAGGGGATCCCCTGGGTCCTCCCACGGCTTACCCTGGCCACCTTGATCCAGTGCTCCAGCACCCTGGCTCTGTCCTGGGCCTTCCTGCTGTCATCCCCAAGGCAGGTGGTGATGACGCAACTGGCCACACTGTTAAATTGGGCGACGGTGGCACGAACGGTGGGTGCCAGGTGCCCCTTCCCCTTCTTGTGGCGTTGGGACCAGATGGAGCCCAGGCAGTCATAGGGCACCACCTCCCTAAACAGCTCCTGGAGAGGAAGAGTGTGTCACACACAGGCTACTCTTGTGAAAGAGTTTGGATCTGGCTATGCGCCCACTAAAGGCACCCAAGAGCTAATACTGGCAGGCAAGGAACGAGTGGCATGGTCAGGCAGGCCGTTCTCACTAGCTCCGAGCACTAGAAAATGGCTCGGGTGTGCTCATCTTGAGGCCGCATCCAGTGTGCATCCTGATGAGCCCTTTGTTCTATTTCCTTCCTCAGATGCACACTGCCTGTGGCAGCTATGACTACGGGTTCTCTTAGGGTGTCTGCTAGGGAGTCGAGTCCATATCAGGTCCTAAGAAGTGCTGAGGTTGGTGAGGTCACACGGGAGGATGGGTGGGTAACTCCTGAACCCAGCTGCCCCTCAGTGAGCACCCTCCGTCAACCAGAGAAGCCAGGCCCCCGTGCTGCTTTCTCTCTGTCCCTTTTCATGTTAGCTTGGGTCGCTCTGCAACTGTTACTGTTGATGTCTCAACTTGACTGTCGACATGTGGACAGGGAAGGCTTGGGAACGAAGAAACTCATCCAGGTCACATCATTGGTAAGATGTGGAGCTGGTATTGGACCCAGATCACTGGACTCTGGTGAGTAATGGCTTGTCTGGGACACCAGGTGCAAGAAGGACAGCCTGTCTAGGCAACCGCCCTCCTCGCCCCCCGCAGAGGCGAGCTGCTCACCGCGTCCATCAGAGTCAGCTGCTCTGCCAGCAGCTTAGGAGGGAATGCCCTGATGTCCCACAGGTCTCCACGGGGCCGGTTCAATGTTGCCACAGGAGAGGGGCATGAGGGCTTTGAAGGGTCCTCTAGCTTCAGCCGTATCACATGTGGTGGCTCTTCTCCTGGCACTGCTGCTGGCACGGAAGCTGGCGGTGGACCCAGTTGCACAGGTGACTCTGAGTGCAGGGCGGGCCCCAGCTCTACCGGAGGTGCTGGCACTGGCTCTAGAGCTTGCCTGGGAAGTGCCTGTGGTTCTGGACATGAAACAGGAGCAGGGGGGAAAATAGAAAAGGTTCACCAGCATCAGTCATTTCCCACTGGCCTTTCCAAACACGGAAAGGATCTGACTGCATTAAAGGGAGTTCTAGCCCCAAAGCACCACCCCTGGTAATTCTTCCAGACTGCGGTCCCCTCACCATCTGTTTCTGCCTCAAAGAGCTCTGGGTGCCTCAGGTTGGTCAGCAGAACGTACACACTGGCACCCATGTCCAATCCAGGCAAGCTGACCTGCACGTGGTCGATCTTCACTTTCAATGATGGAAAGTGCAGGGGCTGATGGAAATCTGTGCAGAAACGCTCCGGCATAGTGACCACAGTGTGACAGATGGTGCTGGAAGTGTGAGAGTGGGCAGCAAAGTCAGAGGCTGGCCTTTGCTTCCACGCTGTGCTCCCAGGGCACGCTTGCGTGGTTCTGGGCCCCTGGGCCTGCCACTGCCTGTCTAGAGGACACAGCCCCCCCCCACCCAAGCCCTGTGTGGCGGTCCTGACAGTGGCAGACCTGGCCATTAGACAGGACAAGTACAGACCCTCGTGAGCCTCACCCTTACACTCACATGGGTTTTCCGAAGGGACGGGACACCCACCTATGTGCACCTGTGAACTAAGGACCAAGGCCCCAGGCAGGTCTGTGGGCAGGTTGCTCATAACTTCAGGCCTGAGCCGCTGTTGTCTGGGTCAGGAGGGACAGAGGTGGGATGGAGGACGGGCAGAGCTAGGATGCCACTGTCCTGGGGACGTGTCTCTCGAGAGCTGGCGGTGAGCCCCAGACTCCCCCTGTTTTGCAGGGAGACTGTGACCCCATCCACAGCTCCGTTGGACTCCTTTTCACTTGCAGGGAAAGCCCCCAGACCTCAGCGCCCTCGTGGGAATTACAAGTTGTCTCAGATTCACAGCTTTGTCAGTCCCTCCCCAGCCACGGTCCGTATGTGCCCCCGCACTCTGGGGTACAGTGAGCTCTCTCTCTGGATCAAAAGTCCACATACTTTCTAGTTGGGTGCTGGGCCTGTCATTGTGGGTAGGACGCGGGAGAATGCACCTCCACCTTGAGGAGGCCACGAGGGCGTCACAACTGACATGCTGTGGACGTGACGTGCTCACGGTGTCTACCGTGAGTAACTCACTCCATGACTAGAATTGAGACCCAGTGTCTGTGGTCTGCTTTGGTCACTGAATTATGCCAAGCGTCTAGAAAAGTGACTTTACAAAGGAAGGGCTTCTAAATGTGTTGAATAAGTAAGCCCCAAGCAGAGCATTCCCAGATATCTGAGTGGACCTGGGGTCCCTTCCTCTGGTGCCCATGGAGCCTGTTCGTTCTATATCAGGGACAAAGACAAGTTAGAAGAAATCTCAAATAAAAGTGCTAAATCAGATATGCCTTCTCTGGGCTTTTGCAAACTCAGAGAGACACCGGCCATGGGGTGGGGGTGGGGGGCATGAGGCAGAGAGCTTTTTCAGCCAAACAGGAAAGAAAAATAATAAATATGACCAAGCACAGTGCATCCAGCTGAGCCAGGCACTAGGCATCTCCTTGCCATGTCTTATGAAATTTGGCCCCTATAAAGACTCGATGGGGTTCATCCTCTTACCACCCCACTCCTCAGAGGAGCAAACAGGCTCAGAGTGCTGCAGTGGCATTCCCGAGACAGAGCTTCTAGGTGGCAGAGTCACCACGGTGCCTTGGAGGGGGCGGGCACTCACCTACTGAAGAGCTGGTCCAGGAACTGTGGGATGGTGGCGAAGTCCCAGTAGGAGCAAAGGAAGGTGGAGAAGTGGGGGACCGTTCTGCCCTGGAGAACTGGCAGCAGGGACTCCAGCAGCTTCGCCCTTGTGCCTGGCTGGGGGGTCCGCATCATGCGGATCTCTTGCAGGTCCAGGGTACGACCCTTTTTACCCTGGAAGGAACAAGGAGGGACACGCTTTCAGTGTCATCACCGTGAATCGCCAGAGAACTGGGGCCTGGAGCCCAGACCAGGAAGCCCCAACCCTTTAGGGATCTGCTCATGTGGGAGACATGAGTGACCGTCGTGAAAAAGATTATAGGCTCTCAAAGCAAAAGTTGACGTGGGGGCGCTGGACAGAAAAGAACTAAGAAAGTAGTACCTTGGCAGTATCTTCAGTGTGGTTTGTTAGCTGTGGAGCAACTAAGTGCCTGTATTAGTAGCCTGTATTAGAGATCACTGTCCCGGTGAGTTCTCAAAAATGACTCCCACTGTAGCCACAGGAAACACAGGCATTTGGATGTCAGTGGCTGCTCGACAGCACACAGGTCGGCGCTGAGAACTGTCCTCAGCTGTGGCTGCAGGTTCCCACTGAGCTCCCAGGGGCTTGGTCTGCTGCTGGCATGGGAAGGAAGGGGGCGGTGGGAACCTCATTTCCTCCCCATTTTGGAGACTGTGTGCAGAGAAAGACACCTGAAGAGAACCCTCACAACTTAAACAACACAATTGTGCTCCTTTCATTTAGATCAGAGAGAGCCACGCTGATCCCAGATGCCACACAGTGGGAGCGCTGGCAGCTTCTGGGGCAGGAGGAAGCCCATTGCAGTGCCAAGATCTGAGCAGACGATTGAGGAAAAAGAAAGACCAAGTGTGCGGTAAGTGGCTGACTGTGACTGAGACGTATCCGTTGCGAGGTTGAAAATGAAGGAAAACAAATGGTCATCTTATTTGCCACAAGGTCTCCAGACGGGTAAAATATCGAAAAGAATGTTAACACCCAGGAAAGGCTGAGGCAGGGAAGCAGCTCCGTTCTGAGACTGCTGCTGACCATGCACCTGCTACATCACTTTGGAAAGTCATCTGGCTTTAGCTATCAACATTTGACACGTGCACAGCTTTTCACCCAGGAATCCCTTTCCCCGGAGGCTGTTTTAGGAGGGGATTAGTATATGTTCTGGGCTGAACTGTATTCCCTTCTTAAAATTCACGATTGATGTTGTAATACCCAGTGCATAAGGTGATGACTGCGGTAGGACACAGGTCTTTGGAAAGGCAATTAAGTTTGAGTAAATTCGTTAGTGTTCGCTTTGATTTGACATGACACGGGCCGTCACAGGAAGACGTGGTAAGGACACAGAGAAGCAGTAGAGAAGAGCATGTGAACAGAGGTATAGAACGTGGCCGTCTCCAAGCCCAGGAGAGAGACCTCAGGGGAAACCACCCCAGCCAACAGCTTGACATCAAATTTCTAGCCTCCAGAATTGTGGGAACATATATTTTTGTTGTCAGAGGCCTCTAGTGTGTGGCGCTGTGTTACGGCATCCCTAGCCAGCTCACACAGTCTGTCGGGCACACATAAGATGTTCCCTGCAGCGCGGCTGAAGTGGAAATTACAACTGAACCGTGTCACGTTCCACCGGCACCGAGAGACTGAACTGCCAGGGAAAATGGCCTCTGTTACAGGAAAACATGAAGACATGGGAGGGCACAGCTCCCGGCCTGGTGGGGCTCCAGCGATGTGCTCTGCGAGATGACCCATTGCAGACAAACGTGTAGAACAGCCGGACCCCCTTTTTTGTGTGACTTCTCTTTTGTGTGTGTGTGAACACACCCTGCCCCATAAGGGGGATGGTTTGTAAGTCTTGGAGGAGACCTGGGAGGCAGTGGGGCTGACTGCTGCACAGGACACCTGGGGTGGGGAGCTAAAACAGTAAGAAGAGTGGCAACGAGCAGAGATACTCACGGCCTAGTGTAGAGTGAAACCACACAGAAGTGCCTACTCTTATAGTCCTGCAAGTGAGAGAACAGGGACTTTGCACCTTAAGCGAGTTGCCAGTGGGTAGTACTAGAGGCCAGATTCCTGTGGGAGTGGGACTGTGGGTCACTCCAGTGGGAACGCTTGAGTATAGTTTCCAGGGGAGTCCCCATATTTGGGTCGGGGTCCTGGGCCCACTCTGGTCATTTTGCGTTCCTTTCTGTGGAGACCTCTCTGTGCCTGCTCTCACCTTAGACCAGCGCTGGCCTTGGTGGGTGACATGGTGCGCCTGCCCCTTGTCCAGGGAGATGGGGTATTCGGACCCATCGGACACCTCCTCGGTGACCTCCTGCATGGAGCTCTGTAATGAGAGTGGCCGGCATTTGGGCCAGTAAGAGTCAGCAGCCTCCTGCCTGTGTCCGTGGGAGATACCCCGACTAGAAATTCTGCCCCCCTGATCGGGCACAGAGAAGCATCTGCATAGACCTCTAGCCAGGGAGGAAACCAGATAACAGCTGGAGGTGAAGAATTTACTTCTGAGGATACAGACTTGGTCCCTAACAGTTACTTTCCCATCCTTCCAGCCACAACGTGAGACGTGGACAGACCTTCCAGGGTTTCATCCCCTAACGCGACCATCTCCTGTTCAGGAGGGGCCCTTCTCCTCCTCTTTATTCTCTCTCTCTCTCTCTCTCTCTCTCTCTCATTCTCACTCTCTCTCACTCTCTCTCACTCTCACTCTCACTCTCTCTTGCACACACACACACACACACACAGGCACACACACACAGGCACACACCCACCCACACACACACACACACACACACACACACACACACGGTGATTGGAATTTGGTGGAAAACTGCCCAGATGGGATCACAGGTGTGGACTGTCCTGGATTGGGCTACCCTGTGTTACCTGGGGGTGCCCCCTGCCAAACGGCCACAGGCATCGGAGGAGAGGACGGAACCAACGTCTCCATCGTCTCCACAGGCTCTCTCTCCAGGAATTCCTGAAGTGAGATCGTCGAAAACTCGGGATGCGACCTGAATCCATCTTTCTCTCTTGGCAGTTGCTTGCCAAGTGAGCTGCACGGTTACCAGAGTTCTAAGTTCTCTTGCGGTCCATCACTAAGGAAGTGAGGTCACTTCTTATAAGATTCCATGACATGGGGTCCTTCCTTCAGTATGATCTACCCAGTGGTCTCTCTGGGCTGACGACTGCTCACCCTCTTCCCCCATGTCAACTCCTTAACTGCACACAAGTGTGCAAACACAGCACTCCCTCAGCCCCTTGGGTGTGCAGCAAGGGCCCCAGGTTTCAAGGCAGGGGTTGGTCAGAATCTGCTTTTTCTCACCATTTCTGTGATCCAAGACAGGATATCGTGTCTTTCAAGACCTGCCCAGTTTCCCAACATGCCCAGTGGGGATTGTGCAAGCCTTTATTTCCTACGAAATTCATGAGGTGTCTATGAGATAAATCTTATGGAAACTCATGGGTAGGTGTCTGTAGTGGATTGAATTATGTCCCCCCAAAAGTCATTGAAGCTTGCATCCCCCGCATTTTATGTATTAGAAACTTAGTCCCCACTGCGATTGTTAAGAGGGTGGGAAATCCTGTTATGGTAATTGGAAGGCAGAGCCTTGGAGGGGATCGGATTGTGGGACTGTGCTGAATGGATTAAAGATGGTGGTCAGGGGTGTGGTTCTGAGAGCTTTAAAAGAAGAGAAAAATCTGTCTTGCTCTCTCCTCTCTCTGCTTCCACCATCTTGCAATGCGAGACCCCTGGGTTGCTGTCACCACCTCCAGATGGACTTTGGACTTCCCAGCCTCAGAAACTGTAAGCAAATAAATTTCATTTTCTTTATAAATTACCGAGATCCAGGTATTCTGTTAGAGCAACACAAAAGGGAATGAATACAGTGTCAAATGTACATACTGCACATACGTGGAGATATTTGAATTACAAAAAAGAGTGAAATATAGCAGGAGATACAATTCAAAGAGGCCTGAGTTCCAGCAGTATAATCTTGGGAAAGTCCTTTGTTGTGACCAGGTTTTTTGGGGTTTTTTTTTCCCCCCCTGCAGTGATAACACACTGAAATTAATTTCAGGTATTGTCATCTCCTAATAGTAAACTTTTCACTGCCTTCCTATGATATTTAGAATCAGTCCCATGGGCTTTACCTCGGCCTATGTGGTGGCAGCCTGCACAATGAATGGCTCCCAGCACTAAGTGGTCAGCCACTTCCTTCTGACCAGGAGAACACAGCACAAGTGATGGGATGTCACTTCTGTCTGAGTCAGTTCAGGCTGCTGTAACAAAGTACCATAGTGTGGGTAGCTTATATCCAACATCAATTTATTCCTCAGAGATCTGGAGCATGGAAGGTGGAGATCAAAGTCCCAGCAGAGTTGGGTTCAGGTGAGGAATCTCTTTTGGTTTGAAGACAGCAGACCTCAGGTTGTATCCTTTAGAGACAGCACTCAAGTCAGCTTTCCAAAGGTACCTCTGACCGTTGACGACAGCTGAAATAACGGGTGGACAGAAGGTCAGAGACAGAACGCGGGAAAGTTGCGGGACACGAGGGAAGAAAGCCCTTCCCGCAGCACTTGGCAGGGAACAGAAACTTAGCGGCCAAACCTCCACCCTCCTGGAGGAACTGCCACACCAGGGAGAGACCTGCGAGGGGAGCGGCGTGGTGGAGCCGGTAGGACCCGGGTGAGGGGGCTGTAGCTCCCGAGCGAGGCAGGGGAGTAGCGTGGTCGGGCTGAGACGGAGGCGGCACGGGGTGCATTAGGAGGGTTCCCCGGGTCCTGAGTTCAGGAGGGGCGGCGGAGGCCAGCGGGGAGGGATGCAGACGGCGGGCGGGGTGCCCGGCGCTGGCAGAGACAGGAGGCTGGGACGCCCTCCTCCCCTCCGGTGGAGCCCAGCGCTGCCCCGCCATCCGTCCGTCCTTCCGTCCGTCCGTCCCCAGCACGCAGGATCGCCTTGTCCCAGGGCTGCTGCGGGAGCAGCCGGTCGGGGGCGGTGCGGGGGCCAGACCGGAGTAGCAGGTGCAGCTGGGCTGTGGCCTCCTGGTCACGGGCCGTGTCTTGGGGTCCCGGGCCTGGTGAGCCATCGCCGCCGCTGCGAGTGCGAGGGCGGCGGGGACGAGGACACTGGGGGAGGGCGGGGAGCGGTTTTGTCGTCATCCTTGTAGGTTGAGTGTGTTCTTTGTATTTCTACTTCCATGACTGCTGACTTTCGTCCCTGCGGACGTGGTGCTGGGGCACGTCAGCGTCATCTTTGAGTTGGAAGAGCCCTGTGCAGCGCTTTGGGAGAGCGGTCTGCTGTGGGGGATCCTCTCGGCCTTCGTCTGTCTGGGAGAGGATTGTCTCTCTCCCTGTTTGAAGGATGCTCTTGTCCGGTACAGTGCTCTTGTCTTGTTGTTGTTGTTGTTGTTGAATTTTTTATTTGACTAGAAGATCTCTTTGTCTCCTGGACTGGGCGTTTTCTGTTGAAGAATTTACTGAAATCTGTATTAGGACTTTCTTGTGAGTGAGTGACTGAGTGAGTGAGTGAGTGAGTGAGAGTGTGTGTGTGTGTGTGTGTGTCTGTATGTGTGTGTCTGTGTGTGCATGTCAGTTTGTGTGAGAGAGTCTGTGTGTGTGTGTGTGTGTGTTTTCCTCTCATGCAGCTTTCAGTATTCTTCCTTGGCGTTCTGTGTGGTTTTGACTGTTTGAGTAGTGTAAGTGGGGCTGATCTGAGGTTTCATGTACAAACTTTTGTGTGGACAGATTTTCAGTTTTCGTTCGTATGTACCCAGCGGTAGGATTGCTGGGCCACGTAGTAAGTTTACATTTCACATTTTGAAAAACTACCGACCTGATTTCCTGGCAGTCTGTAGCATTTTCCAGTCTCTCCGTCAATATATGAGGGTTCTGATATCTCCATAGCCTTGTGAACACTTTGTCTTGACTGTCTTTTTGATTTACAGCCCTTCTAACGGCTACGACACATTATGTCACTGCGGTATTGATAGATATTCCCTTATGGGTGACGATGAATATCTCTTTCGGTGCTTATTGGGCTTTCCTATATCTCACTTAGAGAAATGCTTATTTGAATTATCTGAGCAGGATTGTGGTTGGTTTGTTACGGCGGCTGGCCTGTGTGGGGATCCTAAGCCTTGATCTTGGTATGAGAACACCACACTCTAACCAACAGAGCGAACTGACCGACTCTTCCTCTGACCATTTTTTAAATTGAGCTAATTGTCTTTTGCTGTGTGTATATTGGATGAAACGTTTTCAGTAGTCTTGTTAAATAGGAACTGTCCAAGGTCATAATGCCTGTTACGTTAAATGAGCCATTGACCTCATTAAATGGTGATACTGGTGAAGCTTTTTTAAAATTTTTTTTTTTCCTGCACCTGCTTCATGCCCGGAAGAACGGGCACTTCCCACACAGGCTCTAGAGCCAGCCTTGCCTGCTCTGCACCCAGAGTCACCTATAGGACTGGATCCATGACCATCTTCCGAGCCCACACCAGGGGCAGGGAAGTGGTCACCTCCAGTGATGGAGCTGGAACTTGAGCGATCTCCAGAGCCCTTCTACCCCTGTCCTGTGATACGATGAACCAGCCCAGTGTGGACATGCGTGACATCATGGCATTCTCTCCCAAGCTGTTGGCAGAGCAGGTGATGCTGATGGACACGGTGAGTGGCTCGGCTCTGCAGAGTGGGGCCTAGACAGGCTTCCTTCTTGTGCCTGATGTCCCAGACCAGCCATTCGTGACCAGAGTGCAGTGATCTGGGTCTGGTATCAGTTATGCATCTTACTAACCACGTGAACTGACCTAGTTTTATAATGCCTGTGACGTTCCTCTCCACACGTCAACAGTACAGATGGGGCACCGACAGCACCAGGTGCACGGAGTGACTGTGAAGATCAAATGAGTTGGGACGTATGGGAAGCAAGGCCAGGCCCTGGTCCATTTGGGGATGGAGGATGCTCACTGAGGTGCAGGCAGGTCCATGGGTCTCTTCCACCCACCCTCCCAGGAGGCTTCACCAGCTTCAGCACTTATTTAGCACCAGATGTGGACTAGACACTGTAGCAGAGGCCCAAGTGGAGCCCCTAGTTGTAGCTTCCAAAGGGAGTGTGAATCTGAATGGGGAAATGGACCTGAGGACCTATTAGGATGGGTTAAGATGCCACCTTGAGATGTGCATGCCCTGGACAGCTTCTGTGTGTGGGGCTGGTGAGAATAACCCGGCTGCAGTGGTACAGACCCTTCGTCAGCAGTGGTAGGCCTGGGACATCATGTATTTAAATACCCTCAGTGGGTAGAGAACCCAACCCAGGGACTCCTGCCAGCCTCCGGCCACATGCTGAGCTTCCTGGGCTCCAGCTCAGACCACCGTCACCTGCCTGGGGACTGCAGGATACTGTGGATTCTGAACTGGGGTGGGCCATGCCCCCGCAAAGTTCTCCTCCTGTCTAGTAGGTGTGCAAGAAGGTGGTGCCCTGTGACCACCGGAACCCCCGCTGGTCCCAGTAGAACAAGAAGGTCAAGGAGCACCTGGCAGCAACTGTCCATGCCACCATTACCCCGTTCAGCAGTGTGGCCGACCGTGTCATCAGCACCTGCCTCGGGGACCACAGCTGGAAGGCCCAGGAACTGCTTTCCGTTTCATAGATTTTTGTGTTCCCTTCTCAGGAGAGCCACCATTTAGGACGTTTTTCTCACTCTCTGCCATTGTCTGTACCCCGCCTGGCACGTCTGCTCACTGTCTGAAGAAGACACGGAGAGACCTTGGGAGGTAGGGAGGACATCTCCCTACGAGGGAAGGAGCACCAGGGACGACCGGGGACCTCTGTTGTGCTAAACATTGCTTCCTCGGTGAGCCTGGAAGTCGCTGGGGCCAGGGACACTGGAGGCTGGGATGAGCTGGTTGAAGAGGCCTGTCAATCTTTCTGGGACCTTAGGCCAGCAGTTCTGCCCCAGGATTCAGTGTTATCAACTGTCAGGCACAGGCTGGAGCCAGTTGGACACTATCAAGTGTTTAGTAACAGCAAAGGAACTCTCTGCACAACTGAAATCTCACCTGTAAAACCAGAGCCGCTCAGTTGAAATGGGGATGGGGCGCAGGTGGCCAGCGTGAGAGCTCCTCTGCCCAGTCCCTCGCAGCCCTTAGGACTCAGAGAAGCCCAGCTGGAAATTCTCATCCAGACAATGGGAATTCTTTGGATTTTCAAACTAAAGGAATTTGAACTCACACAACTCCACATTATTCACACTTTTTCCTCTTTGCCCTCTTGGGCGGGGGGGGAAGCTTCCTGAAATTTCAAAAGCTGTGTGCCAAAGACAACTCACTGAGCAGAAATGTGCTCATCTAGTAAAGAGGAGGTGAGGGGATAGGGGAGTGAATTGGGGGAAACAACAGGGCGAGAGTGGAAGGGGGGGCGCCTGCCTGGTGGTGATTTTAACTTTCCCCCTGAATGTTTCTGTGAAAACTCTCAGGCTTGTCCAGGTTGATGGGAATAGAGATGCGTTTGTGCAGAGGCACTGGGCGTTCTGGGGGCAGGAAGCCCTGGAAATGGGTGCAGTGATGCAGCTGGGCTGTGCCGGGGTGGAAGAGAAGGCCGTGGAGAGAAGGAAGGGCACCTACCTTCCCTGGAATAGAAGGGATGAGAAGTGATGACAGCAGACACAGTCAAGTAGTCACCTGAAATGCGTTGTCATCTGAAGGCTCACCCAGGAAAGAATGGGCTTCTGACCTCACTCAGGGTGTTGGCATCATTCGTGTCTGGTGGTGTGTGACTGGGAGCCCCAGCTTCTGACTGGCAAATGTGGGCTGCCCTCAGCGTAGGGGCCACTGCAGTTCCCCACCTCGTGAAACTTTCCACAGTTCAGCTGGAGGGTGTCTCTCCAGGCTGCTCCGTGGTTTCTTGTACAACAGACCAGATTCATGGTGGCAGCAGCCTGTCAGCTTTCCTCTATTCACCCGGACTGGAAAAATCACAGATTCTTCCCACACTTAAAAGAGGAGGGTGACACAGAGAGCAAAGGTTGCGGACGTCATGAGGCCATTTTAAGATTCTTCCTCCTACGCCCACCTTTCTACGGAATCCGGTTCGTGATTTTAGAAAAAGCTTCCCCTCGCATTATTGGAGAAATGGTGTTCTATTAAAGAAAACCGACATAAAAATAACGGTCCCCAAAGGTGGGAGAAAAGAAGATTTCCCTCGATCGGGACTTCTCAGCCTTGGCAATCTTGATATTTTGGGCTGGGTAATTCTTCGCCAGGCATGAGACGGTGCGATGTAGGAGATGATGGTAGCTACCTACTAGACGCCAGTGGAAACCTTCATGTGAAAACTAGAAATGTCTCCACAGGTGTTACAAGGTGTCTTGTGGGAGGCAAAACTGCCCCAGCCGAGAAGCACTGCTACACCCCATCTGCAAATATACACACGTGCGGGCAGTCTTTGCTTGGCGTGGTAGCGCAGAACTCTAAGAATGACCATACGAGCTTCCAGTATTTTACTGTTTGAACTTTCAGGGCTGTGAAATACGTCTGGGATTTCCTTGAATGTGCAGTGTTACTGGCATCACTATTTCTGGGCTATCTGTTCCTTTGACAAGTTCTCTTATTTGTGTGTGTAAGGTCACCTTCACTGTGGCTGAGTAGTGGGAGTCTTTGCAATGGCAGAAGTGTCAAGATTCTCACAGTTGCCCACTTTCCCCGCCTCTATTTACATTTGATTCCAGTTTCCTTTCCAGCCTCATCACTTCTTGTTTCTTTGTTGCACTTTCATCCTTGTCGGCAAATTCCCTTTCCTGAGTGAGTGAGTGTCGGTCTCTGTTAACTGCCACATGGCTTATCCCTGGGAGTCCGGGAGGCGACACAGCTACACAAGCTGCTGTCTGTGCGTGTAGTAGGGAACAGATGCACAGCCACCCCTTGCCAAACAGACTTGGAAAGGAGGGACATGACTGGACACTGATGATGACGCCCATCTGTTGTTTGTGTAGGGACTGTGGGCCGACGGGAGAGCCCTGAGTTTGCACGGTAGCACTTGAGGTGTTCGCTCACGGTTCCTGGCCTGTGGTACTGACATTTGAACAGTGTTGTTGAGGGACTGGTGTACTTAACTAGACGGTGGTGACAGAGAACCATGCGTATGGACACACTTCAAAGAAGGAAACACGTGTGTGTCCACAGAATGCTGAAAAATCTAAACTTTCTAACCCCTCCAAGCAAACGTGGGAAGATGTGGAGTGAGACAATATTTTAAAACCGAGCACCAACCAAATGATCTGCCACTTCTCCCTCAGGAGATTAGACCCTGAGAATCTACAGAGAAGAGAAAATGCAGCTCCACGCAACTGCTATCGGTGCAGAAAGCTTTGCAGTAGCTTTCAGCGAGAAAGAGCTCTTCCGTCGGTTCAGCAGGAAAGACAGATGGTGGCGTGTGTGCGCTGCTGGAGCTCGCTGTCACGTTGAAACGCAAGCAGTTATTCTGTCTGTGTTCATAGGGCACCATCTCCAAAGATCAGATATCGTCAAATTAAATATTGAAAGACGCACAACGTGCAACGTGACTATATTGATTTTAATGAAAACACCAAGAAAGACAATACTCCTGTGATTCCAGGTAAAGATAGGTGTGTTCGTCCGTTTAGTGTTGCTATAGGAGAATACCTGAAACTGGGTGATGTATGAAGAAAAATGGCATTTATTTCTCTCAGTTTCCGAGGCTGGGAAGTCTAAATGCCATTTGGTGGTGGCGACAGTGACTCGGGGTCTCACCTTGCATGATGGTGGGAGCAGAGAGAGCAGAGAGAGAGAGAGAGGGGGGCAGACTCTCCTCTTCTTCTTAATGCCCCCAGAACCACGCCCCCGACCACCATTTTCAATCCATTCACTACTGCAGGGTCCTACAATCCTCTCACCTCTTCAAGGCTCCACCTTTCATATTACCGTAATCGGATTTCCCACCCTCTTCACAGTCCCACGGGGGACTAAGTTTCTAATCCACAAAACTTGGGGGACACATTTCAAGCTTAAGTGAGTTTGGGGGGGGACATAATTCAACCCACTCCAATAGGTAAAACTGAAAAAGGGATTGAATTTATTAGAATCAGGGCCGGTCGGAGGTGGAGCTGGGAAGGCAGTTGCCGCTGCCTGGCTTCCTTGGGCCTGCTCTTCTTTGCCTCGAGGGTGTCGCCGGCCTAGTGGGATGGGGGCTCCAGCTGGCAGGAGAGCTTGTAGCTGCAGGACAGAGAGGCAGCTGCGAGTCTACCTAGCGGGAGCCACATCTCAGCTCTCCCTCCCAGTGCGTGCCCCCTAGCTGGAGTCCTGGTGCCCCAGGGGTCACCGTGCAACAGGGTCTGCGGCTGACCAGACAGCCATGGCCCCAGGCTCTCTGCAGCTGCCACCAGAAAGAGTCCCCTATGCCCTGACTATCGTCAAATTCCTGCAAGGCCCTCACCTCTCGTTGTCACTGAGCCACTCAGTGGAGGTAAACCAGTGTCCGAATTCTTCCTCCTTCTCGATGTGGTAATTGTTGGCTGCCACCTGGAGGAGCTGGATCTCTCTGAGGACTTTAACTTCCTGGGGCCACAGAAAAAAACAGGATGCTGACAGGGCCTGGGTGGGAGATGCTAAAGGGGCCTTGTGGGGGAGGGATGGAGCAGGGAGCTGGTTGGCAGACTTGTCTCTCAAGTGATACCCTCCTCTCCTTCCATCCCATCCATGCCCCAACCTGATCTCAGAGTCGGGTTCCAACAGTCTGTCCCCCAGAAATGTGTCCTTGATTCCTGTCCCCTTCCCACACCCTCCAGTGGGATGGGATGCCCCCCTCCGTCTCTCAAATCTTCCTAATACATCAGAGTTGCAGGGGATGCAGGCAGGAAGTGTCCTGCCCGGGTGAGAGGGGCCGTCTCTGACTTCCACATCCCCACGCTCCCTCGAGCGAGGGCCGCAGCTACTCACCTTCCGCCTTTTCTGGGTGTTGAATACCTTTCCCTGAAAGAGTGATGGTCCGAGTCTCTCAGAAAGGCCCCCTAGCCCATTTCTAGCCCCATCCTCACCCGTTCCCGTGTTGCACTAAGGCCAGGGCCACCGGGGTCAGGGGGTTTGCACAAAACAGGGCTTGCACCTAGGTCAGGCTCTGAGCTCTGGAGAAGGATGACATGGGAGCTGAGGATCGAGGACCTTCTGTCTCAGCCCTCCCTGATGACAAGTGAGGATGCTGAAGCCTCTGATCAAAAGGGGCTGCTGGCCACTCCCAAGCTGCCTGCCATCAGAGGGGCCCGATCTCACTCTCTTCCCATGGCAAGCAGCGAAGGGAGAGGCTGAGTCCAGCTGAGCTCTGCGACTTGTCCACTTGGAGAACAGGGACTGGGTGGGGGCTTATGCGGAGGCTCCATCGCTCACGGGTGAGAAGGGCGTGACCCCCCCAGCACACGGGCAGCCGTGAGGTCTCGTGAGTGGAGGTTTGCCAAGTGCTGAGTTCTAAGGGCTCTCCCCTCCCCAGCCTCAGGGTCCTGGCCCCCGAGCTGCCCGTCCCCAGGCTCACTCACATCCACATAGTCGTCCATCGCAGCGTCTAGCATCACCAGGTCGCTGAGATAGGTTCCCAGGAAGGGGACGATGCCCTGTGACATTGGGGTGGTAGTGGTGATGAGCACCAGCTCCTGGGTGTCCACACTTGGCTTATTCTATAAAAATCTTATCAACCTCGTCTTTCTGGACACCCCCCCCCGCCCCCAGCCAGGTTTTCCACTTGGAGCCACAGAGCAACCTCGGGCGCCTCCCCTCTGTGGCCACACTGCTCTCTCCCCGGCTGGCGTCCAAAGACACCGTGTACCCCCTAGCTACCTCTGTGGTGAACGTTTCATGTCACAGTGGTTACGTGGTTCCTGCCACACCTCGCTCTGTAATCCCCTCTAGGCCAGCTCTTCCAGGTCCTGGACCTGGTGTCCCTAACAAAGGCATCTCAGATGCCCTGGCCACAGGAAGGCAGGCCCCTTAGGGTGGAAGCTGTCTCCTCTTTGGATGTGGAGGCCTCCAGCTGGAAGGGAGGGGCCCCTGTCATCTACTCCCTAGAGCCCCTCCCAGTCACAGACACACTCGCCTTTTTCTGCTGCCGCTGCCTCATCTGGGCTCTCTGATGGTTCATCTCCAAGGTGGCCAGTTTGACAGTCCCCACCTGACAGGGTCAGGGACAAGGTTAGTGCTATGTCCAAATGAATGTCCCCTCCTAAGTTCATGTGGAAACATGATACCCACTGTAACTGTATTAAGAGGGTGGAAGATTCTACAACACTGTTTGAAAGGTGGGGCCCTGTAAGAGGTGACTGGATTAGGACTACTCTGCCCTCATGAATGAACGAATTCGTTCGTGGAACCGGACTGGCGGCTTCCTAAAGAGTGCGTGGACATACGCTCTTGCCCTCTTGCCATCTGATACGCTGTGCCACCCCCTGACTCTGCAGAGAGTCCCCCCCCGCCCCGCTGGAGTAAGACCCTCACTAGATGTACCCCCTCTGCTTGGACTTTCCAGCCTCCTAAACTGTAAGAAAAAAATGCTCGGTTTCTTTAAAAATGACCCAGTTTTAGGTGTTCTGTTGTAAGCAACAGAAAACAGTAAGATAGTGAATGAGACTGTCTTCGCCTCACCCAGTTCCACCCCTGCGCCTGACCTTCAGCTCTGGATATCTGACTCATGAGCTGGTGGAGTGCCACCACCTCCTCTGGCGGCTCTGGTTCTAGAGTTGATGCCAGCTGTGACACTCTCGAGTGTGCGGTCTTGGGCGTGCACCCCGGCCACCCTTCCCTGTTTCCTCATCGGGAGAGGATCCCCTGAGAACTCATATTACTGTCGTCGACGTTGTCCCCGGCACCCCTGGAGGAAGAGGCAGACACAGGCACGCTCCATGAGCCTCGTTAACCTCCTCGCCACTCTGTGAGGCCCGCACAACAGGCTCGTCGTCATCCCTATGGTCTCCGGGTGAGAAAACAGAAGCCGGAGGCGGGGGCGTGCCTTGCCCAGGGCTTCGCGGCCGAGGCCTGGCTTCCTAGAAACTGCTGGGCTAGTTTGCCGAAGGAAGCCCTGCCTACCGCATCCACCAGCGGCCTGGAGGAAGCCACGTGCCGACAGGATGGAGCAGCGTGCGAGGCGGACACCGGCTGCTTCTGCAGCTCCTCTGCCCTCCTGCACAGCCCGGCTGCCGTCACCGCGTCCCGTCACCAGGGCTCCTGCCACATTCTCCACCTGGCCACGGCAGACACATCCTTCTCCTGCTAGTCCGCGCAAGACGGGACTGAAGTTTTCCTGTCAACTTTCAGTGAGAAAGCAAAACGCACCACAACAAAACCAAACAACTCACCTCTGCCTATGTCCCCAAACACCTGCCCCCATCTCTCAGCCTCTACTTTACCTTTTTGCTCAGTACCTTCTCTTTTCTACATAAGTTTTCAAAACTACGGGAGCCTTTTCTGTGAAGGGGAAAGAAAGAAAGATTAATTTGGGAATAATGGGGCGACCCGTAAGTTCAAGTTTCTTTGTTTATCTGTTTGTCTGTTTGTTTTTTTGAGACTGCAAACAACCCAAACTGCCTTGAGGAGAGTTGTCAGCTGGCTTCCTCTGAGTCCTGTGGGCTCCGGGGCCCTGGGAGAGGGGCTCTCGTGTTGGTCACCTGGGCCCCGTCCCCATTTCAACTGAGAAGCTCTGTTTTACAGTTTAGACGTGAGTAGGACAAGGTCTTATTGTGTCTAGCAAACACTTGAAACTGCCAGTTTGGTAAAAACCCGTGCCTGACACTTAATGAAAGTAGAAAACAAAGCAAAATGAAACTTTAGCTTGGGGTAAGAAATCCTGGGCTAAGTTCCTGGGGAGTCTCCCAGGGAGACCCTAGTCATGAGCCCATTCTTGCCTCAGTGCCTCTGACCTCCCGGTCCCTGCCACGGTCATTAAGGGGGCAATGCCCAAACCTGTGGGGGCGTCCCCTGTCCACCCCTGTGCTCCTACAGAAAGAGGCCCACCCACCTGGAAACTTCTCTCCATGTCCTTCTCATTCGATGGATCGGTGTGCTCTGCAGAGCGGAGAGGATGGCGTGGACTGAGAAGTTCCTGAGGACCAAGCACTCCTGGGGAGGAAAGAGAATGAACCAGGAGGTGGGGAGTTGGAGCCCGCCTGCTCCAGCTTCAGCCCCTCGGCTGACATCTCCCCTCTTGGATGAGGCAGAGAGCCGGGCAGCCACGGGAGGGCACAGCTGGAACCCAACGAGCAGAACTCACAGAGGGAGGATGTTAGCTCAACCCAAGAGCCCAGATAGGAAGTGAGCCTCCAGCACTGGGACATGGGGGTCAAGGCCAGTGTGCCCTGAGAGGAAAGGCCCAGGGATTGTGCAGGGACTTGACCACAGGCGACTGCCCTGATGGTGGTTGTTAATAAAAGGCAGTTCCCAAGTCTGCAGAGAGGGGATCCCCTGGGTCCTCCCACGGCTTACCCTGGCCACCTTGATCCAGTGCTCCAGCACCCTGGCTCTGTCCTGGGCCTTCCTGCTGTCATCCCCAAGGCAGGTGGTGATGACGCAACTGGCCACACTGTTAAATTGGGCGACGGTGGCACGAACGGTGGGTGCCAGGTGCCCCTTCCCCTTCTTGTGGCGTTGGGACCAGATGGAGCCCAGGCAGTCATAGGGCACCACCTCCCTAAACAGCTCCTGGAGAGGAAGAGTGTGTCACACACAGGCTACTCTTGTGAAAGAGTTTGGATCTGGCTATGCGCCCACTAAAGGCACCCAAGAGCTAATACTGGCAGGCAAGGAACGAGTGGCATGGTCAGGCAGGCCGTTCTCACTAGCTCCGAGCACTAGAAAATGGCTCGGGTGTGCTCATCTTGAGGCCGCATCCAGTGTGCATCCTGATGAGCCCTTTGTTCTATTTCCTTCCTCAGATGCACACTGCCTGTGGCAGCTATGACTACGGGTTCTCTTAGGGTGTCTGCTAGGGAGTCGAGTCCATATCAGGTCCTAAGAAGTGCTGAGGTTGGTGAGGTCACACGGGAGGATGGGTGGGTAACTCCTGAACCCAGCTGCCCCTCAGTGAGCACCCTCCGTCAACCAGAGAAGCCAGGCCCCCGTGCTGCTTTCTCTCTGTCCCTTTTCATGTTAGCTTGGGTCGCTCTGCAACTGTTACTGTTGATGTCTCAACTTGACTGTCGACATGTGGACAGGGAAGGCTTGGGAACGAAGAAACTCATCCAGGTCACATCATTGGTAAGATGTGGAGCTGGTATTGGACCCAGATCACTGGACTCTGGTGAGTAATGGCTTGTCTGGGACACCAGGTGCAAGAAGGACAGCCTGTCTAGGCAACCGCCCTCCTCGCCCCCCGCAGAGGCGAGCTGCTCACCGCGTCCATCAGAGTCAGCTGCTCTGCCAGCAGCTTAGGAGGGAATGCCCTGATGTCCCACAGGTCTCCACGGGGCCGGTTCAATGTTGCCACAGGAGAGGGGCATGAGGGCTTTGAAGGGTCCTCTAGCTTCAGCCGTATCACATGTGGTGGCTCTTCTCCTGGCACTGCTGCTGGCACGGAAGCTGGCGGTGGACCCAGTTGCACAGGTGACTCTGAGTGCAGGGCGGGCCCCAGCTCTACCGGAGGTGCTGGCACTGGCTCTAGAGCTTGCCTGGGAAGTGCCTGTGGTTCTGGACATGAAACAGGAGCAGGGGGGAAAATAGAAAAGGTTCACCAGCATCAGTCATTTCCCACTGGCCTTTCCAAACACGGAAAGGATCTGACTGCATTAAAGGGAGTTCTAGCCCCAAAGCACCACCCCTGGTAATTCTTCCAGACTGCGGTCCCCTCACCATCTGTTTCTGCCTCAAAGAGCTCTGGGTGCCTCAGGTTGGTCAGCAGAACGTACACACTGGCACCCATGTCCAATCCAGGCAAGCTGACCTGCACGTGGTCGATCTTCACTTTCAATGATGGAAAGTGCAGGGGCTGATGGAAATCTGTGCAGAAACGCTCCGGCATAGTGACCACAGTGTGACAGATGGTGCTGGAAGTGTGAGAGTGGGCAGCAAAGTCAGAGGCTGGCCTTTGCTTCCACGCTGTGCTCCCAGGGCACGCTTGCGTGGTTCTGGGCCCCTGGGCCTGCCACTGCCTGTCTAGAGGACACAGCCCCCCCCCACCCAAGCCCTGTGTGGCGGTCCTGACAGTGGCAGACCTGGCCATTAGACAGGACAAGTACAGACCCTCGTGAGCCTCACCCTTACACTCACATGGGTTTTCCGAAGGGACGGGACACCCACCTATGTGCACCTGTGAACTAAGGACCAAGGCCCCAGGCAGGTCTGTGGGCAGGTTGCTCATAACTTCAGGCCTGAGCCGCTGTTGTCTGGGTCAGGAGGGACAGAGGTGGGATGGAGGACGGGCAGAGCTAGGATGCCACTGTCCTGGGGACGTGTCTCTCGAGAGCTGGCGGTGAGCCCCAGACTCCCCCTGTTTTGCAGGGAGACTGTGACCCCATCCACAGCTCCGTTGGACTCCTTTTCACTTGCAGGGAAAGCCCCCAGACCTCAGCGCCCTCGTGGGAATTACAAGTTGTCTCAGATTCACAGCTTTGTCAGTCCCTCCCCAGCCACGGTCCGTATGTGCCCCCGCACTCTGGGGTACAGTGAGCTCTCTCTCTGGATCAAAAGTCCACATACTTTCTAGTTGGGTGCTGGGCCTGTCATTGTGGGTAGGACGCGGGAGAATGCACCTCCACCTTGAGGAGGCCACGAGGGCGTCACAACTGACATGCTGTGGACGTGACGTGCTCACGGTGTCTACCGTGAGTAACTCACTCCATGACTAGAATTGAGACCCAGTGTCTGTGGTCTGCTTTGGTCACTGAATTATGCCAAGCGTCTAGAAAAGTGACTTTACAAAGGAAGGGCTTCTAAATGTGTTGAATAAGTAAGCCCCAAGCAGAGCATTCCCAGATATCTGAGTGGACCTGGGGTCCCTTCCTCTGGTGCCCATGGAGCCTGTTCGTTCTATATCAGGGACAAAGACAAGTTAGAAGAAATCTCAAATAAAAGTGCTAAATCAGATATGCCTTCTCTGGGCTTTTGCAAACTCAGAGAGACACCGGCCATGGGGTGGGGGTGGGGGGCATGAGGCAGAGAGCTTTTTCAGCCAAACAGGAAAGAAAAATAATAAATATGACCAAGCACAGTGCATCCAGCTGAGCCAGGCACTAGGCATCTCCTTGCCATGTCTTATGAAATTTGGCCCCTATAAAGACTCGATGGGGTTCATCCTCTTACCACCCCACTCCTCAGAGGAGCAAACAGGCTCAGAGTGCTGCAGTGGCATTCCCGAGACAGAGCTTCTAGGTGGCAGAGTCACCACGGTGCCTTGGAGGGGGCGGGCACTCACCTACTGAAGAGCTGGTCCAGGAACTGTGGGATGGTGGCGAAGTCCCAGTAGGAGCAAAGGAAGGTGGAGAAGTGGGGGACCGTTCTGCCCTGGAGAACTGGCAGCAGGGACTCCAGCAGCTTCGCCCTTGTGCCTGGCTGGGGGGTCCGCATCATGCGGATCTCTTGCAGGTCCAGGGTACGACCCTTTTTACCCTGGAAGGAACAAGGAGGGACACGCTTTCAGTGTCATCACCGTGAATCGCCAGAGAACTGGGGCCTGGAGCCCAGACCAGGAAGCCCCAACCCTTTAGGGATCTGCTCATGTGGGAGACATGAGTGACCGTCGTGAAAAAGATTATAGGCTCTCAAAGCAAAAGTTGACGTGGGGGCGCTGGACAGAAAAGAACTAAGAAAGTAGTACCTTGGCAGTATCTTCAGTGTGGTTTGTTAGCTGTGGAGCAACTAAGTGCCTGTATTAGTAGCCTGTATTAGAGATCACTGTCCCGGTGAGTTCTCAAAAATGACTCCCACTGTAGCCACAGGAAACACAGGCATTTGGATGTCAGTGGCTGCTCGACAGCACACAGGTCGGCGCTGAGAACTGTCCTCAGCTGTGGCTGCAGGTTCCCACTGAGCTCCCAGGGGCTTGGTCTGCTGCTGGCATGGGAAGGAAGGGGGCGGTGGGAACCTCATTTCCTCCCCATTTTGGAGACTGTGTGCAGAGAAAGACACCTGAAGAGAACCCTCACAACTTAAACAACACAATTGTGCTCCTTTCATTTAGATCAGAGAGAGCCACGCTGATCCCAGATGCCACACAGTGGGAGCGCTGGCAGCTTCTGGGGCAGGAGGAAGCCCATTGCAGTGCCAAGATCTGAGCAGACGATTGAGGAAAAAGAAAGACCAAGTGTGCGGTAAGTGGCTGACTGTGACTGAGACGTATCCGTTGCGAGGTTGAAAATGAAGGAAAACAAATGGTCATCTTATTTGCCACAAGGTCTCCAGACGGGTAAAATATCGAAAAGAATGTTAACACCCAGGAAAGGCTGAGGCAGGGAAGCAGCTCCGTTCTGAGACTGCTGCTGACCATGCACCTGCTACATCACTTTGGAAAGTCATCTGGCTTTAGCTATCAACATTTGACACGTGCACAGCTTTTCACCCAGGAATCCCTTTCCCCGGAGGCTGTTTTAGGAGGGGATTAGTATATGTTCTGGGCTGAACTGTATTCCCTTCTTAAAATTCACGATTGATGTTGTAATACCCAGTGCATAAGGTGATGACTGCGGTAGGACACAGGTCTTTGGAAAGGCAATTAAGTTTGAGTAAATTCGTTAGTGTTCGCTTTGATTTGACATGACACGGGCCGTCACAGGAAGACGTGGTAAGGACACAGAGAAGCAGTAGAGAAGAGCATGTGAACAGAGGTATAGAACGTGGCCGTCTCCAAGCCCAGGAGAGAGACCTCAGGGGAAACCACCCCAGCCAACAGCTTGACATCAAATTTCTAGCCTCCAGAATTGTGGGAACATATATTTTTGTTGTCAGAGGCCTCTAGTGTGTGGCGCTGTGTTACGGCATCCCTAGCCAGCTCACACAGTCTGTCGGGCACACATAAGATGTTCCCTGCAGCGCGGCTGAAGTGGAAATTACAACTGAACCGTGTCACGTTCCACCGGCACCGAGAGACTGAACTGCCAGGGAAAATGGCCTCTGTTACAGGAAAACATGAAGACATGGGAGGGCACAGCTCCCGGCCTGGTGGGGCTCCAGCGATGTGCTCTGCGAGATGACCCATTGCAGACAAACGTGTAGAACAGCCGGACCCCCTTTTTTGTGTGACTTCTCTTTTGTGTGTGTGTGAACACACCCTGCCCCATAAGGGGGATGGTTTGTAAGTCTTGGAGGAGACCTGGGAGGCAGTGGGGCTGACTGCTGCACAGGACACCTGGGGTGGGGAGCTAAAACAGTAAGAAGAGTGGCAACGAGCAGAGATACTCACGGCCTAGTGTAGAGTGAAACCACACAGAAGTGCCTACTCTTATAGTCCTGCAAGTGAGAGAACAGGGACTTTGCACCTTAAGCGAGTTGCCAGTGGGTAGTACTAGAGGCCAGATTCCTGTGGGAGTGGGACTGTGGGTCACTCCAGTGGGAACGCTTGAGTATAGTTTCCAGGGGAGTCCCCATATTTGGGTCGGGGTCCTGGGCCCACTCTGGTCATTTTGCGTTCCTTTCTGTGGAGACCTCTCTGTGCCTGCTCTCACCTTAGACCAGCGCTGGCCTTGGTGGGTGACATGGTGCGCCTGCCCCTTGTCCAGGGAGATGGGGTATTCGGACCCATCGGACACCTCCTCGGTGACCTCCTGCGTGGAGCTCTGTAATGAGAGTGGCCGGCATTTGGGCCAGTAAGAGTCAGCAGCCTCCTGCCTGTGTCCGTGGGAGATACCCCGACTAGAAATTCTGCCCCCCTGATCGGGCACAGAGAAGCATCTGCATAGACCTCTAGCCAGGGAGGAAACCAGATAACAGCTGGAGGTGAAGAATTTACTTCTGAGGATACAGACTTGGTCCCTAACAGTTACTTTCCCATCCTTCCAGCCACAACGTGAGACGTGGACAGACCTTCCAGGGTTTCATCCCCTAACGCGACCATCTCCTGTTCAGGAGGGGCCCTTCTCCTCCTCTTTATTCTCTCTCTCTCTCTCTCTCTCTCTCTCTCATTCTCACTCTCTCTCACTCTCTCTCACTCTCACTCTCACTCTCTCTCACTCTCACTCTCACTCTCTCTTGCACACACACACACACACACACAGGCACACACACACAGGCACACACCCACCCACACACACACACACACACACACACACACACACACGGTGATTGGAATTTGGTGGAAAACTGCCCAGATGGGATCACAGGTGTGGACTGTCCTGGATTGGGCTACCCTGTGTTACCTGGGGGTGCCCCCTGCCAAACGGCCACAGGCATCGGAGGAGAGGACGGAACCAACGTCTCCATCGTCTCCACAGGCTCTCTCTCCAGGAATTCCTGAAGTGAGATCGTCGAAAACTCGGGATGCGACCTGAATCCATCTTTCTCTCTTGGCAGTTGCTTGCCAAGTGAGCTGCACGGTTACCAGAGTTCTAAGTTCTCTTGCGGTCCATCACTAAGGAAGTGAGGTCACTTCTTATAAGATTCCATGACATGGGGTCCTTCCTTCAGTATGATCTACCCAGTGGTCTCTCTGGGCTGACGACTGCTCACCCTCTTCCCCCATGTCAACTCCTTAACTGCACACAAGTGTGCAAACACAGCACTCCCTCAGCCCCTTGGGTGTGCAGCAAGGGCCCCAGGTTTCAAGGCAGGGGTTGGTCAGAATCTGCTTTTTCTCACCATTTCTGTGATCCAAGACAGGATATCGTGTCTTTCAAGACCTGCCCAGTTTCCCAACATGCCCAGTGGGGATTGTGCAAGCCTTTATTTCCTACGAAATTCATGAGGTGTCTATGAGATAAATCTTATGGAAACTCATGGGTTGGTGTCTGTAGTGGATTGAATTATGTCCCCCCAAAAGTCATTGAAGCTTGCATCCCCCGCATTTTATGTATTAGAAACTTAGTCCCCACTGCGATTGTTAAGAGGGTGGGAAATCCTGTTATGGTAATTGGAAGGCAGAGCCTTGGAGGGGATCGGATTGTGGGACTGTGCTGAATGGATTAAAGATGGTGGTCAGGGGTGTGGTTCTGAGAGCTTTAAAAGAAGAGAAAAATCTGTCTTGCTCTCTCCTCTCTCTGCTTCCACCATCTTGCAATGCGAGACCCCTGGGTTGCTGTCACCACCTCCAGATGGACTTTGGACTTCCCAGCCTCAGAAACTGTAAGCAAATAAATTTCATTTTCTTTATAAATTACCGAGATCCAGGTATTCTGTTAGAGCAACACAAAAGGGAATGAATACAGTGTCAAATGTACATACTGCACATACGTGGAGATATTTGAATTACAAAAAAGAGTGAAATATAGCAGGAGATACAATTCAAAGAGGCCTGAGTTCCAGCAGTATAATCTTGGGAAAGTCCTTTGTTGTGACCAGGTTTTTTGGGTTTTTTTTTTTCCCCACCTGCAGTGATAACACACTGAAATTAATTTCAGGTATTGTCATCTCCTAATAGTAAACTTTTCACTGCCTTCCTATGATATTTAGAATCAGTCCCATGGGCTTTACCTCGGCCTATGTGGTGGCAGCCTGCACAATGAATGGCTCCCAGCACTAAGTGGTCAGCCACTTCCTTCTGACCAGGAGAACACAGCACAAGTGATGGGATGTCACTTCTGTCTGAGTCAGTTCAGGCTGCTGTAACAAAGTACCATAGTGTGGGTAGCTTATATCCAACATCAATTTATTCCTCAGAGATCTGGAGCATGGAAGGTGGAGATCAAAGTCCCAGCAGAGTTGGGTTCAGGTGAGGAATCTCTTTTGGTTTGAAGACAGCAGACCTCAGGTTGTATCCTTTAGAGACAGCACTCAAGTCAGCTTTCCAAAGGTACCTCTGACCGTTGACGACAGCTGAAATAACGGGTGGACAGAAGGTCAGAGACAGAACGCGGGAAAGTTGCGGGACACGAGGGAAGAAAGCCCTTCCCGCAGCACTTGGCAGGGAACAGAAACTTAGCGGCCAAACCTCCACCCTCCTGGAGGAACTGCCACACCAGGGAGAGACCTGCGAGGGGAGCGGCGTGGTGGAGCCGGTAGGACCCGGGTGAGGGGGCTGTAGCTCCCGAGCGAGGCAGGGGAGTAGCGTGGTCGGGCTGAGATGGAGGCGGCACGGGGTGCATTAGGAGGGTTCCCCGGGTCCTGAGTTCAGGAGGGGCGGCGGAGGCCAGCGGGGAGGGATGCAGACGGCGGGCGGGGTGCCCGGCGCTGGCAGAGACAGGAGGCTGGGACGCCCTCCTCCCCTCCGGTGGAGCCCAGCGCTGCCCCGCCGTCCATCCGTCCTTCCGTCCGTCCGTCCCCAGCACGCAGGATCGCCTTGTCCCAGGGCTGCTGCGGGAGCAGCCGGTCGGGGGCGGTGCGGGGGCCAGACCGGAGTAGCAGGTGCAGCTGGGCTGTGGCCTCCTGGTCACGGGCCGTGTCTTGGGGTCCCGGGCCTGGTGAGCCATCGCCGCCGCTGCGAGTGCGAGGGCGGCGGGGACGAGGACACTGGGGGAGGGCGGGGAGCGGTTTTGTCGTCATCCTTGTAGGTTGAGTGTGTTCTTTGTATTTCTACTTCCATGACTGCTGACTTTCGTCCCTGCGGACGTGGTGCTGGGGCACGTCAGCGTCATCTTTGAGTTGGAAGAGCCCTGTGCAGCGCTTTGGGAGAGCGGTCTGCTGTGGGGGATCCTCTCGGCCTTCGTCTGTCTGGGAGAGGATTGTCTCTCTCCCTGTTTGAAGGATGCTCTTGTCCGGTACAGTGCTCTTGTCTTGTTGTTGTTGTTGTTGTTGAATTTTTTATTTGACTAGAAGATCTCTTTGTCTCCTGGACTGGGCGTTTTCTGTTGAAGAATTTACTGAAATCTGTATTAGGACTTTCTTGTGAGTGAGTGACTGAGTGAGTGAGTGAGTGAGTGAGAGTGTGTGTGTGTGTGTGTGTGTCTGTATGTGTGTGTCTGTGTGTGCATGTCAGTTTGTGTGAGAGAGTCTGTGTGTGTGTGTGTGTGTGTTTTCCTCTCATGCAGCTTTCAGTATTCTTCCTTGGCGTTCTGTGTGGTTTTGACTGTTTGAGTAGTGTAAGTGGGGCTGATCTGAGGTTTCATGTACAAACTTTTGTGTGGACAGATTTTCAGTTTTCGTTCGTATGTACCCAGCGGTAGGATTGCTGGGCCACGTAGTAAGTTTACATTTCACATTTTGAAAAACTACCGACCTGATTTCCTGGCAGTCTGTAGCATTTTCCAGTCTCTCCGTCAATATATGAGGGTTCTGATATCTCCATAGCCTTGTGAACACTTTGTCTTGACTGTCTTTTTGATTTACAGCCCTTCTAACGGCTACGACACATTATGTCACTGCGGTATTGATAGATATTCCCTTATGGGTGACGATGAATATCTCTTTCGGTGCTTATTGGGCTTTCCTATATCTCACTTAGAGAAATGCTTATTTGAATTATCTGAGCAGGATTGTGGTTGGTTTGTTACGGCGGCTGGCCTGTGTGGGGATCCTAAGCCTTGATCTTGGTATGAGAACACCACACTCTAACCAACAGAGCGAACTGACCGACTCTTCCTCTGACCATTTTTTAAATTGAGCTAATTGTCTTTTGCTGTGTGTATATTGGATGAAACGTTTTCAGTAGTCTTGTTAAATAGGAACTGTCCAAGGTCATAATGCCTGTTACGTTAAATGAGCCATTGACCTCATTAAATGGTGATACTGGTGAAGCTTTTTTAAAATTTTTTTTTTTCCTGCACCTGCTTCATGCCCGGAAGAACGGGCACTTCCCACACAGGCTCTAGAGCCAGCCTTGCCTGCTCTGCACCCAGAGTCACCTATAGGACTGGATCCATGACCATCTTCCGAGCCCACACCAGGGGCAGGGAAGTGGTCACCTCCAGTGATGGAGCTGGAACTTGAGCGATCTCCAGAGCCCTTCTACCCCTGTCCTGTGATACGATGAACCAGCCCAGTGTGGACATGCGTGACATCATGGCATTCTCTCCCAAGCTGTTGGCAGAGCAGGTGATGCTGATGGACACGGTGAGTGGCTCGGCTCTGCAGAGTGGGGCCTAGACAGGCTTCCTTCTTGTGCCTGATGTCCCAGACCAGCCATTCGTGACCAGAGTGCAGTGATCTGGGTCTGGTATCAGTTATGCATCTTACTAACCACGTGAACTGACCTAGTTTTATAATGCCTGTGACGTTCCTCTCCACACGTCAACAGTACAGATGGGGCACCGACAGCACCAGGTGCACGGAGTGACTGTGAAGATCAAATGAGTTGGGACGTATGGGAAGCAAGGCCAGGCCCTGGTCCATTTGGGGATGGAGGATGCTCACTGAGGTGCAGGCAGGTCCATGGGTCTCTTCCACCCACCCTCCCAGGAGGCTTCACCAGCTTCAGCACTTATTTAGCACCAGATGTGGACTAGACACTGTAGCAGAGGCCCAAGTGGAGCCCCTAGTTGTAGCTTCCAAAGGGAGTGTGAATCTGAATGGGGAAATGGACCTGAGGACCTATTAGGATGGGTTAAGATGCCACCTTGAGATGTGCATGCCCTGGACAGCTTCTGTGTGTGGGGCTGGTGAGAATAACCCGGCTGCAGTGGTACAGACCCTTCGTCAGCAGTGGTAGGCCTGGGACATCATGTATTTAAATACCCTCAGTGGGTAGAGAACCCAACCCAGGGACTCCTGCCAGCCTCCGGCCACATGCTGAGCTTCCTGGGCTCCAGCTCAGACCACCGTCACCTGCCTGGGGACTGCAGGATACTGTGGATTCTGAACTGGGGTGGGCCATGCCCCCGCAAAGTTCTCCTCCTGTCTAGTAGGTGTGCAAGAAGGTGGTGCCCTGTGACCACCGGAACCCCCGCTGGTCCCAGTAGAACAAGAAGGTCAAGGAGCACCTGGCAGCAACTGTCCATGCCACCATTACCCCGTTCAGCAGTGTGGCCGACCGTGTCATCAGCACCTGCCTCGGGGACCACAGCTGGAAGGCCCAGGAACTGCTTTCCGTTTCATAGATTTTTGTGTTCCCTTCTCAGGAGAGCCACCATTTAGGACGTTTTTCTCACTCTCTGCCATTGTCTGTACCCCGCCTGGCACGTCTGCTCACTGTCTGAAGAAGACACGGAGAGACCTTGGGAGGTAGGGAGGACATCTCCCTACGAGGGAAGGAGCACCAGGGACGACCGGGGACCTCTGTTGTGCTAAACATTGCTTCCTCGGTGAGCCTGGAAGTCGCTGGGGCCAGGGACACTGGAGGCTGGGATGAGCTGGTTGAAGAGGCCTGTCAATCTTTCTGGGACCTTAGGCCAGCAGTTCTGCCCCAGGATTCAGTGTTATCAACTGTCAGGCACAGGCTGGAGCCAGTTGGACACTATCAAGTGTTTAGTAACAGCAAAGGAACTCTCTGCACAACTGAAATCTCACCTGTAAAACCAGAGCCGCTCAGTTGAAATGGGGATGGGGCGCAGGTGGCCAGCGTGAGAGCTCCTCTGCCCAGTCCCTCGCAGCCCTTAGGACTCAGAGAAGCCCAGCTGGAAATTCTCATCCAGACAATGGGAATTCTTTGGATTTTCAAACTAAAGGAATTTGAACTCACACAACTCCACATTATTCACACTTTTTCCTCTTTGCCCTCTTGGGCGGGGGGGGAAGCTTCCTGAAATTTCAAAAGCTGTGTGCCAAAGACAACTCACTGAGCAGAAATGTGCTCATCTAGTAAAGAGGAGGTGAGGGGATAGGGGAGTGAATTGGGGGAAACAACAGGGCGAGAGTGGAAGGGGGGGCGCCTGCCTGGTGGTGATTTTAACTTTCCCCCTGAATGTTTCTGTGAAAACTCTCAGGCTTGTCCAGGTTGATGGGAATAGAGATGCGTTTGTGCAGAGGCACTGGGCGTTCTGGGGGCAGGAAGCCCTGGAAATGGGTGCAGTGATGCAGCTGGGCTGTGCCGGGGTGGAAGAGAAGGCCGTGGAGAGAAGGAAGGGCACCTACCTTCCCTGGAATAGAAGGGATGAGAAGTGATGACAGCAGACACAGTCAAGTAGTCACCTGAAATGCGTTGTCATCTGAAGGCTCACCCAGGAAAGAATGGGCTTCTGACCTCACTCAGGGTGTTGGCATCATTCGTGTCTGGTGGTGTGTGACTGGGAGCCCCAGCTTCTGACTGGCAAATGTGGGCTGCCCTCAGCGTAGGGGCCACTGCAGTTCCCCACCTCGTGAAACTTTCCACAGTTCAGCTGGAGGGTGTCTCTCCAGGCTGCTCCGTGGTTTCTTGTACAACAGACCAGATTCATGGTGGCAGCAGCCTGTCAGCTTTCCTCTATTCACCCGGACTGGAAAAATCACAGATTCTTCCCACACTTAAAAGAGGAGGGTGACACAGAGAGCAAAGGTTGCGGACGTCATGAGGCCATTTTAAGATTCTTCCTCCTACGCCCACCTTTCTACGGAATCCGGTTCGTGATTTTAGAAAAAGCTTCCCCTCGCATTATTGGAGAAATGGTGTTCTATTAAAGAAAACCGACATAAAAATAACGGTCCCCAAAGGTGGGAGAAAAGAAGATTTCCCTCGATCGGGACTTCTCAGCCTTGGCAATCTTGATATTTTGGGCTGGGTAATTCTTCGCCAGGCATGAGACGGTGCGATGTAGGAGATGATGGTAGCTACCTACTAGACGCCAGTGGAAACCTTCATGTGAAAACTAGAAATGTCTCCACAGGTGTTACAAGGTGTCTTGTGGGAGGCAAAACTGCCCCAGCCGAGAAGCACTGCTACACCCCATCTGCAAATATACACACGTGCGGGCAGTCTTTGCTTGGCGTGGTAGCGCAGAACTCTAAGAATGACCATACGAGCTTCCAGTATTTTACTGTTTGAACTTTCAGGGCTGTGAAATACGTCTGGGATTTCCTTGAATGTGCAGTGTTACTGGCATCACTATTTCTGGGCTATCTGTTCCTTTGACAAGTTCTCTTATTTGTGTGTGTAAGGTCACCTTCACTGTGGCTGAGTAGTGGGAGTCTTTGCAATGGCAGAAGTGTCAAGATTCTCACAGTTGCCCACTTTCCCCGCCTCTATTTACATTTGATTCCAGTTTCCTTTCCAGCCTCATCACTTCTTGTTTCTTTGTTGCACTTTCATCCTTGTCGGCAAATTCCCTTTCCTGAGTGAGTGAGTGTCGGTCTCTGTTAACTGCCACATGGCTTATCCCTGGGAGTCCGGGAGGCGACACAGCTACACAAGCTGCTGTCTGTGCGTGTAGTAGGGAACAGATGCACAGCCACCCCTTGCCAAACAGACTTGGAAAGGAGGGACATGACTGGACACTGATGATGACGCCCATCTGTTGTTTGTGTAGGGACTGTGGGCCGACGGGAGAGCCCTGAGTTTGCACGGTAGCACTTGAGGTGTTCGCTCACGGTTCCTGGCCTGTGGTACTGACATTTGAACAGTGTTGTTGAGGGACTGGTGTACTTAACTAGACGGTGGTGACAGAGAACCATGCGTATGGACACACTTCAAAGAAGGAAACACGTGTGTGTCCACAGAATGCTGAAAAATCTAAACTTTCTAACCCCTCCAAGCAAACGTGGGAAGATGTGGAGTGAGACAATATTTTAAAACCGAGCACCAACCAAATGATCTGCCACTTCTCCCTCAGGAGATTAGACCCTGAGAATCTACAGAGAAGAGAAAATGCAGCTCCACGCAACTGCTATCGGTGCAGAAAGCTTTGCAGTAGCTTTCAGCGAGAAAGAGCTCTTCCGTCGGTTCAGCAGGAAAGACAGATGGTGGCGTGTGTGCGCTGCTGGAGCTCGCTGTCACGTTGAAACGCAAGCAGTTATTCTGTCTGTGTTCATAGGGCACCATCTCCAAAGATCAGATATCGTCAAATTAAATATTGAAAGACGCACAACGTGCAACGTGACTATATTGATTTTAATGAAAACACCAAGAAAGACAATACTCCTGTGATTCCAGGTAAAGATAGGTGTGTTCGTCCGTTTAGTGTTGCTATAGGAGAATACCTGAAACTGGGTGATGTATGAAGAAAAATGGCATTTATTTCTCTCAGTTTCCGAGGCTGGGAAGTCTAAATGCCATTTGGTGGTGGCGACAGTGACTCGGGGTCTCACCTTGCATGATGGTGGGAGCAGAGAAAGCAGAGAGAGAGAGAGAGGGGGGCAGACTCTCCTCTTCTTCTTAATGCCCCCAGAACCACGCCCCCGACCACCATTTTCAATCCATTCACTACTGCAGGGTCCTACAATCCTCTCACCTCTTCAAGGCTCCACCTTTCATATTACCGTAATCGGATTTCCCACCCTCTTCACAGTCCCACGGGGGACTAAGTTTCTAATCCACAAAACTTGGGGGACACATTTCAAGCTTAAGTGAGTTTGGGGGGGGACATAATTCAACCCACTCCAATAGGTAAAACTGAAAAAGGGATTGAATTTATTAGAATCAGGGCCGGTCGGAGGTGGAGCTGGGAAGGCAGTTGCCGCTGCCTGGCTTCCTTGGGCCTGCTCTTCTTTGCCTCGAGGGTGTCGCCGGCCTAGTGGGATGGGGGCTCCAGCTGGCAGGAGAGCTTGTAGCTGCAGGACAGAGAGGCAGCTGCGAGTCTACCTAGCGGGAGCCACATCTCAGCTCTCCCTCCCAGTGCGTGCCCCCTAGCTGGAGTCCTGGTGCCCCAGGGGTCACCGTGCAACAGGGTCTGCGGCTGACCAGACAGCCATGGCCCCAGGCTCTCTGCAGCTGCCACCAGAAAGAGTCCCCTATGCCCTGACTATCGTCAAATTCCTGCAAGGCCCTCACCTCTCGTTGTCACTGAGCCACTCAGTGGAGGTAAACCAGTGTCCGAATTCTTCCTCCTTCTCGATGTGGTAATTGTTGGCTGCCACCTGGAGGAGCTGGATCTCTCTGAGGACTTTAACTTCCTGGGGCCACAGAAAAAAACAGGATGCTGACAGGGCCTGGGTGGGAGATGCTAAAGGGGCCTTGTGGGGGAGGGATGGAGCAGGGAGCTGGTTGGCAGACTTGTCTCTCAAGTGATACCCTCCTCTCCTTCCATCCCATCCATGCCCCAACCTGATCTCAGAGTCGGGTTCCAACAGTCTGTCCCCCAGAAATGTGTCCTTGATTCCTGTCCCCTTCCCACACCCTCCAGTGGGATGGGATGCCCCCCTCCGTCTCTCAAATCTTCCTAATACATCAGAGTTGCAGGGGATGCAGGCAGGAAGTGTCCTGCCCGGGTGAGAGGGGCCGTCTCTGACTTCCACATCCCCACGCTCCCTCGAGCGAGGGCCGCAGCTACTCACCTTCCGCCTTTTCTGGGTGTTGAATACCTTTCCCTGAAAGAGTGATGGTCCGAGTCTCTCAGAAAGGCCCCCTAGCCCATTTCTAGCCCCATCCTCACCCGTTCCCGTGTTGCACTAAGGCCAGGGCCACCGGGGTCAGGGGGTTTGCACAAAACAGGGCTTGCACCTAGGTCAGGCTCTGAGCTCTGGAGAAGGATGACATGGGAGCTGAGGATCGAGGACCTTCTGTCTCAGCCCTCCCTGATGACAAGTGAGGATGCTGAAGCCTCTGATCAAAAGGGGCTGCTGGCCACTCCCAAGCTGCCTGCCATCAGAGGGGCCCGATCTCACTCTCTTCCCATGGCAAGCAGCGAAGGGAGAGGCTGAGTCCAGCTGAGCTCTGCGACTTGTCCACTTGGAGAACAGGGACTGGGTGGGGGCTTATGCGGAGGCTCCATCGCTCACGGGTGAGAAGGGCGTGACCCCCCCAGCACACGGGCAGCCGTGAGGTCTCGTGAGTGGAGGTTTGCCAAGTGCTGAGTTCTAAGGGCTCTCCCCTCCCCAGCCTCAGGGTCCTGGCCCCCGAGCTGCCCGTCCCCAGGCTCACTCACATCCACATAGTCGTCCATCGCAGCGTCTAGCATCACCAGGTCGCTGAGATAGGTTCCCAGGAAGGGGACGATGCCCTGTGACATTGGGGTGGTAGTGGTGATGAGCACCAGCTCCTGGGTGTCCACACTTGGCTTATTCTATAAAAATCTTATCAACCTCGTCTTTCTGGACACCCCCCCCCGCCCCCAGCCAGGTTTTCCACTTGGAGCCACAGAGCAACCTCGGGCGCCTCCCCTCTGTGGCCACACTGCTCTCTCCCCGGCTGGCGTCCAAAGACACCGTGTACCCCCTAGCTACCTCTGTGGTGAACGTTTCATGTCACAGTGGTTACGTGGTTCCTGCCACACCTCGCTCTGTAATCCCCTCTAGGCCAGCTCTTCCAGGTCCTGGACCTGGTGTCCCTAACAAAGGCATCTCAGATGCCCTGGCCACAGGAAGGCAGGCCCCTTAGGGTGGAAGCTGTCTCCTCTTTGGATGTGGAGGCCTCCAGCTGGAAGGGAGGGGCCCCTGTCATCTACTCCCTAGAGCCCCTCCCAGTCACAGACACACTCGCCTTTTTCTGCTGCCGCTGCCTCATCTGGGCTCTCTGATGGTTCATCTCCAAGGTGGCCAGTTTGACAGTCCCCACCTGACAGGGTCAGGGACAAGGTTAGTGCTATGTCCAAATGAATGTCCCCTCCTAAGTTCATGTGGAAACATGATACCCACTGTAACTGTATTAAGAGGGTGGAAGATTCTACAACACTGTTTGAAAGGTGGGGCCCTGTAAGAGGTGACTGGATTAGGACTACTCTGCCCTCATGAATGAACGAATTCGTTCGTGGAACCGGACTGGCGGCTTCCTAAAGAGTGCGTGGACATACGCTCTTGCCCTCTTGCCATCTGATACGCTGTGCCACCCCCTGACTCTGCAGAGAGTCCACCCCCGCCCCGCTGGAGTAAGACCCTCACTAGATGTACCCCCTCTGCTTGGACTTTCCAGCCTCCTAAACTGTAAGAAAAAAATGCTCGGTTTCTTTAAAAATGACCCAGTTTTAGGTGTTCTGTTGTAAGCAACAGAAAACAGTAAGATAGTGAATGAGACTGTCTTCGCCTCACCCAGTTCCACCCCTGCGCCTGACCTTCAGCTCTGGATATCTGACTCATGAGCTGGTGGAGTGCCACCACCTCCTCTGGCGGCTCTGGTTCTAGAGTTGATGCCAGCTGTGACACTCTCGAGTGTGCGGTCTTGGGCGTGCACCCCGGCCACCCTTCCCTGTTTCCTCATCGGGAGAGGATCCCCTGAGAACTCATATTACTGTCGTCGACGTTGTCCCCGGCACCCCTGGAGGAAGAGGCAGACACAGGCACGCTCCATGAGCCTCGTTAACCTCCTCGCCACTCTGTGAGGCCCGCACAACAGGCTCGTCGTCATCCCTATGGTCTCCGGGTGAGAAAACAGAAGCCGGAGGCGGGGGCGTGCCTTGCCCAGGGCTTCGCGGCCGAGGCCTGGCTTCCTAGAAACTGCTGGGCTAGTTTGCCGAAGGAAGCCCTGCCTACCGCATCCACCAGCGGCCTGGAGGAAGCCACGTGCCGACAGGATGGAGCAGCGTGCGAGGCGGACACCGGCTGCTTCTGCAGCTCCTCTGCCCTCCTGCACAGCCCGGCTGCCGTCACTGCGTCCCGTCACCAGGGCTCCTGCCACATTCTCCACCTGGCCACGGCAGACACATCCTTCTCCTGCTAGTCCGCGCAAGACGGGACTGAAGTTTTCCTGTCAACTTTCAGTGAGAAAGCAAAACGCACCACAACAAAACCAAACAACTCACCTCTGCCTATGTCCCCAAACACCTGCCCCCATCTCTCAGCCTCTACTTTACCTTTTTGCTCAGTACCTTCTCTTTTCTACATAAGTTTTCAAAACTACGGGAGCCTTTTCTGTGAAGGGGAAAGAAAGAAAGATTAATTTGGGAATAATGGGGCGACCCGTAAGTTCAAGTTTGTTTGTTTATCTGTTTGTCTGTTTGTTTTTTTGAGACTGCAAACAATCCAAACTGCCTTGAGGAGAGTTGTCAGCTGGCTTCCTCTGAGTCCTGTGGGCTCCGGGGCCCTGGGAGAGGGGCTCTCGTGTTGGTCACCTGGGCCCCGTCCCCATTTCAACTGAGAAGCTCTGTTTTACAGTTTAGACATGAGTAGGACAAGGTCTTATTGTGTCTAGCAAACACTTGAAACTGCCAGTTTGGTAAAAACCCGTGCCTGACACTTAATGAAAGTAGAAAACAAAGCAAAATGAAACTTTAGCTTGGGGTAAGAAATCCTGGGCTAAGTTCCCGGGGAGTCTCCCAGGGAGACCCTAGTCATGAGCCCATTCTTGCCTCAGTGCCTCTGACCTCCCGGTCCCTGCCACGGTCATTAAGGGGGCAATGCCCAAACCTGTGGGGGCGTCCCCGGTCCACCCCTGTGCTCCTACAGAAAGAGGCCCACCCACCTGGAAACTTCTCTCCATGTCCTTCTCATTCGATGGATCGGTGTGCTCTGCAGAGCGGAGAGGATGGCGTGGACTGAGAAGTTCCTGAGGACCAAGCACTCCTGGGGAGGAAAGAGAATGAACCAGGAGGTGGGGAGTTGGAGCCCGCCTGCTCCAGCTTCAGCCCCTCGGCTGACATCTCCCCTCTTGGATGAGGCAGAGAGCCGGGCAGCCACGGGAGGGCACAGCTGGAACCCAACGAGCAGAACTCACAGAGGGAGGATGTTAGCTCAACCCAAGAGCCCAGATAGGAAGTGAGCCTCCAGCACTGGGACATGGGGGTCAAGGCCAGTGTGCCCTGAGAGGAAAGGCCCAGGGATTGTGCAGGGACTTGACCACAGGCGACTGCCCTGATGGTGGTTGTTAATAAAAGGCAGTTCCCAAGTCTGCAGAGAGGGGATCCCCTGGGTCCTCCCACGGCTTACCCTGGCCACCTTGATCCAGTGCTCCAGCACCCTGGCTCTGTCCTGGGCCTTCCTGCTGTCATCCCCAAGGCAGGTGGTGATGACGCAACTGGCCACACTGTTAAATTGGGCGACGGTGGCACGAACGGTGGGTGCCAGGTGCCCCTTCCCCTTCTTGTGGCGTTGGGACCAGATGGAGCCCAGGCAGTCATAGGGCACCACCTCCCTAAACAGCTCCTGGAGAGGAAGAGTGTGTCACACACAGGCTACTCTTGTGAAAGAGTTTGGATCTGGCTATGCGCCCACTAAAGGCACCCAAGAGCTAATACTGGCAGGCAAGGAACGAGTGGCATGGTCAGGCAGGCCGTTCTCACTAGCTCCGAGCACTAGAAAATGGCTCGGGTGTGCTCATCTTGAGGCCGCATCCAGTGTGCATCCTGATGAGCCCTTTGTTCTATTTCCTTCCTCAGATGCACACTGCCTGTGGCAGCTATGACTACGGGTTCTCTTAGGGTGTCTGCTAGGGAGTCGAGTCCATATCAGGTCCTAAGAAGTGCTGAGGTTGGTGAGGTCACACGGGAGGATGGGTGGGTAACTCCTGAACCCAGCTGCCCCTCAGTGAGCACCCTCCGTCAACCAGAGAAGCCAGGCCCCCGTGCTGCTTTCTCTCTGTCCCTTTTCATGTTAGCTTGGGTCGCTCTGCAACTGTTACTGTTGATGTCTCAACTTGACTGTCGACATGTGGACAGGGAAGGCTTGGGAACGAAGAAACTCATCCAGGTCACATCATTGGTAAGATGTGGAGCTGGTATTGGACCCAGATCACTGGACTCTGGTGAGTAATGGCTTGTCTGGGACACCAGGTGCAAGAAGGACAGCCTGTCTAGGCAACCGCCCTCCTCGCCCCCCGCAGAGGCGAGCTGCTCACCGCGTCCATCAGAGTCAGCTGCTCTGCCAGCAGCTTAGGAGGGAATGCCCTGATGTCCCACAGGTCTCCACGGGGCCGGTTCAATGTTGCCACAGGAGAGGGGCATGAGGGCTTTGAAGGGTCCTCTAGCTTCAGCCGTATCACATGTGGTGGCTCTTCTCCTGGCACTGCTGCTGGCACGGAAGCTGGCGGTGGACCCAGTTGCACAGGTGACTCTGAGTGCAGGGCGGGCCCCAGCTCTACCGGAGGTGCTGGCACTGGCTCTAGAGCTTGCCTGGGAAGTGCCTGTGGTTCTGGACATGAAACAGGAGCAGGGGGGAAAATAGAAAAGGTTCACCAGCATCAGTCATTTCCCACTGGCCTTTCCAAACACGGAAAGGATCTGACTGCATTAAAGGGAGTTCTAGCCCCAAAGCACCACCCCTGGTAATTCTTCCAGACTGCGGTCCCCTCACCATCTGTTTCTGCCTCAAAGAGCTCTGGGTGCCTCAGGTTGGTCAGCAGAACGTACACACTGGCACCCATGTCCAATCCAGGCAAGCTGACCTGCACGTGGTCGATCTTCACTTTCAATGATGGAAAGTGCAGGGGCTGATGGAAATCTGTGCAGAAACGCTCCGGCATAGTGACCACAGTGTGACAGATGGTGCTGGAAGTGTGAGAGTGGGCAGCAAAGTCAGAGGCTGGCCTTTGCTTCCACGCTGTGCTCCCAGGGCACGCTTGCGTGGTTCTGGGCCCCTGGGCCTGCCACTGCCTGTCTAGAGGACACAGCCCCCCCCCACCCAAGCCCTGTGTGGCGGTCCTGACAGTGGCAGACCTGGCCATTAGACAGGACAAGTACAGACCCTCGTGAGCCTCACCCTTACACTCACATGGGTTTTCCGAAGGGACGGGACACCCACCTATGTGCACCTGTGAACTAAGGACCAAGGCCCCAGGCAGGTCTGTGGGCAGGTTGCTCATAACTTCAGGCCTGAGCCGCTGTTGTCTGGGTCAGGAGGGACAGAGGTGGGATGGAGGACGGGCAGAGCTAGGATGCCACTGTCCTGGGGACGTGTCTCTCGAGAGCTGGCGGTGAGCCCCAGACTCCCCCTGTTTTGCAGGGAGACTGTGACCCCATCCACAGCTCCGTTGGACTCCTTTTCACTTGCAGGGAAAGCCCCCAGACCTCAGCGCCCTCGTGGGAATTACAAGTTGTCTCAGATTCACAGCTTTGTCAGTCCCTCCCCAGCCACGGTCCGTATGTGCCCCCGCACTCTGGGGTACAGTGAGCTCTCTCTCTGGATCAAAAGTCCACATACTTTCTAGTTGGGTGCTGGGCCTGTCATTGTGGGTAGGACGCGGGAGAATGCACCTCCACCTTGAGGAGGCCACGAGGGCGTCACAACTGACATGCTGTGGACGTGACGTGCTCACGGTGTCTACCGTGAGTAACTCACTCCATGACTAGAATTGAGACCCAGTGTCTGTGGTCTGCTTTGGTCACTGAATTATGCCAAGCGTCTAGAAAAGTGACTTTACAAAGGAAGGGCTTCTAAATGTGTTGAATAAGTAAGCCCCAAGCAGAGCATTCCCAGATATCTGAGTGGACCTGGGGTCCCTTCCTCTGGTGCCCATGGAGCCTGTTCGTTCTATATCAGGGACAAAGACAAGTTAGAAGAAATCTCAAATAAAAGTGCTAAATCAGATATGCCTTCTCTGGGCTTTTGCAAACTCAGAGAGACACCGGCCATGGGGTGGGGGTGGGGGGCATGAGGCAGAGAGCTTTTTCAGCCAAACAGGAAAGAAAAATAATAAATATGACCAAGCACAGTGCATCCAGCTGAGCCAGGCACTAGGCATCTCCTTGCCATGTCTTATGAAATTTGGCCCCTATAAAGACTCGATGGGGTTCATCCTCTTACCACCCCACTCCTCAGAGGAGCAAACAGGCTCAGAGTGCTGCAGTGGCATTCCCGAGACAGAGCTTCTAGGTGGCAGAGTCACCACGGTGCCTTGGAGGGGGCGGGCACTCACCTACTGAAGAGCTGGTCCAGGAACTGTGGG